>NC_138203.1:140375921-140981547 GCF_964194415.1 Vipera berus | reverse complement strand
ATCCTGAAATGTTTGAAGATGAGCTGTCACAACCTCCAACTTCGGCAGAAGCCCCGAACACTGAGGAGAGCCCAGCTGACACCAAAAGCCCAGAGGAGGCCCCTTAGCACCTCAAAAGAAAGCCTGGATCTAGGCTGAGAAAGGCTGGGAGAAGAGGGTCTTCTGCGTCTCATCTCTGCCTCCCCATGGCCCATTTCCTCCTGGACACAGTTTTAGGCTTGCCTTTCCTGCTTTTGGTTCATCTGCCAGAGTCGGGCATCAGGACAGCCCTCAAGATGAGCTAGGAGGCAGCCACAACCTGTTCCTCTCTTCTCCTCTGTGTTTGGTGACGTGGGCTGGAT
The DNA here is from genome assembly GCF_964194415.1 of Vipera berus. Lineage (NCBI taxonomy): Eukaryota > Metazoa > Chordata > Lepidosauria > Squamata > Viperidae > Vipera > Vipera berus. Next base: position 140,981,206 of record NC_138203.1, on the reverse strand, counting down.
GCCTCTTGCCTTAATCTTTTTCTTTGGGGCCTTGGATGTCTATTCAGAAGCCTTTTCTCCCAACCCCAGAGCGTTGCCAAAGCCCCCAGGTTGCCTGTCCGGCTGAGTCAAGCCGCTTCAAGCCAAATGTTTCAGAACCTGGGAAGCCCCAAAGGGGCTACAGCTTTGAGGTCCTCCTTTTCAAAATGGGATGAGCTCCAGATGTGCAATTTCCCCCCTCCACTCCCCCAAACTGGCCTCTGAGAAAAGAGGGATCCCAAGAGCCGACGGAGACTCTAATGAGTGGTTTCTTGGTTCCTCCTTCAACCCAGTCTAAAGTTCTTCTGCCTTGCAAGCCAAGAACCCAGGCGCCTGGGATGCTATTTATTCAAGAATCTGAAGACCAACAGAGGAACACACAGCCCTTCGTCTCCCCATTGCACACCAGGGACCTTGGAACAATAATGTTGGGGAATGGAGAGATAAAGGCAGGACTTCTACGTAGGCATCCCTATAGGTGTCGCCTTAGGGTGTGCCTGTATTAATATCCATCTCTGATGGATTCCGGCAAGCTATGCCAATTCTTGGGGGTGGGGGGGTGGGGAGAGGCTCCTTTTGGTTAGCTTTATAAAGTGCTAATGTGTTATTACCGCAGGGCAGAGAGTGGATCCCATAGTGGGATTTAGGGAGGGGGCAGCGTTCCTTCCCTCTGTCTCCCCATCCTAAGGCAGAGGTATAGCAGGGTTGGGGTGGGTTGGGGGTTGTATCTGTTGCTTGGGATGCTTATGACCCCGGTGCTAAGAATTCTGGGAAACAGACCCCAAAGGACACTAGATACCAAAGATATCATGAAGATAAGGGGCGGTGTGGGGGTGCAGAGTTACAGACTTGAACCTGTTTGCCGTCTCTCAGGGCCCCCTTCTGCCCTTGTCAAGGAGAAGTGAGTCACTCTCTAGGAGGATAAAAGCAAGCCGGGTGGGTGGTCACGGCTTGCCTTAACTTGCCTTTACTTCTCTTTCTGCAGCACTTTGGACGGAGCAGGAGGACCACTTCAGCTCCAGGAAGCTTGATTTCCCTCCCCCAGGCTGAGAGGAGGAGCCATTTTTGCTCCTCTCTCACAACTCCAGGGACAAAAAAACGCAAGCCCGGCAAAAGCTCTCTTCCCTTATCGCTAGAGGGCAAAAGTCTCCTCCGCAAAGCCTCTCCTGCCCCAGCAATAGGAATTTATAAAAACCCAAACACTACAAAGTTGGGGGTGGGGTGGGGCAGGAAGGAAGGAGTTGTTATATCAAGTTATTGCCCTCTGCTTAGTGCTTTGCCATGACCAGCTACTCTTCTGTCCTGACCTCCCTTCCTTCTCTTCCTCTGGAAAGCCTTCATCGGGGAGAAAAGAAGAGTGGTGGTGGGGGGGTGGCTTTGCCTCTGGGAGAGGCTGCAGGGTGGGATAAGTTAGCAACCTCTGCAGCTCAAGATGCTGCTTTCTTTCCCTTGCCTGCCATGAGCAGGGCAACCCTTGAGGAGATTTTATTTATTGACTTATGTTTACACCAGGGAATGGGTAGTAAAGGGAGTTAGAGCTTGGCCCTTCCCCCTGCAGAGCAAGTGTTGACAGATTGCAGCGCACCAAGGAACAGAGCCTCCCGCTGAATGGTCTTGGTTTCTTCCCCCCCCCCAAAATAAGCTGTCAAAATAAATACCCCTGGGCCTTAAAATGGAGTCTGTTTGTGGTGGGGTGGGATAGAAAAAAAAAAGTGGGGGGGGGAAGGGTGAGGCCCTTCTTTGATGTTTACATAACCAGCTTTCCATGGTATTTTACAGGACTCTCCCCGGCCCCTGCACTCCCAGCTGTGCCGCAGATTGTGTGTGTGGGGGGGAAACTTTTCTATTTTTACAGAATAAAGTGATGGAAAGTCAAAGGCCTCCTTTAAATCGTTTTCTTTCTCATTGGGTGCACGCATTTCTATCTGCAACCTTGATGAAATAAGTCCCTCACTTGTGCGTTTGTTTGCCAGGCACTTTCAGAGGCAGATTCTGATAAGGGGCCCCGCCACCCCGTTTTAGTAGCTGTTGGGTCACAAACACAGATAATCCTCAACTTAACAATCTTTCGTTTAGCAACTATTGAAAGTTACAATGACACTGAAATAGAGACTTTACAACTAGCGCAACATCTAATCAAAATTTGGGTGCTTGGCAACTGGCATGTATCTACATGCAGCGTCCCATGGTCACATGATCACCATTTCCAAAGGCCGCTTTGTCAAGCGAGCTCAAAAAAGGCCGTAAAACCTGGCACGACTCTCTTCACAACCCCTCTTGCTTAGCAACAGAAATTCTGGTCCCAATTATGGCCATACGTTGAGGACTAGCTGCACCTTTAACTTTTTTTTTAAAAAAATCTTTCTGGGTTTGATTGTGTGTGGGAGATTGGCTATGACTGGACAGCCCTTTCATTACTTTTCATACTTTTCCCCAATGAGATTTTTGAGATGGCTGGATGAGGTGAACTACACACACACACACACACACACACACACACACACACATTTTAATGAGGTAACCTCACTAGGAGGTCTTTGGTTTTTGACTCACTCAGACTTTCTTGCCCATGTTGGGGACTTTCTGCAGCCTTGCCTTGATCGCTGCTTACATATAATCAAGCTACCACACAAGCTGAGTTTTAAGCAGGAGTATGGTTGAGCATCAAAATCCAGGCAGGGTCCAACCAGGAGTGGCTTTTGGCCCTACACATTGTTTATTGCTACAAAAAACTACTTAGCTTCCTCCTTCAGCAGCAGATTTTTCTTTTTCTCACTACGCAATTCTGTTTAGCTTTCCCTCTGAAAAAGTCAGGGTGGCTTTGGGCACTGGCACATTCTCAAAAAAGGCAAAACTAACCAGCTGGGAGCTCTGTTACACCCAGGAAGGAATTTGATGTGGCCAACCAAGTGCCTGGAAGGCCATTTTGGATGCTGGTTAAGGTACGGTCTGTGCTGATCAGCCTGGGCTTTGGTAGGTTGGGAGGACTGAGGGGTCCTTTGGATTTTTTTCTGGCAGAGGCAGGATATCAATTACTCATACATTTTGGGTGGGGTGGGCTTAGCTGAGCTTGGTTTTGGGAAGAGTGGGGGTGGGGCTGTTACTGCCTGGCAGCAGGCAGGCCAATTGAACAGTTTCTGCACTGCTGCTTCTGGGTGCAGAAGTGTGCTTTAAATATGGTTATTTATTGTTGGATCACAATGGTGGGATTCAAATATGTGAATAACCAGTTCTCTGTGTGGATGCCGTTTTGGGAAGTCCATTCTGGGCCTGGGCAACAGAAAATAAGCTACCAGTTCTGTTGAAGTGGTGTGAACCGGCTGAATCCCACCATGATTTCTGGAGGCAAGCTGTTCCACTGGTTAATTGTCCTCACTGTCAAGAAGTTTCTCCTTAATTCCAGGTTGCTTCTCCCTTTGATCAGTTTCCAACCATTGTTTCTTGTCCTTCCCTCTGGTGCTTTGGTGAATAATGTGACCCCCTCTTCTTTGTGGCAGCCCCTCAAATACTGGAATACTGCTATCATTTATTTTTATTTATTTTATTTTAATTCCATTTATATCCCGCCCTTCTCCGAAGACTCAGGGCGGCTTACAAGCTTAGCAGTAGCCTTCATTCTATGTATATGCCTGCTTATTAGGGCTTTCACACACACCCCCAAGCGGCATTATTACAAAGTCAGCTTAATTGCCCCCAACAATCTGGGTCCTCATTTTACCTACCTCGGAAGGATGGAAGGCTGAGTCAACCTTGAGCCTGGTGGGATGCGAACCTGCACTAATTGCAGGCAGCTGGTGTTACTTAAGGAGGCATTAGCCCACTGCTCCACCAAGGCTCATGTCTTAAGGAGGCATTAGCCCACTGCTCCACCAAGGCTCATGTCTCCCCTATTTCTTCTTTTTTTTAAAGTAGTCAAGTCCAACAGCCATTCTTTGTATATTTTAGTCTCCAGGCCTTTGATCATCTTAGTTGCTCTTCTCTTGATTTTTTTTACCAAACTCTCAACATCTTTTTTGTGATATGGTGACCAAAATTGGCTGCAATATTTCAAGTGTGGTCTTACTAGGGTTTTATAAAGCGGTACTAATACTTTGCATGATCTTGATTATCTGCCTCTGTTTATACAACCCAGGATTGTATTAGCTTTTTTGCTGCTGCACACTGCTGGCTCATAGTCAAGTGATCGTCTACTAGGACTCCAAGTTCCCTCTCACAATTATTGTTTTTGAGCTAGGTCTTGCCCAATCTTTACTTGTATCTTTGATTTTTCCTGCCCAAATGTAAATCTTTGCTTTTCTCCACATTGAAACTCATTTTGTTGGATAGGGCCCATTGTTCAAGTTTGTCAAGATCTTTTTGGATCCTGAGTTTGTCTTCTGGGGTGTTGGCTACTCCTGTCAGTTTGGTGTCATCTGCAAATTTGATGAGTTCCCTTTTAATTCCCTCATCTAAGTCATTGATGAAGATATTGAAGAATACTGGGCCTAAGACGGAACCTTGTAGTACCCCACTGCTTACTTCTCTCCATGTGGATGTAGTGCCATTGAGGATTACTCGTTGAGTATGGTTTGTCAGCCAGCTACAGATCCATCTGGTGGTGATGTTGTCTATTCCATCTTTTTCTAGCTTACCAAGGAGTAAGTTGTGGTCTATTTTATGAAATGCCTTACTGAAATCTAAGTATACTACGTCCACAGCATTTCTCTGGTCTACTAGTTTAGTCACTTTATTGAAGAATGAAATAAGATTGGTTTGGCATGATCTGTTTTTAATGAACCTGTGCTGGCTACTAGTTATAAATTTGTTTGCTTCTAGTTGTTAGCAGATCTGTTTTTCGATTATCTTTTCTAGGATCTTCTCAGGTATTGATGTTAAACTGATTGGCCTGTAGTTTCCTGAGTCCGTTTTTCCCCCTTTCTTGAAGATGGGAACCACATCAGCCCTTTTCCAATCTTCAGGTACTTCCTCGGTGCTCCAGGATTTATGAAAGTTGTGATGTAATGGTTCTGAGATAACATCTGCCAGCTCCTTCAGAACTCTGGGATGTAATATGTCAGGTCCCAGTTTCTCTTATCAATTTCTTGTTTATTTTATTTTTTGTTTTTAGTTTGTCCTTTGCAGTGGTTTGTTTGGTATGTTGGGCTAGTTTCTTTTTGTGTGAAGACTGATGCAAAGTATGAATTAAGCAGTTCTGCTTTTTCCCTGTTGCCTGTTATTTCCTTGCCATTTTCTCTCTTTAGTGGACCTACAGTTTCCTTGACTTTTTTCTTGTTAATGTGTTGGAAGAAACTTTTTTTAATTATCCTTGATTTTTGTTGCATGTCTTTGTTCATTCTGACCCTTTGCTTTCCTGACTTCATCTTTGCATGTTCTGGCTGTCTGCTGATAATCGCTCTAAGTTATGTGCCCCTCTTTCCATTTTTTGTATTTGTCCTTTTTGTCTTTCATTTTGCTGGAGAGATCTTTGTGCAGCCATGCTGGTTTCTTCTTGAATTTATTGTTTTTCTTTTTCAGTGGTATTGTGCTGGTCTGGGCTTTTATGATTGCATTTTTCAGAGTTTCCCACGCCTCTTAGGTTGTTTTCCCCTTTACGATTTTCATCCATGGGATCTTTCCTAGGCTGTGAGTTTGTTAAAGCCAGCTCTTTTGAAGTTTAAGACACTGGTTGGATTGTTTTCTATTGCTAGTGTTTGCATTATTTAAATTCCAGTATGATGTGGTCACTTTCACCCAAGGTTCTGGCAATTTCAATTCCCTCTATCGCTTCTTCTCTAATAAGTCCAGTATAGCTTTACATCTAGTTCCCACCTCCACCTTTTGGGTGACAAAGTTGTTGGCTAGGTTGGTTAGGAATCTGTTTGATCTCCCACTCACTGCAGAGTTTGTCTCCCAGTTGATATCTGGATAGTGAAAGTCTCCCATTACTACTGTGGTGTGCTTCCTACATACATTTGTTAACTGGTTGGCAAAAAGTTCATCTGTTTCTTCTGATTGGTTGGGCGGCCAGTAATATACTGTACATCTATGGCAGTCACTTTTGTTTCTCTTTTATATTGACCCATATACATTCTGGAGAGATTTTATCTTTGATCATGTGCATATCTATAGATACGTACTGTTCTCTTATATATAGTGCAACTCCCCCTCCTCTTTTTGTAGACCTGTTTCTTTTGAACAATTTTTATCCATCCATCAGTCCATTCCATTCATGGGTTTCATCCTACCAGGTTACTGTAATGCCAACTATGTCATACCTCCCCCTCATGTAGTATTGCTTCTAGCTCGCCCTGTTTGTTCCTCAACCTTTGAGCATTTGTATATAAGCATTTAAGACTGTCCGTGGGTATGTTTCCTGCATCTCCTGATTGTTGTTTGAGTTTTTCTTTTTTCCTCATCACTGCCTACCTCATTGTTTGATTTGTTTTCTTGGGATTTGTGAATGGTTTTGGGTTCTAGAGATTCTAGAGATTGGTCACCTTTCCCCCTTGATTTTAGTTTAAAGCCCTCCTGATGAATTGGGCCAGTTACTTCAACAGACAGAAGAGATTTACACTGGATTCAGCTAGCATTCCCAATTGACCGATTTCCACCTGCATATGTCTTTTAAGGGACGCGGTGGCTCATTGGGTTAGGACGCTGAGCTTGTCGATCAGATGGTCGGCAGTTTGGCGGGTCGAATCCCGAGTGCTGTGTAACAGAGTGAGCGCCTGTTACTCATCCCAGCTTCTGCCAACCTAGCAGTTCGAAAGCACATAAAAATGCAAGTAGAAAAATAGGGACCACTATGGTGGGAAGGTAACAGCGTTCCGTGTGCCTTTGGCGTCTAGTCATGCCGGCCACATGACCATGGAGACATCCTCGAACAAGCGCTGGCTCTTCGGCTTTGAAACGGAGATGAGCACCGGCCCCTAGAGTTGGAAACGACTAGCACGCATGTGCGGGGGAACCTTTACCTTACCTTTACCTATGTCTTTTAAAAAAGATCTCTCTCCCCCACTCCCCCACCCCACCCCCGTTAAATTCTTGGACTATAAGCTTTTGTCCTACCTGTGTCCCTTAATAAACACAAGATCCAAGCTGAATGCAAGTTAAATGTTGCTTGTAACTTTGCACAATGACCACCAGATGGCGCTCGGGCTTCTGTGATGGAAAAGAGCAGCTCCAATTTCCCTCTCAGACATAGCCAATTTCTTCTTGACAGACACCATGTGAAGAACTTAATTTGTGTGTGCACGTGTGCATATGCTGTTCCTGTAACTAATATTTCTACATATTGAGCTGTTAGCCTTCTTAGTCCAAGTCCCTTAGTGTGCTTCTTCTCTAGGTTCAGACAAGGAAACAACTTGGCATGTGGTGCTCTTCAGGTTAAAGAATGAGATCAGAAGCAACCTTTAGAAGGGTATTGGAACTCCAGGTAATTTTAAAAATAACCCAAACGTTCCAGCTGTTCTCATGTATGCAGAACTATGGATCATTGACTAAACTTCAGTTGCCCCTGGATCTCGTAATTATTCAGTGGAAAGCCATAGTTTATTAATCACAGCAGTTGGAGGTCTACAATATGGTAAACCATAACCAAACAAATTGCTTTAGGATTGAATATGTTGTCCAAATGCAAGTACAGAATCTCTCTGGCTTCTCCCCAGTGTGTATGAATGCAACAGTGGAGTAGGCTACATTCATACAACATTCTAACAGATTAGCAGCTGATATAGCATTAGCATGGTGGAATAAACCCAGCTACATGCGGTTTCTTTCATAAAAGACAGCTCATCTTAGTGTGATGAGAGAAATCACACCGTCAGTGGCTTGCAGATTTTCTCAGGAGCAGCCCTATTGTTAGCTAGAATGAAAATGGTTGCCCCAGGCGGCAGAGTTTGGATGCCATGAATGGGTGAGTTACCTGCTTTATTATTCTTGTATGGTTTATTCCTAGGTTGAGGGGAAAGTGCTTGTAGGATATTTTCTTTCAGATGCTGATTACTACACAGTTTGAGATGGGGAAGAGATGACAGGAGGAGCAGCATTTCGATTGTGGGAACAACTGAGACCTGTATTTTGCCCACCACATCCTCAGGCAATCATTTCCTCCCACTCACATACTATTATCACGTACTGTCACGTATGCTTGGTGTTCATTCTCACTCTCATGAAGCCCTTTCCTCGCACGTAAGTATTTCAGCTCAACCTCTGATGGATCATGTGTACATAATTATTTGCCAGAGATGGCATGCCCCTTCATGCTGCCTCACAACAGATTTCACTTATATCCCATTCAGAGTAATTTAAAGAACTGCAGATCAGCAGAAATGTATTTATATCACGCCTTTAAGAGTCAAATGACTGAATAGATAACATCATCATCAATATTTTTTTTTATTTAAAAAGTTTTACAATACATTTTGACTTTAATCCCCCCCTCCCCCACCCCATCCCATCATCATCAATATTGTAAGTAACTGACAGCAGTGAACATACCTAATCTCCTTCCCCTCTTATTTTCATCACAACAACCCTATGAGGCAGGTTGGACTGAGAGAGAGGGACTAGCCCAGGGGTAGGCAACCTTGGCTCTTTTATGACTCGTGGACTTCAACTCCCAGAATTCCTGAGCCAGCATAGGAATTCTGGGAGTTGAAGTCCACAAGTCATAAAAGAGCCAAGGTTGCCTACATCACTCAGTGGCTTTTATAGAAAAGGCAGGACTAGAACTCGTAGTCTCCTAGTTTCTAGCATGGTGCTTTAATCACTAGACCAAATAGGCTCTCAATGTAAATTCAGCTTGAACTGTTCTTGGAACTTATAATTGCTACCTAATAAGCAGAAATAATCTTTTATTGCTGATGCTGTAATATCTGCACAGCAATTAAAAAGCAAGTATTATGAACCTCGTAATTCCTGAGTAAAGTAGTGTACTCATAATCATCAATGAATTGGGTCTTTGTGTCATATACAAAAGAATGCACCACGCAGGTGGCAAAAAATATCGGAAAATGCATTATCATAACCTGAACATAAGTAATCAATTATCGTGTCAGATCTATCTTCCATTTAGAAAATAGATTAATTCCCTTTTTTTCTGAGGAAAGAATAAAATATGGGAAAAAGTTATGGGAAAGCTCAGAAAAGTTACAGTAGGATGGAAGACTTCTGGGGCCTCCTAAAATTATCTTACATTAACAGAAGCTAAAATGCCAATGAAGCTTTGGTGGAAGCTCCAGAGCACTAGATTCAACTCTTTCAAGCCACTTTGTGTGGGATCACACATTCCCCTAAACTGTTGTTTGCTTAATTATGGTTTGTTGAATGTCACAATTTGTGCCATATACCAAGTGCCGTAAATTCCCATTTTGCTATTCAAAATGAAAGTTTTGTCTAGTGCTTCCCATGTCCAGGCTAATTAACTTGCATTACCACATTTACAGGCACTTAGTTTTTCTTCTTCATTTGCACATTTGGAACCAGGAGATATTACCATAATTTCATACATTCCCCAAACTATACTTTGCTTGCTTTGAGTGTGCTGTGTGATGGCATGTAAACTATGGTATATGGATTACTCTGTATGAACTCTGCCAACTGTTGCTTATTTGACAAACTGTAGTCAAATAAAACCGTGGCTCGTAGCAATTTGTTTTAAGCAAAATAAAAGTTTTTAGTTAACTGTATCAGCAGAATAGGTTGGATAATTACCCAAACGGCTTTTGTTTCAAACTGCATCTTGATTGCAGTTCAGGAGTAACTAAATCCTCCCTGTGATGTTCCGGAAGGAGTCTGGGACAGGCCGTGGTGAGAGGGCGGCCCTGGACTGGCTATCAACCCCCTGCTGGTGTGAGAGACTAGCAGGGGAGATTTTTGCTTCCCCAGCAATGCTGCCCTTATCCACCCCAGGCTGGATCTCATGGCTAGGTGAGAGGACAGTTATGGGCTCTTGTCTGGACCGGCTCAGGTGAGAGCATTGGTGGATTGCTGGATGAAGACATGTTCCGGATTTAATGTTTTTACATCTTAACTAACATCATCTTAATAACATCTGACCCCATTTGTGAACAATGGCTCATACGGACAGTTCCATTTCATGGCTCGAGTACAATATTCTAGATCGGACTTGTACGCCCTCAGGGGTTTTTTTCCCTCCTGGATACGACCAGCCTCCCTTTCTAACATTTCCCTTGATGACGGGCCCAATTGTTGGGACCCCGAGAGGTGGCTGGGCTTAACTAGGGGCCTCTGGTGGAGACATATTAAGAGGCCCCTGATACATTTTTAGCTAGGTATTTTAAAGGGTTAGGGAAGGGGAGGGACAGTAGGGTGGGGAGGGAATTTTTAATTGGTACTCAGTCTGGGCCTATGAAGGGTCCCGGTGAGATAGGGTTGGGGGTGGAGACTGCTGGTTCTGTGTGTGCTGGGGTGGGGCTGCAAATCCCCACGACGATAGGGAATGGCGGCAGGTGGTTGCACGGAGGGCCATATCAACATCTGGGATCGCGCCCCCGCTGTCTTCGAGCGGTGGCACGCTCCGACCCTCCGGTTAGCACCCTCTTGCCCGGGGGTGAGGGTGATCAGGTCCCTGAGCTTAGGCTGGTTTATTTTAACACCAGATCCATTGTTAACAAGGCTCCCCTCGTTTGTGACTTGATCGAGGAGGAATGCGCGGATCTGGCGTGCATTACGGAAACTTGGGTGGGCTCAGAGGGAGGGGTCCCTCTGACCGAGTTATGCCCCCCAGGTTTCCGTATGCTACACTGGCCACGGGCTCAGGGTAGGGGCGGAGGGGTGGCGGTGGTTATCAGGGAGACTATGTCTGCGGGAGACCACCATTGTCGAGACTGGCGGGAGTGAGTCCCTCCTCCTGAGATGTGGCCCTCGGGTTCAGATGGGCTTGTTGCTCACATACCTGGCGCCCAGCTGTGTGGCAACAGCCCTGCCCGAGCTGCTCGACACCCTCTCAGGGTTGGCAGTGGAGTTTCCCAGGCTTATGGTGCTGGGTGACTTCAACCTGCCTTCACTGGGAGGGTCATCTAAGTTAGCTCGGGACGTCATGGCTTCCATGACAGCCATGGGCCTGACCCAAGTAATTCAGGGCCCGACTCATGTGGGGGGTCACACTCTTGACCTGTTGTTCCTGTCCGGACAGTAGTTGGATGATCTGGGAGGGGGTTCACCGGTCATTGTTCCCCTGTCATGGTCCGACCATTATCTCCTGTGGCTGGTCTTCCGTTATGCTACCCCCTGCTGCTGGGCTGCAGAACCAACAAGGTGGTTCTGCCCCAGGTGCCTAATGGACCTGGAACGGTTCCAGATGGCGCTTGGGTCTATACCCATCGCCCTCACTCACAGCCCAGTTGATGCCTTGGTTGATGCCTGGGATAGGGCGGCCGCTGAGGCACTCAACTGTGTTGTACCCTTGCGACCCCTGACCCGGTGCAGATCCCGTTGGGCTCCATGGTTTTCTGTGGAGCTCCGGGAGATAAAGCGTCGGAGATGGGGTCTAGAGAGCTGTTGGAGATCCACCCGATCCGAATCTGACCGATTGCAGTTAAGAACCTTTATAAGGTCTTATCTTGCGGCGATGAGGACAGTGAAGGCTAATTACTTCGCTGCCCTCATCACGTCCGCAGATAATCGCCCGGCTGCCCTGTTTAGGGTGACTCGCTCCCTTCTTAACCAGGAGGTGAGGGAGGATCCCTTGCAGGGGCGGGCCGAGGAGTTTAGTCATCATCTGACGGACAAAATCGCTCAGATCCGGGCCGGTTTGGACTCTGACTTGGCGGAGTCTGACGTGGAGGAATCGGACGGTCTTGAGCATGTTATCTGGACTGAGTTCGATCCTGTTTCCCCTGATGATGTGGACAGGATGATGAGGAGACTGAGCTCCTCCACCTGTTTGTTGGACCCGTGCCCCTCCTGGTTGGTTTATGCGGCTTGGGAGGAGACACGAGGCTGGTTCCAGGCAGTAATAACTACTTCCTTGAAGGAGGGTGTCTTCCCCGCCTCCCTGAAGGAGGTGGTGGTGAAACCCCTCCTCAAGAAGCCTGCCCTGGACCCGGCTGTTTTAAATAACTATCGTCTGGTCTCCAACCTTCGCTTTCTGGCGAAGGTTGTTGAGAGTGTGGTGGCACATCAGCTTCCTCTGTTCCTGGATGAAACTGATTATCTGGACCCGTACCAATTGGGTTTCAGGCCTGGGCACAGCACGGAGACGGCATTGGTCGCGCTGGTGAATGATCTCTGGCGGGCTCGGGACAGGGGTTGTTCCTCTGTCCTAGTCCTATTAGATCTCTCAGCGGCTTTCGATACCATTGACCATGGTATCCTATTGCGGCGTCTCAGGGGGTTGGGAGTGGGAGGCACTGTTTTGCGGTGGTTCTCCTCCTATCTCCTGGGCCGCTCGCAGTCGGTGTTGACGAGAGGGCAGAGGTCCACCCCGAGGCTTCTCGTTTGTGGAGTTCCTCAGGGGTCAGTTCTCTCGCCCCTCCGGTTCAACATCTATATGAAGCCGCTGGGCGAGATCATTCGTGGTTTCGGGGTTGGGTATCATCAGTATGCTGATGATACCCAACTTTTTTTCTCCACCCCGAACCAACCCAGCGATGCCCTCGCCGTGATGTCCCGTTGCCTGGAAGCGGTCCAGGTCTGGATGGGGAGAAACAGGCTTCGTCTCAATCCTGCCAAGACTGAGTGGCTGTGCATACCGGCATCTCGGGTCAACCAGATTATTCCATCTCTAACGATGGGGGGTGAGGTGTTACCCCCCGTTGATAGGGCTCGCAACTTGGGCGTCCTCCTGGATTCACGGCTCAATTTTGAAGATCACATAGGAGCCATGACCAGGGGGGCTTTTGCCCAGGTTCGCCTGGTGCGCCAGTTGCGACCCTATCTGGACCGAGATGCCCTACGCACAGTCACTCATGCACTCGTGACCTCCTGTTTAGACTACTGCAACGCTCCCTACATGGGGCTGCCCTTGAGGACCACCCGGAGGCTTCAGGTGGTGCAGAATGCAGCCGCGCGAGTTGTGATGGGGGTTTCCCGATACTCCCATGTAACACCTCTACTCCGCGAGCTGCATTGGCTTCCGGTTGCCCTCCGGGTGAGATTCAAGGTGCTGGTGATGACCTATAAAACCCTAAATGGTGAGGGTCCAGGATATCTGAGGGAACACCTGCTGCCAGCATCAAGCTCCCTTCGTCCAGTGCGCTCCCACAGGGAGGGTCTTCTCAGGGTGCCGCCAGTTAAAGATTGCCGGCGGGTAACATCCAGGGGTAGGGCCTTCTCAGTGGGCGTGCCTGCACTTTGGAACCAGCTGCCCGCGGAGCTTAGGACTTCCCCTGACCTCCGTTCATTCCGCCATGACCTGAAGACCTGGCTCTTCGAGCTCTCTGGCCCAGGCTGAGAATTTTTTTAACTTTAACTGGGGTTTTTATTTTTCTCAGGGAATTATGTAATCTTTTTAAATTGTTTTTAGCTTTTGTATTGATTTTCTTTTAAATACCCTGTAAACCGCCCTGAGTCCTTCGGGAAAGGGCGGTATATAAATCTAAATAATAAATAAATAAATAAATAAATAAATAAATAAATAAATAAATCAAAGATGAAGAGGAATTAAGAATTGCCTGCTCTTGGACTCTTCGGCACCTTTTCCACAGGATTACCAAATCTGAGTTGCAAAACTCTGAAAGGCCATCAGAAGGTAGAAATAAAATATTTTAAAAAACCTAACCCTTTGCTGACATCTAATGGCTATCTGGATTTGTGCTACTGAGCAGACGTCCTTCAATTCCTTTTGCCAGGCGGTTCAAAATCAATTGGCTATGCCTGCTCCTGGATCTGTAACAAAATCCTATTTGTTGAAGTACATTTCATATCATGGGAGGAAATGTGCTTCATGACAAGATGATGTTAAAATTATGAATCCGGCAATTGCCTGAGAAGTCGGCAATCTTAAGTTCAACTTCGAGAATAGTACTGAAATGATGTAGTGGTTAAAATGGCAGCCTGGGCATAAAGAAAATTTGGTGACAACTCACCACAAAGCTTATAAAGAAAACCTGGGGCAGGTTTCCTCCTTTTTTTGTCACCTCTCTCTTATTTTGTGATGAAGATAAAATTGCATGGAGGAAGAACCAACGACCTCCTCTGAACAAGAAAAAAACATAAAAACTGTTAAGGGAAGAAGATGGAATGGCTTGATTAGCAGGCAAAATTAAATATGGAAGGAAAGCTTAAAATTCATTTCATGGAGCAGATCTAAGTAGGCATACAAATCCTTGTACATCAGGAAGGGAAAATAACTAACCTCACTGGGGTTTCTCCAGCTTGTCAACTGCTTATAAATATCCCAAGGGTGATAAAGAAAAAAATTATAACATTGCAAAATAATTTAATTCTGTCCGTGGGTAGCTAATAGGGGCTGTTCCTCACAAATGTGCAGGAATCAATTCTAAATCTGTTCTTTCTCCTAATAAACTATAACCCGTGAGCCTCTGGGAACATCTGAACACCTGTGACTTACTACTGTGTAAAAGTGGAAAGAAACAGTTCTAAGTCCAGATGTTTTGAGTACCTTAAAACAAATATACCTTTCTTTAAAAACCGCACACAGAATAAAAATTCATTGATGAGGTGATATGAAAAACAACTGTGACCAAAGCCCAAGTACAGCAGCTGCCTTGAACAAAATAGTAGAAACAAGTTTTGATCTGAGTTTAAATAACAATTAATTAATTTATTTATTTTATTAGACTTATATACCGCCCTTCTCCCGTAGGACTCAGGGTGGTTGACAAGGTTTTTTAAAAACAATACACAAGTTACAAAAATTTAAAACAATTAAAATGATTACACTAACCTTGAACTAAAAACCCCAATTACAATTAAAATACAATTAAAACCCCAGTTAATACTCTCAGTCCAGGCCAGAAAGCTCGAAGAGCCAGGTCTTCAGGTCCCGGCGGAATGAACGGAGGTCGGGGGCAGTCCTAAGCTCCGCGGGCAGCTGGTTCCAAAGGGCAGGCGCGCCCACTGAGAAGGCCCTATCCCTGGGTGTTACCCGCCGGCAATCTTTAACCGGCGGCACCCTGAGAAGACCCTCCCTGTGGGAGCGCACTGGACGAAGGGAGCTTGATGCTGGCAGCAGGTGTTCCCTCAGATATCCCGGACCCAAGCCATTTAGGGCTTTATAGGTCATCACCAGCACCTTGAATCTCACCCGAAGGGCAACCGGAAGCCAATGCAGCTTGCGGAGTAGAGGTGTTACATGGGAGTATCGGGAAACCCCCATCACAACCCGCGCGGCTGCATTCTGCACCAGCTGGAGCCTCCGAGTGGTCCTCAAGGGCAGCCCCATGTAGAGAGCGTTGCAGTAGTCCAATCGGGAGGTCACGAGCGCATGATTGACTGTGCGCAGGGCATCTTGGTCCAGGTAGGGCCGCAACTGGCACACCAGGCGAACCTGGGCAAAAGCCCCCTTGGTCACGGCTCCTAATTATCAGATTAAACTAAAACAAAGAAGTGTTTTAGAAAGCCAAAGAAAAGCTGCAAAGTGTGTCCACAAACATACTGCTTTGTTTTCTACATCAAGAAGAGGAGGGTAAAGGAATGAAAGAGATGAGCCAAATCAGAAACAAGAAAAATTCAGTCACAACATTTGGCACCTAAAAAACAAAACAAAAAAGCCCCCTCTAATGAAGTGGTTTTTCATCAGCTCGTGATTTCACAACATGACAAAGCTTCCTTTACTGAGAAGAGTCAATAGGTAACGTTAGACCTGATTCTTTGCCAGTTGGGGAAAGAGCATCCAGCAATTCTAAGAGAAAAGTGGATTTACAAAACTTCATCTTGCCTCTTAGTGGAGCCAGGAATGGGTGCAGCAATGGGGGGGGGGGGAGTTCCCAGATGCACAGCTAATCCAAAGCAGTGCACACACCCCCCCAAAAAAATCAGGTTACATACCTCCAAACCTTATTCTTTTTATTGCAAAATTGGCTTCAATGTTATGTTGGGATTAGCTATAAAAATAAGATATATTTTCTATGACTAGCAGTTTGTGTAGGGCAGGGGTAGGCAACCTCGGCTCTTTTATGACTCATGGACTTCAACTCCCAGAATTCCTGAGTCAGCTGACTCAGGAATTCTGGGAGTTGAAGTCCATGAGTCATAAAAGAGCCGAGGTTGCCTACCCCTGGTGTAGGGGGAAAGAACACCACATTGTGGAAGGCAGGGAGAAATTGAGCAAATGCAATTGCAGTGACACCCCCCCCCCCCCAAAATGCAGGCCACTGTGACTTGGAACTGCACTCGGTCCCTCCGCCCCACTTTAGAGGCTGCAAGTACCACGTTACTCAGCTTGAGTTAAAATAATGAGGAATATAAGAAGGTCTGTTCAGCCCATCAACCTTAGTATTTTAGCTTTCTGTACTCGGTTAGTATTATCTTCCTCTCAAAATTCTTTCAAGGATTTTCAGGCAGGTCTCTCTCTCCTGTCTCTCTCTCAAAAGTGTTTCTTCTCTTAGGAATTTGGCTGTGGCCCGTCTCCCAACTGACAGCAAGTCCGGGACAACCAAGCTGGTTAGCCTGGCTGTAGTCACATGAAACAATATTTATTGTTTCAGACGAGATTTGTCTGCAAGCCTGGTGCCAATATTTATTGTTTGCTTGCTTTACTTTGGGACACAGATTTAATTCTTTGATTTATCTGTACACAGTGATGTAATTAATAAGTGTATTCACACCTTTCTCTTACTGGTACCTTCCAGCATATTTTTTGAGTCAGCTAGCTGGGGATTATGGGAGTCATGCTCCAAAACCTCTGAAGGGTGCCTTGGTGGGAAAAGCTGACTGAACCGGTGAAACCAATATCTCTCACCTTGTTATGTATTCATTGTGAAACAAGGCAACTCATTTTTCAATTCTGTTCTTTATCAACCTTTTTCTCTGAATCCCACAAGGTACTTCTTAGATGCACTTCATAGGCTGCAACCTTATTTATTTTCCTCATGGTAACTCCAATTTCACGCACCAGAGAACCAGTGTGGTATGGCGGTCAGAATGTTAAAATCATGGACTTTTGCGAAAAAACAAAAAGATACCGAACACCAATATATATATATATATATTGCACAATACATAGAATTAAAAAAAAATTAACATTCAGAGGAAACCAGAACTTTTCTAATGGACCCTCAGCTAGAAAAAGCTCACAGATGATTGGTTTTATATGTGGTAACTGCAGTGAAGCTGTTATAGGCATGAAGATGGAAGACAACAGAAACACCTTTAATGGAGGTATGGATTGTGACAATGGCTGAGTTTGCAGAAAGAGGTAAGAACTACTTTTTTGCTGGAGATGGATAAAAATGAACTGCAGATTTCAGGATTTATTGACTTAAGAGGTCTGTTTATAGGAAGAAAGGAACTTTGATCTGTAATACAGGTGGATGGAGATGATCATTGCTAGGTTTGTAACTGCCTCAAAAAAGATTGGAAGTCACTTCTTCAGATATCTTTCATTTTCTTTCTTTTTTGTTATCCTTCACTTTTTCTTTTACCCTTTAGATTTACATTTTTTTCATTTGTCTATGCTTCTTTTTAAAATCTTTGCAAAATTTTCTTTTAATAAAAATTAATCATTTTTAAGTGTTAAAAGTGATACCAGAGAGACACAGGTTTGGTTTACCCTCAGCCATGGGGGCTTACTGCAGAATTTTGGACCAGTCACACAGTTCAGCCTACTTGTTTGTTTGGTTTTTTTTATTGAAAAGTTTTAGAACACATTTTAAAAACATAAACTCCCTCCCTCCCCCTCCCCCCCACTTACCCTCCCTCGCCCTCCCCCCCAACTTCCCAGAGCTGAATACAGGGTATTAACTTTACAAACCTAAGCTAGAATATGCTAACTAACTAAAAAAACCACATTAAATTCTATCACACTTTAACTCCCCTTAAACATAACTAAATAACTAACTAATAATGAATACTTAATAATACATCATATAAAACTAATACTTATTCATATGCTAAATGAAACTTTTTAGTCCCATATTTATTCTGAATATACTCGATCCATCTTTTCCATTCCACAATGTATCTCTCTTGCGATTGTTCTTTCAAATATGCTGAAATCTTTGCCATTTCCGCCAGGTTTGAAACTTTCAAAGTCCACTCTTCTATAGTAGGCAGTTCCTCCTTCTTCCAATATTGCGCTACTAAAAGTCTTGCTGCCGTAATTAAATTCAACATCAATTTAGTATCTATAACAGTACAATCTGTAATAATACCCAACAGAAATAACTGTGGAGAAAACCTTATCTTTTTCTTAAATATATTTTGCATATTCCACCAAATTTTAATCCAAAAAACTTTGACTTTTTTACAAGTCCACCATATATGATAATACGTTGCATCATCACAACCACACCTCCAACATTTAGGCTGACAGTTCGGATACATACTTGCTAATTTTTTAGGATCTAAATGCCATCTATAAAACATTTTATAAAAATTCTCTCTTAAATTTTGAGCCTGTGTAAATTTTACATTTCTAACCCATATCTTTCCCCAAGTATCCATTGTTATGACCTCCTGAAAATTCTGGGTCCATTATATCATACAATCTTTAACAAGTTCCGTTTCTGAGTCTATTTCTATCAATGCATTATATATCCTTCTTATATGTGCTTGACCTTGATCTCTAATTTGTTTAACCAAATTTTCATCAGTTATCAAAATACCAACTTTCTGATCTTCCTTCCATCTAGCTTGTAACTGCCCATACTGGAACCAAGTTTGTACTATTTTCCCTTCTTTTAAAATAATATATGGCTTCAATTGCCATACATTCCTTTCCATCCTAAGAATTTCTTTATATGTAGTCACATCATGTTTAAATCCCACATTTATATTTTCTATTGCATGTTTAGGTATTGCCCAAATTGGTATTTTATAATTTAACTTATATCGATATTTTTTCCAAACTTGCAACAGAGCATACCTTAATATATGTGTCTTAAAAACATTATCCACCTTCTTGTCATACAATAAATATGCATGCCAACCAAATAACAAATCACAACCCTCAATATTCAATAATCTCCCTTGTGTTAAATTAAAAGTACTTTATTAAAAAGGCTTTTGTTGAATTTTATTCTAAGTTATATGTTAGGGATAAGATTCAAGGTATAGATATAGATAGATATTTACAGCCTACTTGTTAATAAGGAAATTTTTATTTTATTTATTTCATTTATTTATATCCTGCCTTTATTATTTTTACAAATAATTCAAGGTGGCAAATGTATCGAACATACCTTCCTCCTATTTTCCCCACAACAACAACCCTGTGAAGTGGCTTGGGCTGAGAGAGAGTGACTGGCCCAAGGTCACCCAGCTGGGTGGGTCATAGGCAGCACTTGAACTCATGCTCTCCCAGTTTCTAGTCTGGTGCCTTAACCACTAGATCACACTGGCTATATGCCCACCTTGACCTCCTAAAGATAAATAGGTAAAGCTAACAAATTAATTAATAAAAATAAACATACTTCTGAATACAAACCCATTGTGTGGCATTAAGGCAGATCTGAATAGTGATGCCCTCTATGTGGTTTTTTTTTAAGATATCTTCCATACTGGCACAATTAAGGGTGTATCATTCCCCCTGCCTCCCCCCAAAAAAGATTATAATAAAGATGAAATAAAAATGAGGAAATTGTACATTGGCACAACTGAGATGGTCACAGTGGCTAAGTCTGGGCAGTTTTTAGAAAACACGTGGGGTTGATTTTTTTTATAATCAGATGGTAAAAATCAAGTATTGCTTCATGTCATGGTAATTGCCATAAATATAGCCCCAGCCACCTACTGCTTTCTCATTTTCTAAAATTGTTTCATTCTTTTGAAGTACGCAGACACATTTTCTGGGGGAAGGAAAGGTGATACGCTGAATGTAACCGTTGCAGCCTTGGGGAGGTTTGATGATATTTCTAGGAAGAGTAGAAAGCTACAGTATTTCGCTTTATAAGCCTCGAGGTGGATTTGATAGATTATCCTCAACACTGGCAAGGGACAGACTGCTATTCAACAGGCAAAGCTTTTCACAACCTAGAATTTTACCAGTCTGTGGCCTGCCTTTTAAAAAACAGGGTAGCCCCATGTGATATTGAGCTGATCCTTAGCGAAGAGCTTTCTTGATGTCCTCCAGACGTGCATATTCCCAGCGGCATTGCTAAACTGCCAGACTGCAGATTGGGAAAGATAGATAGTATGGGGCTTTGATAAGTCATGCTTCTCCCCTTGACTGTTAAACCTCCCCGCTGTCGAGCCCGATCAAGCTCTTTCTTGATCTCTGCTCAGCTGTTAGCTCCCTCTGTGGAGCTGGTTGAAGGGCAGAGGGGCTGTCCCTTTGCATGACCTCTCTTGCTTTCTTCTCAGCCCATAGAAGATAAGGAAAGATTCATGCACCAGCAGAACTGAGAACAACTGGAGGAAGTCTCTGATCAACTCGGTTACTGCCCCTTTAAACTAGGAAACAAAACTTAAGGCTGTTCCTCCCCATGTCCAGGGAGATCCCTCCGTCCCAAGCAGCTCTTATGACCAGGTTCACCAAGGGGTGGAATGCGGTAAGTTCTCCTTATAATTCTGGTCTGTGTATATGCTTTTCTTTGCAAGGGGTGTATTTTTTTTTAATCTCAGATTGTGAGCAAGAAGAGGAGAAGTCAGTGCAACTGTTGTCTGCTGTAGGTTGGCTTTTGTACTACTTTTGAAGGGCATCACTATGTGAGAAAACCAAAAATGAATTTTTGACAGTGTTTTAATTCTGAAAGAACACCACCAATACTCCGTGAAGGGCTACTATGTGCTCACAGCAGTTAATGGCACAGTCACACTGGGCAGTAGCTGGCAGTCACACAGTGGGGTCCAAAGAAGGAAGGGAAGTACATGCCGATGGATTATTCATCTTACTGTAAATCTGTCCCCCTCCCCCCCTTCCCTCCCCCTCCCCCCAGCCACTTTCTCTTCCTCTTGGCATGTCACACTTTTTGGCTCTGGTGTTTAAGAACGAAAAAGTCTGAGGTTACAGGGGCAGTGTCAACACCCTTATACTTAAAGAATATATGAATATTTTAAAGAATTACTTGGCTTCCCAATTCTATAAATGGTTGTTTTCTGAAAAGGCGCCTCCATGTTTGTAGGATATATGCAGTAATGACATACATTTTGCATTAGTAGGATTGGGAAGAGACTGATCTGAAGCTGGTTTGTAACAGTGCACATTTTCCCCCACTTCCAATTAATTAACAAGAGCAGCAGGGAAACAACTACCCAAAATTTGAATGATTTTGCTGAGATTGAGGAAAATGGAAAGATTCTGAGTTCTAGTCCTCAGGGAAAAAAAAACATGGTACAGAATTATCTAAGTGTCAAATTCTCGCACCAAATTCTGAGCCATGCATCTCAACAATTGTTGAAAAACACACAAGCAATATCCCCCAACCTGAATTCTACCCTGCAATTTTCTCACATTCTTAGGGGTATAATTTAAAAGGGTAGCTTCATTTAAATATTAATTCTGAAACTCTTCATACAAACCATAGGTGTTTAGGCTACTTAAAATAATCAAATCCTCATTATCTCTGGAATGTCATCAATTTCTCTAATGTACAGTACTTTTGATGGATAAAATGCTGCATTTGTCTTTTTGATTTTATTGTGATTTTTAAAATTTAATTTATTAAATTTATATGATGCCCACCTCACTGATAAGGCAACTTACAAAGTAGTATAAACATAAATATAAAAATAAAATTAAGAAAACGTACGTAAGAACTAAACTAGGGCTTCGTTATTTACAATTTTCAAATAAAGCATTGTGTTATTGTGGCCTCATTTTTTTATTATTTACAGTACAATATGAAAGTCTTTGAGCCCTAAGAGAGAAACATCTGCCACTATCTAGATTTGAACTCTCAACCTTCCTAGTAGAAAGATAGCACCTTCACCACTAACCTGCCACACTGCTCCTGTGGCCAGATAATAAAGCATAATATTATTTATTTATTTAAAACATTTATATAGCTGTCTATCCTTCCTGGGCACCTCCCAATCAAAAATTAAAAGACATACAAAGTCACATTAAAAGCTATAGAACATAACCAATTAAAGATTTAAAAAATAAAAAAATAAATTCTAATATGCAATTATTTAATCTTCTCCCAACAATCTTCAAAATCTTATATTCTGGATTTTTATTGTTTTTAATTGTTTTAGAATTTTAGAATTGTAAGTTGCCCGGAATCACTTGATAGACTTGGCTATAGAAATTGATTGAATGAATGAATGAATGAATGAATGAATGAATGAATGAATGAAGCAATCAATCAATCAATCAAGCAAGCAAGCAAGCAATCAGTCAGTCAATCAGTCAGTCAGTCAATGAACAAATGAATCAATGAATAGGTGGAAGCCTGCCAAACTTCAGGGGATGGATTATATATGTATATCAAATACGTCTATCACTTGATAAAGTGCCTAGGTCCAAATCCAATTTTTTCTATAATGAACAGTATATACTATATTTACATAGTACACTTTTTAAATAAATTGCTCTGATATTGTTTCCCATTAGGTGGGCCTATGAGGCCCAATCAGCTACATTGTTATCTTCTGTTGGGGTGTGTGTTTGTGTGTGTGTGTGAGTAGTTGGATGTCTATGTCTGTCTGAATATGTGTGGCTTGTGTGCAAATCCAATTCTGTTCTCTACATTTGCTGTTGTTTTCCTGTCATTTTTCAAAGATCTCCTATGAAGGGAAGCTATGCTAGCTCAGGAATTCTGAGAGTTGAAGTCCATGAATCATAAAAGAGCCAAGGTTGCCTACCCCTGGAATATACAAAGGGCTCAATGACCACCTTTGTTCATCAGGGCCCCAATCCATCCAACACTCTTTGGGGGGCAGCAGGAAACCCATGCAGCTGGAGGCTGGGCTGTGTGTTTTTACAAACTGGTAGTGGAAATTTCAGGCTGCTGTTCTATTTCAAGTTTTAAAATGTGAAGTGAGAAGCAGATCTTTTCTTTGGAAATACCCAGATTCTTCACTGATTTTTTGTTTATTGACTTATTGCTTAGAATTAATTTAATACAATGCAATGGCTCCTTTCTTAGTTCTAGGGTGTCTTTTACTATTAGGAAATACCACTGTCTTACCTTTAAAGACTAGGTGTAGGAAAAGCATATTTCTAACCTGTTAGCTGTGGAGAAATATTTGATGGATTTTTTTATGATCATGGCGTTGAACCTCAGGAGGAAAGTACACACGCACACACACACACACACACACACACACACACACACACACTTGCATACAATAGAAGGTAACTTTTTAGCTGAGATTTTTTTGAGTGGGTGATGTAGCTTATGTTTCTTCAGATGGCATATCTACTGGCTCTTTCCTCGGTACCTTCTACTGCAGGATTTCCCAGTCTTGGAAATTTTAAGACATCTGAATGTCTAAGGTTTCTAAAGCCAGCTAAAGAATTCTGGGAGTTGAAGTCAACACATCTTAAAGTTGCCAGGGTTGAGAAACCCTGTTGTACTGTGTCAGATAGAAAGGTGTTGTCTATCTCTGATTAAAGGAAGAAAATAAAACATATTAATTCAAACAGGGCAATTATCCACAATTTATTCTACTTCATGCATTAGAATTAAGTATCTCAAGGTCTTGAACTAAATAGGTTAGAGGCTCTTTTGAGTTGGGTGCAACTGCTGGGAAATTCACAGCAGCATCCATGATGCTTTCTGGGCCACTGCACGACCTTCTTCCAGGACAGTATTTTTAAATTCTTCATTTATTCTTACAGCCATGGAATTTCCTGATGGTACCCTATTCACATACCACTAGCCATGTCTAATGCTGTTTAATGTTTTTCTTAAGAATGGTTTGTTGTTGTTGTTGTTAGCTGCGAAGTCGTGTCCGACCCATCGCGACCCTATGGACAACGTTCCTCCAGGCCTTCCTGTCCTCTACCATCTTCTGGAGTCCATTTAAGCTCACGCCTACTGCTTCAGTGACTCCATCCAGCCACCTCATTCTCTGTCGTCCCCTTCTTCTATTGCCCTCAATCTTTCCCAGCATTAGGCTCTTCTCCAGTGAGTCCTTCCTTCTCATCAGGTGGCCAAAGTATTTGAGTTTCAATTTCAGGATCTGGCCTTCTAAAGAGCAGTCAGGATTGATCTCCTCTAGGACTGACCGGTTTGATCGCCTTGCAGTCCAAGGGACTCGCAGGAGTCTTCTCCAGCACCATAGTTCAAAGGCCTCAATTCTTTGGCGCTCAGCCTTTCTTATGGTCCAACTTTCACTGCCATACATTGCAACTGGGAAGACCATAGCCTTGACTATACGCACTTTTGTTGACAGGGTGATGTCTCTGCTTTTTAGTGTGCTGTCTAGATTTGCCATGGCTTTCCTCCCCAGGAGCAAGCGTCTTTTAATTTCTTGGCTACAGTCCCCATCTGCAGTGATCTTGGAGCCCAGGAAAATAAAATCTGTCACTACCTCCATTTCTTCCCCATCTATTTGCCAGGAATTGAGAGGGCCGGATGCCATGATCTTGGTTTTCTTAATGGTAAGTTTCAACCCAAGTTTTGCACTCTCCTTCTTCACCCGCAACAAGAGGCTCTTTAGTTCTTCTTCACTTTCTGCCATTAGAGTGGTATCATCTGCGTATCTTAGGTTGTTGATATTTCTTCCGGCAATCTTAATTCCAACTTTTGATTCATCTAACCCTGCCTTTCTCATGATGTGCTCTGCATATAAGTTAAATAGGCAGGGCGACAGTATACAGCCTTGCCGGACTCCTTTCCCAATTTTGAACCAATCAGTGGTTCCGTGTCCAGTTCTCACTGTTGCTTCTTGGCCTGCATATAGGTTTCTCAAGAGACAAATAAGATGGTCTGGTACTCCCATCTCTTTAAGAACTTGCCACAGTTTGTTATGATCCACACAATCAAAGGCTTTAGCATAGTCAATGAAGCAGAAGTAGATGTTTTTCTGGAACTCCCTAGCTTTCTCCATGATCCAGCGTATGTTGGCAATTTGATCTCTAGTTCCTCTGCCTCTTCGAAATCCGGCCTGTACTTCTGGTAGTTCTCGATCCACATACTGCTGAAGTCTAGCTTGTAGGATTTTAAGCATGACTTTACTAGCATGAGAAATGAGTGCAATGGTGCGATAGTTTGAACATTCTTTGGCACTGCCTTTCTTTGGAATTGGAATGTAAACTGATCTTTTCCAATCCTGTGGCCACTGTTGAGTTTTCCAAATTTGCTGGCAAATTGAGTGTAGCACTTTTACTGCATTGTCTTTTAAGATTTTGAATAGCTCAGCTGGAATACTGTCACCTCCACTAGCTTTGTTGTTGCTCAGCTTTTCTAAGGCCCACTTCACTTCACATTCTAGGATGTCTGGCTCGAGGTCAGTGACCACCTCATTGTGATTATCAGGGACATTAAGCTCATTCTTGTATAGTTCTTCTGTGTAATTTTGCCACCTCTTCTTAATCTCTTCTGCCTCTGTTAGGTCCCTGCCATTTTGGTCCTTTATCATGCCCATTTTTGCATGAAACGTTCCCTTCATCTCTCCAATTTTCTTGAAAAGATCTCTGGTCCTCCCTATTCTATTGTTTTCTTCTATTTCTTTGCACTGTTCATTTAAGAAGGCATTCTTATCTCTTCTAGCTATTCTCTGGAATTCTGCATTCAATTGGGCGTATCTTTCTTTTTCTCCCTTGCCTTTCGCTTCCCTCCTTTTCTCAGCTATTTGCAAAGCTTCCTCAGACAGCCATTTTGCTTTCTTGCATTTCTTTTTCTTTGGGATGGTTTTGGTTGCTACCTGTTGTACAATGTCGCGAACCTCTGTCCATAGTTCTTCAGGCACTCTGTCTATCAGATCTAATTCCTTAAATCTATTTGTCACCTCTACTGTATATTCAACAGGGATATGATTTAATTCATACCTCAGTGGCCTAGTGCTTTTCCCTACTTTCTTCAGTTTAAGCCTAAACTTTGCAAGGAGAAGCTCATGGTCTGAGCCACAGTCAGCTCCTGGTCTTGTTTTTATTGACTGTATAGAGCTTCTCCATCTTTGGCTGCAGAGCATATAGTCAATCTGATTTCTGTGTTGACCGTCTGGTGATGTCCATGTGTAGAGCCGTCTCTTGGGTTGTTGGAAAAGAGTGTTTGCTATGACCATTGTATTCTCTTGACAGAATTCTATCAGCCTGTGCCCTGCTTCATTTTGCATTCCAAGGCCAAACTTGCCTGTTATTCCGGTTATCTTTTGGCTTCCTACTTTAGCATTCCAATCCCCCATGATGATAAGAACATCATTTTTTGGTGTTAGTTCTATAAGGTGCTGTAGAGCTTCATAGAACTGGTCAATTTCATCCTCTTCAGCACTGGTGGTTGGGGCATAGACTTGGACTACTGTGATATTGAATGGTTTGCCTTGGATTCGAACTGAGATCATTCTGTCATTTTGAGGATTGTATCCCAGTATTGCTTTTCCTACTCTTTTATTGACTATGAAGGCTACTCCATTTCTTCTGAGGGATTCTTGCCCGCAGTAGTATACCTGATGGTCATCTGAATTAAATTCACCCATTCCTGTCCATTTTAGTTCGCTGATACCTAAGATGTCGATGTTCAGTCTTGTCATCTCTTGTTTGACCACGTCCAGCTTGCCTTGATTCATGGATCTTACATTCCAGGTTCCTATGGAGAAAAAATCTTTACAGCATCGGACTTTCCTTTCACCACCAGACATATCCACAGCTGAGCGTCCTTTCGGCTTTGGCCCAGTCGCTTCATTCTTTCTGGCGCTACTAGTACTAGCCCTCTGCTCTTCCCCAGTAGCATATTGGACGCCTTCCGACCTGAGGGGCTCATCTTCCAGCGTCATATCGTTTTGCCTTTTGGTACTGTCCATAGGGTTTTCATGGCAAAGATACTGGAGTGGGTTGCCATTTCCTTCTCCAGTGGATCACGTTTTGTCAGAACTCTCGGCTATGACCTGTCCGTCTTGGGTGGCCCTGCACGGCATAGCTCATAGCTTCATTGAATTACGCAAGCCCCTTCGCCACGACAAGGCAGTAATCCATGAAGGGGATGAGAATGGTTAAGTTTAGCTAAATCCTTTTCCTTTCAGTGAGCCAATGATTTGAAATTGCTACAAATCACGTTGTGCATGTTGCATTCTCAATTTAATTAATTAGTTACATATTGCTATTTAGGTTTTATAGGGTCTTAGTTATTTATTGGAAAGAGGTTACTGGGTTAGTGTTGCACTATTCACTTACAATTAGAGTTGCCTATGTTTTTAATATTTCTATGGATGGAAACTTAATCAAGGAGAGAAGCAACCTAGAACTAAGGAGAAACTTCCTGACAGTTAGAACAATTAATCAGTGGAACAACCTGCCTGCAGAAGTGGTGAATGCTCCAACACTGGAAGTTTTTAAGAAGAGACTGGACAACCATTTGTTTGAAATGGTATAGGGTTTCCTATGTGAGCAGGGGGTTGGACTAGATGACCTCCAAGGTCCCTTCCAACTCTATTCTATTCTATTCTATTCTATTCTATTCTATTCTATTCTATTCTATTCTATTCTATTCTATTCTATTCTATTCTATTCATTTAATTGATATTTTCTTAACTATTCTGTACTTAGTTTTTCAATGTGATATAAATAATTATAATTATCTTATTATAATGTAGATGTATAATGTAGACGATATTATTGCTTAAGTATGCAAATTTCCATATTATTATACTTGGCCATACAAGTATGCAAGACCCCTTGGTTCATTACTATTGCAGAAAAGAGACCAGCAATATGAACTAATCTGGGTTTTTGCAGGTCAGATCTTGTGGCCCCACCCTATGATCTGGTTTGTTGAAGGCTTGGAGCAAGGATTAGGTGGCAAGGAGGACCCTGGAGGAAACAGAACAGAATAGAATAACAGTGTTGGAAGGGACCTTGGAGGTCTTCTGGTCCAACCCTCTCCTCAAGCAGGAGAGCCTATCCCATTCCAGACAAGTGGCTGTCCAGTCTCTTCTTAAAAGCCACAACTTCTGAAAGCAAGCTGTTCCACTCATTAATTGTTCTCATTGTTAGGAAATCCCCCCTTAGTTCTAGATTGCTTCTCTCTTTGATTAGTTTCCATTCATTGCTTCTTGTCCTGCCTTCTGGTGCTTTGGAAAAGAAAGCAAGGAGAAGGATGTGGCATTGTAGTGCAAGTCCCACTCGTACAAAAGAGGCGTGGCTTGCATCACAGTGCCATTTCTTGCTTTTTTAACACCCCTCACCCTGGTGCTGCTGCCCCCGTGTTTGCAAGTCCAAGAGAGATTATATTCTGTATAACTTTTATATCACTACCTACAGCCCTTGTATTTCCTGGCAGTCCCATTTAAGGACTAACCAGAACCAGCCCTGCTTGGCTTCTGGACTTCTGCAACGTTAGTCAGCCAGAGTCAGCATGCAATGCCCACCTTGCTATATTTATCAACAGGAACTTGTCTTGACCTTTTACGGGGTTCTAATCCACAACTAGATTTGCTAGATTATTTCATTTGTTTTAAACCTGGGAACACAAAGGTGAAATATATTGCATTTTGAATCGTCATGTGTGTCCCTGCTGTCTTCAAAATCAGTGAAACCCCAGGAGATATATAGAAAAAAAAGGCAGAGATACGATTTGAATCTCTGGAAGCAAAAAAACAAACAAACAAACAAACAAAAACCCTTTGCTAAAGGGGTGGAAAACCAGAGAAGATGTTTTGAAAATGAGAAGATGTATAGGCAACAGAAAGCACCCTACTTGCATTCTGAAGCATTATTTATGAAAACTGCTGTAAGAAAAGTGAAATACCCTTTTTCA
This sequence comes from Vipera berus, assembly GCF_964194415.1. Classification (NCBI taxonomy): domain Eukaryota; kingdom Metazoa; phylum Chordata; class Lepidosauria; order Squamata; family Viperidae; genus Vipera; species Vipera berus. The sequence goes on along the minus strand of NC_138203.1, from coordinate 140,952,260 downwards.
AAAATGGATATCTATGTGAGGTTATTATCATTATGTGTCAGTTCTGGGGAAGGACAGTGTTGTGTAGCAGGTTCTTTGGCGCAGGAATGAAGACGAGGTAAATGAGTACAGGAAAACTCATGGATTATTTCTTGCAGAATCTGAACTGGGGAAATGGCTGCAACTGGCCGCAATATATAGTCTAGCCCCTAGGTGGCAGCCAATAGATTTGAAGCAACCATTGCCACCTAGGGATAGCCAATAGCAGCACTGGAGACTTGTAGTCTGGGTTGCTGGAGAGCCGTTAGCTGCTACAGCAACACACGTGGTTTTACTAATGAGCCCAGTACATAACCAATCACAAAGTTCCTCATTTTATCATCCTGATTTGGATGATTAAATGGGCAAAATGGAAGATGTGATCTTTTGATCTTGAAGATGTGATCCTTTGATCTTGAAGCAGTACGTGGAAACTGAAAATTACTTGTTCTCTTTCCTGTTATCTACTCCCTGAGGTCTGTGACTCAAAAATCACATGGGACAAAACTCTATAGCATGATGGAAGCATAAGCCCTACCATATCCTTACTCCCCTCCTTTATCTATAAAATCACTTCATACACATCAAGTAAAATGAATAACTGTTTGAGTAAAAACAAGATGCCCCCTGAAGAAAGGTGGATATTTCACAGAGGAAAATAACTTGATTTTTCACATGATGTCTCCACATGCAGCTAAGCAAATCTGCCTATTTCTGTGAAAGCAAGTTCACCTTTGAAAACTGTAATTCTGCTCATTTAGTCAATGTAAGCCAAATAGAGACAAGCTCAACAGGTCCCAAATGTTATTCCGAAGAAATGTTTGGCTTGTAAGGAAAGAGAATTCTTTTCAAACACTTTGTTAAATACAACCAGCATCTTCAAAAGGACTAGTCGCTCAACATCACTTCTTTGTTTCTCTGGGTTTAGCAGAAATAAATCCTGTTGTGTTCTTACTATTAGTCAAACAAAAAACACTTGAATCAGAAGTTTGAGGTTTCTTTTGTCTTGCTTCCTTTACTGAAATTTCTAGAAGACCTCACTCCAGAGAATCTTCAAGAATTATACCTTATACAAACAGACCAAGGCAATCAAGTAAACATGTAAAATCATAGAGCAGTTTAATCCACAAATAATAATAATAACTTAATGCACTACAGCTTCCCATCAAGGGGAAGACCTTTACAATTACAAATCTAGGCACTAAGATGGCTTTTTTTATGCAAACAAGGTAACATCTGTCACCCCAAACAGGAATGCTCAAAACAGCTAATAGTTCTGATGATTATGGAATAGTGTTTATTTTGGGGATAGCTAAATAATGAAATAATTGTAGTTTAAACGCCATCTTTCTATTTCTCCTCACTATATCAATCTCCATATCTTATTATGAGCAAACTGTATGGTATACAAAAAAGATCCTCTAATTTTTCTGGTTTGTTTATGTACAATATTGTAAATGATGGAAATACCTCTGGCCATTTCAAACTTCCTTCATCACCATAAAATGCTTGTGCTCATAAATGGTTCTGCAAAGTTCTCCTAAAGATGAAGTGGTGCTAGTTTTGACATGTTTTGGACAGTATGGCAATCAGAGTCACTCAACACAAGTTGTTCAATTTGTTGGTTGGTCATCAAATAAAACCACGATCTCCTGCCTTATTCTTCACCATTTCAAGTTGTGTAACAAACTTTCGTATTGGACATTTAACAAGGCTCTGAATTCCCATAAACTAGCTGTCAATACAACAGTTTCCATAGCCTGAAGGTGGACAGTTATGGTTGATAATCTGCAAAAAGGTTAAACTCTTTAGGTAGAAGTACTGGTTGAAAGATTTAGCTTTCTCTATCAAGCTCCATATTACTCTGTCTATGTGCACAATTATTTTCTACAGTGGTGAGGTAAAGGTAAAGGTAAAGGTTCCCCCGCACACACGTGCTAGTCGTTTCCAATTCTAGGGGCCGGTGCTCATCTCTGTTTCAAAGCCGAAGAGCCAGCGCTTGTCCGAGGACGTCTCGGTGGTCATGTGGCCGGCATGACTAGACGCCAAAGGTGCACGGAACGCTGTGGCTCAGTGGGTTAGGACGCTGAGCTTGTCGATCAGAAGATTGGCAGTTTGGCAGGTCGAATCCCGAGTGCCGCGTAGCAGAGTTAGCGCCTGTTACTTGTCCCAGCTTCTGCCAACCTAGCAGTTCGAAAGCACGTAAAAATGCAAGTAGAAAAATAGGGACCACTATGGTGGGAAGGTAACAGTGGTGAACATGCTGCAAAATTTCTGAAATATTCACTGCTGACGTTGTTGACTTGTGATCTAACTGCTAAATTTGTTTACTCGTTGAAATATTCTTTTTAAAGGAAAAAAATCTCTAAGAGGCAAACAATAAATCCTTAAACAGCCCAACTGAGTTAGATTTCCCCCCCCCAGTAGCTTCAAAGCAAATAAGTGGAAGGGAAGTTTAAAAGAAAAGCTAAGGAGAAAAGAGGGGAAAACCAATGTGGTACATCTGCACGTGTTATTATTCATTTAATAATTACCAAACACTTTTTGATACTGTTGGTAATGATATGCGGGAATGACCTTGGTAGGCAGGAGGAAGAGCCTCAGGCTAGGCAATGATCAGGTAAGAGGAAGGTGGGCAGGGCAGGCAGTGTCTTGGACTGCAAAGATGGATTTCAGCATTTATGCTTGATCTTATGAACTGAGGCAAGGGGACTTACAAGGAACAAATCTTATGATAAAAGCAACTTTACATGAATATTTACTAATCATCATCCTTTCATCAGTTCTAAGCCTCTATTGTCCAAGCTAAGAAAAAAAGCCCAGCTTTTGATATCAAAAGCCCTTCATAAAAAGGCATGATCATTATTTAATTTATTTAAATTTTTATGCCCTCCATCTCCCCAATAAGATAACTCTGGGCGTTTCATCTACTATTTATGTCACAATCTTAACCTCACAAGCTCCAGATGCACTGACCTTACAAGAAGTTCCAAATTTTCCAGCCAGCATACCTGAGAGTTGATCCATCTTATTTTGAGGCAGGTGATTAGATTAGTCTTTTAAAAATGAGTAGAATTCAGAAAGCACGATCTCTGAAGGCTGGTGGGATTTTAAAGGATGTATAGTATGCTTAAATACTATTAATTTCAACAGAGGTAAAAATCAATATTCAAGCAATTTGTGTTTGCACTTTATAAGGTAAAGGTAAAGGTTCCCCCGCACATGCGTGCTAGTCATTTCCGACTCTAGGGGCCGGTGTTCATCTCCGTTTCAAAGCCAAAGAGCCAGCACTTGTCCGAGGACGTCTCCATGGTCATGTGGCCGGCATGACTAGACGCCAAAGGCGCATGGAATGCTGTTACCTTCCCACCGTAGTGGTCCCTATTTTTATACTTGCATTTTTACGAACTGCTAGGTTGGCAGAAGCTGGGACGAGTAACAGGCGCTCACTCTGTTATGCGGCACTCGGGATTTAACCTGCTAAACTGCCGACCTTCTGATCGACAAGTTCAGCGTCCTAACCCACTGAGCCACCGCGTCTCTTTATAACTAGTAACTTTATAACTTTATAACTAGTGGCAAAATATGTAAACCAATATCAGGTGGGAGAGAAGAAAGAGGAAGGGTCAGAACAAACCTTTTGTTGAATAAAATATTCTATATAACATTAAAGACATCAAACTGGCTGTTTAATAATAAATTAACTGTCATGGGTCCAATAAATGAGACAGTTCAAACAAATTTATCAATTCTTTTTTGTTCTACTTTTTCTATATTTTTCTCCCAGGTCTTTTAATCTATAGATTAAAATTTTAATTAATTATCATTTAAAATATTTCCTTTTCTGTTTTTCTGCCTGAAGCATTATTATTGCACTTCTATAGTCTATAGTATCTTAATAAATACTAATCTTGCATACGTTTATTTGAAAAGAATTTTTTAAATCTAATAGGTAGTGAAAGGTGAAATAATTTAATGCAATTCTTAAAGGATTATTTGAAAATGGCTCTAGAACTACACAAAATTGCATATACGGTTATATTTTGTATCGGAAATTAATACACACACACAGAGAGAGAGAGAGAGAGAACAATTAGAGTTTTATTTTCAGACCTAAACCCCCACCCCCCACCCCCCCAATTATATATTGAATCTTCTTGGTTTGGAAATATCGCCACATCCTTTGTTTTTAATGCCACAGCAGGTGTGAGCTGTGGTATCATCTGTTACTATCCACTAACCTCAAGCAAAATACTTATCGGAAAGCCAAATACAACGGAAATTAACATGAAAATCAGTTTTAGCTGAGCTTTTAGGCATGTTTTTAAAGAGTGTTCAGAACCACACAGTGCATTATTTCCCAAGCTGGGCAAGGTAAAAGATTTCTGCACTGTTTCAGATGAATTAAATCTCCATTGCTCATTTATTATCTACTAAATGGCGGAAGGATAGCAGTTTAAATGATAAAGTTTTTTTTATAATGACAAAAGCACTGTCATGCCATAGTGTAAAATCCTCCAAAAGTAAAAAATAAAAATAAAATAAAGTGACAAAAAGGACTTAATTGGAAGGGACCTTGGAGGTCTTCTAGTCCAATCCTTTGCTTAAGCAGGAGATCCTTTGCCATTTCAAACAAATGGATGTCCAATCTTTTCTAAAAGACCTCCAGGGATGACACACCCACAACTTCTGGTTATTTTTTCTAAGTGTTAAAGTTTCTGTTTGTTCTCTATATGGTTGCCTCCATAGGTATACACCAATGTCTAAACAGTTGTGGTTCTCTGACTCGCTTCAAAAACCGGATTTTAGAATCCCGAGCTTTGATTTAATTCTTTTTTCTTCGCAACTGGCATCCTTTATTCGCTCACTCTTTAAAAAGAATCCACATAGTCGCTCGTGTTGTACAGTTCTATTACACTTTTAGGTTTTGTAGCTTATCTGTTTCTTTCATCCTTATTTAAAGGAATCCTTTACCTTTAAAATACATTTTTTTTTACAAATTCAGCCTACTGTATTATTTCCTGTTGAGCAGGGTGGGGCAGGAAAAGTGAGTGACAGCTGTTAAATCACTCCTTTTACATTTGCATATTTAACTATGGATAAGATTCATGAAATACAGTGAGAATTAATTTATGAGCTTGGTTTCATAAGAGTTCGACTGGTTTTGCGGGGAGGGAGTTTACTTCCAAAAGAGCTTGGAGAAAAATGGTTGAATTGCGCTTCCTTCTGATCAGTAGTCAGACAAATTACTTACACCCCTTTGGAAACACAACAGCGTCGGGACTGATAGAAGTCGTTTATTGGTCTACGGTGGTCCTCATCCTCAAGGAGGCTGCATTGCTGAACAAAAATCTTTTAAATTAATGTTGATGAAAAGATTCTTACCTCTATGCATAGGGCAACTGGATAGTCTTCTATATTGAAATGCTATGTCCCCTTCATTTTATCACAGCCCATCACTTCTCGTGAGGTGGGCAGCCATATAAATAAGATAAAATGAAGGAATGAATAAATCGCAGAAGTAGTTAACAGATTAGCTAACTGTTAATAGCACTTTCAGAATTTTTGAAAAGTTACAAATGAAATCTATATAATTTGCCAAGGACAACTGAATGGCAATACACTCAGTAGAATATCAGTTACGTTCTCTGGACTAGATGCATTACTTCAGAAACCAATAGTTCTGAATATACTAGACAATTTTTTTTAAAGATTAAATCAACAATTCAGTTTCACTGACAATTTAAAACTTAATGCAGTTAAACATACTGTAGGTAATTCATGTAAAATCTGGGATACAGACTTGGAACTTCCTATTTTAAACAATCTGAGGTTTCAGATTTTTAACAATGTGAAATATATTTCCTATGATTTTAAAATGAAATCTATTTATCAAAATATTTTTTTCAGATTTTTTGGACCCCTCGGGATATTTTTTAAAAGATTAGTTACTTTTAACTTGGAGATAAAATAAATTTGAAGATACATTAATAGGCATGGCTTGCTTGCCTTGCAGTGGTTGAATATATTCTTATCATGAATCAGATATTTAGAAAGAAATAAAAGGTTAAGGATGCTAATACTCCAAATTTTAAAATTCCTCAGTATAGAATTTTACGTATGCTATACCTGGACTGTTGCTTAACAAATCATCAACTATTGCAAGAGAAACTTTTGTGTAGCCAAAAGTGGCTGAACAATGTGGCACCCTTTGATTTTGTACCTTTGTATCTTTTTTGACAGACTTGACAATATAAACCTGAGGTTCAATTCATTGTTTAAAAATAGAATTGTAGCAATGTTCACAGAATTGTAATACTTATTATTTGACTTGAACTTCTTTCATTTTTTAATTTCCTTTTTTTTTAAAAAAAACAACAACTTGTATTTCTGTGTTTCTCTTCTGTTTTGCAGCCCTAGCAAGGCAAAGAAACAATAATTTTAAGAAATTATTCTTAATATCTATTTTTTTTCAAGGAAAGAAATTGGTGTGTTGAAGTAACAAGTTTGAAAAATTGGTAGTGTGGCCCATGAGAGAAGTTTTCATTTACAGCTAGAAGCTTATAGTTGTGGAGGCAATTCCAGAAATAGTTTCTATTAATCTGATTTTTGAATCTTAGGACAAGAACTTTAAATGATCTCTGATATGCAGAATACAATTCTCTTACTGATAAATTTAGGGTTTGATGAAGTTATAAATTATATCATAGACCTTTTATTTAGCACATATATCCATGCAGTTCAAGCACTGCAAAAGATATCCAAGTGTTTTTCAGCATTCCTTATAAAACAGGGGAAAGGAATACTTTTCTGGTTGAGTATTGGAAACTCTGAAGAGAAGCCAACTTAGCAGATGATAATTGTATCTTTTAAGTGCTTAAATATGTTTGTTTGTCTTAAAAGAGTACCCTGTGGTTATTTTGAGGAAAATGCAGCATTTTTGCAGAGGAGAAAATAATAAAAAAATTAATCTGGTGAATATTTTAATTGCTTTGATATGATTTTCCCCCTAATTTTACTTATTTAAGTTATGTGAGAATCATTTTAAGTGTGCATATTCTTCTGGCTTGGTTTTAAATTTTGTTTTGTTTCTACTTTGTGGAATGTTGAGCAACAATTTAGCTAATTGTTATCTGTGAAAAAAACCCCACTTCTTTCCAAAAATACTTTGCGGAGAAACAGTTAGGGTGGAGTATTTTTTAGCTTTGATTTTCTTTGACCCAAGTCATAAGAATAACTTTCCATTATATTTCAGAACTCTATCTATGAAGAAAATGACTCAAAGCAGGCAAGTCACTTGCTTGTTTAAAATGTATATTTTGACTCATTATGTTGTACAGAAAAAACACATGTTGAAAATACAGTTTTGCATCATTTCATTAATTTCCCAGTGTATTAAAGTCAAGCCAGGTGGATTACAGTATTTCAGGCTGACTCTGCCCTCTGCCAGGAGTTCAATCCTGACTGGCTCAAGGTTGACTCAGCTTCCATCCTTCCGAGGTCAGTAAAATGAGGACCTAGATTCTTCGGGGCAAAAGGCTGACTCTGTAAATTGCTCAGAGAGGACTATAAAGCACTGTGGGGCAGTATATAAGTGCTATTGCTATTAAAGTTATATGGCAATGATAAGCATGAATATGGCACTATTGTGAGTGAATTCATACAAAAGATGCAACAGTGCTAAAATCCCTTCCATTCTATAGCAATTAACCTCATTAGCTCAATGCTTTTATTCACAATATGCCCTTCTAGGTGACAGCATAGAGAATATTGTATGTGTGCAACAATTGGGAAAGGGAAGGAGAGAGAGAGAGGGAAGGAGAGAGAGATAGGGAGGGAGGGAGGGAGGGAGGGAGAGAGAGAGAGAGAGACAGAGAGAGAGACAGAGAGAGAGACAGAGAGAGAGAGACAGAGAGACAACAACAACTTGCCGGTCTTTGCATTTCCAGATTATAAATATATCCATGGACCTCAACATGGGATAGGTAAATTCTTAGGAAGCTACCTGAAATTGGGTTCCTTTATATTTATAAATCATATTTATAAAGCCAAGGAAGTCAGAATATCTTTAGTCTCTTTGGATGGGACAATTTGGCTGCTTAATCCAGCATAGTCAACTTTGATTGGCAAGTCCCTCTGGGTTTTCAAGCAGAGATTTTTCTTTCACAACTTTGATACTCTTTTTTTTAAACAACCCTTTAGATGTGCCATGGATTGGACCTGGGACTTTCATATGCAAAACCCATGTTCAACCACTAGATCTTAGACCCTCCCCCAAGCTTTGACTGTAGCAGTGATCTTAACATCTTGCTCTTTGGATGAGGAAGAAAGCCATTTTAAAAAAATCTCTCTTTGTCATCTTTTCTTTCTTTCCCTCACTCCCTTTTTTCTTTCTTTCTTTCTTTTTCTCTTTCCTTCCACTGCTTTCCAGGCCATGATTTCTGATGGATGGACTGTGAGCCTGGGGATTCTGCTTACGCTCCAAGGAATGACGTGTGGGGAGAAGATAGCAGAGACTGGTAATGTGGGGACCTGAGTGGAGAGATAAAGTTCCAAACTTTGTCCATGTTGCAGTTCTATAGTGATTTTGTTGAATGTATTTGTTCTGGATTCACTGCTCGCCATGCAATGACACTGGCCTGATTCATTGTTTGTTCAGGTGACTTTGAGACTTCCAAGATGGAAAAGTCATGCTGAAAGAGATGATCAGGAAAGAATGTTGGCAAATTGGAGTAATTGCCAGTTTTGTGGGCTGTGGATAACTTTTGCATTATTATTGTATTTGGAGGGAGAGGAATTTAGAATCAGAAAAGGAGAAAGTCTAGAGAATCTAGGAAAGAGTCTAAGGAGACTTTAGTGGAAGGCCCCACTAACTGCTGTCCATGGGCCACTAAGACATACATCACACTTTTGTTGTGCACCACCCAGAGTCGCTTGCTTTGTGAGATGGGCAGCTGTGTATATTGGACAAATAAATAACATAAGTTCATTTGTTGAGTGGCTTGGATGCTAAGTCATTAAACCCTTTCAAAGGCAGATTTCTGCTTGCAAGACTCACTGGCAATCTGGACCATGTCACCTGGGGTAGATTGGAAGCTTTCATGCAAATCATCCCAGTTATCATTTAAGCTTTTATTTTCAATATCCTGAAAGACAGAAACTCCTCCTCCTCCTCCTCTCCTCCTCCTCCTCCTCCTCCTCCTCCTCCTCCTCCTCCTCCTCCTCCTCCTCCTCCTCCTCCTCCTCCTCCTCCTCCTCTTCTTCTTCTTCTTCTTCTTCTTCTTCTTCTTCTTCTTCTTCTTCTTCTTCTTCTTCTTCTTCTTCTTCTCCTCCTCCTCCTCCTCCTCCTCCTCCTCCTCCTCCTCCTCCTCCTCCTCCTTTTTTAAGATACCAGGATGAGAAAAATGATCAAGTTTTTGTCTGACAAACCTATGCTTACAATCTTACAGGATTTATCCTAGAATGAGCCAATTACTCGCATACCCATGATCAGTGCTTTTTTTGTAAAAGAAAAAGGTGCCAGAACTCACACATGTCATACAACCTGCCTTGCCTAACCTACAAGGTTCTATCCAAAAAAGGTGCCAGAACTCCGTTCTGAGCGTTCTATGAGAAAAAAAGCCCTGCCCATGATATAAATTATATAAATATGTAACATAAATATATACAAAACATTGAAATTCAAATCAGTGCCAGGCAGCAGTTTTAGAAGGGCCATTCTTTGCTAGTTCAGCTTGCCACTAGCTGAGTAACAGATTGAAAATCCTATGGGCAGCCCCCCCCACTCCCAACCCATTATTCCAAGGGAATGGCTTTACCCAATGCCACCAGACAGATCCTCACTTTAGGCCTTCTTCAAGGAACTGAATCCAAAGAAGGAGATGGGGGTCTCTGAAACCTCATGGATTTTTGGAAAGTAGAATGAGGAAGGGAGAACAGGAAAGAGAGGAAAAAAGACTTAGCGGGGAAAGCGACAGGCCTCATTGTGGTTGCTTGTGTTTCCTTTTCAGGATCCTGCCAGCCTCAGCCTTCCTGCCATGAGTGCATTCAGTCCCACCCCAGCTGTGCCTGGTGCAAGCAGCCAGTAAGTCCTCAGTCTCGTGAACCTCTCTTGCCATTCGTTCCCCACCCCCACCCCCATCCTGTTTCCAACACTGCCTTAGAAGCACTTGGAAGACATTTCTTTTAAGACCAGCATCCAGAGCTGAAAGACGTGGGTATCTTGTGGCTAAGAGGTAGCCTGCAGCCCTCTAGCCAGCTAAGAGGTGATGAAGAGAGCGTACATTTCTAGCAACCTGAAGCAGGAACATTAAGTTACCTTGAACCTGCTGCCTTTCTGCCTTATATCTCTTCCTTCCCGGTGGCTCACCGATTTGCCCCTTGAGTAGCCACACTGAGTTGGAAGATGAACCTTGAGGAGGAATCCTTGGGCTTTTGAGTTCTCGGTGAAGCCAAGCCAGGCAGCTGCATTCTTTTGCCAAGGTGCAAGATTTCCTTGAAGGCAGCAACATCAGCAGACAGCAACTGACAAGGCTGTCCTCTGATTCACCCCTCGCCCTTTCAGTCTCAGTCGATGTGTGAAGACTTGAGTCAGCAAGACTCAACAGCAGCTGCCCACTTCAGGCAACCGTGGGAAGTTGGAGGCTACCAAAGTGCAGTCATTCTTTGGCTGGCTAAGTCTTCCTTCTATGAGTTGGATTTTCGTCATCTCTTTTGGAGATGTTCTTCAAATGAAGCAAAGTAAGAGGCCATGGGACAGGGACATTTTTTCCCCTCCAGCCTTGACACCCTAGCGAGAGCCATCCTGATTCCTCTGTATTATCTGCTCTTCCCTGAACCCACTCTAGCCCCTCCAGATCAGTACAGGTAGTCCTCGACTCACAACAGTTCATTTAAGGACCGTTCAAAGTTACAACAGCACTGAAAAAATGTGACTTATGACCGTTTTCCCACAATTAACGACTTTTGCGGCATCCCCAGGATCACGTGATCAAAATTCAGATGCTTGGCAACTGGCTCATATGTATGACCGTTGCTGTGTCCCAAGGTCACGTGATGCCCTTTTGTGACCTTCCGACAAGCACAGTCGATGGAGAAGCCAGATTCACTTAACAGCAGTATTATTAGCTTAACAACCGCAGTGATTCACTTGACAACTGTGGCAGGAAAGGTTGCAAAATGGGGCAAAATCACTTAACAAACGTCTCACTTAACAACAGAAATTTTGGCCTCAATTGTGGTCGAGGATTTCCTGTATTCAGTTCCCCCAGAATCTATTTACACCCCCCCACCAAAAGGACCTTCCAGTCAAGTCGTGAGCATGTTTGCAAAGGACTGTCTGCAACAAAGTAGGACCAAATAGGGTGAGCCCCCCTCCCCACACTTGCATGTTCCTGTATTATGTGCTATTGCAAAGGAGAGTTTTTTCAGTGATATCACCTGCTCAGACGCTGAAAAAGCACATCTTGTTCCTTGCTCCCCAGCACAAAAAACAGGCTGGCCAGCCCAGGCGGTTTCTTTTCTGCTGAGACCAGATGGCTGCTGTCCTTGTTTTTGCCATCAAGGCATAATTTAAAATGCCATTTTTTATTTATTTTAATCCTTTCTAATGGATTGTTTTTTTAAAAAAAAAAAGACTATATCAGGGAATCAAGTTATATGAGCTGACTTTACTGGCTGTAATGCAGATGTCTTTAGTTTTGGCCTTGTGTACCTGATTGCATCTGCCTGGCAAGCCCAAATCCATTTATTTCATTTGCTTCCTCCATGCATGCAGTGCCATGCATGGGGAAAGCTGGAGATGCTGCAATTGTGCTTGGCCTACAGCTGTCTGAAATCAACAAACGGGAAAAAATAGGCAACATTCCTACTCAAAGTATCACTGTCTAAAAATAATGCATCTAAGCGGCAAGACAATGGGGGCAGGGCTGTCTACAAAGCAGGATTTTTTCCATTTGTCTGTGGACATTCTCAATCATCCAAGTCATGATTGTCTCAAGGGTGTTTTTTCAAAAGGCAAGTGGACTTTCTTGATTCCCCCCACCCCTTTAAATCGTTTCACCTCATCCAAGAAGCTTCTTCGGTTCTGAAGAATGGATGAGAAGTAAAACGTTTTCAAGCAAAAAAAAAACAAGGAAGTCCACTTGCCTTTTGGAAAAACACCTTTGGGACATCTTTTGCCTTTTCTTCATTCATTCCTGTCGTCTACCACTGCTTCTTCCCCTATCTTTGAAAATACTGAATTAATATTAGAGAAATACTTCTGAATGCAAACAGAGCACTCTCGCTGTAGAGCAATAGCTAAATTCATATTTGCATTGAAGAGGTAGAGCATCCCCAATCCCAGGCCTTCATGTTGGAGGAGCATTTTCAGATAATATTTTTTTTATAATACCCCAATCAGTTTGATGTAATGTTTAAAGGCACTGGGGAACTGGGAGGCTGTGAGTTCTAGTCCCATCTTGGGCAGCTGGATAACCTTGGGCCAATCACTCTCCCTCAACACTATGAAGCAGGCAAGGGCAAACCATTTGTGAGGAGAGGAGGGAAACCTGGCCAAGAAAATTTCAGGGATTTGTTCAGGCAGTCTCCAAGAATTGGGCACAATTGAGCAAAAAGAGGGGGAGAAAAGTTAATTACAGGTATTCCTTGACTTATGACCACAACTGAGCTCAAAACTGATGTTGCTAAGTGAGACATTTGTTAAGTGAGTTTCCCCCATTTTACAACTTTTCTTGCCACAGTTGTTAAGTGTTTCATCGTTGCTAATAACACGGTTGTTAAGTGAATCTGGCTTCCCCTCCTCCCTCCCCCCCCTTGACTTTGCTTGTCAGAAGGTCACAAAAGGAGATCACCTGATCCTGGGACACTGCAATCGTCATGAAGATGAACCAGTTGCCAAGCATCCAAATTTTGATCATGTGACCATGGAGAGGCTGAAATGGTTGCAAGTGTGAAAAACGGGCAGTGATCCCTTTTTTTCCCAGTGCTGTAGCTTTGAACGGTCACTCAACGAATGGTTGTAAATCGAGGATTACTTGTGCTTGGCTCCTCCATTGCTACGTTCTCCCTACCAGCTCCCTTTCTTGAGCACTATATGAAGAACCAGGAGAAGATGGATTGAATATATTCAGAATAAATATGGGACTAAAAAGTTTCATTTAGCATTTGAATAAGTAGTGGATTCATATGATGTATAACTAGTTAGTAGTTATTAATATTTTGACTATGGAGAGTTAAAGTGCGATAGAATTTAATGTTTTATTGTTGTTAGCATATTTTAGATTATGCTTGTTTGTATTTTTATACCCTGTATTCAGCTCTGGGAAGTCGGGGAGGGGGAGGGGAGGGGAGGGGGGGTTGGGGAGAGGGGAGGGGGAGGAGGGTTTTTTTTTTGTATTTAAAAATGTATTGTAAAACTTTTCAATAAAAAAAAGAACCAGGATAGGGGAAGTTTTCAGCCATACAACGTCAAGACAAACCTTGAAGAAGCCACAGCTGACATCTTGGTTTAGTTCAGGTTCTCTGTGCAAGAGGGGAGTAGGGTGTGGGGACTCTCTTTGGGCGAAATAATCTCCTAAAAAATTGCACCACCATTTCCACAGTGAAGACAGCCCCGGTTCCGCCAGAGGTAGCCCCACCCACCTTGGTAAAAGAGTCACTGCGATGGCCGGAAACCCCCCCCAGGTGCTACTCTGGTTGCCGTGAAAGAACTCACCACATCCTGCCCAACTGTTTGTCTGTATTGTGTGTTTAACTACTATCTTTCGTGACGGTATCTCTTAGGATACCGGAACATCTTTTTGTGGTTGGTGGTACCTCTGAGGACTTTGAACGGTGTCAGTGTAATGAAGTGTTGTGTTCATCAGGGCAGGCCCGAAATGTGGGGCCCTTTCCCGTTGCCTTGAGGGACTTAAGGGCTTCTAAAAGGGGAAAAAAGGGGGGGGGTTAAGCTGGTCAGAGGCAGCAACTTTTAACTGTAAGCTGAATGAACACCTATCTTACTGAACATTAGTTCTTTACTGCCATATGTCCGGATACTGTAAGCACGAGGGTTTTCCTGTGCTGGGTGCAATGCTTTGTCAGATCTGAATTGGGAGGGGGAAAAACTCACCTCCATTAGCCAGGTGGTAAAGCAATGATTGTACTTTTAGAGGGTTTTTTTTTTAAAGTCTCAGTCCTGAAACTTTGGTGCATTGCATGGAACTGTTTTCAAAAGGGGGGAAAGAATTCGCTGAAGTTTTGGTGAGTTTAATAACACTCTGAAGAGATAAGAACTATGATGGATCCTCACCTTGATTTTCTTCCTTCTGTTTCCCCATCCTCCTGGATATGTTTAGTAAATATCTTTAGCTTTGTGCACAGTCTCGTTTTACATTCACTTAAAGAGGCAGGGAAATACTGAATGCGGTGACCACCGTATCTTTATATATATATTACAAAGATTTCCCAGCAGAAGAAAAGTACAGTAGATTGTCACCAATTAAGCCATAGGTTCCAAAAAGCTGGAAAGGATTCTGCCTTCAATCCAGATCTATGGAAAATAGAACATAATTGGATTTCCTGGCCTGCAGCTTGGAGGTTTTTAGGCAGGTCTTCCATGTTCTTCTGCTTTTTATTCTTTCTCTCTGAACTAAACTAAATTTCACAGAATGCATGGGATGTTAAAAGCCAGCCACTTGGGGGAAGTGAATGTTAATTTGCAAAATGAAGCAAAATGCGGCATCTTGGAAATCATGATTCTAGACAGCCAATCAGAAAATTACCTAGTGATGAAACTTGGTTTCGTAAACATCTTTGCTTTAAATGATAAAAGTGCTGAGTAGCTTTCATGAGTTACGCTATCAAAGAAAGAAAGAAAGAAAGAAAGAAAGAAAGAAAGAAAGAAAGAAAGAAAGAAAGAAAGAAAGAAAGAAAGAAAGAAAGCTTAAGTGGAGAATTTTAGGCCAAGAGAAAAGTGACACCAAATGCAAATAAGGATAAACTGCAATTGTTTAATGGTTTATATTTTATGTTTTTTCAGCCATCATGAATGCCCTGTGGGCAAAGAGACAGGATATAGGTGGGAAAAAAAATCCTTCTAATCTGCTTGGTATCGCACTTTATACCCAAATTTATGTCCTCTCAAGATCTGAAGAAAGCTAATGTCCAAAATATCTTCTAACAACCTTCATTTGCATTCAAGAAAATGATGACTATAATACTTTCATTAGGAGTGATGGAAGAGGCAGGCAGAAATTCCCAATCCCTTTCAAAATGGAACCGTCATCCTTTGCCATTGCTGATGTTGCTGCTGACCAAAGAAGAAGATAATAGAAGCTGGGGGGGGGGAGATAATAATTTTGAATTCTGCAGAGACTTAGTACAAGGAAGGGCAAGAAACAGGAAGATGAAATGCCCGGGAGGTCTAAGAGCTGGTACCATTCCTCTGCAAGGACATGGGCCTGGCAAGTGTGTTGTTGTTTCTGTCTTAGGAAGAAACTAGTGTCACCGTCTTTGAAAAGATGGGTGGGGAATGTTAACTTATCTGGCTCCTGCAGAGTTTAAAAGGCAAGCAGAGCTGTGGTTGGATCTGTGGGTTGGTTTGTTGTTTGTTTTTTGTATTTTTCACTTAGAGAAACAGGAGACCACTGCAATAAACCCGATAGGAAGTGGCCTCCTTTGCTTATCAGTTTGGCAGTGGGGAGAGGGAGAAGAAGAGCACTGGAAGATAGGGAGGATTTTCCCCATCTGCAGGTACCATATTTTAAGCCTCAGAGGGCTGGGGGGGCACAGATTCCCCCCCCCTTTTCCTGTTAGGAGATGGCTGCTGTGCCTGTGCCAGGATTACTTACGTATGTATTTTAAAGATTTAAGGCCTCTTTAAGGAAAAGGTGGAAGAGTCAGGATCAGAAAAAGGAAAGAAGGCGAGGTTGTCAGAATACAAGCGAATTTGAGGGCTAATCCACATGGAGCCCCATTTCCATCTGTCCTGTGTGCCATCGTTCACTCCCTAGAGACTAAAATGGACCATGTGAAATTTGAGCGGGCCTCGAACAAGGAGTATATATCGGAGGTGGTGACCCTTTGACAGCTGTATGCAACGAAATTTCATTTTGATGTATGCCGATTGGTGTACATTCAAAGTGACAATAAAGTTATCATCATTAAAAGAATCAAATCTGATTGGGGAATGTGTAATTCTGTAGCAGGCTGAATGCTGCACATTAAGTAGAGTGATACATGTTTGTATGCCATCCATTCGTCAGCTGCTTCCTGATGACCAGACTTGTGGGAGGGAGCAATTTGGTGGCCATTGACAGCAGTGCCTTCCTTTCATCTTCCTCTGTTTTTCCAAAGCCTCTCTGGAAAACCTCTAAAACAGTCTTTCTCAACCTTGATGACTTGGAAGACTTAAACTCCCCGATATCCCCAGCGGTGGCTATGGAATTCTGGGAGTTGAAGTGCACACCTCTTAAAGTTGCCAAGGTTGAGAAACACTGCTCTAAAGCTAGGTTATTAAATCACTCTTACTTGGAAAGTCATGTAGGTTTTGCCTTGTATGTAAAAATGCAGACTGTTTTGGTTTTAGCTCTGTGTTTCTAACAGTAGGGTTTGTTCTTAAAGAAGACATGCCATCCTTTTTCACATACACCTCTTCCAAGAAGATGATCACAACCCTGCTGCATTTATAAACCCTTCTCATTGCAATAGTTTTAATTGGAAGTGTGTGTGTGTGTGTGGGGGGTGTGTTTAGGCCATTTAAGGCAGTTTTAAGTTGCTGTTCTCAAGATGCTGAATTTTAACCGCTCCACTGTCCTGCTTTTTGAGCAGGCAGGTTATAAACTTTGACTTCTGGACTGGTGCCTTCTTTCTAGCTATCATGCTCCTTCTGGTCCTGGACATGAGGCAATACAAGATCATGACTATAAATAGGACATAATAAAATGAATAATGAATGCAGGATCCAACCTGAGTCGGTCATAAGGATCAGAGATTTATTCTTCCAAACTTCGGACTTGTGCTGGAGCCCATCCTCAGGGAACGTCTGTCTCTCTATCTCTCCATACATTCTGGGAGAAATTCCTTGAGGATGGACCCCAGCACAAGTCTGAATGCTTGGAGGAACAAGCCTCTGGTCCTGGTGACTGACTCAGATTGAATCCTGCAACATTGTCCTGGGACACTATATTTGCCTTTGTTCATAAATAATGAATGTCCTAGTATGAAATTCCAGTTCCTTCTAATGAACATCAATGGCTATTCTCTCTTTTGCTATTTGGGAATGTCTCTAAAAACCATTGCATCAATCAATCAAATCTTTATTACGGTCATAGACAAGCATACCATTTCATGAGTTTTTTATTCCCCTGTTTCGAAAGCATTGGGTATGGAGTAGGAAGAGCAACATCCCATTGCTCTTCTGCCATGGGAATTCTGAATGGTGGGATACCACAAGACAGCACTGCAAAGAGCCACCTCCTCATTCTTCCCAGGATTTTGTGCAAGCAGGAGAGTCTGACGCAGAACGTTGTGCCCCTCGGCCAGAGCTGGAGCATCGTGGCTGCCTTCCCAGTCAGATCATGGATCCTCAAGGCAAGCAGCATATTTTGGAGGACAGGCCTCCGAAAGATAACATGTACCATGAAAACATCATTCAACTATCACCTCAAAGAATCGTTCTTCAGCTTCGGCCTGGTAAGCACCTTTATTGGGAAGACTCTCCAGACTGTGAAGAATCTGAAGAGCGCTGGGTTGCCTCATCTTAATAGCTTGCCAATGGGAAGGTTCCTCCCAATAAAGGAGAATATTTGTAGCTCAGGGTTGACATGAGGGTTCCTTGGTGCTCTCTGAGCTTAGTGGTTTTCTTGCAGACATTTCATTACCCAAACTAGGTAACATCATCAGCACTGATGACGTTACCTAGTTTGGGTAATGAAACGGCTGCAAGAAAACAACCAAGCTCAGAGAGCGCCAAGGAACCCTCAGTTCTCCCCATCCCTTCCTAGGCCAGATACATCTTCTCGTTATAAAGTTTTTTTATTATTATTATTAACCTCTACATACATATGTTAGTTTTTCAAACAGCACGCGATCTGGATTCATAGAACGCTAATACATAATCAAATCCTATTCTTTGGTTCTCTCTTCTAACCATTTGTAGAATAAATTCCAGCTTCGGTGATATTCTGTTTCTTCTTTATCTTTTAATCTCATAGTTAATCTGTCCATCTCTGCGCATTCCAGTATCTTTTTTATTACCTCTTCTTCTGAAGGTATTTGTTCATTTTTCCAACATTGTGCATAACTTATTCTTGCTGCAGTTACAATGTGTAAAACCAAGTATAAATTTTGCTTATTGATCTTTTCTGGTACTATGCCTCATAAAAAAAAATCAGGATTAAATACTACATGTTCTCCTAATATTTTTTCTAGCCAAGCATGTATTTTTTTCCAATAGGCCTTTACTTTGTCACATGTCCACCAGATATGATAATACGTACCTAAGTTATGTTTACATTTCCAACATTTACCTGATACATTTTTAAACATTTTTGCTAGTCTAGCTGGAGGTAAGTGCCATCGATAAAACTTTTCATACAAATTTTCTTTATACACAGTTGACATTGTCAATTTATGATTTCTCTCCCACAATTTTTGCCATTTTTGTAATTCTATATTATAACCAAAGTTTTCCGCCCACCTTATCATTGTCCATTTAATTTGTTCACTTTCCATATCTAAAGTTAACAAAAAATTATACAATTTCTTAATTAATTTCTCATCAGAAGTTAATAATGTTAATAAAATCTTCTTCCCTTCCTTCCTGACTTCTGATTCTGTCCCTGTAGGAAAAGAACAGAGCTTCACTGTCCGCTTCAAGCGGGCTGAAGGTTATCCTGTGGACCTCTACTACCTCATGGACTTGTCCTACTCCATGAAGGATGACCTGGAGAAGATCAAGCAACTGGGAAGTGACTTGATGGCGACCCTGCGCAAAGTTTCTACCTCAGTGAAGATTGGTATGTAATGAAAACTCTGAATGGGGAAACACCAGAAGGTATAGGAAAAGCCTCACAGTTTAGTGCAAGCCTTAGAAGAAAAGATGTAAACGTATTCCCGAGAATACATGTAAACTGGAATTATTTTGATTTGGGACACATTTATTTTAATATTTTTTAAAATATTAGGACACCTTGGCTAGCATCTGAATTCTTTATCTTTACTAAGGAAAGAACTTTGCATCCTTGCTAACTTGCACTTACCTACAATGTTTTCCTTATAGAGCCACATGTTAGGCTTTTGTGTTGTTTTATCCCTCGGATGAGAATGTTTTCTTTGTAACTCTTGTAAACTGACCTGAACATTGCAATTCATTTGAACTGCTAGGGTTGCTTGTTGCATCGCAGTGGCGCAGTGGTTAGAGTGCAGTACTGCAGGCTACTTCTGCTGACTGCCGGCTGCCAGCCGTTCAACAGTTTGATCCTGACAGGTCTCAAGGTTGACTCAGCCTTCCATCCTTCCGAGGTTGGTAAAATGAAGACCCAGATTGTTTGGGGGGCAATATGCTGACTCTATAAACCACTTAGAGAGGGCTGTAAAGCACTGTGAAGCGGCATATAAATCTAAGTGCTATTACTATTGTGCTTTCGCTCGCTCTCTCCCCTCACCCATTCCGTTGAGGTTTTTTTTAACGTGAACAGACTTATTCTAAGTCTTGCCCTAGTTTTACTGTGCATCCCACTTTTGTATCAACTCCTTGATAACTGTATGTCAGCTTTCTCAAGTAGATGAGCAGGAAACACGACCAGATAAACTAATACTACTTTACTATAAAGCTATATTAACAGACTCTTGCATGTGTGAAAGTACAATTCTCCTGCCATCTCTTTTACAGCCTGAGAACCTAAGGAGAGTCCCTTCTGAGCCTGTTGCCCTGCCCACTATTCAGCTGTGGGCTATGCTCTCTCTTATCTGACTGTTCCCTAGGTGGCCTCTGTTCACCCCGTTTCCCAAAGTCTTATCCATGTACTTGTAGAAGGTTGAAAAGCCCTCAGACTGGGCTTTAAGGGCAACATGTGGGCCTGGTGACTAAAGTTGCCCCCCACCCCGACTTTAGGACTATGTGCAGAAGAGAAAACAGTGGGAATTCATGAGCAGTGTTTCAATGTGTACACAGACTGAGGAAGACAGAGGATCTTTTCATTGCAGGGTTTGGTGCCTTTGTGGACAAGACCGTGCTGCCTTATGTAAATATGGTTCCTTCCAAACGGAAACATCCCTGCCAAAACCCAAAGGAGAATTGCCAGTCAGCATTCGGCTTTCGGCACGTGCTCCCTCTCACTGAGAACGCCAGTGAGTTTGAGAGCAGGGTCAGTCAGCAGGGCATTTCAGCCAACCTGGATTATGCAGAAGGAGGCTTTGATGCTATTATGCAGGCAGCCATTTGCAAGGTGAGTGTAGCAGAAGCCCTGAGCACACCGTCTTTAATAACAATGAGGCGCCTGCTGGCAAGGTACCTCCAACCCAGATGTTTGCAACCATCTGTCCTTTGAGATGCTCGTATGAATTGTGCTCTGTGGTAGGGGGAACGGTAAGAAAGGTCCCATCCTAATAAGGCTTTTTCCCTCTCCATTTTCCCAATTTATCCAGGATTTCAACTTTCAAGGTAGGAATACTAAACCTCAGCTGATTAATACCACTGACTTTTCTAAGTTTTCATAACCAGCAGAACACTCCTGCTAGAGCAGACTAAACTATGAATTAAGCAAGATTGATTCTTTCTTTAGTCAGCTTCCCTGGATATCATATTACAATCCAGAAAAAAATGTTGACTCACCTAGTGGAATTATCATATCCTACTGCTCAGATGACCTCTCTTCAGCTGTAAATTAATTACAACCGAAAGTGTTTAAGAAACTCAGGCATGCACGAACCTTGTATCCCTATAAGCTGCATTACGACTGTGAGCTTGATTAATAGCCGTTGACCCTCCCCCCACTGCTCTATTCATGAATCAACCAGAAACCCTCAGTTTCTGCCATCTCTTCATGAGGAGCAGTTGTACAGAGTGCAAGTAGGCGATCTCACTATCTCTCCTTTACCCGGAAAGACTGCACTGGCTATCCACATCTGCAGCAATGGCATCCTGGCATCAGGGATGTCAAGCCCACCATAGATCCTCAACCAGAAGCCACTCCTACTTTTTCTCAATCCAGAGCAAAATTTCACAAAAGTTCATTGGGAGCCCACAGTCTGATAGTTTAGACTAACTGCTATATTAGATTTGTTTGCTGCTTTCCACATTTTCACTTGGAAATCCTGTTTTCTAAAAATTATACTAAGTGACAAAATCTGAGGTTTGCTATTGGTAGGTCCAACAGATCTTGAACTTTGATCCGAGCTTTATTCAAATGCTGTCTTGACCTCTTCTGACTATGCAACACTCCTGAGACATGGCCAGGGAGTATTCAGAATGAAAATATTGATGAAATTGGAGTTGCTGTTTTGAAAGTGGGAGAACCCATCTGACCCTTGCTTTCTCTTTTGCAGGAGCAGATTGGCTGGCGTAATGTGACAAGTCTGCTGGTTTTCACTTCAGATGGCACATACCACACTGCAGGGGATGGAAAATTGGGAGGGATCTACATGCCCAATGATGGCCGCTGCCACCTGGATGCCAATGGTGTATACAGCAAAAGTCCCCTCTATGTAGGTTCCCTTCTTAGCTTCTTGAAAAGCTACTGAGATTGCTTAGAAAATAAGTCAAAGTGCAGTGTCTACAACATCAAAACCTGGGACTCTTGGCGGGTGCTGAACAATTCAGTGGCACAATCTTCTCAGAACCTGGTATCTTCTGGATATTTTGGATTTTAACTCTAGTTGAAAGAGGAATTCTGGCAGTCGGTCTCAAGCATCTGAAGAACATCAATTGCAGATGTTCTGTACTGAAGCAGAACCCAAATCCTCTGTACTGACCCAGCTGGAATATGGAGAGAACAAAGGGATTGCAAAATCTCCCAGTCCCTATTGGCTGAAATTCTATGGGAGGGAAATGATGAGGAAGTGTGGGAATGCTTGGGGCTGTGAAATCAGTGGGGGAAGGAAGAACAGGGAGAAAGGTACATGTGTGGACCAATGGGTGATTTGGATGGTCTACCATGCCTATCTCTGGGGTTACTGAATCCATCACACAACCATCAAACATGTTTTCCTCATAGCAATGTCTAGTTATTAGCTAAGGAAAAGAGAGCGAATATTAGTTGTACTTTACAATGTTATGAGCAATAGCATTGGATGTAAGATTATTTGTTGAAATAGTAAGTAACCAAGAGTCCGCTAACAACTCCCATTAGCTTTAACCAACACAGTAAAAAAATAAAAGACAATGAGAATTTACCCAAATCTGGAGCATGTCAGGTTGCCTAACCCTGGCTTACTCTTTGAGCATCTATTTAGCCCTTCATTAGGTAATGGGATCATTGTCACCAACAATGGTAGCTGTATATCTGCCTCCCCACTCCAACATTGTATATTCTACTGATCTCTAGATTACTACAATACCATGCTAGTCCCTATTTCTCCATGGTAGCTAGGGGAAGTGTAACAGCACAGTGGAAATAAGCTGGTAGTTTGACAGTGGATATGTACTCATTTCTAATTGCCATAAATATGTTCTCTCCAATTTAGCAGTAAAGCCCTAAACAAACTGTTGGTCCGTCTGACCTAATACCTGGCCTGTATGAGAGAGGCTTTCTAAAGCTTTGAAGGATGGCCTTTTCTTGTCTTTCTGTCCAAACACATACTTATTAGAGATAGCAGGGACTGAACTGAATCTGCTGCAGCAAAAAAACATGCACTCTGTATTAGTGCCTTAGTTCTAGCCATAGTCTTTGAAGAGATGCCCTGAAGAAGTCTGATGTAAATAATGCAAATTCAATCAGTTGCTTCACATGCTTCTGCTTTTTTGGAGGGTGAAAGTAAATTCACAGCATTTGGTTTGGAAGGGAGGGCACAAAGCTGCTGGATTCGATCTGAAGTCCTGATGAGAGGGAAGGGTAGGTCCCTAGGGGGGAAAAAACAAGGAGGAAGGGAATGAAGGGAATCATTTGCCCCTGTAACTTCAGCCTCTGGTTGTTGTTTTTTTTTTTTTGCAGGACTATCCTTCTCTTGGGCACTTGGCTGAAGTGTTGTCCAAATCTAACATCCAACTCATATTTGCAGTGACTAGGTCAAGGCTCTCCTTATATAAGGTGAATGCTGAATTGAAGAGTGGGGAAGGGAGATTTACTTGAACTGTTGGGGAGGCGGTACAATCTCCCACTCACATTTTCCTCTCCTCTCTAGGGGCTGAGCAAGCTTATTCCAAAGTCAGTGGTGGGGGAACTGAAGTCGGACTCCAGAAATGTGGTGCAACTCATAGAAGATGCCTATAAAGTGAGGACATCGAGTAGTCTGGCTCATCTGAAATTAAGCCTGATCACTTACTAGGGGAAATACCACTTTTCCAGTGCCACCATCTACCTGAGCATTACTCAGAAAATGGCCTGGAGGGACCCAATCCTCATGCTGTAATAAGAAATAAGTAGACTACATAGGTTATCATAGTTGGGAGATAACCTAGAAGCACTCTGAGCCCCTTGAATGGACTGTACATCAGAGGAGGCTTCCTCATAAAGCTCTTCTAGCCTAGGGCAGCTTTTCAGTTTGTTTTGGATATTCTCAGACCCAGTAATGAGTGAAATTGAGAAGGATCCTGGCTTGTATTCAAACACTCCCAGGTGCAAGAGAAATTAAACAACCATATGTCCAGGCAAGTGAATGAATAGGCAGAAACTGGATGCCATGCTTTGCTTCACCTCTGGGTTGATGCAAACCAAGTCAGCCACTGGAAGAAAAATGTTCCAACCATCATGCATAGAACAGGAATGTGGCCAGGACGGAATTCTCTCCTTTTTCTCAGCCATAAGATCTCAGATGGTGTAGAGCAGGGGTGTCAAACTGCTGGCCCGTGGGCCGGATGCATCATGCCAAAACCGTGCCCACCCCATTGCTGGCAATGGAGAAAAGGTTGCAATACATTGCGAGTTTGACAACCCTGGTGTAGAGGTTAAGATGTTTATTTTATTTATTTATTTATTTTAATTCCATTTAAAGACTCAGGGCGGCTTACAAGCTTAGCAGTAGCCTTCATTCTATGTATATGCCTGCTTATTAGGGCTTTCACACACACCCCAAGCGGCATTATTACAAAGTCAGCTTAATTGCCCCCAACAATCTGGGTCCTCATTTTACCTACCTCGGAAGGATGGAAGGCTGAGTCAACCTTGAGCCTGGTGGGACTCGAACCTGCAATAATGTTAGATTGGGACTGGGGAGATCCAGGTTTTACTTCACCCTCAGCCATGGAAACTTAGTTTTGTGCTAGATGTCCTCTCCCAGCCACAACTACTGCAGAGGGTGATTTCTGTGGGGGGAAATGGGACGAAGAATACTAGGTTGCCATATTGCATCTATATTTGCTATATATGGATGTGTAGAAGAGGGCGTGGCAGAACTTAGGGGTGAAGTTAAAAGAGGGATCAGCCTAGAATCCCTGTGTAGCCACAAATGAACTAAGACCAGATTCCGCTGACCCTTATCTAATTCCAAGCAGGTGCTGTCAGCTGAGAAGATTCCTTTCCATAGACATAATTAGCAATAAATCAGTTTCATTGAACCTTCACATGTGAACCTGATCTTTCGTGCCTGACAGGATGCCATATGTAGCCATTTTTACTACTGGATATGCTATATTGAGCTCCTGCAGAACAGAAGGACTAATATTTGGCATTTTTTTTTAATTTGGTGGCTGAATGACTTTGAACAATTTTATCACATTTTGTTCTGATAGTATATACATCATCCCAATCATCTTTACTGTCTAGTAGTTCAATTTGATGCTCCCTTAAAATTGTGGCTTTCTTAAAGCGAATAATTGAGCTGGGTTTTGAAGCACAGGCCCTCCCTAATCACTGTGTCTGCTAGTAAGAGCATGTGTCAGCACTCCTCTTTTCAGCCTTGCTTTGCAGCATTGTATCATTCGAGCCACAAGCCTACTCACAACAGATTCTACTTGTCTCTCCACAGAGTCTCACCTCCACAGTGAAACTGGGACATTTCTCTGACCTTCCGCCTGGGATCTCCATTGCTTATGACTCCCATTGCGGGGACACAGAAACCTATGGGGAGACAGAGGGTGGAGAATGCAGTGACGTGTCTGTCCACCAGTTGGTGAGTATTTAGGTCAAGAGCTTCTGATGGCTCCAAGCATGTCTCAGGAGAGGCTCTCAAAGAGGTTGCTGCGTTACAGCTCCAGCAGCCTAAGAACGGATAGAGGGATACTGGGAATTGGAATTTGGCAACATCTGGATTGTCGCGGGTTTATCACTTAGGGAAGCCGATGGAGCCCCTCTCATTCACCTGTCTTCCCAAGGTGCAATTCACAGTGAAGATCACGGCAACCACCTGCCTCCCTGAGTCCCAGAAACTGATGTTGCGAGTTCTGGGAGTGGGAGAGGAGGTCGAAGTAGAGCTGTCGACAGCCTGTGAATGCCAATGTGGAGACGCCCAGCCTGATGCACACCACTGCTCTGGTGGACATGGCAACCTCACCTGTGGCATGTGCAGGTATTTATCTGACATATTTCACTGTGTTTTTCTAAAAGCTGCCTTGCTGCGTCATAATAGTCCAAGATCTTGACAGGGTAGGCAGAAACAGACCTGATAAGTACTAGGAGGGGAGGCTATAGATTTAGCCCAGGAAGGCAACAAAACAGAACACACTCAATAGCAAAATCCTTCTGGTTACCAATGATGTGTCCCAAAGGCCCTGGGAGTCGAGCCTGACTTGAAGGAAGTTTTACTTCACTCCAGTAATGGGCTGATAGTAAAATTAAAAGTATAATAGGATGTCGAGACTCTAGAAAGAGTACAGAGAAGAGCAACAAAGATGATTAGGGAACTGGAGGCTAAAACGGTTGCTGGAATTGGGTATGTCTAGTTTAATGAAGAGAAGGGCAAGGGGGGACATGATAGCAGTGTTCCAGTATCTCAGGGGTTGCCACAAAGAAGAGGAAGTCAAGCTATTCTCCAAAGCACCTGAAGGCAGGACAAGAAGCAACGGATGGAAACTAATCAAGGAGAGAAGCAACCTAGAACTAAGGAGAAACTTCCTGACAGTTAGAACAGTTAGAAGCTGTGAATGTTCCAACACTGGAAGTTTTTGAGAAGAGACTGGACAGCCATTTGTCCGAAATGGTATAGGGTTTCCTGCCTGAGCAGGGGGTTGGGCTAGATGACCTTCAAGGTCTCTTCCAACATCATCATCATCATCATCATCATCATCATCATCATCATCATCATCATCATTATTATTATTATTATTATTATTATTATTATTATTATTATTATTATTATTATTATTTCAATGGTAGAGTTAGTAGTACGTCCAAAAATGCTGCCAAGAAAATTGCATGGACTCGTCCAGGCAGGAGACAAGACTGACATAAAGGCCACACCATCACCCTGGATCTAAAATTCTCTCCAGAGAATTCTCGCCTGAAATTCTTTCCGGGATCTAGAATTCTCAGTTTCCCCAGCCCTAAGTGGGAGCTGGGCTCCCCTCAAGAGGCCCATAGCTAGGGCTCAGATCAGGCCGCGTTCATTTCTCTCTGACATCCACCGTACTACTGGGGTCTCCTTCCAGGATTAATTGTAAGTTGTTCTTGTTTAAACTCCTGTGTCAGCAGCCCCTCTGCATCATCCTACAATGTTCTTGTAAGATGATGTGAGAAGAAGAAAAATGTACAAATGAACAGTGGAAGGAGTAAACCATAGGGAGAATGGCAGGGAAAATAAGAGAAAAACAAAAATCAGACAAAAGGTGACAGATAGTAATGAAGAATATAGGACAAGATGTCACTCCTTCTTTAGCAAGAAAGTTATCCCTTAATTGTGATAGTCTCCCCAGCACCACAAAAGGTAACTAATGACTTTGGGAGTTATTCAAACATTATATAAAAAACACAGAAAACAAACATTTTTAAAGCCATTTTAATAAACACAATACTAGATTAAAACTTTCTTTCAATACATATGTCGTCAGGCTTGTAAAGATCCATCCTAACTGATTAATCATTGAATTTAAGTCACTCCCTGTTTGAATAACTCCCAAAGTTTGTAAGATATTATTGAAATTAAATTCAAAATATGAATGGCTAATGCTTTTAAAGAGAAGAAAGGTATCTTATTGGATTAGTATAAATTGGAGGGAAAGAGTTGAATTTAATGAGTTAATTGTAGTTAGTTGGATTTTTAGTGGTGTGATGTGTGTGTGTGTGTATGTGTATATATACACACAAACATGAAAGTTTTAATGTAGTTTTATGTTGTTGGGTTCTGGGTTTGAAAATGAGGGTTTTTTCTTCTTCTTTATAGCTTGAGTAATCCTTAAAGTTTGTAAACTATTACTGAAATTGAATTTTAATGTAGGTTAACAGGAAGTTTAAAAAGAGCAAAGTTTAAAAACAGATGTATTAGAACATTGCTTTTAGAAATGTTTTTAAAGAAAAGTTTAATGTTTTAAAATTTAAAAGAAGTATTTTTTCCCTTTGTGGTTAAAAAAAATTGGAAGAATATATTGAATTTTATTAATATAAATTATGACAGTAAAAATTAATGAGCAAACAGAAATATATATTTCCCACAGCAAGGAAAAGCAGAGATTGTTAAATCAATTCTTTTATCCAAAGAAGATAATATATTTAATTTTGTTTCTATTTGAAAATTGCTTCTGGACTGTGTGTGATAATGGGAAAAAATGAAATTTTTATTTTATTTTTGTTGATTAGACAGGTTTGCTGTTATAGAAATGGCTAGTATATATTATTGTACAAAAGTAAAAAGTTGAGGTTGTAATATTATTATCTTCTATTGTGCCAAAGAGAGTTGGAAGTCAATGGCTTTTTCTCTTTTTCCCTTTTTCCTTTGCCTAGTTTTCCATTACTTTTTATTTTCCTTTGTATCTTATATTTTGATAAAAATTAATAACATTTGATATACAAAAAACTAACGGATGACCTGAATATCTTCCTCTCCCTCAAAATATAACTGTGATGACTCTGCAATCTACACACCATAAGGTAAAGGTAAAAGGTAAAGGTTCCCCCACACATGCCTGCTAGTCGTTTCCAACTCTAGGGGCTGGTGCTCATCTCTGTTTCAAAGCCGAAGAGCCAGCGCTTGTCCGAGGACGTCTCCGTGGTCATGTGGCCGGCATGACTAGATGCCAAAGATGCACGGAATGCTGTTACCTTCCCACCATAGTGGTCCCTATTTTTCTACTTGCATTTTTACGTGCTTTCGAACTGCTAGGTTGGCAGAAGCTGGGACGAGTAACAGGTGCTCGGTCTGTTACCCGGCACTCAGGATTCAACCCGCCAAACTGCCGACCTTCTGATCGACAAGCTCAGCGTCCTAACCCACTGAGCCACCGCCTCCCTCTACACACCATAACTACCGCCAAATTGGTTATTGACCACAGAAAATAGTAAAAATTTCACTTATTGTTGCAGATCAATAAATGCTCAAAAAACCATTTTTTCTTCCTTTGCCTGGAATAAGATCCAGGTCAGAAATATTGCAATAGTAGTGTAATATTGATTTCTTCTTCTTCTTTTGCCTTCATGAAATGTAGTCTTACGATCTACAGGTAGGTCTCAACTTATGACTGGACTCTTGGTGACTGTTTGAAGTTATGACAGACCAGCTAAAAATACATACAACCAGTGGTGGGATTCAAATATGTGAACAACCGGTTCTCTGCCGAACTGGTATGAACCGGCTGAATCCCACCACTGCTTACAACCCAGATTCAATGAACTCCCCCTACCCCAGGATCATGTGATTGAATTTTGAGTGCTTACCAACCAGCCTGAATTTACAGCCACTTGCAGCATCTCAGAGTTGCATTACCACAATTTATGACTTTTTTTGGTCAGAAATCAGTGTTTGCTTCTGGTTTCTGGCAAAACAAAAAAAAGTCCCTTGCAGACAATGGATTCGCTTAACAATGGAGCCCAGAATTTCTGTTGCTAAATGAGACAGTTAAGTGAATATTGCCCCATTTCATGACCTTTCTTGTCACAGTTGTTAAGCAAATTGCTGCTGTAAAAAATGTCATGAAATCACCCGTGTGACAACCCATTTAACAACCAGCATGACTTATGACAACCATAATTTTGGGTTCAATTGCTGTTGTAAATCCGAGGGTTTGATCAGATAGAAAAACACGTTCCTGCTATTCTCTGGCTACTTATCTGGATTTTTCCAAGAGAATTTGCCAGTTTCTTCAGAATCAACTAAATCCAACAGGTCAGACCAGACTTGTACAGGTAGTCCTTGACTTACAACAGTTCGTTTAAGCAATCATTCAAAGTTAAAACAGCACTGGAAAAAGTGACTTACGACCATTTTTCACACTTATGATCACTTCAGCATCCCCATGGGCACATGATGAAAATTGGGAGGCTTGGCAACTGACTCATATTTATGACGGGGGTGGTGGTGGGGGTGGTGTGGCCTGATGCCCTTTTTGCGACCTTCTGACGAACAAATTCAATGGGGGAAGCCAGATTCACTTAACAGCTGCGTTATTAAATTAACAACTGCAGTGATTCACTTAACAACTGTGGCAAGAAAGGTCCTGAAATGGGGCAAAACTCACTTAACAACTGTCTCACTTAGCAACAGAAATTCTGGGCTCCATTGTGGTCGTACGTCAAGGACTACCTGTAGTGTGTTCCTGGAAGATCTGATTAGAGAACTTCTCTGAGAAGAGTAAAAAGTTGAAACCTTCATGTCCAAGTGGCAGCTCCTATTCAGAAGAAGCACTTAAAAGTATCGGACAAGCAATAATTACTCATGGTGATTTCTGATAGTTTTGGTGTGTGTGGGGGGAGGTTGTTTAAACCTTCTTTTTGACCAAACGCAATCAGTGCAATCCAAATTTAAAAACTGCAGAAAGTTTCAAAGTGGTCGTTCGGACTAACCCCCAAATCTCACATTTATCTTCTCACTGTAAAATTCAGTGAAGAAAAAAGTATCTAGATCACATCTAAAAAAGACATGATATGGCAATGTGATGTGTATAATCCTGATTTCGCTCATAAATCTTGCCAGATTCCCTGTTTGTTTTTTTGTAGTAAATGTAAGAATGAAGCACCTATATATTTAAACATTTAGTTTGAAATGTTCTTTAAAAAGGATAGTTTCCCCTGGGAAATTCTGGAGGGGGCTTCAACCCCATTACCTCTGGAATGTTATTCCATGCCCTAACAAGGTATCTTTCCCCTTCCCCCCTAAAATGATATAAAAAGGGTCAAAAGTATGTCCTCAGAAGATGCCCATGTTAAATTCTCTGCTGTTTGGATTGTCCTTGAAGGTGGATAGATGCCTGATTGTGCCACCTGAAGAAGAGTTTGGAGTGAAGACAATACAATGGAAAACAGAGAAAGCAAGGGCATTCCTTTGTAACAAGCAGCTGCGTTCAGAAATCTCTCTGAGTTTAAAATAAAACTCTTGAGTTTTATTTAGTTCAGCATCGGTTTGGAACTTGCAGAGATCGTTTCAGGTGAAAGTCTTGAAGAAGGGTTGAAAGACAACAATTTATTTATAATAACTATAATAGCACAGCATCAGCAGAGTTCCCCTTTCCTTTTCACCCCTCTTCTATCCATACCTAGACTAGGGTTTAACCCCAGCTCTATCATAATTGAAGGATTGTAGCTAGGCCAGCATGGAGAGGTAGGAAGCTGGTCAGGATGAAACCACACAAGCCAACAGTTGACTTAGAAATGCTCTTTGGCTCCCCTCCACAGCCCATTTCTCATTTTTGTTCTAGATGTCATGAAGGCTACGTTGGCCGGCGCTGTGATTGCAGGAAAGAGGAACTACTAAGTTCAGAAACTGTGAGCTTAGCAAGTGGGTCCTTCTGCAGTTGTGACAACGTTGCTTGCGAACGACATAATGGGCAACTCTGTGCAGGTAAAAACATGAATTTTTTTAAAGAACAAAGGCACTATTACTCTAGAATAGAATAGAATAGAATAGAATAGAATAGAATGGAATGGAATGGAATGGAATGGAATGGAATGGAATAGAATAGAATAGAATAGAATAGAATAGAATAGAATAGAATAGAATAGACCTTGGCGGTCTTCTAGTCCAACCCCCTGCTCAGACAGGAAACCCTATACCATTTCAGACAAATGGCTGTCCAGTCTCTTCTTAAAAACTTCCAGTGTTTGAGCATTCACTTCTTCTGGAAGCAAGTTGTTCTGGTGATTAATTGTTCCAACTGTCAGGAAACGTCTTAGTTCTAGGTTGCTTTTCTCCTTGATTAAAGGTAACGGTAAAGGTTCCCCCGCACATGCGTGCTAGTCGTTTCCGACTCAGGGGCCGGTGCTCATCTCCGTTTCAAAGCCGAAGAGCCAGCGCTTGTCCGAGGACGTCTCCGTGGTCATGTGGCCGGCATGACTAGACACCAAAGGTGCACGGAACGCTGTTACCTTCCCACCATAGTGGTCCCTATTTTTCTACTTGCATTTTTACGTGCTTTCGAACTGCTAGGTTGGCAGAAGCCGGGACAAGTAACAGGAGCTCACTCTGTTACGCGGCACTCGGGATTTGACCGACCAAACTGCCGACCTTCTCCTTGATTAGTTTCCATCAATTTTTTCTTGTTCTGTCTTCGGGTGTTTTGGAGAATAGCCTGACTCCCTCTTCTTGTGGCAAGCCCTAGGATATTGGAACACTGCTATCATATCATGCCTAGGCCTTCTTTTCATTAAATTAGACATACCCAATTCCAGCAGCCGTTCCTATATGTCTTAGTCTCCAGGCCCTTGATCATCTTTGTTGCTCTTCTCTGCACTCTTTCTAGAGTCTCAGCATCTTTTTTACATCGTGATGACCAAAACTGGATGCCGTATTCCAAGTGTGGCCTTACCAATACCACATTATAAAGTGGTATTAACACTTCACATGATTTTGATTCTATCCCTCTGTTAATGCAGCCTAGAACTGTGTTGGCTTTTTTGTATGTAGCTCAGGGTTGAACCATAGAGGACTTGGTTTTGTCTGAACTTTATTGATTGCTTGCAGGCATTTAATTTCCCAGGTAGGCAACATCAGTGATGGACAAAGGGAAAAACAAATAGAAAAATGGACAGAATGACAGATGGACAAAATGGACAGTCAGCTGGCCAGACCAGACAGATGGATGGACAGACAGTGCACAGATGGACAGAGTCACAAACAGAAGGATGAATGGACAGATAGATGATAAACAGGGAGACAGAAGGATGAACAGAAGGCACATGGATATACAGTTCAGAGACAGATGAACAGAAGGACAGGTTATTGAATAGATAGACAAAGAAACAGGTAGACCGACAGACACACAAAAAGATGGATGAACAGACGGAAAAATATAAGGACAGGCAGGTAGAAAAATTGACAGATAGGATAGTATAATCTGTAACCTTCTGGGCTTTGAGGCTTCTCTTGTAATCACAGTACAGGTAGGTCTTGATTAGTGCTGATAAGGAATTCCATAAAATGGCCACATTATTCAGATTTGCATTATTTAAAGTGATATTTCTGCAGCAAATAAGGTAATTGGTTCCAGCTTGATGGAAACAAGCAGTGAACATTTTTAAACATAAATTTGTATATCTTTATTAATGAAATATAAGAGATTAAAACAATATATTTGCAAATTTATTTTTAACAAAGTCACACAGTAGATACTGTATACAGTAGAAAGCATAGTAAAAAGAAAAAAATTCTAAATATTCCTATCGATAAGAATATTTATTTGTTAATAAAATAAATAAATCAAGTGAACAAAGACAAACTAGAGGATAAATTCATATTCGAAGCATACCTGCTATCTATTGTATTTTGCTGTAACTCTTCAGAATGGGCCTTCTTCTTCTTCTTCTTCTTCTTCTTCTTTTTTTGTACTTTCCTTGAACAAAACCTCCCTTTTCTCCATTTTGCACACATGATATATGTGTTAGCATCTAAAACCCAAACAGCAAGGGTGCATCTGCTAGCCTCAACTGTGCATATATTTGCTTTATATTAAGTTGACTTTGGCTTGCATTAAATATGACCTGGTATCAATATATAATTTGCACTAAATCAGCTGCTGCACTATTTGAATTCACACTAACCAGGACTTACCTGTAGTTCTGAATGCCAATAAAAGATATTTGCTGCCTCTTTCTCCAAATTGAAGCGGGCATTTTCCCCACAATAGAAGAACTCTGCTATGGTGCTTGTCTCTTTCTGCCAACAGGTAACGGGCAGTGCCAGTGTGGCTATTGCCAATGCCAGGCCAACTACACTGGCAGCGCGTGTGAGTGCAGCCTGGATACCAGTGGGTGCACTCAGGAGGGCAAGATCTGCAGTGGGCATGGCCACTGTGTCTGCAACCGATGCCAATGTGACACTGGGTGGTTGGGCATCCACTGTGCCGATCACCAGATGATCTGTGAAGCACACAGGTGAGGATAAGGGGAAGGAGCCAATGGCTGGAGGAGAGAGACTGGGTGCTCGTTCATGGCAGGAGGGCTTCATTCAGCAAAGTACATTGTCAGTCATCCCCCTGATGACGTCAAAGAGAGAACTGTTACCACGTCCTTTGGTTGGGTTTCAGGCCAATGACCCTGCGCTTCTCAGTTGTTCACCAATACTGCACAGGAGCACTGGATACTCACAATGCAAGTTTCCTTGAACAAGCTGTCACCCTAAATCCCTCCATTTAGACTGGAATACCGGTGGGCATTGGTGAAACAGACAGATCAGTTGAAAGCAGGGTTGCAAAAGCTGAGGTGCTGGGATTGTCTGAATCTAAAGGATTGCCAGGTCTGTAGATCTCATCCCAGGCTGCCATCAAATTTTAAGTGGCAGAAAGGGACGTTAGCAAGTACATAGAGGGCTACACAAGTTTTTATATTCCTAGTCAGCACACTGACAACATTTAGAACTGCAATCTTAGCATTTTTCAGAAGATGCCAGCTTCAGGAAGATTTCATTGGGCTTCCCTGTGCTACTACTGGCAGTCCTTGACTTACAGCCAGAATTTCCATTGCTAAACAATGTTGCCACTGAATGTTAGTAAGGATTCACTAGATAGAAAAGGAATCTGGGTGGACAAAGCAAGCAACTTTGGTGCTTGTGCATTTCATAAACAAAACCAGTCCATGTGTCATGAACCAACGAGAAAAGCCGCCCCCCATCATCAATTGGTTGAACCACTGCAGTCACTGCCCAGGTGATCAAAGAGTTCTCCATTGGTACTAGCAGTTTTCAGGTGTCTCTGTGGGGGGTGGGGGCATCCTTTGTGCTAAGCAAGAGTAAATGAAAAGCCCCCAGTTTAAAAAGCTGTACATCTGTTGGCAGGGATTGTGCCGAGTGCAAGGCTTTTGGGACTGGACCACTGAGTCAGAACTGCAGCAATTCCTGCAGCCAAACAGTGAGAGTGTTGGTGGCCCCTGTGGATAAGAGATGGTGCCAGACGAAGGGAGGAGATGGACGCCTCCTCATCTACCTCATTGAGAAGGACAAGACGGGCAGCATCCTCCTCACAGTGAATGACCAAAAGGGTGAGTTGCCAAGGGACAAAGTGTGAGCGTGTGCTGTCACTCTTCTTTCCTGTTGGGGTTTCTCAGAGACAGTTGGTTAGATGGATATACATCTCTCTCTCTCTCTCTCTCTCTCTCTCTCTCTCTCTGTGTGTGTGTGTGTGTCTGTGTGAAATGTTATATATGTTATGTGTTTGTTAAGTATTTAGATTACCTTGCTAGGCCCCAAACATGGGACAAATCTTATTTCCTGTTTCAGCCTAACCCAAGGCCATCAACAGGCAGTAGTCACAGCAGTGACAGCTCATATTTGTGTAAATTGTTTTGGTTTTTGCTAACAAAGAAACCATTTCAAACTTATTTGTTCTCATCAGTCAGCCATACAATTGCCTAAGGTGCAATCGGCCCAAGTTCGAATCTCAGAAGGGTATGGCTGACTGATGAGAACAAATAAGTTTGAAATGCATATCAGTCTCCCTTTAATTCTTTGTTAGCAAAAACCAAAAAAATTTACACACACACAAACACACACACACACACGAATGAATGAATGAATGAATGAATGAATGAATGAATGAATGAATGAATGAATGAATGAATGAATGAATGAATGAATGGAGTAGTATTGGGTTTCTGGTAGGATCCAGACCCAGTATCTTCTTATATGCTAGGCAGCTTGTGATAATATAGCAGGCAAGGGAGGTTTGGATGCCTCTCTGTAAGGAGCTCTGGCAGAATCACATTTCTAAATCAACTGCATGCTAACCAGGCTTTGTTGAATAAACCACAACTCACTGGATTTTCCCATTGCAGAATGTAATCTGTAAAGAATGACATTTAATGATAATACTAGAGAAATGTCATGAGCTTCGCAGTGTGGCTCTTTGGCCGATGTCGCTCTCTGGGGGCCGGAGCACTATAACAGAGCGAATATAAGCAGAACTTGAAAAACAGAGTCTCCATCAAATCCCCACATCACCTGACTTGACAGCTCTAGCTCTGTAGGTAGGTTATAAAATAGGCTTCCCAAATCGATATCCTCCAAACAGACTGCAAAAAGAAATAATGTTTAATCTTGGTACAAGGAAGAAGCGATTTGGAAGCCCCACTGTGGTAAGCGTGGATGCTACATAGTAAGGCATAGGGTACATGGCTACCACAGACGAGAGGAAAGGGAGGAAGTAACAAAGGAAGGGAAAGAAGCTTCTCCAATTCCTGGCGGGAGTGTTGGTAACTTAGGTAACTCCCATGCTTCCTTTCTTTTTATCCTGCCAGTGCCAGATTCTACCAGGCAGCCAAACCTGATGCCAGCGTTACTGAGTGCGCTGACTGTCGTGAGCATAGGGGTGCTTCTCGTTGCCCTGCCCCGTGGCATTGTGGAGATCTGTGACCGGAGAGAGTTCAGACGCCGTGAAAAAGGGGTGCCAAGGGGTCTCAGGTCAGTGCCCTTCAAAGCATCTTTACCAACCTGACCCATGGGGAGGCTTTGCACTTTGGAAAACACCTGCAAATGACAGAGCTCTTCCACCTGGAAAATGTAAAACATGTGTGTTATTTTCAAATAGCACATAACCAGCGGAACAGCTTTTGCCTTCAGAAGTTGTGGCTGCTCCATCACTGAAGGCTTTGAAGAGGAGACTGAACAGCCACTTGTCTGAAATGGTAGAGGGCCTCCTGCTTGAGCAGGGGGTTGGACTAGAAGACCTCTGAGGTCCCTTCCAGCTCTTTTCAGAATAGAATAGAATAGAATAGAATAGAATAGAATAGAATAGAATAGAATAGAATAGAATAGAATAGAATAGAATAGAATAGAATAGAATCTGGAAGGGACCTTGGAGGTCTTCTAGTCCAGCCCCCTGCTCAAGCAGGGGAACGTATACTGTCTCAGACAGGTGAATATCTAATTTCTTCTTAAAAATCTCCTGTGATGGAGCGCCCATGATTTCTGGGGCTAAGCTGTTCCACTGGTTGATTGTCCTCACTGTCAGGCAGTTTCTCCTTAATTCCAGGTTGCTTCTCTCTTTGATCAATTTCCAACTATTGTTTCTTGTCCTGCCCTCTGGTGCTTTGGTGAATAACATGACCCCCTCCTCTTTCTGGCAGCCCCTCAAATACTGGAATACTGCTATCGTGTCTCCCCTATTTCCTCTTTTTCTTAGACTACCCAAAACCAAGTCCCGTAGCCATACTTTGTATGTTTTAGTCTCCAGGCTATGAGGAGGGACATTTTGTGGCTTGATCTTAACCATACATGCTGAGCAGTGCTGTTCTTCTACCTACCACTGAGGACATGAGCTGCTTGGGACCTGCCTGAGGGTTGGACTATAGTTATCCTCTGCTCCAGTTTGTATAATAAGGACTTATTATACAAAGCTCCATTCAGCTTTACCTGGATGAAAGTAGCTTTAACAAAGCAACCATCTGAGATAAATTTAGCTTGGGTGCCTTAAGGCCTTTTGATGCAATTCAGTTAACTCTAGCACAAACTATAAAGATCTTTTGCACAAAAGCATGCAGACTACTCTTGCTTCTCTAGGAATCGACACTTTCTAGCTGGTGGTGTCACTTGCAGCAATCTCGCTTACTTGGAGGCAGTGCATCGTAATGCAGTTCACTTGATTAACTCTTAATTTTTAGGTGTAGATTAGCTAGCATGTGGTTCAGTGTGTCACACCAACAAAGCCTAAAAGCCATCCTGAGATAACCTCTGAGTTCTGGGGAAGGAGAGAATGGGCCTTTTCAAAGCTGAGCCCATTTGCAGATGAAGGAGTCCTGCTGAAACAAGCTACAAATTCAGCATTTGCATTTTGCCCTGATCTTCTGATTTTTTTTTCTTCAGGTGAACAACTTCAGGTTCAAGAGTGCCACAACAGTCATCAATCCCCCCAGGACAATGGTTATGAAAACATTGCAAACAAAACTTGACAACCCTGTGCCAAGATACTTTGACTTTGGAGGAGACACCTGCATGGAAATTTTCCCCTGAGCAAGTTCTAGATGTAGTTCGACCTACATCACAAACTAATCTCAAATGGGATTGAAATAATGAATCAACATGTGTGGCAAAATCTGAGTGGTCAATCAATAAAATCTTTATTGTACCTTATTGTACTGTGCTTTTATGCACTGTGTGTTTTGTGCTTGGAAACACATAGCGCATTGATCAGGGCCCTGAAATGCTTCAGCTACTTTTCAGCATTATGCATCAAATTAATATTCACCTTGAGCAAAACCTAACATCTCTCGTATTTCTGGTGAATCTCCTCGAAACAGTTCACCCACACTGATCTGCAGATGGGCTGCCCCTACCCCCAGCCCTGTTAATAAGGGTCATTCCTCACTTGTACCTACCCATGGCATAAACCTTCTTCCTGATGGGTCCCAGGGGTGCAGCTTTCATTTCACCTCCAGCCCATAGGTAAAATAACCTTACATTATCCTTGGCTGTATTGGTGGTGGCAACAAAAGCCACAAAATGTTTATTAAAACACTCCCACTTACTGAGATGGGGAGTCATAGGGATAGGGATAGTCATAGACAGTTTGTTTAGTGTAGTGGTGAACGTGTTGGCCTAGAAACCAGGAGACTGTGAATTCTAGTTCTGCCTTAGGCATGAAAAACAGCTGGATGACTTTGGGCCAGTGACTCTCTCTCACCCCGACTAACCTCAGAGGTGCTGTTATGAGGAAAATAGGAGGGAGCATTAGCAGGTTCGCCATCTTCAGTTACTTATAAATAAAAGGCAGGATAAACAACATCTAATAAAAAAGTAAATAAAA
Source organism: Vipera berus (assembly GCF_964194415.1). NCBI lineage: Eukaryota > Metazoa > Chordata > Lepidosauria > Squamata > Viperidae > Vipera > Vipera berus. Next base: position 140,913,793 of record NC_138203.1, on the reverse strand, counting down.
TAGGGATCATTTCAAGCTTTAGGCCCACAATCAACTTTGCCACCCATTCTGCTATTGTATCCCTAAAGGATGGTCACAGTAGCCGATGGGTCTTCAGATTCACACAACCGTGGCAAAGCTGCATCTTTTAGCATTGAGTTTCTCCTTGTCTTCTTCTGGCAATCCAATTTCACACTGGGCTAATTTAGTGATGACTTAATGGATAGACAGCACTAATTCAGCAAAAGTGAAATGGTCTAACAGGAGCAGACACCCCTTCCTTCCAATAAAGTTAGGTGGTTTAAAGTTTCTGTAGTCCACCAATATTCCCAAGGTTGGAAGTCGGGTATTTTTGGAACCATAAACCTGGAAGTTTAGGAACAGGATATTTAACTACCAGCACAACCTAAGACCTACCTCTTCCCCACAGCACACCTACAGTAATATTCTGAGCAGCTATCCTGGCAACATATTGTAACATGAACCTGATGAGGGTTTTTTTCCCTTTTCTATTAGGAATGCATATTCTCCTAGATCAGACATGTCAAACACAAGGCCCGGGGGCCGGATGCGGCCCACAAAGTGGTTTCATGTGGCCCGCGAAGCCATCCTGGAAACAGTGAGGGAACGGCCACCTCTGCCTTGGCCCTGGCCCAGAGACCCTCCTTCTGCCAGACCCTCAGATCTGTCCCACTCCTGCCCAGGCCCCCATAGGCACCCTTGATGCCAATGATGTAGAGCTGGCCACGCCCACCCAGGCCATACAGTCTAGCCACGCCCACCCAGGCCATACTCACCCGGCCCCCTGAGGGCAACCGCAATGCTGATGCGGCCCTCAGTAAAATTGAGTTTGACCCCCGTGTCCTAGATCTAGAACTTTCTGCCTGAACGCCCAGAGAGCTGTTGACAGAGCTATGATCAGTGTGGACCAGCCACCAGTGGTGTAGCGTGGGGGGTGCAGGGGGGGCTGGCCGCACCGGGTGCAACATCTGGGGGGGCGCGCTCGCACTCGCAGCTCTCTGCCCCTGCCTGGCTCACTCACTGACTCTCACTGCAGTGCTGGCTGTGCGAATCCGATCCGAGCCGCCGGGTCGCCGCCCACTGTGGAGGGGGGGGGTGCCAGGCATGCGGTGCGGTTAGGGGGCACAAATTACTTGCCTTGCCCCGGGTGCTGACAACCCATGCTACGCCACTGCCAGCCACTTCAATTATCTTTTAAAGTCAGCCCTACCACTCTGGCTATGACCTTGTCCACCACTGGAATGCAACTTCAGAAAACTAAAAGATCATTCAAATCCGGTGCAGACAGTGGCGTGCCATCTTCTCTGCTCCTGTGTTCCACTGCAGGTCCTTCATCCAAGTACGCGGCAGAATAAAACAAAATGATCAAAGAATATGTAGCACCCAAGCTAATGGCACGGAGAAGCAGTGAAGCTGAAGTTTGGGAAGGAAAGCAAGCCGAGTTTATTCCAATGACTGAAATAGAACGCTCACACAAAAAGGAAAAAGACACCACACTGTAATGGTAAAAAGATACAAGTTTATAGCATCTTATAAAAACTACAGTTTAAAAGTGATCCTGTCCTAGGGTAACACAACCCTGCCCCAATTCCCTTCTCTGCGAAATCAGTTGAGTTAAAGGGAAGGAAAATAAATTATCTTAGAAAAAGCTATTGGACCTTCACATTCAGTCCACAGGTTATCTGGTCAGGCTGAAGTGCTAGATTGTTTTCTTCCTTTCAGGAGGTCTGTGTAAAAGCCAAATACGAACTGCAAGAAAAGATCCGTCACATTTTCTTCCTATCTGAACAAACTCCTAAATTACGACCAGCAGCAGCACATCGGAAAGCACCTTAAGGCACCCAATCCATGTGACAAGCACAATTTGTCCTTCTGCTACCGGCACCCAAGAAAAGGAATGGGAATAGCAACAGTTCCCAATGGCATCCACTGTCAAAATGGGATTTCTCACTTCCATGGAGGGAAGTAAGTATGATGGAGGACATGGGCAAATAAAGCTCCTTCAAAAAAAAGTGCCCTTGGCTACACTTTAGTGCAACACAAATACAGGCACTCCTCAGGATACACAAAGGTTCCAATCCACCTGACTTTCACACAGGTTGGCTTGCATACACTGTCGTTTTGCGTACACACAAGACATTATCTGTCAGAATTACAGAGGTCTGGACTTGTATATCTCCTGGGGTGGGGGCTGTGTCTATAAGCAACATATTCAGGTTGGGCAAAGATACAGGGGGAAATCATCACACATGGACTCTAAAGACTGGCTTCTCCATCTCCAGGAGAGACATTACCGTAAGACTGTGTTGGTAAAATTGTGTGTCTCTTATGTTCCCACAAAGGAAGCACATTTTCACATTTTTCCATTTCCATTCCACAGAACCCCATTTTCCAGTCTGCTGTGACCTGGAATTGCCAAGCCATCCAATTCATCCATCTCTTTGATACAAACACATCAAAGCAATTCCATCCATTGTGCTGGTACTGAATATTTTAGAACAGTACATTGTTTTTACCTAAAGCTAAGTTTCACTTTCCTGAACCTTCAGCATATTAGTTTTCGCCTCACTGCCTCTGCATAATTTTATTTGGAAAAAAAAATATCATTCTGATATGGTTTTGGTCCCTTGCACTTTAAAGAGTGGCAATCAGTGAAACTTCCAGGCAAGTTTCACTTCCTTTCAATTTCATCTCTGTGAAGAAAAAGAAAATGCAAAGACCTTAGTGCAATTATAACCCACTGCATAACATTTCTAGTCGAGATGAACCAACAGCAGTTAATAGAGGCTATCAATTTCATTAGGGTCAAGCTATTTGTTTAAAAACAACCTCCTTCCACAGAAAACTATTTTCTCCCGTTTTGCTAACTTACTGCCTGCAGGCGATTTAACAGAACAATGCTCGAACCATATTATTCCGTCCAATTATTAAAATTATTCACCGAATTGTTATAGTTACTCTTTCTGCCTTCTCCCCCATCAACACCACCATACCGTACTTCACCTCTGAAGCAAAAGTCAGCAACGAATGTCACACGCAACTTGTTTTTGAGGCTAACATTTCTTCTTCCTTCACTCCTGAACAAGGAAAGTGAGCCGGAGAACAAAAATTGGCAGATACCAATTAATGCCTATCTAGATTCTTGATAAATGACTGCGCTGGTCAAGAGTGTGCAGAAGCTCGTAGAATTCCTCTCCCAGAGTACATAGTGCTAACTAGCCTCCCGAGTTCCTATGGCAGCGGCCTAGCAAGACGCAGAGCCTAAGCAAAACACATCCCTGTGCTCCTAAAGCTGCACACGCTTTAGAGGACCCCAAAGAGCCCAGAGTCATTACTCTGCTTGGCACGTAAAGGATTCGGCAGTATGAGGCGGTTCATTCAAGAGATTCACCTTGCCTCTTGGGGAAACACCAGGCAACAATGACTATGCTTTATAATGCCATGTCTCAATTATTGGATTAGGACCAGGACAGAAAAATACATCTAGTACTTGACAAAGCGACTTCTTCTACTCAAGCAAGTTTTTTTTCCCCACCTGAGCACATTGCTATTTTCCCCTGAAATTTCCAATTTCCTTCCCCCCCCCTTTCCCCCCTAAATATCTACATTTTCTCAAACCTTCCCCTACAGCAATTATTTTATTTCCTTTTGGTGAAAAACAATCCTCAGGAAACTGAAAGCTATTATGATGGTTATGTTTTTTTTGAAAGAGCAGCCTTTAATCATTCCTATAAACTGCAAACTAAAAGTCGATGTTAATTTTAAGATGTAACAAGGCTGTGAATAATATTGGCTCTTCCAATGAACAAGGGAAGGGGAATCAAAGAGCATTTGTTAAAAAAAACCCCTCCTCTACAGTAACATTCCCCAAGCTAATGTACTCCAGATTTATTGGATTACAACTCCCATGATCCCTAGGCAGCAAGAAGAAAGACCATCAAAAGAACAATGCCTCTTGCTAGTACACTGGAATCTCTTAAAATAGTTGAAGGGGGGGGGCAACAATCTTGAACTGCAGCAGTGATTTTTCAAATTTGGCAATTTTTAAGATCAGCTCCCAAAATTTCCCAGCCACACATCTGGGAGTTAAGAAGCCCGGTAAAGGTTCCCCCGCACGTGCGTGCTAGTCGTTTCCAACTCTAGGGGCCGGTGCTCATCTCTGTTTCAAAGCCGAAGAGCCAGCGCTTGTCCGAGGACGTATCCGTGGTCGTGTGGCCGGCATGACTAGATGCCAAAGGCGCACGGAACGCTGTTACCTTCCCACCGTAGTGGTCCCTATTTTTCTACTTGCATTTTTACGTGCTTTCGAACTGCTAGGTTGGCAGAAGCTGGGACGAGAAACAGGCGCTCACTCTGTTACGCGGCACTCGGGATTTGACCCGCCAAACTGCCGACCTTCTGATCGACAAGCTCAGCGTCCTAACCCACTGAGCCACCGCACATCTTAAAAGTTGTCCAGTTTGAAAAACAGTCATCTAAAGTATCCCATCTCTGTTTATAAAACCTTTCTAGTTGCACAGGCAGAAATGCAGCCCCTGAAGAACGAAGCTCTCCAGCATGACCAAGATCACCATTCCTCTACCAACATAGCCCTTGGTTAAAACCTATCTTAAAGCAAGGTGCTTAAAGCAAGGCATAACTCAGAGAAGTTAATTCGGGGAGGGATGTATTTGAAGCCCAAGTGAGATTTGTATCTATCGTTCAGATGGAGGTGTTTGCTCCTAACAAGTACATTCCAGACTCAAGAGACAAATTATTACTTGCCCTGTAGAAAGACCACTGTAAATGTGACGGTGGGGGACAAGGGGCTCGGGAGGGTGCAACAAGCCTTATTTTCAAACTTCAGCGAAGCATCCCAGGAGCAATCAGAATTCATGGTGCATGGGAATGCCACCCCTTAGTCCTATCAGAATTCATGGTGCATGGGAATGCTGACCCTTAGTCCTAAGGAGTATTTTATTCCAAGAGGCCCTCCCCTACTCTCCCCCACAGAGACCGCAGTTCTTCAGCATTAGGCTTAGGAGATGGGTGCCCATGGACTAGAGCTGGTGTTTCATATTATTTATACGGAAACAGGATTGCCACCTAAGAAAGCTCTGAATTCCACGAGAAGGGATATGTAACAGGTAGGTCCTGAATGGATGGCTATTTACAAGGGAAAGCGAAGGGACCACACACCATTATCCTCTTCTCCTGGGAGGAAAACAGAGCCTTCCAGCCAGCTGAACATCAACCGGATCTTGATAAATGGAACACATCTAAGGTAGATCTCTATGTTGACCCAACAGCATTTCGTCACCTTCTGCAGCCCTTGTTTCTGGAAACCTGAAAGTTGAGACCACTCAGCACGGTTAAGAGAATAGCACGGAAAGAAAAAAAAAGTCCCGTAAACCTTATGCCCAAGCGTAAATGAGCCAGTCTCCTGTGATGCCAGAGCGCAGTATCCTGTTGCTGCTAATCCGTTCCAGGTAGTGGATCAGCTCCGCAAAATAGTTCGCTGCTCGACTGGCGGTGATCGCTGTCCCCCACCCACCCACCCCCGCCCAATAAAATATTTGCCTGTTGTTCTCCCACTTTTGCAAGCCCAAATATCAAGCCATCTGGCAGATCGTCTGTTGTAATTGAGAGCACCGGATCTGGTCGGAATGGCTCGCAGAAGGCCCCCCCGCAATGCTTTCAAAGCCTTTCCTGAGGCAAATGGTGATAATTTCAAAAGAAACTAAACAGAAACAGAAAGCGCACCCTTGGCAATGTTTATCCACAACTGCAGCGAGCTTCCCAAAATGGCTGGGAGCCAGCCCTGCTTTGTCCTCCATTTATTTACAGTGTCAAGTCCACAGTTGAAGTCTGTGCCCACTTTCAGCTCTGCTCCTTCCACAGGAGTAGGCTCAGCAGGCAAACCCAGGCGCAAAACACAAGCAGGTGAACAAGCCCACTCCCAGAGCATCTGGTGGACGTCCCAGCTCCTTCTTAAAAGACCTCTTCTCTGGCCCAACTCTAAAGCAGTAGCTGGGAGTCAGATGCTTTGCCGGGGCAGCCCTGGCACATTCGTTTGTGTCTCAGCAACCGGTCTGTCCTGGAGAAGCTCTGGAGAAGAAGAAAAAAAAAATCCGGAGAGATGACCGAAGAGACAAGACTCTGCCAGAGGTGGGGAACGATGGTTCCTTTATGACTTGTGGACTTCAAACCCCCCCCCCCCCAGAATTCCTGAGCCAGCAGGAAGCCCACAAGTCATAAAAGGGCCATCGTTCCCACCCCTGCTCTATGCAAAACCAAAACCAAAGCCATAAACCCTGTATTCTAGGTCAGTGCAACTGAAAAACCGAATGTGGGCAGTGGGCCTTTGTGACTGGGGCAAACCCTCTTTCTGTCAGGGAAGCTCACTTCGAAGGAATTACACTTTCTCCACCAATCTATCCTAGAGTTGCCCTTCAACAAAAAGGGAGTAGGAAGGTGGAATACTCTGTGCTCCACAGTGACCTTTCAGAGGATTTTAAAAAAAGAAAAAAAAGAAGAAGCTGAACCTCGACTAGAATGCAGGATTTGTAGGACTGATTTTACTTTTGCAGAGACCCAGAACTTAAAATACAGGCTGGCCAGTTCAAACTCATTCAGGAAATTCTGGACCCTTCCTTAGGAATGCCAGGTCACAATTCTGGAATGACAACAAAACCCACAGCTAACAGAATTTTCTTAACACATGGGGAAAAAAGTGTGTAATTTCAGATGGACTAATGAGGCCTCGGAGTGGACTATCGAGGGCTATGCTTTAGGAGAGGAACATGGACTGAACAACAAAGATGGACCACTATTTAAATAAAACTTTAACTATATTAACAATTACTGGTTAGTTACAGTGGGACAAAAAAGTATTTAGTCAGCCACCAATTGTGCAAGTTCTCCCACTTAAAAAGATGAGAGAGGCCTGTAATTTTCATCATAGGTATACCTCAACTATGAGACACAAAATGGGGGGAAAGAATCCAGGAAATCACATTGTAGGATTTCTAATGAATTAATTCGTACATTCCTCGGTAAAATAAGTATTTGGTCACCTACAAACAAGCAAGATTTCTGGCTCTCACAGACCTGTAACTTCTTCTTTAAGAGGCTCCTCTGTCCTCCACTCGTTACCTGTATGAATGGCACCTGGTTGAACTTGTTATCAGTATAAAAGACACCAGTCCACAACCTCAAACAGTCACACTCCAAACTCCACTATGGCCAAGACCAAAGAGCTGTCGAATGACACCAGAAACAAAATTGTAGACCTGCACCATGCTGGGAAGACTGAATTTGCAATAGGCAAGCAGCTTGGTGTGAAGAAATCAACTGTGGGAGCAATTATTAGAAAATGGAAGACATACAAGACCACTGATAATCTCCCTCGTTCTGGGGCTCCACGCAAGATCTCACCCTGTGGGGTCAAAATGATCACAAGAACGGTGAGCAAAAATCCCAGAACCACACGGGGGGACCTAGTGAATGACCTGCAGAGAGCTGGGAACAAAGTAACAAAGGCTACCATCACTAACACACTACGCCGCCAGGGACTCAAATCCTGCAGTGACAGACATGTCCCCCTGCTTAAGCCAGTACATGTCCGGGCCCGTCTGAAGTTTGCTAGAGAGCATTTGGATGATCCAGAACAGGATTGGGAGAATGCCATATGGTCAGATGAAACCAAAGTAGAACTTTTTGGTAAAAACTCAACTCGTCGTGTTTGGAGGAGAAAGAATGCTGAGTTGCATCCAAAGAACAACATACCTACTGTGAAGCATGGGGGTGGAAACATCATGCTTTGGGGCTGTTTTTCTGCAAAGGGACCAAGACGACTGATCCGTGTAAAGGAAAGAATGAATGGGGCCATGTATCGTGAGATTTTGAGTGAAAACCTCCTTCCATCAGCAAGGGCATTGAAGATGAAACGTGGCTGGGTCTTTCAGCATGACAATGATCCCAAACACACCGCCCGGGCAACGAAGGAGTGGCTTCGTAAGAAGCATTTCAAGGTCCTGGAGTGGCCTAGCCAGTCTCCAGATCTCAACCCCATAGAAAACCTTTGGAGGGAGTTAAAAGTCTGTGTTGCCCAGCGACAGCCCCAAAACATCACTGCTCTAGAGGAGATCTGCATGGAGGAATGGGCCAAAATACCAGCAATAGGGTGTGCAAACCTTGTGAAGACTTACAGAAAACGTTTGACCTCTGTCATTGCCAACAAAGGGTATATAACAAAGTATTGAGATGAACTTTTGTTATTGACCAAATATTTATTTTCCACCATAATTTGCAAATAAATTCATTAGAAATCCTACAATGTGATTTCCTGGATTCTTTCCCCCCATTTTCTCTCTCATAGTTGAGGTATACCTATGATGAAAATTACAGGCCTCTCTCATCTTTTTAAGTGGGAGAACTTGCACAATTGGTGGCTGACTAAATACTTTTTTGTCCCACTGTAACTGATTTCGCCGTCAGTTGTTTAATTCCTCACAACCGACTTAATTCCCACCTTTAAAATAAGGTCAATTTTCCAGCTTTAAAAATGACATTACTTATGTGCAGTTATTTCATCTGACATCCAAGCCTCTCAACTGAGCCGCTGAAAACTTTAATTGTGAAATTAATTAAACTGAATGACATTCACGCCGACATGTTTTTCAGTCCCACCTTAAAAGAACTGACACGCTACTGAGAAAAGAAAAATGAACCCTGCATGATTGCCTAGAACAGGGGTAGGCAACCTTGGCTCTTTTTTATGACTCATGGACTTCAACTCCCAGAATTCCTGAGCCAGCCATGCTGAGGGGAAAGGGAGAGGTTTCCAAGCTGAGCCATGCTGGCTCAGGAATTCTGGGAGTTGAAGTCCACGAGTCATAAAAGAGCCAAGGTTGCCTACCCCTGGCCTAGATGGTGAAGACTGGATGTCTACTGATGGATGCTACAGCCACTTAGTGGTCAGGAAGAGAAAGGGGAAAGAGTTTTAAAATAAGTATAGCAATAGCACATAGACTTATATACCACTTCACAGTGCTTTGCAGCCCTCTCTAAACGGTTTACAGAATCAGCATATTGCCCCCCCCCAACAATCTGGGTCCTCATTTTATCGACCTGAGAGAAGGCTTCCCAGAAGAAACAAAAAGGAGCCCAAGGGAATGGGGGAGTCAGGGAGATTTTGGCGGGGATGAAAAATTGTGGTGAGCATTGGGGCAAAGATGAAGAGATGATCTGAGATGACTGAAAGAAACAAGGCCAATGAGAGGACCAGGGATACGACTGGTGTGACTCCACCAGGACAGTGAATGAGGCTGGCCATGCAAGGTGATGGAAGAGGAGGAGATGGGCTTGGCAGCCATGCCAAGGGGATGCAGCAGGAGTAATCTAGTTCTAGAGGGACACAGCTTACAGTTGCACAAGCCACTCAAGAGGAGGTGGTTTATTTTTTATTTATTTTATTTAGGCAAACGCTGAAAGGAATCTGGCAAATGCATCCAAGAAGCAGACCACAGATGGTCCCATTCTGGAGGCAGGTTGTACTGCTCTTCTCTATGCTAACGCGAAGCCTTAACACACACCTGCCAAGATTTCTAATCTACAGTTGCAAGAAAAAGCATGTGAACCCTTTGGGATTACGTGGAGTTTTGCATGAATTGGCCATAAAATGCGCTCTAAACGTCATGTAAGTCACAATAGAAAAACACAGTCTGCTTAAAATAATACTACACAAACATTAGCTGTTGTCATGTTTTAATTGAACATAAGATGGAAACATTCACAGTGCAGGGTGGAAAAAGTATGTGGACTTAATAACTGGTTGACCCTCCTTTGGCAGCAATAACCTCAACCAAACGTTTCCTGTCGTTGCAGATCAGACCTGCACAACGATCTGGAGTAATTTTGGACCACTCCTCTTCACAAAACTGTTTCAGTGTAGCAATATTCTTGGGATGTCTGGTGTGAATCGCTCTCTTAAGGTCATGCCACAGCATTTCAATCGGGTTGAGGTCAGGACTCTGACTGGGCCACTCCAGAAGGCGTATTCTGTTCTGTTGAAGCCATTGTTTTGTTGAATTACTTGTATGCTTTGGGTCATTGTCCTGTTGCATCACCCATCCTCTGCGGAGCTTCAGTTGGCGGACAGATGGTCGTACCTTTTCCTGCAAAATGTCCTGATAAACTCTGGAATTCATTTTCCCATCAATGACAACAATCCGTCCAGGCCCTGAGGCAGCAAAGCAGCCCCAAACCATGATGCTCCCTCTGCCATGTTTTACAGTGGGGATGAGGTTTTGATGTTGGTGTGCTGTGCCTTTTTTTCTCCACACATAGTGTTGTATGTTTTTCCCAAACAACTCAATTTTGGTTTCATCTGTCCACAGTATATTTTGCCAGTAGTGCTGTGGAACATCCAGGTGCTCTTTTGCAAACTTCAAACGTGCTGCAATATTTTTTTTGGACAGCAATGGCTTCCTCCGTGGTGTCCTCCCATGTACTCCATTCTTGTTTAATGTTTTCCTTATTGCAGATGTGTCAACAAAAATGTTAGCATGTGCCAGAGATTTCTGTAGGTCTTTAGCTGACACTCTAGGATTCTTCTTTACCTCATTAAGCATTATGCGCTGTGCTCTTGCAGTCATTTTTACAGGACGACCATGCCTAGGGAGAGTAGCAACAGTGCTAAACTTTCTCCATTTGTAGACAGTCTGTCTTACCGTAGACACATGAACATCAAGACTTTTGGAGATACTTTTGTAACCCTTTCCAGCTTCATGCAAGTCAACAATTCTTGATCGTAGGTCTTCTGAGAGCTCTTTTCTGCGAGGCATGGTTCACATCAGACAGTGCTTCTTGAGACCAGTAAACCCAAAACAGGTGTGTGTTTTTAAAGGGCAGGACGGCTGTCAGCAACACATCCAATATCATCACACTGATTGGAGTCAAGGTTGGCTCACTCCTGGCTCCAATTAGCTCTTGGAGAAGTCATTAGGCTAGGGGTTCACATACTTTTTCCACCCTGCACTGTGAATGTTTCCATCTTATGTTCAATTAAAACATGACAACAGCTAATGTTTGTGTAGTATTATTTTAAGCAGACTGTGTTTTTCTATTGTTGTGACTTACATGACGTTTAGAGCGCATTTTATGGCCAATTCATGCAAAACTCCACGTAATCCCAAAGGGTTCACATACTTTTTTTTGCAACTGTAAATGTGGAAGACAAGTGGAAAGAGTTCTTACCTGCAGGCAGCGTTCACACTGATATGGCTTCTCTCCACTGTGGACACGCTTGTGGCGCTCCAGATGGTACTTCTGGATGAAGCGCATGTCACACACGTCACATTCAAAAGGCTTCTCTCCTTTAACAGAGGGTTAGGGAGGAGCTAATTATTCCCGGAGTTGCAACCCCTATACTTTTAGAGGAAACAAGGTGGCAAGAATACTTCTAAGCGAAGATCTAGCCATACAAAGCAGAGGTTCCTAGGGAAGGCATGTAAGACATTGAAGCAAGACATGTTCTTGGTGGTCTATATGCTACAGGACACTCCAGACCCAAACGAAAATGCGATGTCATTGCTCACTCTTCCCTCTCCTAACCTTATTTTTCTCTTGGCAACGCAGGCCCCAATGGCGAATTTGGAAGCCCCGGTCTTCTAGTTCATCAAGAGCTGTACATTATTTCTGCAAGTCTATTTCTACATGGAGGAAGCTGCTCTTCATGCATCCAGTGTTTTAGAAAAGAAAGAGAGGAACCTTTTCCTTACAGTCCCAGGCCTGAAGGAATAGATGGTTCGTGTTCTCTCTCTCTCTCTCTCTCTCTCTCTCTCTCTCTCTCTCTCTCTCTATATATATATATATATATATATATATATATATATATATATATATATATATATATATCCCTTTATTTAATTCTAAAGATAAGCACACTCTAGAGCAGGGGTGTTAAACTGGCAGCCCGCGGGCCGGATGGGTCACACCCAGGCCACACCCACCCTAGCTCTGCAAAGGCCAAAAATGTCGTAATATGTCACATGACACAATCGAATTTGACACCCCTGCTCTAGAGATTTGGTGCATAAATAGGCAGGAAGCTTTAGTACTTATTAGAGCGATGCGTATTTCAAAAATGATCCAGGATTTGGAAGAAGTGTTTCAGGCCTTATGCCAGGGGTCTTCAAACTTGGCCCTTTTATGACTTGTGGACTTCAACTCCCAGAATTTCTCAGCCAGGCACGCTGGTTGAGGAATTCTGGGAGTTGAAGTCCACAAGTCATAAAAGGGCCAAGTTTGAAGACCCCTGCCTTATGCAAAAACAGTACGTCCTTGCTGTTTATTTAAAAAGCCTGACTTGAAAATGATTTTTTTTAAAAAAAAAACTGGCTACTTTAAGAATCACATTAACTTTAATGGATTAACTACTTAAAGCATCAGCTACTGCTGCAATAGTTTTTCAGGCCCATTGGGCAGCCTGGAAAAAGTCCAGTGACTTTCATGGATAACAGAGAAGAGCTGTGATCTAAAATCCAAAGTATTTCTTCTGCATCTTTTTTTTTAAAATGGGCATCTTACTGAAGTTTACTAGGCAATTAAAATACTGGTTAATATTTTGTTCAGTTCAGATTACGCAGCCCTCCCCCTTTCTGCCATATGAGAGATGGAAGAAACCAAGAGTATCTCTTCTACAGTAACCAGAACTACTTTGCCACTCCATTGGTTATACTACAGATTTCAGAATGCTTGGAAGAACGAAGTGTGGAATATTTACAGTAAAGCTCCGTGGCTAATCTACAGGAAGACTTCTGAGCATTTCTCTCTCCTTGCTATAATTCATCAATCTCACAAGGTCCACATGACTTTTAAGCCGACATCCAGCCTGGGCCTTTGACTGATGCATTTCAAAGAGAAGACCGCCATCTACTGGTAGCCCAAGGACAGGGCAACTGGCCGGAATGATGTTTTTTAAAGCTAAGGATTTTGTTCCCTGCAGAAGATTAAGCAAGCCTGAATTTGAGAGGCATTGATATGTAAGGATTCTGTTATAACCTGGATAGAAATTGTTTCAGTGAATGGAAAACAACATCTGATAGCCCTTTTGCAGGTTGTGGGGAAGTAGGTCTCTACATCTCAATCAGTACAAGTAGTCCTTGACTTACAACCATAATAAAGCCGGCCCGTTACAGTTATAAGTCATGACAATCGTAAAGCAAGTGTGGGACTAATTTTGCAATCTTTTCTGCAATGGTTGTTAAGTGAACCCACTGTTCGCTACGGGCTGGTTTTGCTGGAAACTAGAGGTAAATGCTGGTGTTTTTTCGGCAAAACTGTCATAAAATGTGACCATGGGACACTGCAAATGGTCATAAATGCAGGCCACTTGCCAAGCACCTAAAATGCAGCCGCAATGTGTGTGCACGTGTGTGTATTAGAATTTCATAAGCAGGTCCTAAGTACCACTGGGGAGATCTGTCACCATTATTACCAGTCACTAAGCAATTGGTCATAAGTCGAGGTAGTGCTACTAAACTTCCTTTACTACACTTTCCAGCTACAAGACTTAGATCACCTAAACTACTTCCAGGGTGAAGATAGGAGCTGCATTCTTGGTATGTCAAGCATCTGCACCCGCATCTAGATCAAGGACTGACACTGACACACACACACACACAAACACACACAGCCTATTTTCAAAAGCAAGATGCCTTAGTTAAGCTTGTTGTTGTTGTTAGCTGCGAAGTTGTGCCCAACCCATCGTGACCCCATAGACAACGTTCCTCCAGGCCTTCCTGTCCTCTACCATCTTCTGGAGTCCATTTAGGCTCACACCTACTGCTTCAGTGACTCCATCCAGCCACCTCATTCTCTGTCGTCCCCTTCTTCTCTTGCCCTCAACCTTTCCCAACATTAGGCTCTTCTCCAGTGAGTCCTTCCTTCTCATTAGGTGGCCAAAGTATTTGAGTTTCAACTTCAGGATCTGGCCTTCTAAAGAGCAGTCAGGGTTGATCTCCTCTAGGACTGACCGGTTTGATCGCCTTGCAGTCTAAGGGACTCGCAGGAGTCTTCTCCAGCACCATAGTTCAAAGGCCTCAATTCTTTGGCTCTCAGCCTTTCTTATGGTCCAACTTTCACAGCCATACATTGCAACTGGGAAGACCATAGCCTTGACTATACGCACTTTTGTTGGCAGGGTGATGTCTCTGCTTTTTAGTGTGCTGTCTAGATTTGCCATGGCTTTCCTCCCCAGAAGCAAGCATCTTTTAATTTCTTGGCTGCAGTCCCCATCTGCGGTGATCTTGGAGCCCAGGAAAATAAAATCTGTCACTACCTCCATTTCTTCCCCATCTATTTGCCAGGAATTGAGAGGGCCGGATGCCATGATCTTGGTTTTCTTAATGTTAAGTTTCAATAGTTAAGCTTACCAACTGGCAAATGACCATAGGCTTACCAGTATGAATAAGGATATGTCTCTTTAGGTGATAACTGCTCCGGAATGCTCCAAAACAGTGCTCGCAAATAAAATTCTTGGGAATCCGGACCTGGAAGGATCCATTCTGCTCAATCACCATTACCTGCAAGCAAGCAGAAAACAACTTCTCAGCAAACAGGCAACATGCCTATCCAGGCGTATCTTCCAACTGAGCATTTGCACATCTGTCAGGAGGTTTAGCTAAGACATTTGTCAGTGCTTATACAGTACTTCTGCCAATCTGTGGCATGCCAGAAACTGGGTCGTGCAAACAAGCGAAGCCTCATCTGTGGGATGCAGGCAGCACACAAAACCATGCTCCCTCCGGTCCACGGAAAAACCTCTCTCCACGGAACCGGTCCCCGGTGCCCAAAAGGTTGCGGGGACGCTGCTACAGACTGTCCACTCTCCCTGTTTCAAGCCACAGCAGAATGAATTGCACAACACAGTGGAAGAAAACAAAGCACCTCTTACATACGTAACTACTTAAAATTTTTACACTTGATACAGGTTGCCCCTTCAGCTTTACAAAAAAGCATTACAATCCACTTCCTGTTCGGGGAAACCCACTTCCAGAAATGCACAAACTCCTCTGGCCTGGTTGGATAAGATTGCAACATTCTGGAGAGGAACTGCTGTAATTAACATGGAGTTTCCAGCAAATATCTGCTCTGCCTCCAACAATTTATTTCACTGTCTTGGGGTGTTATGGGGCAATTCCACAGAAAGAAACCCAGCCTTCCCTTGAGGGTTTGTCAGGGTGTCTGAAAGTATTGAGCGTAGTATTGAGCGTAGTCTGCTAACAGCAGATGGGCAGTTTTAAAGAACAGAAATCTTGGGAAGATAAGTAATCTGACAGCATTAACTCTTAAATATGCAGAATGCACTTTGGCCCAATTCTGTTAATCTCATTTACTACAGCTGAATAGTATTTTCTTCAATTCTTATGGCTTGCCACCAGAGATTAATCCACTGAACTCAGAGTACAGTTCCACAAGACACTGAGAGAGGGTTTTTTGTATTTCATAGAAAAACAATATTTATTTTAAAAGGTCACATAATGATTGATAAGCTCCTATTCTCCATCTGAATTATCCCAGTGCAATAGATGCTGGATGCAGCAACAATATGTATGTGCCTTGTAATTCGGCCCTAAGAATTAAAGTAGATTCAAGGACACTAACTAACCATATTGCTAGAACCACAAGCCACAGGATGATGTCTTATAACAAGGGTTTTCAAACTTGGCCCTGTTATGACTTGCAGACTTCAACTCCCAGAATTCCTCATCCAGGCACGCTGGCTGAGGAATTCTGAGAGTTGAAGTCCACAAGTCATAAAAGGGCCAGGTTTGAAGACCCCTGTCTTATAATATGCAGCAGACACTACGTGAGGGTGGGAAAGCCACATGGTCAAGCATCTGACAGCTTGTCTGACTAATCCTAACTTTCTGCCTTCCAGATGTATTAGATGACAAATCTTACTGGCTACCATGGCTAGGGATAATGATCATTAACAGGCTGACCTGTTTGGAAAAGAGTAGAATGAAATTTGTCACAGATGTTGCACAAGCCTAACAATAAAGTTCTATTTCTTATTCTTCAGAAAGACATGAAGAACTATTTAAAATAATCAAGCAGGTAGAGAAGTTAACTATTAAATTTATATATTTATAAACAAAAAAACAAACAAATTTATTGGCCACCCATCTTACCTCAGGGTAACTCTGGATGGCTTACAATCATAAAAAAAACACACAACTGTACAAAGATAAAAGCTTGTGCTCGACAGGGATGCATTCCCATGGAAGTTTCATGGGCTGTCATACACGTTGGGAGCAATGGTTGTAGCTTTGCTTATCTTCAGTTTGTGCAAACAGTTACATTGTTCAGTTCCTGCTGATTTGGTCAGTCTAAATTACTCTCAGCCAGCATTTGGCCAAGACTCCATCTAAGGTTGTCCTGAAAAGTGTGCAGAAACCCCAGCAGTTTATTAAAGGGTAGTGGCCAAAGTGGCTTTAAATCAGGGGTGTCAAACTCAATTTCATTGAGGGCCGCATCAGCATTGTGGTTGCCCTCAGGGGGCTGGGTGGGTGTGGCCAGGGTGGGCGTGGCCTACTGGGTGGGCGTGGCTAGATTGCGTATGGCCTACTGGGTGGGCGTGGCCAGCTCTACATCATTGGCATCAAGGGTGCCTATGGGGGCCTGGGCAGGAGTGGGACAGATCTGAGGGTCTCTGGCAGAAGGAGGGTCTCTGGGCCAGGGCCAAGGCAGTGGGGGCCGTTCCCTCACTGTTTCCAGGATGGCTTCGCGGGCCACATGAAACCACTTCGCGGATCCGGATCCGGCCCCCGGGCCTTGTGTTTGACATGTCTGCTTTAAATGGTCGTCTTCTCAGAACGTATTATACAAAGTCCCCCCCACCCCCACCCCAAAAAATCTGCACTGGTTTTCATTGGTTTCCAAAGCACAAGGCAAAGTACTTGTTACTGACTTCTCATCTGCCCACCTGCATGAAGCCGCTCAAACACCGCCGTCAGCCCTTGAAGCCCTTCCCCGTTTTGCCAGCCTAGCCACAAAGGCTTCCTTGTTGTGAACACGAGGACAGGCCTTGTTAGCGGTGACACCCCTGCCTGGGAATACCTTACAATAACAACCCCACTTACCCATTCTGTTGAATATTGGAAGGCGGGTACATGCTTTTTCTTTCATCACGCTTTTTAAGAGTTTTCATTTAGCTGCTTTGCTCCTGATTTTTAAACTGAGGCTCTTGCTTTTAAGCCTGTCTCTTGTAACTCTTTCTGAAACTGAACTGTACAGTCTACACTCTCATCATTGTTGTTTCTACATATTTCAACCGTAAGCTACTTCAGGTTTAGAAACTAGGTAGAAATATCCTGAAAAATAAAGTCACAGCCCTGGGTGGGTGGGAGGAGAACAGACTTCCACAGCTGATAGCCTCTGTGTTGTTGTTTTTTTAGTTCCATCATCTGACGGCTTCTGAGGCATTCTTTGGAGGGCTTGATCTTTACTAGGCCATATAATGAAAAATTACCTGCCTTTTTAAGGGATTTTTTAGGAGGAGACCCTTCTGCTGTTTCTTCTTCCTTCCGACTGCGTGATTTCTCGCTCTCCTTGCGATGGCCCTGGCAGACAGAAAGGAGGATACTGGCTACAATGGCTCAACATTTAAATCTGGCAATTTGAAAGCCAAGCCTCCCTTGCCCCAGTCCTGTTTTCTCTGCTCTGTCATCCCACATGTCTGGAACAGAGAACAACGAAGCGCACGGGCAGCATCAGACAGCTGAAAATGGGCTGGCCCTTACCAGCATGTCCGGCGCACCCCCTCTCTCCCCGTTCTCCACCTGCTTAGAGCTTTGTTTCGGCATCATCTTCTTGCTGGCAACTGTTGGCACCAGGCAAACACCAGAGAGTCCCTCACAGGCCAAGAGGCTCGCCTGCAGAGAGGGGAAAAAAAAAGCACAATAACATCAACCGATGCAACCAAGCTGATTCCAAACCAAGTAGTCATCCCTATAAGATTGCAGCTGTGTCTTTTAAGACAGGGCTTTTTAACCAGTGGTACGGGTACCACCTGTGGTACGTTGGCACCTGGCAGGTGGTACACGAACATCCTAGAAAAGTGGTAGTGGGGGAGGGGAATGAGCTGAACGGGTGGTAGCACTGCACAAGCCTGAGCTGCAGCTGCAGGGCTGCAGCTGCAGGGCTGTCAGCGCTCAGCAGAAGTGCCAGGATTAGCACCAGGCTCCAGCTGGAGCTCAGCGCTGATCCTGGCGCTTCTGAGCCCAGAAGAAGCGCCGATCAGCTGGAATGTTGCAGCATCTCCAGGGTCTTGTGATTTACATTCAAATGCTTGGCAATGGATTCATATTTATGACGGTCAGTGTCCCGGGGTCATGTGAAGTGACCAAACCTGCTGCAATCACCCAGCGGGGGGGGGGGGGGGGAAATAAAAACCAACCCACTCACCCCTGCTGCCAATCCTGAACAGAAATGCTCACAATGAAAACCTCGGACAGGAGGAAGAGCGCCGGCGGGTGGGCAGGCAGGTGTCCTGCTCGGCTGTGGCTTGGGGGGGCACTTTTTTCAGTGCCATTGTAACTTCGAACAGTCACTAAGCAAACTGTTGTAAGTCGAGGACTACCTGTACTTCATCACTTTTTTCCTTTTTTTTTTTGGTCATCAAGTTTTTGACACCTTGCTAGGCGACTGATGGTACTCGGATGTTGCCATATCCTAAAAGTGGTACAATGGGTGAAAAGGTTGAAAAGCCCTGTTTTAAGAGATGGGCTACAATCTGACAATACGGTTATAATGCTGCAGGTTGTGGAAGTTTACCACTGAAGATTGGTGAATGTCATTCAGGTCTGATGAAAGAGAAGACTCTCATTAGGTCAGTTCAGGAAGGTTAATTCAACAGTTTCCTTGAAAGAACAACCTGAACCAACTTTGGATCCAAACCCCAAAAGGTGCGTAAGAGATGGGGGCAGGCTTAGTGCACCTGCTGGCACCTTCTTAAAAATCTACGTATCCACAAAAGCCATGTGATTTCTGGTATATATGTTTGTGAGTTAAGGAAGCCCTGACAGAGTGTCACAAGTTTATCCTATCCTGTTCCCTGATACCCCCATCCTTAGCTTAAATGTGTATTTCCCTGGGAAAGCATGGCTATTGTGCACATTGAGAAACAGGCACGGCTTCTTTAAGAAAGTGCCAACACACAACAACCAGCATCATGCCAATGCCACTTCTGAAGCACGTTTCGGCTGTGGGTCTGAACAGCTGAATAACTCTACTTCTTCTTTCTGTATCTTGGAAATCATTTCACATCTACCAGAATCTAAGTAATTCAGCTTTCTTTGTACATCTGTTAAAACAAGGACTGGCTTTTCTGAACATCGCTCCTTTGTTATCTGGCGCAATTCTTATCGCCTGCGCACAACAAGTTACTGTTTATTATCTGTGCTAGGAGGGTCATGAATAAATAAATAAATAAATAAATAAGTATGTATGTATGTGTGTGTGTATATTTCTTAAATCCACAGCTATTGGTCAGTTTCCCTGAGGCAAAGCATTTCCACCAATTCTTCTCCAAAGAATTAAGAGACTACACAAGTAGCCTTGGTTACTGCTTCTGATGTTTCGCTCACATAAAGATAGATGTTGAGAAACAGCCATAAAACAGCAGAAACTCTGCGGTTTTGTAACATCTGGAGGCCTAGCTTAATAATCTTTCAGGGGCTCACCCTGAGGCCATTAACACAAAGTTAGTCATGTTGATTGGCAAGAAAGTGGAAGATGTTCATTAAGTGAAATAAGAGGGGAGATGGGAGAGGGAGAATGCAAAACTCAAAAGGCATGTCCCATTGTTCCCCAACATCTCAAATGAGGCATAAGTCCGAGTGACAACTTTCGACATCAACTATGGTAGCTGTATCTGCAACCCAGGGGCTGCACAGGCATAGATGTACAGCATGGCAGCAATGTAAACATTTGTGCCAGATTCTGGCATTCATAAAGGAGGTAATAAAGGCATCCAGTAACAGCTGATCACAACTCTTGAAAGAGAATTACAATACCTCAGAGAAGAGCTAAGTCAGCCAAGAAGGAAAAAAAAAAGAATTGGGAGTTGGGTTTGGCTGGGGCAAACCATCAGCCTCAGTGGTAGTGAAATGGACAACCCCACCCCACCCCCACTCCATGACCAATGAAACAAATAGAAGTGGGATTAGTAAAGCCCTAATTGCCACTAGACTCAGACTCTGCAGCCAGTGGGGATTCCGTTTGCATCTTTTCTTGCTGAAGAAAAAGAAGCATTGCTAACAGTGACAAAACTCGGCCAGGTTTTGGGAAAGAAGCCCATCAGGTAGAGCTTATAAGTAGCTATTACTGGAGCTGCCATTTTAATTATTTCCCCACAGTGTATCCGGCATCCTGATGGGGCAATGAGCTCTGCAATGACACTGTGGTTTTTGAAAAGTAGCTTGAAAGGCTAATAATGCAGGAACAGCAATAGCTGCTAATGGAAAACTAGGGCAGAAGAACATTTTCCCAAGACTGTAAGATCCCAAGACATATTGATAAGTTGGACTGAGGAAGTAAAGAGAACAGGAAATAAAATATACGTAAAAAAAGAAATATAGCAGTAAACGCTGGATTAGACTCAATGCTTTAAGGTCAAACAAAGATGCAGTTTGATGTATTGGATGAAACAAAGAGTCAAATTTCCTATAGCTGGGGTGTACTTTTTCTCCCCCCCCCTCCCCCCAGTGGGTTGCAAAGGATATGGCAAATGACACAATTTGGGTAGGAAAGCTGAATTTCTGGGATGGCTTGTTTGGGATAGTCTGAAGATGATAAAGAGACAAAAATATGTATAAAGTCGTATGTAGGTTTTACACATTTACTTTGTCCCGTATTGGTTTGTTTTTTTTTTGCAAACCCCACTGTGAAAAATAGTGCTACCTAGAAACTTTGACACTACAGTCGAATATTGCTGATGAAACATGAAGCTGGAAAATGAGGTTGGGGCAGTAGAGGTGCCTTGACATTCTTCTTCCCTCTCCCATCAGCCCCTACTCCAACACACATGTAAGCCCCTGGGCTTGAAGTGAAAGACAAGAAAAATACGACATTTCCAGCTTGAACTGGAACTGGCTGGCAACTGGCAAACACATGATCCAAACATGGCTGTGAGAAGAGGGCCAGAACCGCTTGGTAACCCCCAGAACTTTGACCAGGAGGCTCCAAGCATGCCAAGCTTTACGGTGCTGACTCCTGCAGCAGACCATCAAGAGCTGAACAGTTTATGTTACACAGAATGGATTATCACAGATGGCTCTTTGCAGCCACTTCCTCAGTGATGGATTCCTGTGGGACAGGATGGGAGAACCGAGGCCTGTTACCTGAGCCATCGCGTTAGTCTGACAGTCCTCAATACGGAGATTACGCCAAGTCCTTACGCTTTCTCCCTCTTGCTCAGGAAAGAATTTTACGACTACAAAGATTTTTCAGTAAATCGTTTCTGCGCCGGTCCCGTCCAATACCTTCCACTTTGTTGACATCTTTCTGGAGTCGGAGATTCCAGAATGGCGTGCAGCAAGTTTTCCCAGCCTTGTTAAAAGCTGAGAAAAATTACAGACTGGGCTGCTCTTGCAGGTGAGTCACCCCAAGTCTAAATCCCCCTTCAGGATGGCCCTTGCTGGGGAAAGGACGCTGAGGTCTTCTTTGCAAAGAAGCACAATATTGCTGTACGTCCACCTCCAGTTTCCACCTGTGGGTTAAGGGAAAAATATATATCTTTAAAAAAGAAAAAGTGAGATCAGTATTTTTCAAAATTATAATTACACACCGGATAGTTTTACTTCAAATGGCAAAAGGTATTGATATCGCTAGTCTACTAAAGCATTCCGCTTATTACTAAGTTCTCTACAGCAACTGTAAAATACATCATTTCTGCAAGCTCTTGCACTAACTTCTGAACTGCTGTTTCAATACATCACCCAGGCAATCTGTATCCTTCTGTACTAAAATATCATACTGCAACATTAACATGAAAATTTTCTACCTGCTTGTTTTCTTTAAAAAAAATCCCTCAGTAGGAAATATAAGGATCATGTAGAAAGTCACAATGTTTTGTAAAGTCCATCTAAGCAAGACAACAGATACACTGTACTGCAGTTAAACAACTGGTCATACTCGTGTATATCTGAATCAGATTCTGACATTAACACACTCAAAGCAGCTCAAATAGAGAACAAAACTTTACAAAGTTAACCTAGTCTCCAAACATAAACATTCAGTTTAATTATTGATGTAATATTTGTGGTACTTAATATGAACATCCTAGTCTCTTCATTACCATAGTTCAGTAAAATAAAATGTTTAAAATGCAAAACCAATGTTTTTAACTCTACACAACCCAGCCTTAAATCTAACGTTACTGACAGAATGAAATACATAATGCCTTTTAGCAAAAACCAACGTGATTGTGTAAGTAAGCATTACAATACCCACGCACCAATAACATCTTCACCAATTATGAAAATTTCCTCAAATTTTCAGAAAAAAACCCACTTTGAGTTGGGAATTCTGGGAGCTGAAGTTTATTCACGTCAAAGGAAATACTAATTAATCTATAGCGCTGCATCGAAGAAACCAAGTATGTTACAATGAACAAAAGAGTAAACTGGCGCTGAGAAGAAAACAAAAAATGCAGAGAAATGAAGAAAATTAGTACAGGTAGTCCTCGACTTACAACAGTTTATTTAGTAACTATTCAAAGTTACAACAGCACTGAAAAAAGTGGCATGACTGTTTTTCACACTTATGATCATTGCCAACATTCCCATGCTCATGTGATCAAAATTCTGATGCTCGGCAACTCGTTCATATTTCTGACAGTCGCAGTCGTGTGAACAGCTTTTGCGACCTTCTGACAAGCAAAGTCAATAGGGAAGCACAACTGTGTTACTAACTTAACTGCAATGGTTCACTTAACAACTGTAGCAAGAAAGGTCATAAAATGGGGCAAACTTGCTTAACAAATGTCTCACTTAACAACATAAATTTTGGGCTCAGTTGTGGTCATAAGCTGAGGACTACCTGTAATAAAAGTTGGGGGTTGGGTATGAAAAAGCCCATATGACTTTCCATATCGATAATTGCAATAAAGCATATTGGTCAAAAATACAACTGCAAGGACCTCTGGCTTAACTACATTAAGCATACGACACAAAACAAATTCTTATTTCCTATTTAAAACCTTTCCTTCATTTTTCAATGGGTCGGAATATTAAGAATCCTTGACCCTTTAAATATATACTGCACAGCATGGACACAAGTATTCGCACAAACCTGAGGTTTGGTATTTAGGAACAAAAGGATCCATGTCCACATTTTCCCCCGCACCAAGAATATTTTAATACGAACTTATCTCCTCAGAGAGGATCCTACAGAACTGTGAAAGTGGCTAATGTTTATTTATCCTAACCAATTCTTTACTGTCACGTCCATGGACAATTTCACGGTTCAGAATCTCTTTTAAGGGCACGGTCAACTTGAAGTAACATGATGTAGAACAGCTGCTTTTGCTCCAGAAAGATCAACGTGAAACCCTGCAGAAAGTTGCAATTGGCACTGCAAAGAAGACCGGTGCTTGGCAGCAGAATTTAAACCAGGGGTCTTCAAACTTGGCCCTTTGATGACTCGTGGACTTCAACTCCCAGAATTCCTCAGCCAGGCACACTGGCTGAGGAATTCTGGGAGTTGTAGTCCACAAGCCATCAAAGGGCCAAGTGTGAAGACCTTTGATTTAAACCGATGCTCCTTAATTCAGCCCAGCCAGAAGAGGGTTAGAGGGAATCCGTGGGAAGAATCAAGAGACCCGACTCGTTGCTCCATCTCCGATCGTACACCTGTCTTGCAAGAGACAAGCCCTCCCGGTCCCTGCAAACAGGTGACGCGGACGATTTTGCACGGCGGAAAGCCCGGGAGAGCGAGCGAAGAATGAGCCCGAAGAGCGCGTGGACGAGCATGCACCGCCTCGCGATGCGCGCCCGAGCCAGAACAAATGCCTCCTCCCCCCTCCCTTCCTTCCCGGTCTCCCCGCCCGGGCTGGACAATCAGCGCGCGGCGGCCGAGCCCCGCCAGTACTAAGGCGTGCGCGCGCGCTACTCTCCTACGGGACGGACGGACGGGCGCGAGCGCGCGCAGGCCAGCCCCGCACCTGAGTTCAAACTCCCGGCGTGCCGGCTCCCCCTCTCCCGGGGAAGACCAAAGCAAAACGCCTCCGCTACCACTGCTGCTGCTGCTGCTGCTGCTGCTGCTTATTCCCACCGCTACCGTCGTCACCGCCGCCCTGGAAGCGGAAATGTCGGAACCCGGTACACGCTCTTGCGGGGTTTCCGGTGGCTTTGCGCACGCGCTCGCGCGCGCCTGCCTGACAACTTCCTGGTAGGTCTGCGCGGGGTTTTCCCCCCTCCCGCTGCCGCCGCCGGAGAAAGAGAAAGGAGGTTGGGGGGGGGTGGCCTTCGTGTAGCTTGGATGATGGGAGTTGTAGTCCCACCCAATCAGGGACAGCTGCCGCAAAAAAAAAAGTTTTTGACTAGGAAACTCCTTCTTTTCTTTTGGGATACAGTACTATTACGGTACAACCTAGATCAGGGGTAGGCAACCTCGGCTCTTTCATGACTCATGGACTTCAACTCCCAGAATTCCTGAGCCAGCTCGGCTGGCTCAGGAATTCTGGGAGTTGAAGTCCATGAGTCATAAAAGAGCCGAGGTTGCCTACCCCTGACCTAGATCAAGGATTTCCAGACTTTTTAGTATTCCTTGCTTTTTAAAAATACTCTTCCTTGAATACTCTTCTATTCTCTCTCTGTGTGTTTTCCTTTTCCTTTCTGGGTTTAATTTGTATTGTCTTTAATCGTGTTTTTTTTAAGAAAAAAGTTCATTATTTTTGGAAAAAGAAAAAATACATTCTTCCTCCTAATTCTCATTCAAATCAATCCTTCCTTTTAACAAAATGCTCAAATTAAAAGACACAAAAGCACGTATGCCATTTCCTGTAGTCCTTTTAATTTTTTATTAAGTATATAAAAATAACGTGGAAGTTATTTCACAGTATCCACGTAATATAGCTGAATCAATTTCAAGATCTTATAAAATTTGTCTAATCAGATCACTAGCTAACCAATTTTAGAACTTTATAAACAGTGCACATCTTCAAATATCTGAACAAAAGAAGCATAGTGGTTTTGATTGGTGAAAAGTTTTTTAAATGTTGCCATTTTTAAACAAGAACAGGGTTTGCATTATCCTTATTAAGAGAGCCAGTTTTTTAAATAAGCCTCTAGTCAAGGACCCTTAAATAAACATGCATATTCCAGGCTCTACTAACATGCCAGCTCCAGTACCTGGAGAAAAAGCCCGGTTTTCAAAGTCTTCCAGAAGGTCAACAGAGTTATCCAAGTCCCAGAGGGTAGCTTTTCATAAGGTAGGCACCATGACGGAGAAGGCACACTTCCTAGATCTTATCAAGTGATACCCTTAACCAAGAAAGCACAGAGCATTTCACTCTTCTGGATCTGGTAGGGATGGGAATACACCACTGAGGGAAAATAGTCCCATAAGTAATCGGGCTCCCACTTGATGGGTGACCATCAGCATCTTGAATTGCACCTGAAAACCAACTGGGATTCAGTGCAGTTAACATAGTTATATGGGCATGATGTGGTGCACTTAGAATTATACACGCTGCTGCTGCATTTTGGATCAGCTTCTGAATGTTCTTCAAGGGTAGTCTCAAATGGAGTACATTGTAATTGTGCAGGTGGGAAATCAGTAGGGTGTGAATGACCTTGAGCAAGTGATTCCTAATCTAGGAATGGATGCAGTTGGTATGGAGATAGTTTTGGTCAAAGGCTGTCCTGGTCACAGCTCGCATCTGCTCCTCGAGGAGCTGTGACTCCAAGAGGATCTCCTGCTTGTGTACTAACTCTGTGGTTGGGAGTGTTATCCCATCCAGAGTTAACAACAGAAAATGTCTAGATGTGAGAAGCCCTAAAACGTGCAGGCATTTTGCAAATTAAAGCCTGTTCTTCCCTTTCTAGACCTTCATACCTCCAGGTACTGTGGAGGAATCTCTGTGACATCACTCAGACAGCATGGGGCAGGGATGTGTAACTCAATATCCTCAGCTACTAATGACTTCACCCAGTGGTTTGATGTGGATATTATGTAGCAGAAAGAGAGTTGAGACTTGTGGCACTCCTCAAAGCAAAGGACTGGACCCCAACCCATCCAACACTTACTGGATGTGGTCTGTCCTCACTAGCTCCTGCTTGAATGGACCTGACTCTGTTCACTCAATGGTTGTTCCATCTTTTCCTTGCCACTCTTCTTTGCAACCTATTTTTCCCCCAAAGAAGTTACTAGCATAGATAACTCTCCGATCCTGATCCTCAGTTTGATCTTCTTTGCTCCTTCCTCAAAATATACCTTGATTTTGAATAATCTTAAGTACAAGATGCTATTGTCTCTTTTCAACAACATGGGACATGGCATTCTTCTTTGTTCTTTTTTCCAACCCATGTGCTGTTTCTCCTGGTCAGTCAGTGGAAAATAGTACCCAGAGGGATTTAGTAAATTGACAATTAATCTTTACCAATAATCTTACCACGCTGTCATGAAACATTGCTGGTTGAGCTTCAAAGCAAGCAGGTTCAGATTTCCTGGGATTTTTGTTCCAATTTGATATAATTTTCTGGACATGGATCCTAAGGGAATTTTCAATCCCCAAATATTTTTCTCTCTGTAAGGCTATCCTCAGAGGTGTCAGGTCAAAAGGAAGACTTGGTCTATTTATAGCTTCCAAATTGTGGTTGAAATTGTGAAATGACCAGTTTGAGAATACCATATCTGCCTTGTTAATTTTTGACCAATTCTGCTGACTGTGCACCAGTTTTTAATCCTCTTCCCTCCCAAATCAACCAAACTTGAAAACTGCCTCAGTCTTTTCTTGCTCTTTGCCTGAATAAATTCCCTTGTGAATATATCTTAATTAATGGGGATTTTAATGCAAAAATTGGTTGCAATGTTGAAAATCAATGTAATGCACTTTAATGCTTGTCCTGCTGAATAAATTATCGAACCACAATTTATATCCGTATCCTTCAAGGGTACAAAATGGAATTTAGCTGGGTTAAAGCTGGCACATATTTTAAATAGGCTTAACTTACAAATGCAAAATGATTCCATTTACAAGTGATTTTCCTGGGCGGTGCACATTTTGGTCAGATCATAGATGATATATTGTGAGCATTTAATAATTTCTAGAGATTGGCTCCATGCCTTAAGTACTTGGCATAGTTCCCAGATCTGAAGGTAATCACCTCCTTTTAACTTTCACTTATAAATTTATTCAGGGCCCAATCAGGAATCAAATTAAATCTTGTTTAAACTGCCAAGTGGTGGATAGGTTTCTACACAGTCAGATGGAATGACTCTTGATTCTTGAAGGTAGGATATCCCAATAATTTCGGAAGAAGAAAAGGGATACAAGTAGTCCTCCATTTACAGCCACAACTGAGCCCAAAGTTTCCATAACCAAGCAAGAGTTAAGTGAGTTTTGCTCCATTTTATGACCTTTCTTGCCACAACTGTTAAGTGAATATTGCAGTTATTAAGTTAGTAACACAGTTGTTAAGTGAATCTGGCTTTCCCATTGACTTTGCTTATTGGAAGGTCGTAAAAGGGGATCACATGAGCCTGAGACACTGCAACCATCATCAATACATGCCAGTTTAAATTTTGATCATGTGACCATGGGGCTGCTGCAACAGTCGTAAGTGTGAAAAAAAGGTCAGAAGTCAGTTTTTCCAGTGCTGTTGTAAATTTGAATGGTTACCAAATGAAAGGGTGTAAGTCAAGGACTACATGTACTCTGATTCTTTATTTGTTTGGGTCCTATTTAGATCAATATCAAGATAATAAAATATTTGATGTACTGTACATTGTGCTCTTATAGGTAGGTGCCAGACTTTTGTAAGGAGGAATATGTGATGCGCGTGTCTTTATCCTCATTGCCTCAGTGGCTCCAGTCACATGCCATGGGCTAAAAAGGATTATTAACCAACTTAAGTGAAATAAAGCCCCCTCCCCTCCCCCCCCAGTGAGTACATTCCACCCAAGTTAATCAAATCCAAAACTCTTTTTTTTATTAAAAAGTTTTACAATACATTTTATTTTTAACAAACAAAACACAACCCCACCCCACCCCCTTCCCACTCCCCAACCCTCCCCAACCCCTCCCTCCCTTCCCCCTTCCCCCTCCCCGACTTCCCAGAGCTAAGTACAGGGTATAAGAATACAAACAATCATAATCTACCTTATGCAAACAATCATAAACTATTAAAACTATCACACTTTAACTCTTATAGATTAACTCCAAACAGTATAAATATCACATCAATAATTATTCGAATGCTGGATAATACTTTTTAGTCCCATATTTACTCCACAGTATTTCTCTGTTGCAAATAGTCTTTCAAGTACACTAAAATCTTTGCCATATCCTCCAAGTTGGGAATTTTTACAGTCCATTCTTCTATAATCGGCAGTTCTTCCTTCTTCCAATATTGCCCTACTAAAAGTCTTACTGCCGTAATTAAATTCAACATCCGCTTGATATCCATAACAGTAGTGTCAATAAAAATACCCAATAAGAACAATTACAGACAAAACAAATTTACATCAATCATTAAAAAAACAATTTTCTAACCTTCTTTCCACCTGGTCTATAATTTTCCATACTAAAACCAAGTTTATACAATCTTTCCTTCTCTTAAGATATTATACAGCTTCAAGTACCATACATTCCTTTCCAAACTTAAAATTTTCTTATATGTAATCACATCATTTTTATATTTTCTATTACGTGTTTCATTATTGCCCATAAAAGTAGCTTACAAGTTAACTTGCATCTATACTGTTTCCCAAACTTGCAACAGAGCATGTCTTAAAATATATACCTTAAACACATTATCCACCTTCTTATCACACAATAGATATACATACCAACCAAATAACAAATCATGACCTTCAAAATTTCAGTAAGCACTACTACAATTCTTCCCAATTAAGTTTTCATAATTATTTTAAAATTAAAGCAACATAAAATATTACAAAACATAATTATTTTATATAACTACATTAGAGGGTGAAAAATATATCCCCAAATATTTAACCCTTTTAACAATTTCAATTCCCGTTTACTCTTCTAAAACCGCCTTTTATGATCCTTATTACATTATTATCTCCTTCAGTTCTACAGCTAAATCTTCAGGCTCGTCTCATTCGTCTAGAAGCAGCACGCCTCCTCCAATTTCTGGCCTCCTCCAATGATACTGAAATTTGATCCACTCCTGTAACTTTCTCATCTGTCTGCATTGTTCCTTCAGCACCTTGTAAATTCTCTCTGTGTCGTTGAGACACTCTGTCACCTTTCTTCTTTGTAGATTCCAAAAGTGGTATGGGGACTGCTTTTAAAACATTACTATAAAAATCACGTGCCTGAATCACCGTAGTAAGACGATGCCTCATACCTTCATAGGTCACCACCATACCCACTGGTATCTCCCATCTGAACTTGATATCACATCGTCTTAATTCTTGTGCCAAAAAAGCAAATTCCTTCCTTCTACTTAAAATTCTTGGAGGGATCTCTTTTAAAATCAAGACTTCTTGCTCAGCAATTGCAAATTCAGTATTGTAGGAGGCTTGAATAACCTCATTTCTAATCGCTCTCTTTGTAAAATAAACCACCACATCTCTGGGTAATTTCCTTTGTCTTGCAATCCACGAATTAACACGGAAAATTTTATCTATATCTTCCATTATTTCATCTGCTGGTCGCCCCAGCACCCCTTCCAGAGCCTCAGAAACTATTTTCTTCAAATTTTCTTTAGGATCTTCTTTTAAGCCTCTGATTCTCACGGCAAACTCCATCTGATGATACTGTACCAAGGTCAGATCACAATCAATTTTCTCCACCACATTTTCGGTTTCTGTCATTTTTACTTCTAATCTAGTATTATTTTGACTGAGATCTTCCACTCTTTCGTCCAAACGCTCAATACATATAGCCATGCCTTGAAATGCAGATAAGATGTCTGCCCTTATTTCTGTTAGTTTCTCTGTAATCTTTTCATCCATAACCTCAGCTAGTTTTTCTGTTAACTTCTCATCCAGCTTTTCATCCATTATCTCAGCTAATTGTTGCAATTGCTTTTCCATAATCTCTTGCATCACATTCTGCAAATCTTTAACTGTAAGGGCTGGTGCAGGTACGGGTGCAGGGGGCAATAAAGCTTGCAACAAAGACTGCTGCACCGGAGAAGCCCCGGCACTTCTAGAAACTTTAAAAGATGTAGCCGCCATTTTCACCCACTATTGTCTACTACGCACTTTCACTTTCAAGCTCAGCAAAATCCATTGAGTTAAAGATCAAAAGTCCACTTTCACCTGAATCTCCTGTATCGCTCTGCCTGCATCCTAGTTCTCCAAAGTTCTTTCTTGCTAGCAGGGATGGTTGCAGACGCCCTGTTCTGCTCCAAAAAGCCCGGAGCAGAAGCGCCTCGCAGTCCGGAGCATACCCAGGCTTCGGGGGGGCTCAATCCTTCAGCCGCCAAAACTTTAAGTTCTGGCGGCCCCGGAGAGCTCTACCCCTACCTGGGCGCTCACCCCCTCCTCTTCTCCCAAGGAGGGGGCTTCTGAGCCACCGAAACAGCTGATCGGCACTGTTTTCGGCGGCTCTATGAAGCCGCAGGGCAGACAGCCCAAGAATGGCTGCCTCCGGCGACGCCTTGCCATCCGGAAGTCTTTCAAGTCCAAAACTCTTAACTGGTGAGGTCCAGTGCTGGCCTCAATCTTCTCATATATTAATCCTATAGCTAAGGTTTCAAATAACTGAGGGGTGGGGAGTAGCAATGAGTGCTCTCCTATTTTAAAAGAGTGGCAGGGATAACCCAGCCAACTATGGGTCAATCAGCCTTTTGAACATCATTAGCAAACATTACACCAGGTTTTGTCTATTGGATTAAATTTCATACCAGGATGGTAAATGGGGGAGTAACTGATATTGAGCAAATGAAGTTCCAACAGGACAGCCCTCCAGAGACCACTGCCTAGAGTTACATTTGGTGGATAAATATCCAGATCACCGTGATCTGACTTTATTTGCAGCTTTTATTGATTTCAAAGTACAGTTGATAATGTCCAGTTAATAATGACATCTGGACTGGTCTAGGTTATCTATAGATAAATTAATCTTATTATTAATTTATCACCTACAGGAAAAAATTGGCCTTGGGGTAAGATGTGACTTGGCAAAGGATCTTTCTGATTGTGTTCAGGCATCTGAGAGGGTAAAGCAAGAATTTATTATACTCTTACTATTTTTTTAGCTATCTAATTAACTTCCTAATTAAAAGTCTTCAAAGAGTTGGCATTAATAGGCTCAAATTAGCTGATGGACATCTTCCAATCTTATTTTATGCAGATGATGCCATTCTCCTCCCTTTGTTTTATATACTATAGGTATAAAGCAACCTGATGGGTCCTTAATGTATCCTGAGGCTTGAAGCTGATGTTCCAAGTGTTAAAGTCAGCGCCTGGATTAGGATTCCAATCTTATGGCTCAGAATTATGATGAATTTTACAGACAGACTTATTACCATTGCTGTTGATGGACAGCTACCAGTCTCACTGATATCAAACTTACGTTCTGTAGCGTTGGCCCTTCTCCTGAATAGATAACATTCAGTCACATATATTTGTGCAAATCAAATGAACAGTTAAGGAACAAATTGGCAATATCAAACATCAGAATAGCATCGCTAATGAAGTTTATTGCCAAATAGTAAGTAGACTATCATAAACCATCTATTGCAAAATATTTGCACAATTGAACTCTGAGTAAATATAGATGGCCCTGCACCCTGTTTTAATGCTTTATCCATCTGCACTCATAGTGGAATATATTTTATTATTTTTTAAAAATCTGCAGAGACCTTAGAGCCTTTGTGGCTTTAGGGAGATAGAGAAAGAAATACACGTCTTTTTACACTATTATAATTACCGGTACAACATTCCAAGAAATTTTTTTTAATCTCCAATTATTCCCAAATACCTTATCTTCTAAGGGATGTTAATCTCTTACATTTCAGATAGCAAAATATCTTTGTCATGCCACAAAGCTCTGATTTAGATATTGTTTATTGTTTTATTGTACTGCGATAATTCTCTTAATGAATTTCTTCTAACAATTTGCTTCCTTTTTCTTTGAATGCTGGCCAAAGACCATTATAACATTTTATGTATGCATGTACATTTATGTATATACCATGATCAATTTTATCAAAGGCTTCCCATTTTAGAAGCTAGATGTTTATACAATACCATGGTTTTTCCACTGTCTGATTTTGCACACCTTCCCATCAAAAAGCTATTGTTCTAATCTGCCTCTTCAGATTTCATCATGATCTCCTAAATTTCTTTATGACCTCCTGCAGCACATGCCTCCCAATATGGGAACCCTTGGCCTGGAAAACAGGGCAAATGCACCAGCTTGATAGTCTCTTTTCTTTTATCACCATTTATTCATTGCTTATAATGTTCCCTGGCCAAATATTTGATTATATTAAATGAGCAGCATTTAATACTAGATGTTTTCCTGAGACATCAGTATTTTTCCATAATTTTGCTTTTTTGTTCAAAACTGCTAAAAGCCTCAGTGGTGGGGAAGAACCTGACAAAACTTTCTTTATTTTGATGTGCAAGAGGAAGTTATCAAAATAAACATGGATTAAACTGCTGTTAAATCAGCTTAACCTTCTCTCTTCAACTCTTTCTGGGTTCAAGTAGCATTTTTCTTTTCAATGGGCAAAAAGTGGCAGCAGTTTTACTGTGGGTATCAGCTGATGTGCTTCACCAGTCATTGGATCAGACCTACTTTGACACAGCTGGGATCCTTCAAACTATTCATTTATTGATATTTATTTACTCAGTTTGTATAGCTGCCCATCTCACGTGGGTGACTCTTGCCCAGTGGCTGAGCCAGACTCCAGATCAGAAGCCTGCCTTAGAAAGAGGGATCAGCATCAGCCTAACCAGCACCTGGCACGTTATTAGCTAAGAACTAGTGGGAGGGGAGCAGGTGAGACTCTTCTTCATAGTGCCGGCCTTCCATTTAGTAATTGTCAGTGAATGGGGAATTATCTCCTTTTTGAAGTTTTCTTGCCACTTGGTGATATTTGGAGGAAGGGGAGAGAAACAAAGCCAAGAGACTCCACCAATTTCTTTCCTCAGAATGCTCTCCATTTTGTTTGTTTGTGTCTGGCCTTTATTATTTTTACAAATAACTCAAGCTGGCAAATATACCTAATATTCCCTCATACTCCTATTTTCCCCACAACAACAACCCTCTCCCCTGGGTTGGGCTGAGAGGGAATGACTGGTTCAAAATCACCCAGCTGGTTTTCATGACTAAGGTGAGATCTGAACTCATGATCTGCTTTCTGCTCCTGCTGGTGCCTTAACCACTAGACCAGGGGTAGGCAACCTTGGCTCTTTTATGACTCGTGGACTTCAGTTCCCAGAATTCCTGAGCCAGCATGGCTTGGCTTGGAAACCTCTCCCTTTCCCCTCAGCTTGGCTGGCTCAGGAATTCTGGGAGTTGAAGTCCACGAGTCATAAAAGAGCCAAGGTTGCCTACCCCTGCACTAGACCAAACTACAGATAAGAGCATCACCAGTTGGCCATACTGCCCCTGTGGATAGGGATGGAGATCAGCAATGGAACATTATTTTTTCGCAGAGACACTAGTATTCAAGGGCTGGTAGATAGCATTTTGAGTCAGACATGGAGAAAGTCTTCTGAGAGAAAAGATTTGCTATCAAGTTTGATATTTGCTATCAAGTTTGACCAGTTGGATGGTAATGGTAACCATGAAAAATAAGTCCTTTTATAGCTTTGAAGTCAATAAAGCTGAGGACAGGCTGTGCCTTGACTCACAAAACTGATTGCATAGAAGGGTTTTGGAAAAAGAACCATTTATTTCACTATTTCACAGAAGAACAGTTGTTGGAAGGCTTTCTAAGAAGTCGGGAGGCTGACTGTCAGATGACACACCTGAAGGACAGTTTCCATTCCTACTTATCTTCCCCTCTGCAGTGCAAGAAAATGCATTTGAGGACACTCTTATCTCGGTGTGCACTTATCTTTTTTCCCCCAACAGTGTTGAAAACATGTTAAGATGACAAAACAACATGCATACTAATGTTTAACAGTGGTTTATCCAAATCAAACCATTCAAACAGGTCAAACAAGGCAAAACAAGGATCTACAGTACTGCAGAGTGCAGTTTGTTTGTTTGTTTGTTTGTTTGTTTGTTTGTTTATTTATTTATTTATTTATTTATTTATTTATTTATTTATGGGATTTATATCCCGCCCTATCTCCCGAAGGACTCAGGGCGGCTAACAACAAAACATATAATAAGTATAGAAATTAAGATAAAAATAAAATTAAAATCATATGTGCAATAAATTAAAATTAAAAATTAAAAATAAATTAAAAATTGTAAATATAATTAAAATGCCTGTCAGTCCAGGTCAGCCTGGTGGAATAGGAGTGTTTTGAGGCTGCGGCGAAAGGATTGGAGATTTTGGGCCATCCGAAGCTCAGGGGGGAGCTGATTCCATAGGACTGGCGCTCCCACAGAGAAGGCCCTCCCCCTGGGGGTCACCAGCCGACATTGCCTAGCTGACGGTACCCTGAGGAGGCCTTCTCTGTGTGAGCGTACTGGGCGATGGGAATTCGTTCCCGGCAGCAGATGGTCCTGCAAGTATCCCGGGCCTAAGCCATGTAGGGCTTTAAAGGTAAGTACCAGCACCTTAAATCTCACCCGGAGGGCAACCGGTAGCCAATGCAGCTCACGCAGGAGGGGTGTAATATGGGAGTATCGGGGTGCCCCCATCACTACCCGAGCAGCTGCACTCTGCACCAGCTGAAGCCTCCGGGTGGTCTTCAAGGGCAGCCCCATGCAGTTACTGGAAATAAGGCCTGAACTGCATGGACCAAGTGCATGCGGAAATAGACAGCTTGACTTGGCTTGTTGCTAAATATTTAAAAAGAAAGCATCCATTTGGGGCTTTCTTCCTTGGAAAACAAAGGTTTGACAAACCTCTAGTAAAGGAAAGCATCCGACTTACTTCTTCCACCCTTTCCTCCTATCCTCACTCATCCTGCATTATGTCTATCTGACTAAAGGTAAAGGTAAAGGTTCCCCCGCACATGCGTGCTAGTCATTTCCAACTCTAGGGGCTGGTGCTCATCTCTGTTTCAAAGCCGAAGAGCCAGTGCTTGTCCGAGGACGTCTCCATGGTCATGTGGCCGGCATGACCAGACGCCAAAGGTGCACGGAACGCTGTTACCTTCCCACCTTAGTAGTCCCTGTTGTGTATTGTGGGTAGACTGTCAGACACAGATGACAGGACGCCGCGTTAGAACTAAGGTTTATTGTGGTTGGAACAAGGAACTCTCCACAGCTCCGCTCTTTATATACAGTTGCCGGCTAGCCATCAGCCAATCCACATACTTCAAGGATCCCGCCAAAATGGCCGGACCAATAGGATACTGTTGCTGGGAGAGGCTCAGCTGATGCCCAGCTGGCTGTCAGGTTTAACAATAATACTAACCATATAACACTAAGTATATAACACCTCTTTCCCCCAACGAAGAACAAACATAATTGACCCGGCACTAGGCTTGCCATTGCTGGTGACCTATGACCTCACGAAGTCTTGAAGATATGCTGGAGGCTTGCGCGTTCTGCTGGAACATCTTAGTGGCAACTCCACCCTGTCAGGGGACTGGCTATGTTCTTCCTGTTCATTTCCCTGTCCGGGCATGGAGTCCCCCAGCTGGTGCCCCTGGTCCTGTGCTTCCACAAGAGGCCCTGGCCTTTCCATGTTTGGTGGATTCACAACGGGGGGCCTTTCAGGTGTTGTTGTGACTCCATGGCCACAGGTTTGCCCCCTGTCGCTAGTTACTTCTCTATGTTGATTTTCTGGGGCCCGCTTCCTCAGCTGATCCAAATGCCTCCTCATCTGATGGCCCCCTTTCCCCTCAATAAGGTATGACAATGGCCCTGTTTTATCAATCACCACCCCTTGCACCCAGAAATCCCCACTGGAGTAATTCCTTGCCCACACATTGTCCCCAATTGCTAGCCCCGTCACGGTCCAGTGCTGCACTCCTTATGTTGCCACCCGGTCAGGGTGCAATCTGTCCAGTTTAGTCCTGAGGCGACGGCCCCAACGAAGTTCAGCCGGGCTTTTACCGGTGGTTGAGGACGGGGTGGTATGTTGGCTTAGTAGGAATTGTGCCAGTCTTTGGTGCCAGTCTCCGATGACAATTCGCTTCAGGGCGTCTTTTGTTGATCTTACCATTCGTTCAGCAAGGCCGTTAGTCTCCGGGTGGAAAGGGGCGGATGTGATGTGCCTAATCAAGTTGGCCTTGATGAAAGCCTGAAAATCAGCAGATTTAAATTGTGGGCCGTTGTCTGACACAATGACATCTGGCAAGCCATGAGTTGCAAAGAGCCCCCTAAGCACCTGTACAGTTTTTAATGTGGTCATGCTAGACACTGGCACTACCTCCAACCATTTAGAATAACTGTCTACTACCACGAGGAAAAGGTGACCTTGGAAAGGGCCTGCATAGTCAATGTGGAGTCTTGACCATGGTACTTGTGTTGGTTCCCAATTGTGCACAGTGGAATGAGGTTGTTCGGGTCTGGTTTTTTGGCACTGATAACACCCTGCAACCTGCCCTTCTATGTCCTTGTCGAGGCCTGGCCACCACACATATCTGCGGGCTAGGGCCTTCATCCTGACAATACCGGGGTGTCCCTCGTGTAATGCCCCTAGAACTTTAAACCTCAATTTGTCTGGGACTATGACCCTATTTCCCCATAACAAACACCCTTTATGTGACGATAATTCGTTCCTTCTGGTAAAATATGGTTGGAAATCCTTTCCTGGGCACTGCGCTAGCCACCCCGAGGCCACCCATGTTTATTTTTTTTATTTTATTTTATTTCCATTTATATCCCACCCTTCTCCAAAGACTCAGGGCAGCTTACAAGCTTAGCAGTAGCCTTCATTCTATGTATATGCCTGCTTATTAGGGCTTTCACACACACCCCAAGCGGCATTATTACAAAGTCAGCTTATTGCCCCCAACAATCTGGGTCCTCATTTTACCTACCTCGGAAGGATGGAAGGCTGAGTCAACCTTGATCCTGGTGGGATGCGAACCTGCTTAGGATTTTATCAGTTGCTGTGCCGTTTGCTATATCTTTAGCTTGCAGGGGGGAGTTAGGAAGTTCCTGGATGGCAATGACATTACAGGCCGGGGCTGGATCTGGCTCAAAAATTGACAGGGGCAGTCTGCTCAATGCGTCTGCGTGCCCCATGTCCTTACCCGGTTTATATTGTAAGTCAAATGAATAGGCAGACAGGAATACAGACCATCTTAAAACCCTAGGGGACAGGATTTGAGGTGTTATTTTATTGGTCGTGAATAACCCCAACAAGGGTTTATGATCGGTGAAGATAGTAAATTTCCTACCATACAGGTAGTCGTGAAATTTTTTGACCCCTGCTACTAGGGCAAGGGCCTCCCTATCAATCTGAGCATAGTTCCTCTCAGCTTGTGTAAGTGTCCTGGAGTAAAAAGCAATAGGCTTTTGCTCCCCTGTCTCTTCCAAGTGACTAAGTACAGCGCCTACTCCATAGGGTGAGGCATCACATGCCAGGCATAAGGATTTTCCCTCAATGAAGTGTGTGACAGCTGAATTGTTAGAGAGCAACTGTTTTAGGGCTTTGAAGCTATTGTCGTGCCTGGTGGACCAGTTCCAGGGGGCGTTATTATCAAGTAGCCTATGCAGAGGCTCAGCAATTGTTGCTTTATGGGGTAGAAAGGAATGGTAGAAGTTAATTAATCCTAGGAATGCTTGTAATTCTGCCCTGTTCCTAGGGGTGGGTGCCATCTTAATAGCTCTTATTTTAGAGTCAGTGGGGTGGATGCCCTGAGCATCCACCCTGAACCCTAAAAATTCTGTGGAGGATACTCCGATATGGCACTTGTCCTTCTGTAATTTTAAACTGGCCAATCAGAACCTGTGCAATACGGCTCTCAACCTGTCAGCTAACTCAGACTCCGATTCTCCGGCTATCAGCACGTCGTCAAAGTAAGGGCACACACCAGGGATGCCTTTGAGTGTTTTTTCCATTATCTCCTGGAATATTCCAGGAGCTACAGCGATTCCAAATTGCAAGCGATTCACTCGAAAGGCTCCCTTGTGTGTGACAATTGTTTGAATTTCAGCTGTTTCGCGGGTGACCGGAAGTTGCTGATACGTCTGCGCCAAGTCGAGCTTGGCAAAGATGGCGCCGGACTGTATTGCAGCGAGGACGTGTTTCACCGAGGGGACTGGGTAAGCATGTGGATTTAAGGCCCGGTTCACCGAGGCCTTGTAATCTGCGCAAATTCTTATGTTACCGGTCGGTTTAAGGGGGGTAACAATAGGAGTTTCCCAATCTCCCCCTTCTACGGGTTCTAGGATTCCCTGTCTCACTAGTTTATCTAGTTCGTTTTTGATTTTTTCTTTTAACGCGAACGGAACCCTCCTAGCTTTAATTCGAATGGGCAAGATGTCTGGATTTAGTCTTAATTTTATTGGGGGCCCGGTGTATTTCCCTAGCCCCCCCCGAACACGTCTGTAAATTCGTTACAGACGGAGTCTAGGGTGTTTGTTTGGATAGTGTTTATGCCCCCCAACCAAATGCCCAGGGCCTGAAACCAATCTAAACCTACTAAATTAGTCCGTTTTCCCTCTGTGATTAGAACTTGTAATGGGCCCTGGAACTCCTTAAATTTGACTAACACTGTTGCCTGCCCCTTTAATTTTATCGGGGAACGTTGGAAGTCAGTTAGTCTAATTTTGGTTGGCTTTATGCAAACCCGCTGACCGCTCTTTAAGCAAATTGCCGAATAGGTCTCTAATGAGATTAGAGATACAGGTGATCCAGAATCCACCTCCATTTGGCAAGGGATTCCTTCCACACTGATTGTAATTTTGATTTTAGGTTTGAGCGGGGGGTGGATTGCCGTCTGGCATGCCACTTCCAAATTTTCTATGACTAAGGGTGCCCGGGTCTCAGGG
Organism: Vipera berus; assembly: GCF_964194415.1. Classification (NCBI taxonomy): domain Eukaryota; kingdom Metazoa; phylum Chordata; class Lepidosauria; order Squamata; family Viperidae; genus Vipera; species Vipera berus. Next base: position 140,874,519 of record NC_138203.1, on the reverse strand, counting down.
GGCTTGAGGGGGTTTTCGATACCTGCTGGCAGTTCATCGATGTTGTTTACGTTGTCACGGTTCCGGGCTCGGCAAACGGTTTGAATGTGGCCGGTTTTACCGCAGGCATGGCATCTGGCACCGCGGAACCGGCAGGATGCTCTGGGGTGGTTGCCTTCACAGCTGGCACAATTTGAGTTGCTCCCACTCAGGTTTCGGCTTTGGACTCTTGGGTTCTTGTTGGCTCCAGCCAGCTTCTTCAGTGACGGTGTGTAGTCCCGTCAGGTCTTGAACTTCTCCAATCTCTAGAGGATGGCATCAATTTGTGCTTCGTTGGCCAGTTCCACTTCTTCGTTGTCCACAGCATTCTCCTGATGCATGGAGCCACTCGAATTGTCACCATTTTTGAGCGCGTTTTTTTCGTTAATCGCCTCCTGAGCCATAATTTCATTAATGACTTCTGACAGGCTCAGGGTGGGTTTTGCGATTATCTTTTGCTGGAGGTGATCGTCACTCAGACCGAAGACAATTCTATCCTGAATCCGATCTTCGAGGTCAGGGAAACTGCACATTCGGGCGGCTTGACGCACGGCGGCTACAAAGTCCATTGCTGATTCTCCGGGAAGCTGGTTCCTCTGGATGAATCTGAGTCACCAGTAGCTTTCGGATTTCTTTGGCATGAAATGCTGGGTCAACTTGCCGACTAGGTCAGCGTAGGGCAGTGCCGTGACTGGATCTGGGATGCTTAACCCGACAGCCACGTTGTACACGGCTGGCCCGCTGATGCATAGCAACGCTGCTGCTTTCGCCCTATCCTCCGTGATTTTATTCACGAAGAGATATCCCTCGACTTGTCCCAGGTGGGACGTCTATTGCCCCGGGTGGCGGACGTCAAATTCGCGTACGTGTCCAATTTGGGTCATTCTGGTCTGGTCTGGTCACTGCTTGACGGGAAGGAATGTAATCGGGAGAGTTCACTCTTCCCTCCTTTCCCGTAGTCCGTGCTTCAGCTCTTGTGACTCAGCTAGTGCTTCAGCTCAAGCAGTATCCCACCTTCGTTGCCACTGTTGTGTATTGTGGGTAGACCATCAGACACAGATGACAGGACGCCGCGTTAGAACTAAGGTTTATTGTGGTTGGAACAAGGAACTCTCCACAGCTCCGCTCTTTATATACAGTTGCCGGCTAGCCGTCGGCCAATCCACATACTTCAAGGATCCCGCCAAAATGGCTGGACCAATAGGATACTGTTGCTGGGAGAGGCTCAGCTGATGCCCAGCTGGCTGTCAAGTTTAACAATAATACTAACCATATAACACTAAGTATATAACAGTCCCTATTTTTCTACTTGCATTTTTACATGCTTTTGAACTGCTAGGTTGGCGGAAGCTGGGACGAGTAACAGGCGCTCACTCTGCTACGCGGCACTTGGGATTCGACCCGCCAAACTGCCAACCTTCTGATCGACAAGCTCAGTGTCCTAACCCACTGAGCCACCGTGTCCCTATCTGACTACTCCAACTGAAATGTTTCTTTTGTCCACAAAGAAGCAACGCTTGTGTGGATTGGGATCATGATCGGTTCGGCTACTGTAGGAATTACACCATTTCATGACCAAGAATTGTTGGACCTCTCGTGTGAAGATTTGCTACTGAGCACCCTTCCTTTGTCTTAAGGTTAAAAATGGGGGGGGGGATTGCAACTTTTCAGATAGCCTGAAAATTTCATGCAGCAAGGCTGGAATTCATCCCTGAGCTATAAATATTCTCCTTTATCATTAGGACTGATCATTTAGCAACAGTTACAATGGACCTCGACTCAAAATTTTGATGCCCCCCCCACTGTGGTCACATGACCACAATTTGGGCCCTCGGCAGCCATCGAACATTTACAACCATTTATAGCATCCATAGTCTTGTGCCCGCAATTTATGTTGTTTTTGCTGGAAACCGGCATTTACCTCAGGTTTCTGATGAAAAATGGCCCATAGTGAATAATGGGATTACTTAATGATCACTGCATTCACACTTAAACCAACATGGTGTTTGCTAACACCTGCCGTGTTAGCTTCACAACTGCTGCAGAAAAAAGGTTGTGGATTCAGGTATGATGACCTGCTTACCAAATATCACAAGATGACCATAATTGCAGCCAATTACAGGGGTGCATTGAGGACTGCCTCTATGAGCGATGAATAACCTTAAATAATCAAATTAATGCAAACAAACCAACAAATAAGCTGGTGGCCTGGCGATGCAGATTTCACATCGCAAATATATCAAACCAGATGAGCAGAATCCCTAGGTCTGCAGTTCTCTTTGTTTACTATCACAAAATAGCACAAATATTTTCCAGAACCAGCAGAGGAATTTAGATCTGGAAAATGTTTTATTGCTGGGAGGTGAGAAAGGAGTTCTTTGGACAGTTACCTGCACACAGACGTATATGTATATCTGCAGTTATGGTAGTTCCTCTATGCAAATTTAGGTCTCCAAATCATTTTTCAGGTTTCTGCGTGCATGCACACATAAAATCCATATATTTAGCAGGAGTAGAAATGTAGAATCACTGGAATGTAATTGATATCACTTTTTAGCAGAAATAAATATAAAGGCACCTTTTGGCATCCCAAGGTTTCCTCACCCCACCCCTTTTTAAAACAACTATGTGGCGGGGGGGAAACTTGTAGCATGCGATCCAGAGGGCAGACTTTGAATGCAAATATTTCTACTCCCACAATATATAATGATACTTGCTGGTTATGTGGTCACTCCCTTTGTACTTTGTCCCTGAAAGCAGTGGAAATCTGTACAGGATTGGGCAGGTAACCATAGCAATTGGACGTTGTGTTCTTTCCTTCCTCTAATGTGGAGAGTAAAACTCCTACAGAATAGTGTTGGTGCAGGCTTAGCAGTTTTCTTTGCTAAAAACAGAGTTAGCAGAAGTTGTGGCCATCTGAAGACGTGGGAGTTCATCCCTCTGCCTTTTGAAATAATTCATCTGTAGTTCACAGTGGAAACTTCCCGGGACGGAGAAAGAAGAGAGGCAGCGCACCTCACTCCCATTCAACAAGAGAAGGTGAAGTGGTATGGCCTGTGTGTTCGCAGTTGTGTTATATAGTTAATCACACTAGCAATTCTGAAATTTCTTTGAACTTCTTCAGTCTAACATTTTTCAGTCTTGCAATTTTTAAATTTTCAGGGCTGGAAAGATAGGCTTTCAAAGTTGAAAAATTAGAAATCTGCAGAAGTAGTTACTGAATTACAAAAATGTTAAAATATGGATGTGGTTTGCTGATGGAAGAATTGTTAGGCTTGTTTAAGATATCGGTGAAGATTTCACCGGTGTCTACTGATTACAAGAATGTTATTTTCGCCCCAGAACTATGGGGTCTTAATGTTTAATGAATGCTTGTGGTGATATCTGTTGGTTGAAAGCAAGTGTAGGTTTTATTTTTTATTTTGTTTTATTTTTACATTGTTTTACAGACTGAGAATCTAAGTGATTTGGAATGAATGATTCATTGATTGTAAGATGCAATATGCAGTTATCATACACAGAATCAAAATACCATGATTTTCCTCCCCCAAGTCTTTATCCACCAGTCTCAGGAGGCAAATTCTTGGTCTAAATTATAAGTATTACAATTATCATTATAATTATATATTAATCTTTAAAATCCTCTGAATCAGTATATAACGTCCCCTTTTTTTGCTTTTTTATACATCCAGCAAGCATGATAAAATATCCCTTATTAATGTTCTCATTTCCACCACAAATTTGAATTGCCTTTCTATATTAATCTAGACAATTTCTCTGGTGACATATAACAACATTTTATAACCATATTCTAGAAGACTAGCAAATAATGTACATAATGCTTTCCTCTTTTTTTTTTCATTGGTCCATTTGTATATTAAAACCAACAGTTTATCACTTTATCATACATTTTTTTACTCCGTCTTTTGTCTCGTATTTCAGCAAAAGTTCATATATTTTAGCAATAACATTTCCTCATTAGTATGTAATTCTGTTTCAAACTTGGTCTTACTTTATTCAAAATGATAAGATCTTTTAAAACCAGTTTAATGCTCTCTGTTAATTGTACATAAGACATCCATTGACAAGAATAGTCTTCTGTTATCTTCTTTTTCTTGATTTCATTTTAGTCTCTTTGAGACAATTCTAATACATCACAATTAGTTAACCAATTATTTTTACTTATTGTTTAAGTAAAATGATACGTAAATGTATTCACGATATAAAAAAGATGTTGAGACTAGAAAAACTGCAAAGAAGAACAACTAAGATATTTCAAGGCCTGGAGACTAAAACATTATTTTTTTATTAATATATTTGTCTTCTGTTTATTAATCTTGAAACCTGGTAGTAACCCAAATTCTTTTAATTTACTCATCAAAAGTTCGGTGTCCTTTAAAGAGTCTAAATCAAAACCAAATCCACAAAAAGTCTTAGCTTGTATGACTCCTTTTTTAATCTTTATGCGCATGGTCCTTTCACCTTATCATATACCCATTGTGCCTTGTATAAGTTTTGTTTGCTCTCATGAACTAAGAAGCAGTAATATAAGATAGCATTTATGCAAATCTGTTTAGTACATGTAATTTAAAAGGAATATGAGAATTTCAAAGGCTATCCAGTGTCTGGGGATATTATATGTCCTCACTAATGGACATGGCTTAAGATGGGGTGGGGGGGAATAGATTAGTAACTGAATGCATCCATGAATGTTTGATATGTGATGGACTCTGCCTGATCTGCAAATCCAGATCTGCATAGCCATAAATCACTGTGAGTTAAATTCAATAAGCCATGATTAACTTAAACCTGGCTTGTCACAATTTATGATCCTAATTAATATGCATGAATAGGAATGGCTCTCTCTCTATAATATCTCTTTGGTCATAAATGCATATTTATATCTAGAAACTGCCCCATTTATCATTGTTGTCATATGAGGACCTCGATGCCAAAAATTGACTTAATTGATTATGAGCCATCATTATGAAGTTGACCGCTCTTAGTCATCACATAGATAAATTTCCTGCATAACAATTTGTCCCTAACCTGACCTTTTGGGTCTTCTCAGTCATTTTGTATTTTCTAACCACGTGGTTTTAATTTATAACAATACAGGAGTTACCATTGCCTTCTCCTATACCAGGGGTAGGCAACCTCGGCTCTCTTATGACTCATGGACTTCTGGGAGTTGAAGTCCATGAGTCATAAAAGAGCCGCGGTTGCCTACCCCTGTCCTATACAGTATGAATTGGTGTCTTTGCATTGTCCATTGAAGGTTAGCTGCTCATGAACTACATTGAAGGTTAGCTGCTCATGAACTACAGTTGGAGCCTACATTCTATTAAATGTATGAACGCAACAGGGATGGCTACTAGTATAAAGGGTGCTGGAAAACAAAAACAAGTACCTCTGTTGACTCAGTGTCAAACTCAAAGAACTGAGTGACACTAGTTGGAAATTGGTATGATCCTGGTTACCATGACGGTTTCGCATTTTGTAACATTCTTTTTCTGGAGATATATACCATGCCAGTATGGGAACATTTTAGTGGATTTGCCTTCAGGGTCTTATTTGAATTCATGTTCCTGATGCCTGGTCTGTTATAGGAGGAGGTCTGCTTGACAATGGCAGCAGAAGATTCTTTGTCATCTCCTGGCTTGGATCGGGTAGCTGGTGAGGAGTTCCTGCAGGAAGCCTTCCAGATCATGCTTGAAGAAGGAATTCAAAAAGGGATGGATGCCTCTGAAAAGGTAAGGTATACTGTTTTTCATTCTACGTTTTCTTGAGCTTGGATGTCCACTGTGTATACCTTAAGCAATGGCTTGGGCCAGGTACCCAAACTGAATTTTACTTGCAAGCTAACGAAGTAGTCCCTCAGCAGAAAAATCACAATTTCCTAATCCCGGATGGTTTGCATTGAGTAAATTGGGTATAATCTATTCTTTTCTCAATTTTTCTAGTCTTCCTCCAAACACCCACTTTACTACTGTATTTAATATATAGTAGGGCAACATTCCCCCACCCAATCTCTCCAAGAATCATTGAAATTGTAAGTTCCAGACTCCTGGCCAGTCAGGAACGCTGGCTAAAAATGTCAGGGATTAATGGCCATAAGACATTGGGAGGGCTCCGGCTGGGGAAATTTAACTTCAATTTCTGACAACATAACAGCATCCTCAGGCAGCAGAATTTGGTCTTATGCTGATATATAGAATTTTATACCAACCCCTTGTCATCCTGGAAGCATAACCTGGATATAGGATTGTATTGTTGGATTTTTCAGCTTGTATACAATATGGCTTTTCAGACATGAGCTGACTATCTTGCTGGTAGGTGTGCATTTGGAAGGAACCTGAGGAACTGCAGCAAATTCTGGACCTCGATCTAAGAGACAGTGGGGAGCCACGTGAAAGGTTGCTGGAACGTTGTCGGGATGTTATCAGATACAGTGTGAAAACATGTGAGTGTTCTGCACGGCAAGATTTAAGAGAGGGTGGTTCCTTCTTTAGAACCTCTTAGGAGATAGGACTGTTCCAGTCCAGTTATTGAGATTGATTTGCCTATCCTGGCATCCTGAGTTAGTTGATTCCCCAGTTCACAGTACTTTTGGATGGCCTTTTTTTTAAAATGAGTGTGTGATTGATTATGTGCCATAAAATTAGTGCTAACTCTTAGCAACATAAATAGATTTTCTCCATGATGATCTGTCTCTAATCTAGTCCTTCAGATCTTCCAATTACTATAATTGAGTCCATCCACCTTGCTTCTGGTTGTTTTCTTCTCTTTCCCGCCCTTATAGACTTCTCTAGGGAGCTAGGTACAGTATTCACACAATGTACCCAAGTAGGATAGTTTGAACCTGATAATTAGTGCCTTGAGTGAAAATTCTGGGTTGAAATGTAATGTGTACCAAGAGACTAAGTTTTCCAGTTGAGGGGAAAATGCCTAAATACTTAGGATTTGATATGATTCTGTTTCTTTTTGAACTATAATTATTTTCTTAAGGGTAAGGGCAAATGAATTTAAAATAGATCTTGTACAATTATTGGAAGGTGACTGAAACGTAAACAAAAAGCTGGGATTCAGGAAAACAGTAAGGAACATTATGGATAGTTCCGGTAATACAAATGTTCATGTTGCAACAATAATCACATTAATACCTCTAGTGGTGAAGAAAATATGAAGTACTTCCATAGAGACTATTTCCTTTTGCACAATTTTCTTTCCTCTTGATATGCAGTCTTTTCCTATGAAAGAAGATTCTATTCAGTAAAAGTGATGGGAGTTGTATGGCTGATCCGAGATCCAAAGGAACTCAGCAGGCATCTCTTTCTTTTACTTCCAGGTCATCCACGCTTCTGCAATCAGCTATTTTCCGGGCTTGATCCCCATGCTCTGGCTGGACGGATGATTACAGAGATGCTCAATACTAGCCAGTATGTGTTTTTCCACTTTCTAATACACACACACACACACACACAATAATAATAATAATAATAATAATAATAATAATAATAATAATAATAATAATAATAATAATAATAATAATAATAATAATAATAATAATTTAATTTCTATACCGCCCTTCTCCCAAAGGACTCAGGGCGGTGTACAGGGCAATACAATAAAATATAACATATAAAAATTAAAAAAATATTAAATATTACAGCCCAATTCAATACATTAATACAATAACATTAAAATACCCCTAAACCCATCAGACCAGGCCGGCTTGTTCAAATAAAAATGTTTTTAGGTCACGTCGGAAGGAGCGAAGGTCGGGAGCCATCCGGAGCTCCACCGGTAAACGGTTCCAAAGGTCTGGCGCACCCACAGAGAACATACACACTCACACATATATACATATACATATATACACATACACACACACAGACATGCATTTTTAAGAAAGAAAAAAGAAAGAAAGAAAGAAAGAAAGAAAGAAAGAAAGAAAGAAAGAAAGAAAGAAAGAAAGAAAGAAAGAGGAAGGAAGGAAGGAAGGAAGGAAGGAAGGAAGGAAGGAAGGAAGGAAGGAAGGAAGGAAGGGAGAAAGAAAGAAAGAAAGAAAGAAAGAAAGAAAGAAAGAAAGAAAGAAAGAAAGAAAGAAAGAAAGAAAGAAAGAAAGCAAGAAAGCAAGAAAGCAGAAAGAAAGAAAGAAAGAAAGAAAGAAAGAAAGAAAGAAAGAAAGAAAGAAAGAAAGAAAGGGAAAGAAAGAGATTTTAAGAGTCAGATGCATTTCACTGCTGCTTTTTTGGACCAGAGACCCTAACTAGAAAGCAGTTTGAAGACAAGTCTTTGCTTTTTATGATGTACTCTATCCACAAATTCTATTAATGTCCTCCACTGTTGCAGTATCAGATAAGTTTGTCAAGGTTTTGAAACAATCCAAACTTGCAGAGGCAAAAATATTCCTATGAGCAACACTGTAATGTATTGTGATATAAGAATAATACAATACAAATAATCTTCTTTGTCTCTGATTCAGGGGGACAAACAGAATAGATTCCGCTGATTGTGAAACATTTGCTCTGTGGCAACTGGCTAGCATTGCCCTAGTAAGTGGATAGTGAGGCGGGAGGGGGAAAGTAATTTGATATCACTATATCTCCCCTTGTGGCAAGCAGCAAAATTAAGTGCTTTAAATCAGGGCTTTTCAACCTTTTCACCCATTGTACCACTTTTAGGATATGGCAATATCCAAGTAGCACCACTCGCCTAGCAAGGTGTCAAAAACTTTATGACCCCCCCAAAAGGAAAAAAAAGTGATGAAGTAAAGGTAGTCCTTGACTTACAACAGTTCACTTAGTGACTGTTCAAAGTTACAATGGCACTGAAAAAAGGGCCCCCCCAAGCCACAGCCGAGCAAGACACCCGCCTGCCCACCTGGCAGCGCTCTTCCTCCTGTCTGAGGTTTTCATTGTTGTGAGCATTTCTGTTGAGAATTGGCAATGGGGGTGGGGTGGGGGGTGTTTGGTTTTTATTCCCCCCGTCTGCTGGGTGGTTGCAGCAGGTTTTGGTCACTTCACATGACCCTGGGACACTGTGACTGTCATAAATGGCATGGGTCCAGATTATCTTAGGGAGCACCTGCTGTCAGCATCCACTTCCCATCGTCCTGTGCGCTCCCACAGGGAGGGCCTCCTCAGGGTCCTGCCGGTCAGGGAGTGCTGGTGGGCAATTCCCAGGGGGAGAGCGTTCTCGGTGGGTGCGCCTGCCCTATGGAATCAACTGCCTGTGGAACTCTGGATCGCCCCCGACCTTCGCTCGTTTCGCCGGGACCTAAAAACTTGGCTATTTGACTTAGCCGGCCTGGACTGAGGGGTTTTAAGGTTTTAAATTTTACATTTTAAACTGTTTTGGGGCTATTAATTTAATTTTATTTTAATTTGTACATTGCACTGTTTTAATTTGCCCTGTAAACCGCCCTGAGTCCTTCGGGAAAAGGGTGGTATATAAATCGAAACAAATAAAATAAATAAATAAATAAATAATAAATATGAATCAGTTGCCAAGCATCTGAATGTAAATCACAAGACCCTGGAGATGCTGCAACATTCCAGCTGATCGGCAATTCTTCTGGGCTCAGCAGAAGCACCAGGATCAGTGCCGCTTTCCAGCTGATTGGTGCTTCTTCAGGGCTCAGTGGAAGCACCAGGCTCCAGCTGGAGCTCGGTGCTGATCCTGGCACTTCCACTGAACCCTGACAGTCCCAAAGAAGCACTGATCAGCTGGAAAACAGCACTGATTCTGGGGCTTCTGCTGAGCCCTGACAGCCCTGCAGCTCCAGCCGTCTCTCGCTCAGGCTTGTGCAGTGCTGCCACCGGTCCAGCTCATTCCCCTCCCCTGCTACCACTTTTCTAGGATGGTCGCGTACCACCTGCCAGGTGCCAATGTACCACAGGTGGTACCCGTATCACTGGTTGAAAAGCCCTGCTTTAGGTAGTTCTTCCTATTCCTTTTATCCTCATAATCACTCTATGGGATAATTTAAGCTCAGATAAAATAATATTTTCATACATAAAGCTAAATCAAAATCTGATTCTTTTTCTTGGAGTTTAGGGTGATACAGATGTGCTTGCTTAAAAATGGTTAAAACCAATCTTGGTTTAATGTGAATCAGGCCACTGTCAGTGTCAGCCAAAGTCAGCCAGTGAATGTAGTGGCTGAATGTGAATTGGAGCCTGAACGCAACTTCTTCCATCTTGAGCAATCATTGCATTCTATCTCTGCAAGTGAGTAAATATTAATATGAAAATATCATGATACTCGGGAGATATGCATTGGAAGGATGACTCTGTTTGGAACCTAGTTCCCTTTCTGGGCAGTTGATTTATCTGCACTCTACTCCCAGTAGTTGAATTCTCATAAGCTCCATGGTGGCCAACTTTCTTCCTCCTAAGTTGCTCATCTGCTGTGGGTTCTGTTGTTGCTCAATGTTTGAGCTACCAGGTTGAAGGCTGAGGAAACCTGGATGACTACAAGTCATGGCAGCTACGAGATACTAAAAAGTCTCCTTGCTGCCCTGTAGCAATCTTCCAAATTTTTGCAGGCACAGATATTGTTAGTCCTGCTCCGTGCAGTCAGATGCGTTGACTGTGTGGAGCAAGAGATAGGTAACAAGGGGAAAAGAATGGGGATCTGCTTCCCTTGATTTTGTCCCTGCAAAGGTTTACATTTATTTACAGATTTACAGATTTACTTCATTTGCAAGCTGCCTACTATTGAAGGCTACAGTATAGGCAATTAGCAATATCATCGTTAAGATAAAAACTTCTACAAGAAAAAAAAGAGTAAAGAAAAAGACAAATCAAAATAAAAAAAACAACAAAAACTACAAAAATCCTGCACTTTCAAATTTTTCTAAGTATCTCCTCCTCCTGTGTTAGATGGAGCAGAATAAGTCTTGGCAGTTTTGCTAAAGACCAGAGCGGCGAAGTATCCAAGCCACTTTCATTTCCTAATCTAAACCAACACCTTGGTTGCCTTCTGAGAATTTGCTGACTATTTTGGCTGTTTCTCAGATGCGACTCATAAGACTACTTGTGTTTTAGATACACGTATGAGATTGCACCTGTATTTGTCTTGATGGAGGAAGTGATGCTGAAGAAACTGCAAAAGTTGATTGGCTGGGAAAAAGGCGATGGAATCTTCTCCCCTGGTGTGTAAAACCGAGAACCTGCAAATTTTCAGGGGCTTGTTTTTGTTTTTAAATGTTTTAGAGCCGACATGCAGCTAATAGTATTTATTTATTAAACAAATTGATGTAGCTACTCAACTCGCACATAGTGACTTTGGCATACAACATTAAATATCCACAGTTAAAAATTCATAATTTAACCTCCACTCTATCTTCCACCCTCTTGTGGCAACCACAGAATCAGACAAGCTTTGAATGGGGTCCCCAAGCCCACTGAGAAAACTATGTCATCAAGGCCTTTTGGAAAAGCAAGGAATCTCTGAGGGAGAGCATAATCAATTCAGGATCATCCAAGGCAGGGGTAGGCAACCTTGGCTCTTTTATGACTCATGGACTTCAACTCCCAGAATTCCTGAGCCAGCATGACTCAGCTTGGAAACCTCTCCCTTTCCCCTCAGCATGGCTGGCTCAGGAATTCTGGGAGTTGAAGTCCATGAGTCATAAAAGAGCCAAGGTTGCCTACCCCTGATCCAAGGGAAACCAATATCTGCCATTCATTATGTCTACAGTGGATGGACAGGAGATGCCTGGGAATTACGCGCTAACCTTAAGATTTGATTTTAAAATGGTCATTGAACAATTCTCTGGGTTGTTTTCCTTGGCAGGAGGGTCCATCTCCAACATGTATGCCATGAATGTGGCACGGTATCACCGTTTCCCAGACTGCAAGCAGAAGGGGCATTGGGCAATACCAAAGCTGGCAGTGTTTACGTCAGAAGAGGTACTGTTTTCTTGTATACGCTCTAGAGAACCAACCTACTTGCTTTTGGTTAACCCAGCCTAATTTGCTTTTGGTTTTGGTGGTGGTGGTGGTAGGGGTTGCTTGCTGAGATTATGCTGTTTGAAATTGGGTGGCAAAATGTTTTGTTTTGGGGTAGGATTAAAACACACCCGCCTCTACTTTCATACACTTAACGTGTTTATTTTGAATAATTATGCCACAGTGTTGCCCATGCCTTTGTGACTTTTGAAGATCAATAATGAAAACAGGACCTGTTGCCCCCTTATCCTAGCCCCGTGGTGGCGAACCTATGGCATGCGTGCCACAGGTGGCACGCAGAGCCCTCTCTGTGGGCACGTGCACCGTGGCCCCAGTGCTAGGCCTTCAGCTGGGCTTTATAAAACCTTTTCGCTTTAGGCCTTTGCCACCGTGTGCAAAAAAAAAAAAAGTTCAATCGATCAATCAATTTCAACTTCACGTGGGAAAAAAAAGATCTCGTAAAGTTGGAATTGATGGATTGAACTTTTTAGTCCCACCCAGTCTGGTGTTACCACTGCAGCCACGCCCACCCAATGGGCCACACCCACCCAATGGGCCACGTCCACCCGGCACCCGATGATACATAAGTGGGTTTTGGGTTGCAGTTTGGGCACTCGGTCTCTAAAAGGTTCGCCATCACTGTCCTAGCCCCACTCCTAAGGCAGGGGGACAAGCAGTGCCTCAGACAGCAGATGTTGGTGTTGGGGCTTTGGGAAATCCAGCAAGACACTAATGGTCTCTGGGCCAGATGCCCACCCTATAGGGCTACCTTCAGAGAGAGGGCATTGTCTTATCAGCCAATGCTAAAATAAGATTTAGCTGGCTTCTATGCCTCAGGGGGGACATATTGGAGATTAGGGGATGTGTAGTCCTGCACATTTGGAGGGCACCAAGTTGGGTACAACTAAGTGAGACAGAAGCTGGAACTTGTATACCAGAAGTTGGATCAGACTGGCTTGTTAAGAGCAGACATTTTGGGAAGATCCAGATGTTACCCTCATCATTACTGTAACTGAGTCTTGCTACTGATTGTTCCATTCTTCTGTTTCCTTATTTCTTTCCCAGCATTATAACCTACTCTAGAAAGGCCGCTAGATCTTTGCTTAACGTGTCCAAAGTAGGATAATTTGAACCTGGTCATTTGTGCTTTCAGTGAGAACTCTGGGTTATTTTTTTTTAATGATCTTTGGTTTGTTTTCTTGACTGTCCATGGTATTTTCAGGAGCTTTCTCCAACACTAAAGTTCAAAAGTATCAATATTCTTCCTATCTTGCTTCTTCAGACTCCAATTTTCACTTGCATGGAGTGTTGCAGGAAATTCCAGAACATGCTGGTATTCTCTACCTGCCTAAAGTAAATTAATCATTCCCATTTTGCAGATAACAGCCGTGAAAACACCAAATGACCTTTATTTTGAAGCCTGGCATTGCTGTGTATCTTTTCAGAATCTGTAACCTATTGCTCTAAGTTAGAGAAGATAAGGGGGATAATCTAGAGAATGCTCTCTCCCCAGAACCACAGTCAAGATTTTGTTGGTTAGGTACAAAATGCAACTTGATATTTCCTTGGGTAGCAGTTTTCTAAATGGTTTAATTACTAAATGGCTTCCCAGGACTCAGAACAGGTGAGGAGGCTTTTCTTAGGGGAAGTCTTAAATTGATTCTGCTGATCTTCTTTTTCTGCTTTCTAGTGCCATTACTCCATCCAAAAGGGAGCGGCCTTTTTGGGCATCGGCACAGACAATGTTTACCTTGTAGCAGTGGATGAAAAGTGAGTGTTAATAACTGGAAATCCTTATAAAGTTAGAGAAGACCAAAGGTTCCGTCTTGATGTCACGAAAGGACCATTTCATCTGGATTAAAACATCTCCAACAACAGGTTTCTGAATCGTTATACAGATTGCTTATCCCATTGTTCAATTGTCTCTGCCCCCCAGGTTTCAGAAACCCTCTGGCCCTCCAATGATTATGGTCTAAAAAAATTACAGTCTGAACTCTGGGTTATTAGTTTCATGTCTCCACACTGTAGAGATTTAGAACTTGGTAATGTCTGTGGAATTGAACCTGCTAAGAATATTTATTTTAAGTAAGTTTGGGTTTCTAGCCCGTAAGATTGTAGAGATTGTTTTCTCCGTAAGCTGTTGTTCATAACTGGTGGCACAATTAGTAAGGACCATAATAAGAACTAAGATTGAAACATCACTTTGTATATGACCTTTTAACATACGATAAAACAAAAGAATCTAAGTAAGAGCACCTAAGCAGATCTGTAGCTAGTCTTGGATCTGACAACAGTTCTCATTCTTTATCATTATCGGTCTGCATAAATAGAGAATCATATGAAGGAGTTTCTTCTAGACCCGTGGTGGCAAACCTATGGCACGCGTGCCACAGGTGACACGCAGAGCCCTCTCTATGGGCAGGCTGCCGTCGCCCCAGTCCTAGGCCTTTTATAAAATCTTTTCACTTTAGGCCTCCGCTGCCGTGTGCAAAAAAAAAAAGGTTCAATCAATCAATCAATTTCAACTTCTCACGGGGAAAAAAAGATCTCGCAAAGTTGGAATTGATTGAACCCAGTCTGCCGTTACCACTGCAGCCACACCAACCCAATGGGCCACACCCACCCGGCACCCGATGATACATAAGTGGGTTTTGGTTGCAGTCTGGGCACTCGGTCTCTAAAAGGTTCGCCATCACTGTTCTAGACCATATCATTTGAGTGTGCATGAAATGGATCTTATTATAAGCAGTTTCCTCAAGAGGAAAAATCTTCCTGTGCTAAAAAAATCCTAATGCATCACACAAGGCTAATGGGGAACCCTTTCTTCTGATCTAATTGGCAGTAGAGGTAGATTCAAAGTTAAAGCTCCTCCTGTATATTATCAAAGTGAAACACATACGTAACTTCATACCGGCATGAAGTCAGAGTGGTTTAAGCGAGAAGGACCTGCTGAAAGGACTTTCATGGCTCACTCATTTCAACCTTTTCTTCCTCAGAGGGAAAATGATCCCTGCTGATCTAGAGAAAAAGATCAACCAGGCCAAATTAGAGGTATGTTGCTTGTGGAGGGTTTTGAAGGACGTTGCACTTCTCCCTTTGCTCCCACTAAACTCTATGTAACAGGATGCTTTTTCTCCCCATACCTAAGCCAGTGATCCTTTTAGCCAGAGCTAAAAAAAACATGAAATGGATGTAGGGGCTTTGCAAACCCTGCCTCTTTGTCTGAGGTTGCAGCAAATGAAGAAATGCAATATCTTATGCTTCTTCTACCGGAGACCTACACACGAAGGAAGGAAAATTCAGGCAGAGGTGACCACATGTGTGTGGTTCTGTTGTATAGACCATACTTATGCCAATCAAAGCTCTGATCTTCTCTTCCAGAAAGCACTCCCTTTCTTTGTCAATGCCACCTGTGGCACCACTGTCCTGGGAGCTTTTGACCCCCTGCCTGAGATTGCGGAGGTGTGCACAAGACACAAACTCTGGTTCCATGTGGATGTAAGTACAACCTGTGGAGATAAGGACCTTCTAAAGATGTTTGGGAATGGAGAGACGGGCCAACCACCAGAGGAGGAATGGTGTATCTTTAAAATCTGAATGCCATGAGACCTAGGGCCAAAGGGATCCCTTGTGATGTCTTGGTTGGGAGCCAAAGGATGATACACATTTGCATTAAGGGTTTTTTTTTTAGATCTACTTAGTCTCCAATACCACTTTCCCAATCTTTCCTAAGGTAGGTTTAAGGAGTTGTTCCTACACTGTCCATATAACATAACAGAGCTTTTGCATGCATGTTAGTATCTTTAAATCAACTATTCAGTCTGAGATTACTTTCAGATGTCAGGCCAATTAAGCTGAAGGAAAGCTACTGTATGTCAATATTTATTCCTCCGTACAATTTTTGGTCTTAGAAGGACCTCATGGTTTCCTTCCTTTGGGATTGTGCTTTCAAATCTCTCGCCCTGAAGGAGTGGACCAGGTGCCGTCCCCTGAGGACAAATAATTTGCATATGACTTAATGCTGAGCAAATATGTGCTGCCTTACCAGCTTGTCCAGCAGATATATTTTTCCCCCAATGGAGACTGGTGAGAAAATATCTGATGAGTGATTCAGTCACACAGAGGTGTAGCAGGCAGCAGTCATGTTGAGTGGACCGTGATTTATTACTCGGGTATATTTGTAGAAAAGTGATTTTCTTCACGTTTGTGAACATTCTGCGTAAGCCGAAATTTTCACGTTCTCTTTGAAAATTACCTTGCAATTCTTTTAGCCTTTAAAAGCTGGCCCTTTAGCTACTCTGTTACCACCTGAATTATTTCCTTGTATCTTTAATTTTGATTTCCAATTGCAGCACCATCTCCATGGTTTTGACTGGACTCCTTTTTAAGCAACTCATATGGTTCTTTTATTCTCCTATAGGCAGCCTGGGGTGGCAGTGCTCTCCTGTCCCAAAGACATCGGCATCTTCTGGATGGAATCGAAAGGTAGATACTATTTCTTAGAGGAACGAGTTGTGAAAAGATATACAACCAAGACTTTGACTTTCGACTTGTTCATCCTCTGTCTCCGTTTTTAATAAAAGTGCATACATCTTAGAAATAATTTGATCATCATTTGTACAAAACTCTATGTCAGATTCAGTTTTATATTTCACAAGCCCTCTTATCCGCCTTAAATCTTTCTATTAGATTAGCATAGGGAAACCAATAGCATGTAAGACCTTCCAGCTCCAAATTTTCTCATGTTTCATTTAAATTTCTCCTTGAGAATGATTCAACAAATCAGCGACCATTTTTGTTTAATTATCATTTCCCTTCTGAAAAGGACTTATTCGGGTGACAAGCATAAAGCGATACAAAAAGTCAATTTTTTGCCTTATACCTGTTCCAAATTCTCGGCATGGCAGGTCTGATAAAATGATTTTTAAAATCTACATTGACCTTGATTTTATCATGCCAAAAATAACCACATCACCCAAAGAAATAGTTTACAGTGAGTGTCTTTGTCGAGTTAAAGGGATCTTGATTGGCCTTTGGGCCATTCCATCCCCATTGAACGAGAACTACAGGGCCACATTCATTGGCTAGTTGCGCTGTCAGTAAAACAAACAGTAAGACAACAGTTACCTCTCCTGGCAGAGCTGCCCCAATAGCAGAAGGAATAACCCTGCATGACCCTGTTGCCTTAAATCACCCAGTGCCCGATGCCTAGTGTCCTGCTACTAGGACAGTGTGAAAATGCAGGTGCAGGTCAATGTCTATGGAGATTCTCAGGCATCCAGGTCATGGTTGTCCCAAAGGGGCTCTTTCAAGAGGCAAGTGGATTTTCTTCTTTTTCTTTGTAGACGTTTCGCTTCTCATCCAAGAAGCTTCTTCAGCTTTGAAGAAGAACTTCTTGAGCTAAAGAAGCTTCTTGGATGAGAAGGGAAACATCTTCAAAGAAGACAAGAAAGTCCAGTTGCCTCTTGAAAAGAAGAAAGTCCAGTTGCCTCTTGGGACAGGTGCAGATCAAGTCTTGCTAACTGCATGCTGTTGGTAAATTACACTGAACAATTAACCAGTGGAACAACCTGCCTCCAGAGGTGGTGAATGCTCCAACACTGGAGGTTTTTAAGAAGAGACTGGACAGCCATTTGCCTGAAATGGTATAAGGTTTCCTGCCTGAGCAGGGGGTTGGACTAGATGACCTCCAAGGTCCCTTCCAACTTTATTATTATTATTATTATTATTATTATTATTATTATTATTATTATTATTATTATTATTATTATTATTATTATTATTATTATTCCTCTGTTATTTGGCCCAACTCAGTTCCTTAGAAGATCAGTGTCAGGCCCAAAGTCTAGCTAGGCAAAGTCAGTGGAAGGCAGGCAAACAAGACAGCCATAGAGATGTGCTGGAATGAAGCACTGGATCAGGCAAATGCATATTGAAAGACAAAGGTGGGCTGCTGGTTAGATGTAGTGTTGGTTGGCTGGTGAATGAGGCCAGATAGCTGGTGATGTAAAGGTTGGTAGGTTTTTCATTCTGAGGGATTGGCTTGAAAGAAAAATCTTCTGCATCTCCATGGGCCAGTTGGCTTCTTCCAGTTCCCCCCCCCCCCAAAAAAAATCAACTTAGATGTAAATTTTGTCTAATTAGCTGCTTATTAAATGTACATGCTGCCCATCTCTCAGTCAAGCGACTGGGTGGTTTACAATGTCATAAATAACAGTATAAAACAGTATAATAGGTTAAAAACATTAAAACATTGGATGTTGAAAGTTAAAACATTAAAAGATTGGTACTTCAGACTCTAAGGTTTTTGCAATTGTTCAGGGAAAAAAAAGGAAACACAGTTAAGAAACACTCCGCCCTTCTTTCTTTGTCCTTAAGACCAGGGGAATTATTGTTTCTAGCTGAACAATACAATGATTATATGTGTTCCTTGAGCAGCTGAGACTTGTCTGTGGGAGCAAAATGGCAGTGATGCCATAGGAGATTCTGTTTCAAGGCCCTTTTTTGAGTCTGACCCCTATGGTGCATGTTAAGAATTCCATTTAAATGCAAGGAGTCTGGTAGCACCTTAGCAAATTAACAAATTGTATCAAAAGCTGATCAACTTAACTACTCTTTTGCATCCGATCTCCTGAGCTGCAGCTCAAAAAACTTATGTCTTTTATGTCATTTTATTTGTTGAAAAGCTGTTACTGGATTTCTTCTGATTTTTGGATACCGTACACTAACATGTTTCTCTGACAATCCACATATACAAAAGATCCAAAATATAAAGGTGTACCACTGAATTTTTAGCAGTCTTCTAAATATGGTTATTAGCATTTATTTGCATACAAGGCTTATGCAATTATGAAATGCTCGTTTCTATTTTCTATCCAGGGCTGATTCAGTGGCTTGGAATCCCCACAAAATGCTTATGGCTGGACTTCAGTGTTCTGCCTTCTTGGTCCAGGATAGCTCTGTAGGTATTCAGTGTCTCTCTCTCTCTCTCTCTCTCTCTTCCTGGACACGAAGCATGATATTGTATAAATTATCTCTCCTTCCAGATAATATGGTTAGAGGAAACCCAAAGCTACCTTCAGGTAAATGAGGGCGGATATGATATTGTTGCCATTACGGAAACATGGTGGGACGAAACCCATAAATGGAACACACAGCTAGAGGGATTTAAACTATTTAAAAGAAACAGACTAAACAAAAGAGGAGGTGGAGTTGCTCTCTATATAAGAAATAACTTTATCTCTACAGAAATAGAGCACAACAATGATGAAAACTGTAAACATGAATGCATTTGGGTCAATATAAAAGAGGGAAAAATGACATTGCCATAGGTGTATACTATAGGCCGCCCAACCAAGCAGAGGAAATAGATGAACTTTTTGCTAGTCAGCTAACTAAGGTATGTAGGAAGCACATCACCATAGTAATGGGGGACTTTAATTACCCTGATATCAACTGGGAGGCAAACTCTGCACCAAGTGGAAGATCAAACAGATACCTGACAAACCTAGCAGACAACTTTCTCTCCCAGAAAATAGAGAAGGGAACTAGAGGATTAGCCATATTGGATTTAATTCTCACTAACAGAGATGAAATGATAGAAAGTGTCGAAGGTACAAGAGCCTTGCGGGGGAAGTGATCATGCAATATTGGAATTCAACATTCTGGAAGCACAAGCAATAGAACACAGCCAAACTAGAGTTTTGGACTTTAAAAGAGCAAATTTCAATAAACTTAGAGAGACCTTGGGAAGAATTCCATGGATGAGAATCCTAAAGGGGAAAACAACTCAAGAAGCTTGGGAAATTTTGAAAAGTGAGATAATAAAGGCCCAATCTAGCACAATACCAACAAAGAAGAAAAATAACAGCTCTAAAAAGAAACCAGCATGGCTGCATAAAGAACTCTCTGATAAATTGAAAGATAAAAAGGGCAAGTATAAGAAGTGGAAAGAGGGGCACATAACTAAGGCAGAATATCAGCAAATAGCCCATGCCTGCAAAGATGAAGTGAGGAAAGCTAAGGCTCAAAATGAACTAAGGCTTGTGACCAAAGTCAAAAATAACAAAAAAAAGCTTCTTTCAACATATAAAAAACAAGAAAAAAGTTAAGGAAATTATTGGTCCATTAGTGGGGCAAAGTGACAAGAAGGTGACAAGCAACAGGGAGAAAGCAGAACTATTTAACTTGTTTTTTGCATCTGTCTTTACACAAAGGGAAAAAACAAGAAAAACAAGTTAAGATAGGCAAGAAAATGGCAAGTGAGCACCTGTCCAGCCTAGACGAGTTCAAATTACCAGGACCAGATGGATTGCACCCCAAAGTTCTCAAGGAACTGGCAGACGTGATCTCAGAACCACTGAACTATATTTTTCTAAGATCCTGGAGCACTGGGGAACTACCAGAGGACTGGAAGAGAGCTGATGTAGTTCCCATCTTCAAAAAAGGGAAAAAAATAGATCCAGGAAACTACAGACCTATCAGCCTGACTGCAATACCTGGGAAAATTCTGGAAAAGATAATCAAACAACAAATCAGCGAACACCTTGATTCAAACAAAGTCATCACTAAAAGTCAAACTTTGAGTCTGTGGTCACCCTGTTCTTATCATGTTTCCCAGTTCATTTCTGAAGTTCTTTGAAATGTTGGGGTTACCCACTTTGAGCATTTGGCACTGTCAAATAGAATAAATCATTATATGTGGAAAAACAAGTTTTTTTTAAAAAAAAATAAAGATAAATATTTTGATATAAAGGGACGTGGTGGCTCAGTGGGTTAGGACGCTGAGCTTGTCAATCAGAAGGTCGGCAGTTTGGCGGGTCGAATCCTGAGTGCCACGTAACAGAGTGAGCGCCTGTTACTCGTCCCAGCTTCTGCCAACCTAGCAGTTCGAAAGCACGTAAAAATGCAAGTAGAAAAATAGGGACCACTACGGTGGGAAGGTAACAGCGTTCCGTGCGCCTTTGGCATCTAGTCATGCCGGCCACATGACCACGGAGACGTCCTTGGACAAGCACTGGCTCTTCGGCTTTGAAACAAGAGATGAGCACCGGCCCCTGGAGTTGGAAACGACTAGCACGCATATGCGGGGGAACCTTTACCTTTACCTTTATTTTGATACCTTTTTCTTCCCAGGGACTACTGCAGAGATGCCACTGTGCCCAAGCCACCTACCTCTTCCAGACGGACAAGTTCTACAACATAGCCTATGACAGGGGAGACCAAACCATCCAGTGTGGACGCAAAGTAGATTGCTTCAAGTTCTGGCTGATGTGGAAGGCCAACGGCAGCAAAGGCTTGGAGCAGAGAGTGGACAGAGCCTTTGCTTACACTAGGTATATGAAGAGACTCCAGTCTGGGATCAGATCTTCTGCCACTCCTGGTGACTGGTGGTGCGGCTCAAGCGTCTTCCCTGACATTTTCTTCTCTTTTTTTATCCTAGGTATCTAGCTGATGAAATTAAGAAGAGAGAAGGCTTTCAGCTAGTGATAGAGGTATGAGCTACCTGGCCTGCTGACATGTATATTATACGACGCTATTTACTTACTTGTACCCAGTCTTTATTATTTTGACAAATAACTCAAGGCTGTGATCGTATCCGGCACACCTTCCTCCTCCTATTCTTCCCCTAGCGACGATCCTCTGAGGTTGGTTGGACTGAGAGCGAGTAAGTGACTGGCCCAAGGTCACCCAATTGGCTCTGGCGGAACTGGAACTCACAATCTCCCACTAGCTAGGAAAAGGGGGTGCTTTGTCACGACCAAAGTAGTAATTTTGACAGTTTGCCACAGAATTGCAGTAATGCAATCTTTTTTTAAATTTTTTTTATTAAATATACATTTAAAAACAAAAGTGGACATGATTCAACTTCCCTAGCTACAACACTACTATTATTATTATCTAATGTTACCGAAAGAAATAACAAAAACCTAAAATACAATCTATAACAGGACAGAGTATAAAAAAAATGTACATGTAAGATCTGTCGGGTTTTTTTAGTAAACTGTCATTCAGTCCTCAGCGTTATATTTATGTATCTTTCAGTTATGTCCATTATATAGATGCTAATAAAAAATCCTTACATTATCAACCAATCAAACAATGTTCATCTCAGCGATCCTCCTTAACTCTAACCAATTGTACAAATTTTGCCAAATTTCATAATACTCCGTTTCGTTCTTATTTTTGATCTCTAGAGAGTTAACCTGTCTATTATTTCTTCTTCAGGGGGGTTTCCTTTCTTTTCCATTTTTGGGCATATGCCAGTCTTGCTGCAGTTAACATATGTACTAATAAGTAGAAAGATGCTTTACTGAGATTATTGTTAATAATCCCTAATAAAAAAAATTCTAGTTTTAAATCAATTTTTTGTCGTAATATTTCTTCCAACCAATTTTTAATCCACTGCCAAAAAATTTTCACTTCTGAACATTCCCACCACATATGATAATAAGTCCCTGGAAGCCTTCTGCATTTCTAGCACATTGGTGAGATTTTTTTATCTATTTTTGCTAACCTTGTAGGGGGAAGATGCCATCTATAAAACATCTTGTACAAATTCTCTTTATAGGAGGTGGCTAGCGTTAACCTCCTATTTCTATCCCATAGTAGTTACCTGTTCTAATAAATCCTGTTCTAATAAATATTGGTATATTTTTTTTATCAATCGATCTTCTGTTCCTAGAAGAATTTTATCTAATTGTGTATGCTCTAATTTTATCCTTGGTTCTTTTTGACAAGCAATACACAATTACACAAAGGGGAAAAAACAGTCCAACTTACCAAAACCAGTGCCATAGATTAGAAACGCAAGTTAAGATAGGCAAGAAAATGGTAAATGAACACCTGTCCAGCCTAGACAAGTTCAAATCACCAGGACCAGATGGATTACACCCTGAAGTTCTCAAGGAACTGGCAGGTGTGATCTCAGAACCACTGAACTATATTTTCAAAAATCCTGGAGCACTGGGGAACTACCAGAGGACTGGAAGAGAGCTGATGTAGTTCCCATCTTCAAAAAAGGGGAAAAAATAGATCCAGGAAACTACAGACCTATCAGCCTGACCTCAATACCTGGGAAGATTCTGGAAAAGATAATCAAACAACAAATCATCGAACACCTTGATGCGAACAAAGTCATCACTAAAAGTCAACATGGGTTTGTCAAAAACAGATCATGCCAGACAAATCTTATTACATTCTTTGAGCAAGTGACAAAAACCTACTACTTGATAAGATAGAAAAATGTGGGTTAGATAGCATCACTACCAGATGGATTTGTAGCTGGCTGACAGGCCGTACTCAGCGTGTGGTCCTCAATGGAACTGCATCTACATGGAAGGAAGTGTGTAGTGGGGTGCCTCAGGGCTCTTTTCTGGGCCCAGTGCTCTTCAACATCTTCATCAACGATTTGGATGAGGGGATAGATGGGGAACTCATCAAATTTGCAGAGGACACCAAGCTGGCAGGAATAGCCAATACTCCAGAAAATAGGCTTAAGATACAGAAGGATCTGGACAGACTCGAACACTGGGCAGTATCTAACAAAATGAAATTCAATGGTGAAAAAGTAAGGTTCTACATTTAGGCAGGAAAAATCAAATGCACAGGTATAGTATAGGTGGTACCTTGCTCAATAGTAGTAACTGTGAGAGGGATCTCAGAGTCCTAGTAGACAATCACTTCAATATGAGCCAGCAGTGTGCTGCAGCTGCCAAAAAAGCCAACACAGTGCTAGGCTGCATTAACAGAGGGATAGAATCAAGATCAAGTGAAGTACTAATACCACTTTACAATGCTTTGGTAAGGCCAAACCTGGAATACTGCATCCAGTTTTGGTCACCACAATGTAAAAAAGATGTCGAGACTCTAGAAAGGGTACAGAGAAGACAAAAATGATTGGGGGACTGGAGGCTAAAACATATAGGGAATGGTTGCTGGAATTGGGTATGTGTAGTTTAATGAAGAGAAGGGTGAGGGGTGACATGATAGTGTTCCACTATCTCAGGGGCTGCCACAAAGAAGAGGGAGTCAAGCTATTCACCAAAGCACCTGAAAGCAGGACAAAAAGCAATGGATGGAAACTAGTCAAGGAGAGAAGCAACCTAGAACTAAGGAGAAACTTCCTGACGGTTAGAACAATTAACCAGTGGAACGACCTGCCTCCAGAAGTGGTGAATGCTCCAACACTGGAAGTTTTTAAGAAGAGACTGGACAGCCATTTGCCTGAAATGGTATAGGGTTTCCTGCCTGAGCAGGGGGTTGGACTAGATGACCTCCAAGGTCCCTTCCAACTACTTCTTCTTTTTCTTCTTCTTCTTCTTCTTCTTCTTCTTCTTCTTCTTCTTCTTCTTCTTCTTCTTCTTCTTCTTCTTCTTCTTCTTCTTCTTCTTCTTCTTCTTCTTCTTCTTCTTCTTCTTCTTCTTCTTCTTCTTGTTATTTTCTGTATCGTGACTGTATTTGTAAGTATGCCCACCATGCCAACTCTACACCATCTTCTGATAATCTTTTTCTTGTTTTCAGGTCTCCATTTTCATCTAAGAGATCTTTATATGTAATTACACTTCCTAGATTTATAAATTTGGGGTGCATAAAAATCTCTAATATAGATAGCCAATTGGGAATTTCTATATAGTTAAATTTTTTAATTTTTATCCACACATCTAATAGTGCCCGTCTAATATGATGATTCTGAAAATACTGATGAGCCCTATATTTTCCATCCCACATTATAGCATGCCACCCAATTTGCATGTCATGACCTTCTAAGGCTAGTAGTCTTCTATTCCTTAAATGTATCCAATCCTTTATCCATACCGCTATTGCTGCTTGATAATATTTTTCCCAATCTGGGAGGCCGAGCCCTCCTCTTTCCTTTGCATCCTGTAATAATTTTAACTTGATTCTCGGTTTTTTACCTTGCCAGATAAATTTAGATGCAACTCTATTTAAATTTTCAAAAAAATCCTTACCTAATTTAATTGGTACACATTGGAATAAAAAGAGTAATTTGGGCAGTATATTCATCTTGATCGTCACTATTCTTCCCATAAAAGAGAGCTGCAAGTTTTTCCATCTATCTAGGTCTACTATAATTTGGTCCATTAACTTATCATAATTTTCTCTTTTAAGTATAGTACATCTTGCTGATAGTTGGATCCCCAAATACTTTACTCTTTTAGATGTCTGGATGTCAATTTTTTCTAATAACTCAGTCCTTGTAAGTTGGACATATTTTTAACGAGCATTTTAGTTTTTTCTTTGTTAATTTTTAATCCCGCAACATCTCCATAATTTTCCAGCACCTGTAATAATCTTTTTCCAGATTCTAAAGGGTCTTCCAGGATGAAAACTAAATCATCCGCATAAGCCTGTAATTTAAATGTCTCTTTTCTGATTTCTAATCCTTTAATCATTTTATCTTTTTGGATTATTCTTGTGAGTACTTGTGAGTACTTCTATCTAGACCGGGATGCCTTACGTACGGTCACTCATGCGCTCGTGACCTCTCGTCTTGACTACTGCAACGCTCTCTACATGGGGCTACCCTTGAAGACCACTCGGAGGCTCCAACTGGTACAGAATGCAGCCGCGAGAGTTGTATTGGGAGTTTCCCGATACTCCCATGTCACACCTTTGCTCCGCGAGCTGCATTGGTTACCAGTTGTCTTCCGAGTGAGGTTCAAGGTGTTAGTAATGACCTACAAAGCCCTTCATGGCATGGGTCTGGAATACCTTGGGGAGCACCTGCAGCCGGCGTCAACTTCCCTCCGCCCAGTACGCTCCCACAGAGAGGGCCTCCTCAGGGTGCCACCGGTCAAAGAATGCCGACTGGTGGCCCCCAGGGGGAGGGCGTTCTCTGTGGGTGCACCGGATTTATGGAACCATCTTCCGGTCGAGCTCCGGATGGCACCCGATCTCCGCTCCTTCTGGCGCGATCTTAAAACCCATCTCTTTAAACAAGCTGGCCTGGCCTGATGGGACGGGGTGGGATTTTTATAAATGAACTTCAATTTTAATCTGTATTAATTTATTATGGGCATTGTTTAATCACGTTTTAATAATTTTTAATTTTTGTATCTAGTTTTTATGTATTGCCCTGTTCACTGCCCTGAGTCCTTCGGGAGAAGGGCGGTATATAAATTAAATTAATAAATAAAATAAATAAAGAATGAATAATAAAGGAGATAGTGGACAGCCTTGTCTCGTACCTTTTTGTATTTGAGTGCTATTTGTTAATTCTCCGTTTATGATTACTTTTGCCTCTTGCTTGGAATAGATTGCTTTAAACATATTTATAAATTTTTCTCCGAATTCCATCTGTTTGAGTTGAGTCAACATAAAATTCCATTTGACATTATCAAAGGCTTTCTGAGCATCGAAAAAAATTAATGCCACTTGTTTTTCGCTATGAAATTCATAGTATTCTAAGATGTCTAGTATGATCCTGACGTTATATCTTATTTGTCTTTTAGGCAAGAAGCCGTTTTGGTCAGTATGAATAAATTCCGCTAAATATTTTTTTTAATCTTTCTGCCATTATAGTCGTGAAATCTTATAATCTGTGTTCAGTAAAGAAATGGGTCTATAATTTTTAATACAGGTCAAACCAGAGTTTTCTTTAGGGATTAGTGAGATGATTGCTTCTTTCCATAAGTTTGGAATTTTTGCTGTGTTTAGTACCTCATTAAATAAATACAATAGTGTTGGGACCAAATGTTCTTGGAAGTTTTTATATATTTTGGATGGTAGTCCATCAGGGCCAGGTGTTTTATTACTTTTTTGCTTCCATAATTTCCTGAACTGTTATATCTTTATTTAATATATTTTGAAATTCTTCTGAAACCTTCGGTAGGTCTGCTTTCATAAGATATTGTGATATTCTTTCCTCAGTGATCATTTCCTCCTCTTTATAAAGATTTTTATAGAATTCATATGTCACCCATTTTTTCCCATCATTTTGATGTACTATCTCCCCTGCTTGACTATGTAATTTACTAATCCATCTATTATCTTTTTGTTTTTTCAACCTATAGGCCAGCCATCTCCCAGGTTTATTTGCCTGCTCAAAATTTTTTTGTCTAATGCTTTTTATTTTTTGTACCAATTCTCCCTTTTCTATAATATTCAATTTATGCTTATTTAAATCCAACTGTTGTTTTAAATTACATTATGGGTTTTTTTGTAGTTCTAATTCTAATTTTTTATGTTCATCCTCTAAACTTTTTCGATATTGCCTTTTCTTTTTATATTCATTGGCCATATACACAATTGCAGTTCCTCTCATAACTGCTTTGGCCGTATCCCATAAATTTTGAGTGCTAGTCTCCTCTTTCTTGTTTATCTGGAAGAATGTCTGCATTTGTTCCTCCATCTTATGTTTAAATTCTGTTTGGATTAGGATTGCCTTTTTAAGAGTCCACCTCCTTGTTGTTGTCTTCTGTTCTTTCCATTTAATTACAATGGGATTATGATTGCCCAAGTATTAATATCTATTATTATATCATCAATATCTGAATTTAATTCTTTCGTTGTCCAGACCATATCAATTCTAGACCACGATTGATGCCGCCTGAATAGTATGTAAATTGCTTTTCATTCAAATTTCTCTCCCTCCAACTATCTTGAATCTTTAATTCCTCCACCATTTTAAAAAAAGTACCGGATAATATTCTCCTGGTTCGTTTCCTAACTTCCTCACTTTTATAATCTAATTCTCTGTCTGTAATTGCATTAAAATCGCCAATTATACAAATATTCTCATAATCCATATCAGCAATAACCTTGTGCAATTTCTTATAAAATTGTCTTCGTTTTTCATTGGGGGCATAAATTCCTACCAGGGCGACCTTTTTTTTGTTCAAGGAAATTTCAATAATCAATATTCTACCTTCCTCATCTCGATAAATTTGTCTTGCTGGGATTCTTTCTTTAGCGTATATCACAATTCCTCCTTTCTTCTGCTGTGAAAGCGATACAAATTTAATTCCTAACTTAAGGTAGTTTAATAAATCCTGATCTTGAGTCTTTATATGTGTTTCTTGTAGAATTGTTATATCTGAATTTTTCTTACTGAGCTTATTCAAAATTATATTTCTCTTAGCTGGGGAGTTTATTTATTTATTTATTTTTATTTATTTATTTAAATTTATATACCGCCCTATTCCCGTAGGACTCAGGGCGGTTTACAGGGAAAATTAAAAGTTAAAATACATTCACATTTAATGATAATACTGTTAATATTTCTATATTACTGCCTCTGTTTTGATCTTGTTGCCCTTGTCGGTCTATCTTCGTTAACTTCTTTGTGTCTACACTCATCATTGTTGTCATGGTGCATTCTCATTTTTTCCTCTTCTCTCTGTTTCCTGTTCTTTGTCTTGTGATTCCTGTATCTTTCTATTATATCTCTCTGCATTGTTCCCTTCTCTTAACTCTCTTTCTTCTAGTTCATCTTCATTGCCTAGATGCTGCTGGAAAAACTCTTCTGCTTTATCAATCGAATCTAACCTATATCTCTTTTCTTGCCAGGTCACCACAATCCCTTCCAGCATCAGCCACCTAAAATTAATGTTTTGTCTTATTAATTTTGATGTAATATGTTGGTAGGGCCTTCTCAGATCTCTTACCCTCCTAGGGACTTGTTTGAGGACAATTAGTTGTTTACCTCTATATTCTATTGGATCGTCCCTTGTTTTGTGCAAAATCTCATCCCTAACTGATTTCTTCACAAATCTGATATGTACCTTCTTGGGTAAGTAATTTCTTCTCGCATAATTTGTGTGAATCTATATATTTCATCAATCTCATTTGCCATCTCATCTTTCCCTGTCCCTAGGGCCCTTGCTAGCAAGTCCATCATCATTTCTGGGAGGTCCTCCCCCTTCTCTTCCTTCATGTTTTGGAAACGTAAATAGTGGTCTGCTTTCTCAGTTTCAAGCAGTATAATGGTTTTTTTCTAACTTTATTTGCTTGCAAAAGTTTTTCATTCATTTCATCTACTCTTCTTTCCTCCTTATTCATTCTATCCTCCATTTCTAATAATTTCTGTTCATTTTTCAATATTTGCTGTTGTGAAAACATTCAAATTTTCCATCCATTGCTCCCATCCTCTCTTTGAGTTCTCCAGTATCATTCCTTATTTCACCTATTTCTCTTTTTAAATCCTCATGATTTCTCAACATAATCTCTTGTAATATTGCTTGTATGTCTTTAAGTGAGCTTGCTCTCTTCCGCGGCATCATCTCCTCTATAGATCTTTGCCCTGCTGGGCTTAATTCTGCTGATGAGGCTTGGGTCATCTGCCTTCTTCCAGTCCCAACTCTCATGAGATTTGGAATGCTTGTCATCTTTCTAAATGACGTCAGCCAACCCTCCCACTTATAAACAATCTTTGTCTTTCCCTCCACCACACCTGGAAAGTTTATCGTTCTTCCAAGGTTATAATCACTATCTTAACAATGCTAGATTTTGTTGCTAACACAATATCCAACCTATTACACCTATTACACTAAAACATAATAATCATTATTAATCAATTTCAAATATCTATATTCCAAACAGTCCTAACTTTTCTATATAGAAACATGTAACAATAATATAACCAATATTATTCAATTCTTTAACAATAAAAACCAGATTTCACAGTCAGTTCAGTTATGAATATTATTATATACAACAAGGGGAGAAATAGATTTTCTCTCCCTCCTTAAACATTCAACTTTTTGTTCCTAATTAGTCTCCTCCAAATCAATCATACCATAGATTATATTCAATTAATTCTTATTGGTCTAAATTCTCAAAACAATTACCATTTATCCCTTTTGTTTTAGAAACTTTTTGAAACAAATAGTTCACTTCTTAAGTTATGAGTATCACTCTTCCCTCCTTTGATGCTAATTGGTCGTTAGTTTTTCTTCAAGATGTCCGCTCTCTCAGCTCAGTCCGCATTGTCACTCTTCAAGTTTATTTTGTTTTTTGTTAAACTCTTTCTTGGCTTTACTGCAAGAGCCAGAAAGAGAAACCACACATGATCTCCAGTCCTTACAGCCTGTTGCTTTAAGGTCAGATCTCTTTTTCCCCCGTCTCCTTCTCACCGTTATCTGACAGGGGAGATGAATTCCCCTTTTGCTCTGGGGCCTCTCCTCTTATCTTCTCTGCTGTGAAATTCTTCGGAAAGATTTCACCATCCGGAACACTTACAAGAGTTCGCTGAGTGTATCTTCTGCCAAGTTAGATGAATTGCTGTCCCGCTAGCTCACCGCTATTTTTGACAGCTGTCATTTCTTCACGGCCGCCATAATGGGCCGTCTCCTTCACCCGGCTCTCTCCTAGGCTTTCCTGCTTTCTGCAGCTCGAACCGCCGTCCTGAGCTGCTCAGCTGGTCGCCTCTGCTTCTAATCTCCCTCCGAGAGATCTGGGGCTTTTAAAAAACCCACCAGGAACAGAGAAACAGCTGTGAGATCGGCACGCTCATTCGGAGCGGCGTCTCAACACAGCCATTCCATTTGACAGCTGGCTCTGCCTCCCAGTAATGCAATCTTGAGGAGCTTTGGGTCCCTTCAAAGTGGTGGGGGGAGGGGAGAGAGCTAGGATATTTGCATGGAGATCGTAAGTTGACATAGGTGACATCAACTATGAATTACAAACAATGGTTGGGTTCATACATCAGGCTAGATTAAAACCAAATAAACCATTTTATGGTTCTGTATTCCAGTTTCTTTACTGACAGTGTATCACTAAGGGACGCGGTGGCTCAGTGGGTTAGGACACTGAGCTTGTCGATCAGAAGGTCGGCAGTTTGGTGGGTCGAATCCTGAGTGCTGCGTAACAGAGTGAGCGCCTGTTACTCTTCCCAGCTTCTGCCAACCTAGCAGTTCGAAAGCACGTAAAAATGCAAGTAGAAAAATAGGGACCACTACGGTGGGAAGGTAACAGCGTTCCGTGCACCTTTGGCATCTAGTCATGCCGGCCACATGACCACGGAAGACATCCTCAGACAAACGCTGGCTCTTCGGCTTTGAAACGGAGATGAGCACCGGCCCCTAGAGTTGGAAACGACTAGCACACATGTGCGGGGGAACATTTACCTTTACCTTCATTCCAGTTTCTTTACTGACAGTGTATCACTGCCATAAGAAAGTTGCTTCCGAAAAAGAAAATTCCATTTCGGCAAAACATAAGATTTCACCGTGGCTACCCTTCCTAATAATGACAACTGTATCCTACCCCATTTTCCCAGGTCCATTTTTGTTTGTATCAGTAATTTAGAATAATTATCCTCCCTAATACTTGAACATCTTCCCGTCAACCAGATTCCTAAATATTTCACCTTCTTCATGATTTTAAACCCTGTAGTGTCCTCTAACATCTGTTTACTTCTATTTGAAAGATTTTTCGTCAATATATTTGTCTTATCTTTATTTACTTGTAGACCAGCCACGTTTCCAAATTCCTCAATCCTTTTTAGTAATTCCGTGCTGGATTCCAGAGGGTTTTCCAAAACGAAGACCATATCATCTGCAAACGCCTGCAGTTTATAAATTTGGTCTCTTATCTGAAGCCCAGTAATCTCCTCATCTTTCCTTATTATTCTCAATAGAGGTTCTAAGGTTAGGATAAATAAGAGTGGGGAGAGTGGACAACCCTGCCTAGTGCCCTTACAGATATCAAATTTGTCAATTAAATTCCTATTTATCAACAATCTCGCTTCCTGCTTAATATATATTGCTTTAATCATATTACAGAATTTAGCCCCAAACTCCATATGTTCCAACTGACACATCAGGAAATCCCAATTAACCCTATCAAATGCATTTAGAGCATCGATAAATATTAAAGCTAATTGTTTATCTGGTCGGCTTTCATAATACTCCAGAACATTTAATATAATTCTGTATCTTTTATTTGTCTAGTGGGAAGGAACCCATTCTGGTCTGTATGTATGAATTGGTTTAAGTAAATTTTAATCTATCTGCAATTATTGTTGCAAATATTTTATAGTCTGAATTAAGAAGGGATATTGGCCTATAATTTTTTATATGCTTCGAAGGTTAATCATCCTTAGGAATCAAACTAATATTTGCCTCCAACCAAGTTTGCGGGACTATAGCCTCATCCAAAATTTCATTAAATAAATCTTTCATATGTTTTCCCAACGCTTCCACTAATACCTTATACAATTCTGCAGGAATTCCGTCAGTGCCTGGAGTTTTTTGACATTTCTGTTTGTCTGACCGCTTTTTCAATTTCTGCTATTGTTATCTCCTGATCTAAGGCCTCTTTCTCATTAGGAAATAACTTAGGAAGGTCTGACTCTGTCAGGTATTGTTTAATCCTCTCCTCAGGAACCTTTTCTTCCTGATATAATTCTGTAAAAAACTCAATCGCTATCTTTTCTATCCCTTCTTTATCCCCTATCAGTGTCCCCCTCTTATCCTCTAACTGCTCAATTCTTCTACTTTCCTTCTCTTTCCTTATTCTATAGCTAAGCCATCTCCCTGTTTTATTGGCATATTCAAAATAGTTCTGCCTCGCCACCCTAATTTGACGTGCTATTTTCTCTTGGTCCACAAGGCTGAGTTTATGCCTCCAAAAATCCACCTGCTCCTTCCCATACACTTTCTATGGGTTTACCTGGAGAGCCTTCTCTGCCTTAGTAAGTTGCTCAACAATTTCCCTCCTACTTTCCTCCTACTTTCTACGTTTAACTGCCATCTGTTTTATTATCAAGCCTCTCAAATAAGCTTTAGCTGTATCCAAAACTATTCGTAGGGGCATCCCTTCCGTCCTATTTTCTAAAAAAACCAGACTCATCTCTTGTTTAATTTTTTGTACAAAAACCGTATCCTTCATCATCCATCTACTCCTCACTCTACTCCCCCTTACCAATGGAATTTTCTTTTTCAGACAGCACCAGTTAAACTTTCGCTGAAATTTTTAAGAGTTAGAGGGGGTAGTTTCTAGATTCGTATGGCAGGGGAAACGGCCCAGGATTGGGAAAAAAATGATGCAAGAAATTAAGGAAAGAGGGGGCCTTGGCCTACCGAACTGGGAACTTTACTATCAGGCTGCCCTCTTAGTTTGGGGCAAGGAATGGATAAGTTTAAGGAATAATCGATTGTTGAGTTTGGAAGGATTTGATTTGCTGCAGGGATGGCATGCAGTTCTTTGACGGGAAGGTACTCCTCCAAGCAAACAGTTTACTCGCCACTACATAAGGGATATACTGATTTGGAATTGGGATAAGACAAGGGCTAAGTACTATGCGCAAATTCCGTGTTGGTTACCAACTTTGAAAGCCTTGACCCATCCGACCCTACTCAAGAAGGGAAGAAGACCAACTTACAAAGAACTTTTAGATAGCAGGGGAGAACCCAAAACACGACAAGATCTGGCTCAGCAAGGGTTTCAATTGGAGTGGTGGGCCTACCTGCAGATCCAGTCAAGGTATAAGAAGGATAAGGAAGGAAGGGGTATTTATCTGAATCTGCAGGAATTAGATAAGATTCTGCTGGGTCTGGAGAAAGGGATGATATCTAAGTGTTATAAATTGCTGCTAACTAGGGTAGTAGGGGAGGAGGTGGTAAAAGATGCGATGATTGCCTGGGGGAAGAATTTTGGTTATGCACTTCCACTTGAGAAATGGGAAGAGATTTGGTGGACTAATATGAGGCTGGTGGTTTCCACGTCATATAAGGAGAACATATACAAAATGCTTTATAGATGGCATCTCCCTCCGGCTAGACTTTCCAAAATGTTCCCCGGATTGTCGGCCGATTGTTGGAAGTGTGGTAAAGGGATTGGCACATACTATCACTTATGGTGGACATGTCCGGAAGTGGTTAGATATTCGATGAGGATCCAAAAATGGATAGAGGAAATCACAGGGTGTTTAGTTGATCTTAAACCAGAGACGTATCTGCTTGGCTCCAGGCCTGGAAATATTAAGAAGGATATATGGTATTTGGTTTTACATATCTTAACGGCGGCAAGGATGGGGTATGCTCAATTTTGGACTTCAAATCATACCCCGCCGGATGAAGTTATAATTAGGAGAATACTTGATTGTGCAGAAGCAGACACATTGACCAAGAAGTTGAAGGGTAAAGAAGAGACACCAGCATTTCTATCATGGAATAAATGGTATATTTGGATGGATAAAAGATTAAAGAAATGAGGGTGGCTTGGAGGATGGTCAAAAATGAAGTGATATAGTCTTTGTTAATGAATAAGCTTTGGAGTTGGATGGTTATAAGAGACTTAATGAGTGGAATATAATTGTTAGTTTAGAAGTAGATATAATGTGAAATTTTTGAAATGGTTTTCAATTTTTTGATTTCTTTGTTTTTTGTATATTGTAAATGTTTTTTTTGTCTTTGTCGGTGTATGGTGTGTTTTTAACACGAAATGTAAATAAAGATTTATTTAAAAAAAAAGAAAGTTGCTTCCTACTGCACAAAGGTTACAGAGAAGAAACATCATTTCACATGCTTCCCTTTTAGGGTTTCTTATTTCTTTTCTTTTCTTTTTTTCTTTTTCAGCCAGAATTCATCAATCTCTGTTTTTGGTATGTACCTCCCAGTCTGCAAGGGCAGGAAGGCCGCACTGATTACTGGGTGAAACTGGAGAAGGTAAGTTTTGGCCTCTTTGGAATAGGAAATGAGAGCAGGAAAATCCCTCTGGAGGCTCCTGGGTTGTAAAATAAGTGCAAAGCAGAGTTCACACATTTCTGGATCCAGCATTCATTAGAAATGAGGAAAGCTCTTTCAGGATGAATGGACATGAGCACATTTGTTGCTTGCCTAATCATAAAGCGGCAGTCGATATAGGAATGGCTAATTCCTGCCTTTGGGCCCCACGGAAAAGAAAGACAAGGCAAAACGTGGCCCATTTGTGTTATGATGCCTTATGTCCATCAGTGTTATGGGGCTAGAAGTCCAATTATCTCTAACAGCTGGCTGTTTGGCTATTCTGGCTTGTTATGGTGGGTTTATAGCTTAAACCCACATGCAATCCAAGGTTAGGAACTGCTTCTGTAATGCTCAGTTTCCCAGTGTCGGAAGAGGACGCAGACTAAGGAAATCTGGAGGGATCAGCAGCACCCATTGGTCACTGGCCTTGTTTCCACAGCATGCTCAATCAGGGGTAAGAGGAGTGGATGAGAGGAGCGTGGAACGTGAAGGAGGGGTTAGCATTCCAAATCCAATTTGGCTCCAGTCAGTTGAGGATATAGGTAATCCTTAATCCTTGACTTATAGCCATTCGCTTAGTGGCCATTCAAAGTTACAAGGGCACTGGGGAAAAAGTGACTTAGGACCCTATTTCACACTTACAACCCTTGCAGCATCCCCAAGATCAGGTGATCAGAATTTGGATGCTTGGCAATGGAGTCATATTTATGACCGTTGCAGTGTCCTGGGGTCAATGTGATCCTCTTTTGCGATCCTTCTGACAAGCAAAGTCAACAGGGAAGCCGGATTCACTTAACAACCAGGTTACTAACTTATCAACTGCAGTGATTCACTTAACGGTGGCAAGAGAAGTCATAAAATGGGGCAAAACTCATTTAACAAAGGTCTCACTTAGCAACATACATTTTGGGGGCAGTTGTGGTCATTAAGTCAAGGACTACCTGCTGTTTTTATTTATGGTGGTTTATGAGATATCATTTACCATTAATTCCAAAGATGATTTTTTTTATCAGGCTAATGTGAATGCGTGTTGCCCGAGCCACAATTAAGAAGTTTTGACTTGGGTTAGGAGTTTATTGGCTCAAGGGTAATATGGGGAAAGGTCGTGAAGAATAAATGAATCTTTGAGATATGGTTTTGACAGATTTTCATATAAACATTTACCATGTACATCAAGAGGGAAGCCTAAGTAGCCATCATTGGTAAAAAATTGCACACAAGTACCTGATTTGATTCCACATTTGAAAGCCATTTTTAGAACTTGTCTGTGAACAAAATTTCATTAAGTAGGAGGGGGGAATATGAGCAACATGGTGGCCTAGAGGTGGAGCTCTCACCCCACAATCAGGAGGCTGTGAGTTCGATCATAGCTGGTGACAGATATTTCTCTCTCTGGGTACAAAGAGAAAATATCTGCTGTGAACTCCGCCTATGCATCAGGAAGGGCACCCGGCCAGTAAATGCTCAGCTTCATTCAGTTGCCCCAACTTCACCCCAATGCAAGGTATTACAAGGTCAATAAAAGAAAATAAAAGGTGTGGTGGGGAATATTTTATACCGTATACTGTACATACAACCAGTTTCTGAGAGGTTTTATTTGTTTTTCCTTGAATAGGTAGCTCCACTTATTAAAGAGCGGATGATGAAGAAAGGTTCCATGATGGTGGGCTATCAGCCACTTGGTAAAAAGGTGAACTTTTTCCGCCAGGTGGTCACCAATCCAGCAGTCACCAGAGATGACCTGGATTTCTTCCTTGATGAAATCGAGAGGCTTGGCAGAGATCTTTAGATCGTGTGTCAAAGTTGTGCTTAGCTGTACAATACAGATTGGAAGAGTTACGTATGTGATTCAGAAGCAGACACCACCTTACTTCCAATCATCATACACTACTGTTGAAATGGCTTGGAAGCTAGACTTCTCCAAGCATGCACAGGGACTCATGAGTAGCTGCCACTAGCATGGTGTGTTTGCTGCTATTAAACCATTTTACAAACACGTTGTGAAGATGTAACAGTACTTTCCCCCCTCCCCCATTGTTATCTATTTCTGTAATTGTGGGTGTATTCTAAAATTAAATCAAATGTAATGCTTTAATTTCTTCACTGCCTTCTGCAAAAAAACAAGGAAAGCCTAAGACACAGGTCGGCAACCTGCGGCTCCGGAGCCGCATGCGGCTCTTTGAGCCGTCTCCTGCGGCTCCCAGCCGCCCGGTGCGCGCGCACCTCTTCGAACGGGCAGTGGTGCGCGCGCACCTCTCCCAAGCCGCCGCCGTCCGGAGACCTGCCGAAGTTTGGGGAGGTTTGGGGAGGTGCGCGCGCACCTCCCCAAACCTCCCCAAACATCGGCAGGTCTCCGTACCTCGGCGCCCTGCCTGCCTGCTTCTTTCCGCTGCCTGGCTGCCCTACGACGTAACCCGCTTCATGATCGAGTGCGACGCCTGCAAGGACTGGTTTCATGGCAGGTAACACAAAGCGATCGGGCCTTTCCTCCCCCCCCCCGCTCTAGGGCAGAGATCCCCTTCCTATCGCTCGGGGCCTTTCGTCTCTTTGGCTCACCAGGGCTGCTCCAGGGCTGCTCCAGGGCTGCTCCGCTCTGGCGAGAGCGAGCGGGAGAGGAGAGATGGTGGGCTCCTGGCTGCCGCTTCTGCTCTGTGCAGTTTTCCAACAGGCCTTTTTGGAGAAGAGGAGGAGGAGGAAAGCGGTTCCACAATGTCTGGCTAAGAGGGAAAAGCCAGTCCCGGGAAAGATCCCTACCGAGCAAGCGGGAACCGCAAGGACTGGGGCAGCAGAGGCGGCTCCCGGAGAGCCCGCGCTCCGGGCGGTCACTTGCTTCGCGTCTCCTGAGGGAAGGGGGGCCGACTGGAGCGGGCGTGTTTCCTCGCCTGCTGGGCGCCGCGATTTGCCCGGGGAACGCGTGGGCCCCGAATGGCAGCGTGGAGCGAGGAAGCGGACAGCCAGGGCTTCCCCGAGAGCCGCGGCCACACAGGGTATTCCTTGCCGCGCAGGCTGCTGAAGCCTGGCTCTGACGCCACTTCGCCTCGGAGCGAGCGAGTCCGCTCCGCCAAACAGGGGAAGCAGAGTTCCCGGCCGCCAGACTCAGCTGGAGGGGAAGAAAAAGACGGCGCCGTCTGAAGAGTCTCTGGCTATCTTGCTCTGCCCGTCTCCCGCTTGCAAAAACCTCCTCAGCTGATCGGTCCGGTGAAGAGGCCGGGCTTCCTTCGGAGGGCCTTTCATTCCTGTACAAGGGGGAAGGGGAACTCTGTGCTTTTGTGTGTGCGTGCGTGTGTGTGTGTGTGTATGTAAAGCACGAGAGAGGGAGGAAGAGGGGGGGAAAGCGAGATCTCAGCGCCGCTTGGAAGAGAAAAGGAGCAGGACAGGCACGCTCGCTCCTGCCCCACTCCTGCGCTCTTCCTCGGCCCACTGCGTCGGCGCTGGGTCATGTCAGCCGGCTGCGCGTTTCCACGGCTGTTCCCCGGCCTGCCGGAAGGCCCCGGTGGCTGCTGGGGCATCGAGAGAGGCGCCGGTGGCTGCTGGGTCGTCCCGGCGGCCGCGCTCTTCCCCGGCTCGGTGGAAGGCCGCAGTAATGTGGGGGCTGCATACAGATGCCGGCAGCTGGTCACGGGACCCGGTGAGTCCCTCCGCGGCCTCGCCGGGTGTCGGGCGTGTCGAGCCCGACACCGGGCAGTCTCCCTGGCGGCGTCGGTCGATCGGAGGATGCAGCCGGCGTGCGGAGGGCAGGCCCCCAAGACGAGGTGGGCCTGCGCTAGTGGTGTGCGAGGATGGCGGGGGTGGCTCCCGTGGCGAGGAGGGCGTGTCCGTGGGGGGTGAGGGCCTCGCGCCGTGCTGCGAAGAGGGGCCCTGCCGAATGTCGCGCCCATAGGCCGCAACAGCTGCCGCGGCCCGCCTACAGAGCTGCCGCCTTCGGCAGCCTGCAAACGTGCCGCGGCAGCTCCCCCAAAGAGGAGGAAAGCCGCCGCGGCCCGTTTGCAGGCCGCCGCCCTCCTCTCTTTGGGAGAGCTGCCGCGGCACGTTTACAGGCTGCCGAAGGCGGCGGCGCCGCTGCCACTGGGAACCAGTTCCATCACACACACAGGAAGGTGGCAACCGTGGGCGTCCGCGCATGCGCAAGAAAAACCGTTTTGCGCATGCGCAAGACGTTTTTTTGCGCATGCGCGTGCATGGACGCACGCATGCGGCTCCCACTTTTATGTGTGTGTGATGGAACCGGTTCCCAGTGGCTCTCTTCCTTTTTTGGGTTGCCGACCCCTGGCCTAAGACTATCAGATGTGGACTCCAAAATCCAACATTACTAAGTAGCAGCAAATAGCTACAGACTACTCAATCTCTTTGCTGCCAGCTAGTAGCTTAAAATTTTGCAATTCACAATTGGTAGCATTCAGGAAATTGTAACTTCCTAGTGATTATTAATTCTGGCTTCATCTCAGTGCTTTCTCACGGGTATCTGGTATATGTTTCAGTAGCCGTTCTCATCCTGAAGAGGAGCAGAAAGAAAGAAAAATGATTGATGCTGTTGTAAAGGGTTAGCAGAGCAAGAATATATGCGCATTTTACTTACCTTCCTATGTATTTAAATGTACTGCTTTTATAAAATGTCACCATTTTATACATGGCAGCGTTAGAAACAGTAGAGTCTCTGCCTCCAAACAGCATTAAATCATTTCTATTTTTTAAAATGTTGTTTTGCTTGAGATATTAAATGATCCCTTTTATTCTTAAAAAGTGTAAAAACAAACATAGGATAAACACGGATCTAGAATTTACAGAAGCAAAGACAATAAACAGGACAGAAACCCTACAGCCAATATAATGTATGCAATGAATCATTAAAGTGAATTTTAAAATCATGATCAACAAGGCATGGACATTTATTTAAACTACAATCTAAATTAAAAGTTTAAGCCTTAAACTGAAAGAACTAGTTTACTTTTGTCCAGAGTTAACATGCGCTGCAGTGAGTACAGCTAGCCCTTCACTTACAACCATTTAACAACCATTCACTTACAACTGCACTGAAAACCTGACTTATGACTAGTCGTTACACTTGTGACCACTGCAAGCATCCCTACAATGACATGATCAAAATTTGGGTTCTTGGACTTCCGGTAGCGCTGCCGCGCTAAATGGCGGCGTTTCAGAAGCCGCCCGACCTTGGGAAGCATTAGAGCGCTTGGAGACAGCGAAAATCAGCTGTCCCGTGGTGCCGAAGTCTCCCCCTCAGGAGAAGAGGGAGAGACGAGCCTGTCTGGGTAGAGGTAGAGCTCCCTGTGAATTCCTCAACTACTTTGGGGGTTAATGGGGTGAGCTCCCTTGGAGCCCAGGCTTTCTCCGCTCCCAGGACGCTTTCGTTCCTTAAAGGAGTGGAACTAGATGCGACAACTACATCTGCTGCTTAGACAGGACTGTGAGTATTTTTTCTTTGAGAAGCAGGCAAAGCGAAACAGGAGGATTTGAATTTTCAAGTTGGATTTTAACTTTAACTCAGATTCATTATCTTCTTCAAGTTTTAAGCTGATGGAAATGGAGTAAAAATGGTGCTGGAATGTTGCTTTCTTGTATGAACTGACAGCCTTGGAAAGTTGCTATATTTTGCAACATAGCATGAGATACAATTTGCAATTGATTCTAACCAGTACCGGATTTTGTGTATTTGAGAGTTTGCCTTTTTTTTTTACTAAAGGATAAGGAACTTTGGGAGGAAAACTTTTATTTTTTCTCCCTTCCCCCTTTTTTTCTTTTTCTTTTTTTTGGAACTTTGATTCTGCTAGAAGAAAGAGGAAATCGAAACCTAAGAGATGGCTGCAAGGCGTGGGGGAGGCCCTACAATTTTTAAAAGTGCAATTTCTTCACCTGTACCACAAGCTGCAGGGCAAACTACAATGAAACCTACAGCACAACCACCTTCCCCCCCACCACCTGCATTTACACTGGCAGACATTCAGCAAGTTGTGATGCAATCAACGCAAGTATTACAGCAAGAAATAAAGGAAACAAAGGAAGAATTTGTTAATCAAAACAAGCAGATGAGGGAGGATATAGTGCTTGCATTTCAGGGCTTGGCTGCACACATTGAACGTCTGGATGTTCGTGTGGATTCAGTTATGGAGTATGTTGAGAATTTGGAAAATAAAATTATCAGTGCTGAACAGAAAGCAGACAGAGTAGAGGTTAAAATTGACAGAACAGAAGATGAAGTCACCATTTCACAATATAGAGACATGGAGTTTGCATTGCATATAAGAGGTTTGAAAGAGAACCCTAAAGAAGATTTGGAATGGGAAGTGGCGCAAGCAGTGGCTCCTGTCTTGAAATATGAACCTGAAGAATTAGTTAAAGATATGGATAAGACATTTAGGGTTAATTCCTGGATTGCCAGACAGAAAATTTTACCTAGAGATGTAGTGATTTACTTCTCCAGGAGATCAACTAGAAACGCAATCATCCAGGCTTTTTACTGGGAAAGATTCCAAATTGCAGGCCAAGATATTATAATTTTAAAGGAGATACCCCCAAAAATTCTTAGAAAAAGGAAAGACTTCACCTTTCTGTCTGACGAGCTTAAGAAGCGACAAATTCAGTTTAGATGGGAAATACCCATTGGAATTGTGGTGAATTATGCAGGGACGAGGTATAGGTTGAATACAATTTTAAAAGCTAAAGATTTTTATACTAAGGTCCTTAAAGCAGGCTCACCACCGTTTCCTCGAGTTAAAAGAACAGAAGTAAGACAAGAAGATAAACAACTGAGTGAAGGGGCAATATCATTGCCTCTTGAGGAGATGTGGCAGGCTGAGATTATGGAGCAGAGTTTGGCATTAAAGGAGGACCCGAAAGATCAGAGGATGACTAGGGCTGCATACAAGCGTAAGGAAAAAGAGCAAAAACAGAAACTTGTATCTGGTCTAACTATGCAAGATGCGGCTGTTTCAGAGCCTGTGGGAGGAGCACACCCGAAGAGAGCAACAGGTGATCTTCAGGCCATGTTCCAAAGGCTCCTGGTCACCAGAAATGGTGAAGTTCCTGACATGGAATGTTAATGGCTTAAACTCACCACAGAAAAGAAAGAAAGTATTTTACTATTTGAAACAACATAAAAATGACATTGTTTGCTTACAAGAGACTCATATTACATTAAAGGACCAAAAGTATTTGGCTAATTCCCAGTTGGGAACACATTTTGCAGCTTTTGCTCCGGACAAGAAGGCTGGAGTGGTCATCTATGTAAGAAAAGATTTTTTGGCTAGATTAATTGAATCGGATAAACAAGGGAGATATGTTAGTATTGAATTGATGTTACAAGGAAAGAAAGTTCTTCTTATTGGATTATATGCTCCAAATCAACAACAGCAAAAGGTTTTTAAATTTTTACATCAAAGACTAATCGAATTGGATTACAAATCTGTCACTGAGCCTTGGTGGCGCAGTGGGCTAATGCCTCCTTAAGTAACACCAGCTGCCTGCAATTAGTGCAGGTTCGCATCCCACCAGGCTCAAGGTTGACTCAGCCTTCCATCCTTCCGAGGTAGGTAAAATGAGGACCCAGATTGTTGGGGGCAATTAAGCTGACTTTGTAATAATGCCGCTTGGGGGGGGGGCGAAAGCCCTAATAAGCAGGCATATACATAGAATGAAGGCTACTGCTAAGCTTGTAAGCCGCCCTGAGTCTTCGGAGAAGGGCGGGATATAAATGGAATTAAAATTTAAAAAAAATTATGATGGGGGACTGGCAGGGCTTTTTTTCTCATAGAATGCTCAGAACAGAGTTCCGGCACCTTTTTTTGGATGGAACCTTGTAGCATAGGCAAGGTGGGTTGTATGACATGTGTAAGTTCCGGTACCTTTTTCTTTTACAAAAAAAGCACTGGGGACTGGAATGGAGTTTTGGACTCATCTGAAGATAAGAAGGGATCTTTTAAAAGTCCTTCTAATTATTCGAAACTGCCCAAAGCCTTTTTTGATTTGAAGGAGGATCTGGAGCTAAGAGATGTATGGTGGGAAAGGAATATGAAGGACAGAGATTTTACTTTTTTTTCTGATAGACACAAATCTTTTTCTAGGATTGATTTTATTTTGATTACTACTGATCTTTTCTCTAGGGTTAAGAACGTTAAGATTTTTCCTAGGACATTGTCGGATCATAGTCCTGTTTGGTTGGAGTTTTTTTTGCTGAAGATGGTAATAGAAGATTCTGGAGATTGAATAAAAACTTATTTACAAATGAGGTGTTCTTGCAGAAATGTAGAGAACATGTGAAAGAATTTTTTGTTATAAATATGCATAAAGGTACATCGATGGGAATGGTTTGGGATGCTAGTAAAGCTTACATGAGAGGGGTCTTGATTTATATGAATAATGCTTATAGGCGCAAGCAAATGCAAAAACGTAAAGATCTTGAGGAAGAGATTAAATCTAAGGAGAAAGATTTTATTTTGAATCCATTGGATAATAATTTAAGGACCTCGATACATCTATTTTTTTTATTGAAAAGTTTTACAATTTTTAAATACAATGAACTCCCTCCTCCCCCTCCCCTCTCCCCAACCCTCCCCTCCCCTCCCCTCCCCCCTCCCCGACTTCCCAGAGCTGAATACAGGGTA
Source organism: Vipera berus (assembly GCF_964194415.1). NCBI lineage: Eukaryota > Metazoa > Chordata > Lepidosauria > Squamata > Viperidae > Vipera > Vipera berus. The sequence continues at coordinate 140,831,235 of NC_138203.1, read as the reverse complement.
TAATAATACAAACATAAACTAAAATATAGTAACAACAAAAATAAAACATTAAGTTCTATCGGACTTTAACTCTCCATAGTCATAATATTAATAAAGTAACAAATAACTAATCATACATCATAAAAATCCACTACTTATTCAAATGCTAAATGATACTTTTTAGTCCCATATTTATTCTGAATATATTCAATCCATCTTCTCCATTCCACAATATATCTCTGTTGCGATTGATCTTTCAAATATGCCGAAATCTTTGCCATTTCCGCCAAGTTGGAAACTTTCAAAGTCCACTCTTCTATAGTCGGCAATTCCTCCTTCTTCCAGTATTGCGCAACTAAAAGTCTTGCCACCGTAATTAGATGCAACATCAACTTAGTGTCTATAACAGTAGTATCTGTAATAATACCCAATAAAAACAATTGCGGAGAAAACTTTATCCTTTTCTTAAATATCTTTTGCATATTCCACCAAATTTTAATCCAAAAGGCTTTTTACAAGTCCACCATATATGAAAATATGTTGCATCCTCACAACCACACCTCCAACATTTGGGCTGGCAGTTCGGATACATACTTGCTAATTTTTTAGGGTCTAAGTGCCACCTATAAAACATTTTATAAAAATTCTCTCTTAAATTTTGGGCCTGTGTAAATTTTACATTTCTAACCCAGATCTTTTCCCAAGTGTCCATTGTTATAACTTCTTGAAAATTCTGGGCCCACTTTATCATACAATCTTTAACAAGTTCCGTTTCTGAGTCAATTTCTATCAATGCATTATATATCCTTTTAATATGTGCTTGACCTTGATCTCTAATTTGTTTTACCAAATTTTCATCAGTCATCGAAAAGCCAGCTTTCTGGTCCTCTTTCCATCTTGCCTGTAATTGCCCATACTGAAACCAAGTTTGTACAATCTTTTCTTCTTTTAAAATATTATATGGCTTTAATTGCCATACATTCCTTTCTAGACTTAAAATTTCCTTATATGTAGTCTCATCCTGTTTGAATCCCACATTTATATTTTCTATTGCAGGGGTCGGCAACCTGAAACACTGAAAGAGCCACTTGGAACCGGTTCCCTCAGAAAAAAATCCCCAGGGAGCCGCAAAATGTGCGCGCGCATGTGCGCGTGCACACACATATGCACAACAGGGGGCTTCATTGAAGAGTAGAGCCGCCCTAAGGCGAGACATGCACCGGCCCTGCCCCCATCCAGCTCTGGTATGGACGGCTCTGCCGTCCTGGCTTTTCCTCCCCTTGGAAAAGACTGCTCCGAGGGAGCGGAGGAAGAGGCTGACGGGGAGAAGGAGCTGCTGCAACAAATCTTCCGAGGCTGCTGCTCGGACTTGCCTATCTCAGCTTGCTGCACGAGTTGTGGGTTTTTGTGGGATTTTTGCATGCAGTTTACTTGGGGGGGGAGGAGGAGGAAGGGAGGAGCAGCAGCGAGGGGAATAGGGCAGAGAAAGAGTGAACAAAAGGCAGAAGAGGAGGGCTCCTCCCTCCCTCTCCAAGGCAAGCTGCCTTCCTCTCCATCCTGCGCCCCCTCTCCCAAAGAGTTTGGCTGGCACTTCCTCCTCCTCCTCCCCTTCCCCATTCCGGCTTGAGCACAGAGTTTGTGCCAGATGAAACGGGGCGCTTCCCCCCTCCCCCGCTGTTTCTCTTCCTCTCTTCTGCTTTCATTGTTTAAGTTTGCCTGCTCGGCTTCTCTCCAGCCATCCATTCGCACGGCTCCTCCCTCCTGCAAGCCTCGAGCTTGCCGGCCCTCTCTTTTTCCTGCAATTCCCTCATCGTCATAAAAAATAATGAAAGGCATGAGAGATGGCAGCAGCGTTTTCACAGGAGGGGAGCCCGAGGAAGGCGCAGCAGGTGGAAAAAGGGCTGCTGCCAACTCGCCCAACTCCCTCCCCACCCCAATCATTCGCAGCAGGGCTGTTTGGGCGTTTTTCCACCAGCTGCAACTTCTTTGGGCTCCCCTCTTCCAAACACACCGCTGCCATCTCGCCTGCCTCTCTTTCCACCCCAGACTCTCTTTCCACCCCACTCTTTTGCGGCAGGGCCGTTCGGGCGTTTTTCCAGCTGCTGTGCCTTCCTCAGGCTCCCCTCTTCCAAACACACCGCTGCCATCTCGCCTGCCTCTCTTTCCACCCCACTCTTTCACGGCAGGGCCGTTCAGCCATTTTTCCACCTGCTGCAACTTCGTTGGGCTCCCCTCTTTGAAACACACCGCTGCCGTCTCTCCTGACTCTCTTTCCACCCCACTCTTTCGCAGCAGGGCCATTTGGGCGTTTTTCCACCAGCTGCAACTTCGTTGGACTCCCCTCCTCCAAATACACCGCTGCCATCTCGCCTGCGTCTCTTTCCACCCCACTCTTTCGCGGCAGGGCCTTCAGCCATTTTTCCACCAGCTGCAACTTCTTTGGGCTCCCCTCTTCCAAACGCACTGCTGCCATCTCGCCTGCCTCTCTTTCCACCCCAGACTCTCTTTCCACCCCACTCTTTTGCGGCAGGGCCGTTCGGGCGTTTTTCCACCAGCTGCAACTTCGTTGGGCTCCCCTCTTCCAAACACACCACTGCAGTCTCACCCGACTCTCTTTCCACCCCACTCTTTCACGGCAGGGCCGTTCAGCCATTTTTCCACCAGCTGCAACTTCTTTGGGCTCCCCTCTTCCAAACACACCACTGCAGTCTCGCCCGACTCTCTTTCCACCCCACTCTTTCGCGGCAGGGCCGTTCGGGTGTTTTTCCAGCTGCTGTGCCTTCCTCAGGCTCCCCTCTTCCAAACACACCGCTGCCGTCTCACCTGACTCTCTTTCCACCCCAGACTCTCTTTCCACCCCACTCTTTCGTAGCAGGGCCGTTCGGGCATTTTTCCACCTGCTGCAACTTTGCTGGGCTCCACTGTTTTGCCCAGTGAGGTCAGGAGAGAGTCGGGTGAGATGGCAGTGGTGTTTGGAGGAGGGGAGCCTGAGGAAGGCGCAGCAGGTGGAAAAACGGGCAAACAGCCTTGCTGCGAAAGAGTGGGGTGGAAAGAGAGTGGGGCGAGACGGCAGTGGTGTGTTTGGAGGAGGGGAGCCCAATGAAGTTGCAGCTGCTGAAAAAACGGCCGAACTGCCCTGCCACAAAAGAATGGGATGGAAAGAAAATAGATTGCAGTGGTGTGTTTGGAAGAGGGGAGCCTGAGGAAGGCACAGCAGCCGAAAAAACGCCCGAAAGGCCCTGCCACGAAAGAATGGGGTGGAAAGAGAGTTGGGCGAGATGGCAGTGGTGTGTTTGGAGTAGGGGAGCCCAACGAAGTTGCAGCAGGTGGAAAAACGCCCGAATGGCCCTGCTGCGAAAGAGTGGGGTGGAAAGAGTCGGGCGAGACGGCAGTGGTGTGTTTGGAGGAGGGGAGCACAACGAAGTTGCAGCAGGTGGAAAAACACCCGAACGGCCCTGCCACAAAAGAGTGGGGTGGAAAGAGAGTCAGGCGAGAGGGCAGCGGTTTGTTTGGAGGAGGGGAGCCCAACAAAGGCACAGCAGGTGGAAAAATGTCCGAACGGCCCTGCCGTGAAAGAGTGGGGTGGAAAGAGAGGCAGGCGAGACGGCAGCGGTGTGTTTGGAAGAGGGGAGCCCGAGGAAGGTGCAGCAGATGGAAAATTGTCCCACTCACCTTTCCAGCAGTCCTCCAGTGTCTTCCTCCACTGCTGCCATGTGGAGTCCGAAGAAGGAAGGAGGTTTGTGGGCAGCCCCACAAACCAAAGAAGTTCAACCAATCAATTCAAACTCCGCGAATTTTTTTTCCCATGAGAAGTTTGAATTCATTGTTTGAACTTTTTTAGTCCCACTTTTTTTGGGGGGGACTGCACATGCCGGAGGACTGGGAGCCTCAGGAGACGGCTGAAAGAGCCGCATGTGGCTCCAGAGCTGCGGGTTGCCGACCTGTGTTCTATTGCATGTTTAGGTATTGCCCAAATTGGTATCTTATAATTTAACTTATGTCTATACTTTTTCCAAACTCGCAAGAGAGCATACCTTAAAATATGTATCTTAAACACATTATCCACATTCTTATAATACAATAAATATGCATGCCAACTAAATAACAAATCATGACCCTCAAGATTTAATAATCTCCCTTGTGTTAAATTAAACCAGTCACTTATCGATGACAAAGCAACAGCCTCATAATATAATTTAAAATTAGGCATTTTAAGACCACCTCTTTCACGCGTATCTTGCATTATCTTAAATTTAACTCGTGGCTTTTTCCCTGTCCAAACAAATTTATTAATTCCTTTTTGCCATTCCTCCAGATTTAAATCCTTTTTAAGTATAGGTATCATTTGAAACAAAAACAAAAATTTTGGCAAAACATTCATCTTCACTGCTGCAATTCTTCCCAATAAAGACAATTGTAATTTTTTCCAGCTATCTAATTCTTTTTGTATTTTCCCCCATAACATTTCATAATTATTTTTATATAACTTCACATTTGAGGCTGACAGATATATCTCCAAATATTTAATCTTTTTAACTATTTCAAATCCCGTTAGCTCTTCTAAAGCAGCCTTTTGTGGTACAGTCATATTCTTAGACAATATTTTAGTTTTTTGTGTGTTTATCTTAAATCCAGAAACTTTCCCATATAACATTATTATCTCCATCAATTCTACAACTGAGTAATCCGGCTGAGTTACTGTAATAACCAGGTCATCCGCAAATGCCCTCAATCTGTAATCCTGATCTCTTATTTGAATTCCCCTAATTTTATTTAAATCTCATATTTTAATCAGTAATATTTCCAATGTTAAAACAAACAATAAAGGTGACAGCGGACACCCCTGTCTTGTACCCTTTTCAATATTGCATGATTCTGTCAAACTGTTATTTACTATTATACGAGCTGTTTGCTTCTGATATATTGCCCTAATAGGTTGTAAAAATTTTTCCCCAAATTCCATTTTCTCTAATACTTTCATCAAAAATTGCCAGTCCAATTGATCAAAAGCTTTTTCCGCATCCAAAAAGATCAGCGCTGCGGGGATCTGATTATTTCTTTCCAAGAATTCCAATAGATCTACAATATGTCTCACATTATTCTTCATTTGTCTACCTCTTATAAATCCAGTTTGATCACTATGAATCACTTGTTGCATTACCTTCATTAATTTATTGGCTAAATTTTTTGCAAATAACTTATGGTCAGTATTTAAAAGCGATATTGGTCTGTAGTTTTTGGCTTGGGTAGCATCCTGATCTTCCTTCGGGATCAACGAAATAAAGGCAGTTTTCCACGATGGTGGCACTCCTCCTCCCAATTGAATTGTCTTAAACAATTCTCTTAAGGGTTCCACCATTTCTAACTGTAAATTTTTATAACAAATGGCAGTCAAACCGTCAGTTCCCGGTACTTTACCCACTTTTAATTGTTTAATTGCCAGAAAAATTTCTTCATCAGTTATCAACTGGTTCATCCCTTCCTTTTGTTCTTGCGTAAGAACAGGAATATTAGCATTCATCAAGTATCCATCTATATCTGCATCTCTAATCTTATCTCTAGAATACAACTTAGAATAAAAATTGACAAAAGTCTTTTTAATAAGATTCTGCTGATACACTAGTTTACCCTTATGTTCTATTCTATCTATATTGCAAGCTCTTTGCTTCTTCCTTAACAAGTAAGCTAACCATCTACCCGGTTTATTAGCATTACAAAAAGTGTTATGTCTAGCATACCGTAGGTTAGTTGCCACTTGATCTGCCATTAACATATCAAACTGACCCCTTAGTAAAGTAATTACCTCTTTGATCTTCCCATCAGATGGATTCAGAATTAAAGCCTTTTCTTTTTCCTTAATTTCATCCTCTAATTCTTTCCTCTTAAATTCCAATTTACGTCTATGTTTATTGTTCAAATATATTAATACACCTCTCATATAGGCTTTACTTGCATCCCAGACCATCTCAATAGAAGTACCTTTATGCATATTAATTTTAAAAAATTCTTTCATCTGATTTTTACACTCTTCCACATTTTCCTGATATCTAAACAAATTTTCATTTAAATGCCAAGACCGTCTGTCTCCATTATCTTTTTCTATCTCCAACCATACTGGACTATGATCAGATATAGTTCTTGGACAAATCTTGATCTTCTTAATACTAGAAAAAAAATCATTAGTAATTAATACAAAGTCGATCCTGGAGAAAGATTGATGTCTGTCAGAGAAAAAAGTAAAGTCTTTTTCTAGCAAGTTCCTTTCTCTCCAAACATCTTTCAATTCCAAGTCATCCTTCATCTCGAAAAAAGATTTAGGCAGTTTAGCATGACTTGACATGCTTTTAAAAAGACCTCCCTTGTCCATTTGTACATCCAAGACGCCATTCCAATCTCCCATAAAAATACAAGATTTATAATCCCACTGAATAATCTTGCTGTGTAATAAATTGTAAAAATCTCCTTGCTGTTGATTAGGAGCATATAATCCAACCAAAAGCGTTTTCTTGCCTTCTATTAATAATTCAATTATAACATATCTTCCTTGTTTGTCTGCTTCAATTAAACTCGCTGTTAAAGTATTCTTGACATAAATAACAACTCCATTTTTCTTATCAGGCGCAGAAGCGATAAACTGTGTGCCCAACCTAAAGTTTGCCAAATACTTTTGATCAACCGCTCGAATATATGTTTCCTGTAAGCAAATAACGTCATTTTTAAATTGCTTTAGATATTGAAATACTTTCTTTCTCTTATGTGGTGAATTTAGACCATTAACATTCCAGGTTAGAAGCTTTGTCACCATCTTTTGTGACCTGAAGCTTTTGGAGCGCCTCTTCCAACATCACCTGCACTCTCTTTGGCTTCGCTCCTCCCACTGCTTCACTGTAAGTAAGTTTTTGAGATGCAATCATAGCTCTCTGCTGTTCTTGCTCTTGTCTCATTTGTCTAGCTGCAGCGCGTGTCATTCTTTGGTCTCTGACCTCCTCCATTGGTACTGAAATCTGATCCACTCCTGTAGCTTTCTGGAATTCTCCATCTTTCAACTGCGTAACTCCTTCAGCGTCTTGTATACTCTCACTTTGTGGTTGACGCTCTCCTTCGCCATTCTTCCTTTTAGATTCCAGAAGTGGTATGGGGCCTGCCTTCAAAATATTGGCATAAAAATCACATGCCTGTAAAACTGTGAGAAGATGGTATCTCGTGCCTGTGTGCATCACCACCATACCTACTGGGATCTCCCATCTGAACTGGATATCCCGTCTTCTTAATTCTTCTGCCAGAAAAGCAAATTCTTTCCTTCTCCTTAAAATTCTTGGGAGGGATCTCTTTTAAAATTAAAACTTCTTGCTCTGCAACTGTAAATTTCTTATTATAAAAGGCTTGAATAACCTCATTTATAATTGCTCTCTTTGTAAAATAAACCACCACATCTCTAGGTAGCTTCCTTTGTCTTGCAATCCAGGAATTAACACGTAATATTTTATCTATATCCACCATAATATCTTCTGCTGAGCGCCCCAGAACCTGTTCAAGAGCTTCTGAAACTACTTTTTTCAAATTTTCCTTAGGGTCTTCCTTCAACCCTCTAATTCTCATAGCAAACTCCATCTCTCTATGCTGGACCAATAATAAATTGTCATCAATCTTTTTCATCACTGTTTCAGCATCCGTCATTTTGGCATCTAATCTCATATTATTTTGGCTAAGTTCTTCCACTTTCTCATCCAGACGTTCAATACAAACAGCCATGCCTTGAAATGCAAGTAAGATGTCTGCCCTTATTTCTGTATTCTTCTCCTCAATAAGCTCAGCTAATTGCTGAGATTGCTTTTTCAAAGCCTCTTGCAAAACATCCTGCAGATCTTTTATTGTCAAGGCTGGTGCGGGTGCGGGTGCCGGAGGGGGGGGGCATTAAAGCCTGTAATGAAGATTGCTGAACTGGCGAAGCCCCCACGCTTCTAGGAACTTTAGTTGACCTGGCAGCCATTTTCACCCACTTAATTCTATTGCGCACTTTCACTTTTAAAAGTCTCCACAAAGTTTATTGAGTTAAAGTTCAAATACTTGCTCTGACAGCATTCTCCTGCACTGCTCTGCCTGCATCCAAGTAATCCTCGATACATCTATTAAAAGAACAATTTAGTATGCTAATGGCTGACCAAGTAGCAACTAATTTGCGTTATGCTAGGCATAATACTTTTTGTAATGCTAATAAGCCTGGTAGGTGGTTGGCTTACCAATTAAGGAAGAAACAGAAATTACGTACTATAGATAAAATAGAATATAAAGGAAAAGAAGTCTATCAACAAAAGTTGATTAAGAGGAGTTTTTTAGATTTTTATTCGAAATTATATTCTAGAGAAAACATACAAGCTTTAGATATAGATAAATTTTACAGGAAGCACATTTTCTGAGACTTTCAAAAGAACAACAACTTGAGATGAATTGCTTAATAACATCAGAGGAAATATCGTTAGCTATTAAACAGTTGAAAGTGGGCAAGGCCCCGGGAACAGATAGATTAACAGCAATTTATTATAAAATGTTGTTGGTTGAAATGATTGAACCTTTAAAGATGTTGTTTAATGAAATTCAGACTGGAGGAGCAGTTCCTCCATCTTGGAGGACAGCCTTTGTATCATTGATTCCAAAGGAGGATCAAGACCTTACTTAACCTAAAAATTATAGACCTATATCGCTTTTGAATACAGATTATAAGATCTTTGCTAAAGTATTGGCTAATAGATTAATGCAAGTTTTAAAACAAATGATTCATAGTGATCAATTGGGATTTATATCTGGAAGGTATATGAAATATAATGTACGACAAATTGTAAATTTGCTTGAATATTTGGATAAGAACAACCAAGTCCCTGCAGCATTGATATTTTTAGATGCAGAAAAAGCTTTTGATCAATTGAATTGGCAATTCTTATTGAGAGTTGTTGAGGAAATGAATTTTGGAGAAGGATTCTTACATTCTATTAAAGCTATATATCAACAACAAACTGCACAAATTATAATTAATGGGGGGTTAACAGAGACATTTAAAATTGAAAAAGGTACAAGACAGGGATGCCCCCTATCACCATTGTTGTTTGTTTTAACGTTAGAGATTTTGTTAATTAAAATTCAAGAGTCCTCTATGATAAACGGAATTAAAATAAAACAGAATGATTATAGATTGAGAGCTTTTGCTGATGACTTGGTTGTGACATTATCTCAACCAATACAATCGGTTATAGATTTGATGGAATTTATAATTCATTATGGTAAGGTTTCTGGGTTTAAGGTAAATAGTAATAAGACTAAGATATTGTCTAAGAATATGTCTATGAGTGAAAGGGAAATGTTAATTAAACTAACAGGTTTTGAAATAGTAAAAAAGGTTAAGAATTTGGGAGTGTATATTGCAGCTTCAAATGCAAAATTATATAAGAATCACTATGAAACATTATGGTTGAAGATACAAAAGGATTTAAATAATTGGAAAAAATTACAATTATCTCTATTGGGAAGAATCGCAGCTGTTAAAATGAATGTTCTGCCGAAGTTTCTCTTTTTGTTTCAAATGATACCTTGGAGGTCATCTAGTCCAACCCCCTGCTCAGGCAGGAAACCTTATACCATTTCAGGCAAATGGCTGTCCAGTCTCTTCTTAAAAACCTCCAGTGTTGGAGCATTCACCACCTCTGGAGGCAGGTTGTTCCACTGGTTAATTGTTCTAACTGTCAGGAAGTTTCTCCTTAGTTCTAGGTTGCTTCTCTCCTTGACTAGTTTCCATCCATTGCTACTTGTCCTGCTTTCAGGTGCTTTGGAGAATAGCTTGACTCCCTCTTCTTTGTGTTAGCCCCTGAGATATTGGAACACTGCTATCATGTCACCCCTCACCCTTCTCTTCATTAAACTACACATACCCAATTCCAGCAACCATTCCCTATATGTTTTAGCCTCATCTTTGTTGCTCTTCTCTGTACCCTTTCTAGAGTCTCGACATTTTTTACATCGTGGTGACCAAAACTGGATGCAGTATTCCAGGTGTGGCCTTACCAAAGCATTGTAAAGTGGTATTAGTACTTCACTTGATCTTGATTCTATCCCTCTGTTAATGCAGCCTAGCACTGTGTTGGCTTTTTTGGCAGCTGCAGCACACTGCTGGCTCATATTGAAGTGATTGTCTACTAAGACTCCGAGATCCCTCTCACAGTTACTACTATTGAGCAAGGTACCACCTATACTATACCTATGCATTTGATTTTTCCTGCCTAAATGTAGAACCTTACTTTTTTCACCATTGAATTTCATTTTGTTAGATAGTGCCCAGTGTTCGGGTCTGTCCAGATCCTTCTGTATCTTAAGCCTATCGTCTGGAGTATTGGCTATTCCTGCCAGCTTGGTGTCGTCTGCAAATTTGATGAGTTCCCCATCTATCCCGTCATCCAAATCATTAATGAAGATATTGAACAGCACTGGGCCCAGAACAGAGCCCTGGGGCACCCCACCACACACTTCCTTCCATGTAGATGCGGTTCCATTGAGGACCACACGCTGAGTACGGCCTGTCAGCCAGCTACGAATCCATCTGGTGGTAATGCTATCTAACCCACATTTTTCTATCTTATCAAGTAGTAGATTGTGATCTACTTTATCAAATGCCTTACTGAAGTCCAAGTAAATTATATCTACAGCATTCCTCTGGTCCACTAGTTTTGTCACTTGGTCAAAGAATGTAATAAGATTTGTCTGGCATGATCTGTTTTTGACAAACCCATGTTGACTTTTAGTGATGACTTTGTTTGCATCAAGGTGTTCGCTGATTTGTTGTTTGATTATCTTTTCCAGAATCTTCCCAGGTATTGAGGTCAGGCTGATAGGTCTGTAATTTCCTGGATCTATTTTTTTCCCTTTTTTGAAGATGGGAACTACATCAGCTCTCTTCCAGTCCTCTGGTAGTTCCCCAGTGCTCCAGGATCTTTGAAAAATATAGTTCAGTGGTTCTGAGATCACGTCTGCCAGTTCCTTGAGAACCTTGGGATGTAATCCATCTGGTCCTGGTGATTTGAACTCGTCTAGGCTGGACAGGTGCTCACTTACCATTTTCTTGCCTATCTTAACTTGCGTTTCTATTCTGTTTTTTATGGCACTGGTTTGGGTAGGTTGGACTGTTTTTTCCCTTTGTGTAAAGACAGATGCAAAAAATGAATTAAATAGTTCTGCTTTCTCCCTAATGCTTGTCACCTTCTTGCCACTTTCACCCACTAATGGACCAATCATTTCCTTAACTTTTTTCTTATTTTTTATATGTTGAAAGAAGCATTTTTTGTTATTTTTGACTTTGGTCGCAAGCCTTAGTTCATTTTGAGCCTTAGCTTTCCTCACTTCATCTTTGCAGGCACAGGCTATTTGCTGATATTCTGACTTAGTTATGTGCCCCTCTTTCCAATTCTTATACTTGTCCTTTTTATCTTTCAATTTATCAGAGAGTTCTTTATGCAGCCATGCTGGTTTCTTTTGAGAGCTGTTATTTTTCTTCTTTGTTGGTATTGTACTAGACTGGGCCTTTATTATCTCACTATTATGATGCCATGGTCTTAACATGGGTTAGCGATTGGCTTAATTTAACTAATAAAAGAATACTTCACCTTGAGGGTTGGGACTTGGTATATGGATGGCATGCATATTTGCTTTATGATAAAAAGGTGGATAGGGCTTTTAAATCTCACATTCTTAGAAGTGCCTTGCTGCGTGTCTGGAAAAAGTATTATTATAGGTTAATGATAAAATACCGATTTGGGGAATTCCCGGACACGCGATAGAAGGCGTATCTATGGGAGTGAGTTTGGATATGTTTTCCTATAAGGAATTACTTAGATTGGAAGGGAATAATTGGCAACTTAAATTATTAGATGAGTTAAAACAAGAAAACATAAGTTACTCTTGGTTCCAATATACCCAATTGAAAGCCAGGTGGAAGCTGGATCAGAAGGTTGGCATCACAACTACAGATGAAAACTTAGTAAAACAAATTAGAGATTTAAATCATGCGCATATAAAGAGGATATATAATGTTTAATTGAATTGGATTCGGAAATGGAATTAGTTAAAGATTGTATGATAAAGTGGGCACAAAATATCCAGGAACCAATTCCGTTGGATATTTGGGAGGTAATCTGGGTTAGAAATGTCAAATTTACTCAGGCTCAAAATTTAAGAGAAAATTTTTATAAAATGTTTTATAGATGGCATTTGGAACCAAAAAAGTTGTCTAACATGTATCCTAACTTACAGTCTAAATGCTGGAGATGTGGTAGTTTAGATGCCACTTATTTTCATATGTGGTGGACTTGTAGAAATATAAAAGCTTTTTGGATTAAAATTTGGTGGAACATTCAAAAGATTTTTAAGAGAAAGATAAAGTTTTCTCCACAATTGTTTTTATTGGGTATTGTTGTAGATTGTGATACTAAAGAAACCAATTTGATGTTGAATTTGATAACAGCAGCACGGTTACTGGTGGGACAATATTGGAAGAAGGATAGTTTGCCTACTATAGAAGAATGGGTACTTAAAGTATCGAATCTTGCAGAAATGTCTAAGATTTCTGCTTATTTGAAGGATCATTCACAAGAAAGATATATTTCAGTTTGGAGAAGATGGATAGATTATATTCAGAATAAATATGGGACTAAAAAGTTCCACTTAGCTTATGAGTAGATTTTAGAGGGATATTGTTGTTAGCATTGATTATTTTTGTTTGTTATTATTATTATGTTTTTAATAATTTGAATGTATCTATGTTAAAGGGGAGTTAAAGCACATTATCAATTTGGTTAATTTTATAATGGATAATTTTAGTTAGAATATGATTATTATATCTATAACCCTGTATTCAGCTCTGGGAAGTGGGGGGGAGGGGGGTGGTTTGGGGTGGGTAGGTTTTGGGGATATGTATTGTAAAAAATTTTTTTGTAAAACTCTTTAATAAAAAAAAAAAGAAGGGTTCTTCACAAGTAGCATTTATTTGCTAGTTTTGCAGCATCCAGGAGTTACATGATTGCCATTTATGACATTCCTAGAGGGCTCCACACAAGTAAATTTAATGGGAGAAGCTGGATTTGCTTAAGTACCATGTGATTCATTTAATGACCACAGCAAAAAAGGGTAATAAAATCTGATACAATAAAATCAGAAGCAAGATAATAGGCACAGTTGCAGTTTCGTTTAGTATCCGCTTCATTTAATAGTCCAGTAGTTAGTCCCAATTGTGGCTGCTAAATGTGCATTACCTGGATTAGCTATATTGCTAAACAATTCCACTAAAGGAAATCTCCCTTCAACTAACACAGAATGAAATGCCAAAATTGAAAAACCTAAAGAGGAAACATGGTAGCTTCCAATCACGAATTACCCGAATAAAATGCCTATAGCTTGAGATTCCTCCTTTCCTGTAAGTGGTGGCCAGGGATGAAGTCCAAGTTATTGAGAGTTCCTATGTCTGTAGCACGAACACCAACATAAACAAAACTAAGTTAATTTTTAACATAATGAACACAAGCCTCTATTTAAAAAAAAACACTGAGCAAAGTTCCTCTCATTCTTGATTTGGAGTAAGAGAGAGGTGATGGTGATTGTCCTGGACAGCCTTGTCAGAATTGGGAAGCTAAGCTGAACCAGACCAGGTTAGTACCATATGTTAAAGACATCCAGGGAAAGAAGAAGTGATCCGCTGTCCTTAAGGAACCATGGCTTGATTCCATAGAGCTGGACAATTCCTCTCTGATCTCAAACCTTTAGTTCTGAGGGGAGAATGTTGACTTGGATGTAGGCCTATAGCTTCAAAAGTTCCTGGAGAAAACAGCTTATCTAGATCTTTAATTACAGTCAGAGAATGAAAATAGTTTTGTCGCTGAGTATAGAACACAGCTAGGCTTCTCACAGCTGATATCTGCCAAGGTTGCAAAAATCTTATCTATAGTCTGGGCTTCAAGCCAAGTCTCTTTTAGACAATAACAAGTTGTAATATCAGGTTTAGCCACAAGATATTGCCCATACCGTTTAAGACGGGGTTTTTTAAGTCCAAAATTTTTATAATCCTTTTTCCAATTTTACTTCTTTTTTGTAAGTAACCCAAATCTTCAATAAAAATAAATCTTTTAGTCCTCAAATTTTAGAAAGATAAAAATCCAGTTAGAATCAGGTTATTCTTTCAGCATTTTAAACTCCCCTGGATAGTCAGTCGCCGCTGTTTTTAGAGGGTGGGATAGAATTTCCCTTCCCTCTCTCCACGGGGAGGGGGGAATACTTTGGGCAGCTTATACAGATAGAAAAATAGTTAGGATTGAAGAGAGGTTCAGATCTCACCCAGTCTCATCCACGCTGCTTTATAGTTGCCTGGTGGTAAGTTTGACTTTGGCTGTCTGCAACCTACTGACGGGCCATATTTCTATGGCCAGTCTTTCATCCGCTGGTTTGGAGTGCTGCCCCAAATCGAGTGGAAGGGCTACTGCCCTTCCATGATCAAGCAGGGGTCCCCTCCTTGCTTGTCACCCCTACAAGTTGTCTTTCGACCCTTTCCAGGGTCCCTCAGTGGTGTGAAATTGGGCATGGAAGACGGAGCTGACCTTCCAGCAGCTGCAGCGGCAAACCAGAACTCACTCAGTCTGTCTGTCTGTCTGTCTGTCTGTCTGTCTGTCTGTCTGTCTGTCTGTCTATCTATCTATCTATCTATCTATCTATCTATCTATCTATCTATCTATCTATCTATTCGTCCAGATATTAATTGGCTTGGTTGTATTTCTTCTCCTGAATTTGGACTTTAAAATCTTTTTTACTCTCATGAGGCATTCAGTTCTAACATTCTTCCTGACTTCTTTGTGCTTGATGTTTTCAGCTTGAAAGATGCCCACATATTTGTAGTGATCTTCATCCATGCTCTTCATGGAATTTCCATAGGGCATTTTGATTCCTTATTAGAGCTATGGTGGCACAGTGGTTAGAATGCAATATTGCAGAGACTTCCTGTTTGGCAGCCATCGGGACAACTGGGAAAAGCTGGTGCTTGGCTTTCCAGCTTGGTTTTTCTTTGTCTAGCGCACAGGTCTGCAACCCGCGGCTCTGGAGCCACATGCGGCTCTTTCAGCCGTCTCCTGTGGCTCCCAGTCCTCTGCCATGTGCAGTCCCCCCCAAAAAAAGTGGCACTAAAAAAGTTCAACCAATCAATTCAAATATGCAGGGTAGGTGCCTATCTCGCCTTGTCTCCACTCTTCAGTCAAACCCTGTTCTGCACATGCGTGCATGTACACGCATGCGCACGCATTTTTTGCGGCTCCCAGTTTTTCCTTTTGTGAGGAAACCGGTTCTGCGTGGCTCTTTCACTGTTTCAGGTTGCTGACCCCTGGTCTAGCGACACTTAAATGGTCGTAAAGTTGCCCTGGAGGGGCAATGAAGGAGATGGGATACTTCAGGAGCTCAGATCAGGGGGCACCCGATCAGAGTGAACTGTAGGACCCTCTGGAAAAACGAAGGAAAAGGCTGTTAAATCTATCAGCCATAGCTGTCTCCAACAGGAAGAAAAAGGACTATAAATCAGCAGAATTTAAACTGCATGCTGAAGCTGGGTGAGCAAAATTTTCTCTTTCTTTCTTCTTGAGGATTATTTATTTATTTATTTATTTATTTATTTATTTATTTATTTATTTATTTATTTATTTATTTATTTATTTATTTATTTATTTAGATTTATATACTGCCCTTTCCCGAAGGACTCAGGGCAGTTTACAGGGTATTTAAACAAGAAATACAAAAGTTAAAAACAATTTAAAAAATTACATCAATCCCTGAAAAAAAAAAGTAAAAACCCCAATTAAAATTAAAATTAAAATTAAAATTCTCAGCCTGGGCCAGAGAGCTCGAAGAGCCAGGTCTTCAGGTCCTGGCAGAATGAACGGAGGTCGGGGGCAGTCCTGAGCTCCATGGGCAGCTGGTTCCAGAGGGCAGGCGCACCCACTGAGAAGGCTCTCCCCCTGGGTGTTATCTGCCGGCAAACTTTTACCGGCGGCACCCTGAGCAGACCCTCCCTGTGGGAGCGCACTGGATGAAGGGAATTTGATGCTGGCAGCAGGTGTTCCCTCAGATATCCCGGACCCAAGCCATTTAGGGCTTTATAGGTCATCAGCAGCACTTTGAATCTCACCCGGAGGGCAACCGGGAGCCAATGCAGCTCGCGGAGTAGAGGTGTTACATGGGAGTATCGGGAAACCCCCATCACAACTCACGCGGCCGCATTCTGCACCAGCTGAAGCCTCCGAATGGACCTCAAGGGCAGCCCCATGTAGAGAGAGTTGCAGTAGTCTAAATGGGAGGTCACGAGCACATGAGTGACTGTGCGTAGGGCATCTTGGTCCAGGTAGGGTCGCAACTGGTGCACCAGGCGAACCTGGGCAAAAGCCCCCCTGGTCACAGCTCCTATATGGTCTTCAAAATTGAGCCGGGAGTCAAGGAGGACGCCCAAGTTGCGAGCCCTATCAATGGGGGGTAACACCTCACCCCCCATCGTTAAAGGTGGAATGGTCTGGTTAACCCGAGATGCCAATATGTACAGCCACTCAGTCTTGGCAGGATTGAGACGAAGCCTGTTTCTCCCCATCCAGACCTGGACCGCCTCCAGGCAACGGGACATCACGGCGAGGGCATCGCTGGGTTGGTTCGGGGTGGAAAGAAAAAGTTGGGTATCATCAGCGTACTGATGATACCCCACCCCGAAACCACGAATGATCTCACCCAGCGGCTTCATGTAGATGTTGAACAGGAGGGGTGAGAGAACCGACCCCTGAGGGCCTCCACAAACGAGAGGCCTCGGGGTGGACCTCTGCCCTCCCATCAACACCGACTGCGAGCGGCCCAGGAGATAGGAGGAGAACCACCGTAAAACGGTGCCTCCCACTCCCAACCCCCTGAGACGCCGCAGTAGGATACCATGGTCGATGATATCAGAAGCCGCTGAGAGATCTAATAGGACTAGGACAGAGGAACAACCCCTGTCCCGAGCCCGCCAGAGATCATTCACTAGCGTGACCAATGCCGTCTCTGTGCTGTGCCCGGGCCTGAAACCCGATTGGTATGGTTCCAGATAATCAGTTTCCTCCAGGAACAGAGGAAACTGATGCGCCACCACACTCTCAACAACCTTCACCAAAAAGCGAAGGTTGGAGACTGGACGATAATTATTTAAAACAGCCGGGTCCAGGACAGGCCTTTTGAGGAGGGGTCTCACCACCGCCTCCTTCAAGGCGGCGGGGAAGACACCCTCCTTCAAAGAAGCAGTTATTACTGCCTGGAACCAGCCTCGTGTCTCCTCCCGGGCCGCGTAAACCAGCCAGGAGGGGCACGGATCCAACAAACAGGTGGTGGAGCTCAGCCTCCCCATGATCCTGTCCACATCATCAGGGGAAACAGGATCAAACTCAGTCCAGATAACATGCTCAAGACCATCCGATTCCTCCACATCAGACTCCGCCCAGTCAGAGTCCAGACGGGCCCGGATCTGAGCGATTTTGTCCGTCAGATAATGACTAAACTCCTCAGCCCGTCCCTGTAAAGGATCCTCCCTCACCTCCTGGTTAAGGAGGGAGCGAGTCACCCTAAACAGGGCGGCCGGGCGATTATCTGCAGACGTGATGAGGGCAGCGAAATAATTAGACTTCGCCGTCCTTATCGCCGCACGATAAAACCTTATAAAGGTTCTTAACTGCAATCGGTCAGATTCGGATCGGCTGGATCTCCAACCGCTCTCTAGACCCCGTCTCCGATGCTTCATCTCCCGGAGCTCCGCAGAAAACCATGGAGCCCAGCGGGATCTGCGCTGGGTCAGAGGTCGCAAGGGTACAACACAGTCAAGTGCCCTGGCGGCCGCCCTTTCCCAGGCATCCACCAAGGCATCGACTGGGCTGTGGGTGAGGGCGATGGGTATAGAATGGACCGTTCCGGGTCCATTAGGCACCTGGGGCAGAACCACCTGGTCGGTTCCGCAGCCCAGCGGTGGGGGGGGTTGTAACGGAAGACCAGCCGCAGGAGATGATGATCTGACCATGACAGGGGGACAATGGTTGGTGAACCCCCTCCCAGATCATCCAACCACTGTCCAGACAGGAACACCAGGTCAAGAGTGTGACCCCCCACATGAGTCAGGCCCTGAATTACTTGGGTCAGGCCCATGGCCATCATAGAAGCCATGAACTCCCGAGCTAACTCAGACGGCCCTCCCAGTGAGGGCAGGTTGAAGTCACCCAGAACTATAAGCCTGGAGAACTCCACCGCCAACCCTGAGAGGGTGTCGAGCAGCTCGGGCAGGGCTGTTGCCACACAGCTGGGCGCCAGGTATGTGAGCAACAAACCCAACTGAGCCTGAGGGCCACATCTCAGGAGGAGGGACTCACTCCCGGCCATCTGGACAATGGTGGTCTCCTGTGGGCGTAAAGTCTCCCGAACAACCACCGCCACCCCACCACCTCTGCCCTGAGCCCGTGGCTGGTGTAGCATACGGAAACCTGGAGGGCATAACTCGGTCAGAGAAACCCCTCCCTCCGAGCCCAACCAAGTCTCCGTGATGCACACCAGATCCGCACATTCCTCCTTGATCAAGTCCTGGATGAGGGGAGTCTTGTTAACGATGGATCTGGCGTTAAAATAAACCAGCCTAAGCTCAGGGGCCTGATCACCCTCATCCACGGGCAAAAGGGTGCTAACTGGAGGGTCGGAGTGCGCCACCGCTCGAAGACAGCGGGGACGCGATCCCAGATGTTGATGTGGCCCTCCGTGCAACCACCTGCTGCAAATCCCTATCATCGTGGGGATTTGAAGCCCCACCCCGACATTCACAGAACCAGCAGCCTCCACCCCCAACCCCGTCCCGTCAGGACCTCCAACAGGCCCAGACTGAGTGCCGGTTAATAATTCTCAACATTTATAAATGTTGAGCCCCTGATTGGAAAGGATGGAAAGTAAAGACCCCCCAGAAGATTTAAGAGCGGCAAGTAATTATATAGGGGGGAAAGACTCTTTGTCAATGCTCATCCTGCAGCGTGCAGAACAACGGCCGGACAGGAACGAGAGACCCACGCAAAGGATTGTATGTGCTTTATTCTTCTTCACAGCAACCCGAAGCAGGAAAACAAAGTCAGCGTTGGCCGCTACCCGCAACCAACGCTGCTAAATACATGCCTATGGCACACACCCAAACCCCACCCAAACACGCCCACATACTCCCAACCCCTATATACACCCCACCCCTCCCCAGCAGAGCCTTTTGCTTCTTACTCCCTTTCCGTCAGGTAAGCCCGCACCCAAAGCCCTTCACCACCGTGCCCCACCCCCATGCCCCATCCCAAAACGGACCCCACCCGGCCCCTACATGGCCACCTGCACTGCAGCAGGAACGAGCCCGTCCCCCGACGAAAAGGCTGCGGGGCCTGCCGGCACCTGGGCAGGGCTGTCCTGCGCCTGTGCGCGCTGCACAGCTGTCTGTCTGTTGGGTCCGTGGTCCGGTAGTGGAATAGAGGCACCTGGGGCAGCAGCCGCCACCTGGCGGCTGCACGCAGCCGCGCCAACTGTCGCAGCATCCTTGCCGGCTCCACTGTCAACCAGTGTGTTCTGCGCCTGCGTGGCGACAAACGGGAGTCCCGCCGGCAGCAGCGCGGCCGGCTGCCATGAAATGGCCGTCCGGCAACTCTCCTGGGCCAGCGAGGAGCGGGGCGGTCCAGGCGAGTCTGTCAAGCCGTCAGGGCACCCGGCAACCAGGTCAGGAAGGGCCATAGGGGAGGAGAGGGCCCCCGTTGAATGTTGGCCCCACGGGGCCCGACAATAGGATATTGATAAATAAGCCAAGGAGGACATCTAGTGGTGAAAGAAGAACGAAATTTCTGATATACTGTTGTTGACTGAAGTTAACCTTGACAAAAGACACCTGCAATGATAAGACTGCCTTGTTGTGAGATTGAGATTCAAAGCTACTTTTATTGACTTTGGCTAAATTTAAACAGACGATGTTTTGGCTTTAGATTGTAAGCTGTAAAATGACGTCATCGAAAATTACTATATTCATGAAGAAAACGTCTTCTGCACCCTCAGTAGGACAATCCAGTCCTACAACACAGGGATCTATTGAAGCAATGTTGCATCGTGAAAAAATAAGTACTGCTCAAAGTGAAACACAGATTTCATGACTTCCGGATGGCAAGGTGTCGCCGGAGGCAGCCATTCTTCGGCTGTCAGCCTCGCGGCTCCGTAGAGCTGCCAAAAACAGCGCCGATCAGCTGTTTCGGCGGCTCAGAAGCCCCCTCCTCGGGAAAAGAGGAGGGGGTGAGCGCCCAGGTAGGGGTAGAGCTCTCCGGGGCCGCCAGAACTTAAAGTTTTGGCGGCTGAAGGATTGAGCCCCCCCGAAGCCTGGGCATGCTCTGGACTGCGAGGCGCCTCTGCTCCGGGTTTTTTGGAGCAGAACAGGGCATTCGCAACCATCCCTGCTAGCAAGGAAGAACTTCTGAGAACGAGGACGCAGGTAGAGCGATGCAGGAGATTTTGGTGAAGATGGTGTTTTGATCTTTAACTCAACGGATTTTGCTGAGCTCGTAAGTGGAAGTGCGTAGCTAACAATAGTGGGTGAAAATGGCGGCTATATCTTCTAAAGTTCCTGCTCTGGTGCAGCAGTCTTCGTTGAAAACTTTATTGTCCTCTGCACCCGTATCTGCATCAGCTTTTACAGTAAAAGATCTGCAGAATTTGTTGCAAGAGGCTATGGAAAAGCAAATGCAACAATTTGCTGAGATAATGGATAAAAAGTTGGAGGAGAAGTTAACAGAAAAATTAGCTAAGGTTATGGATGGAAAGATTATAGAACTGAGAGCAGACATTATATCTGCAATGCAAGGCATGGTTAAATGCATTGAGAATTTGGACGAAAGAGTGGAAGATCTTACTCAAAATGATATTAGACTGGAAGCAAAAATGACAGAAACTGAAAATGTGGTAGAGAAAATTGATTATGATTTGATTTCGACACAGTATTATCAGATGGAGTTTGCTTTAAGAATTAGAGGCTTAAAAGAAAATCCTAAGGAAAATTTGAAGAGAATGGTTTCTGAGGCTTTGGAGGGGGTGCTGAGACGACCAGCAGATGAAATAATGGAAGATATAGATAAAATTTTTCGTGTTAATTCTTGGATTGCAAGACAAAGGAAATTACCCAGAGATGTGGTGGTTTATTTTACAAAGAGAATGATTAGAAATGAAGTTATTCAGGCCTCCTACAATATTGATTTTGTAATTGCTGAGCAAAAAGTTCTGATTTTAAAAGAGATCCCTTCAAGAATTTTAAGAAAAAGGAAGGAATTTGCTTTTTTGACACAAGAATTGAGACGACGTGATATCAAGTTTAGATGGCAGATACCAGTGGGTATGGTGGTGACCTATGAAGGTATGAGGCATTGTTTTACTACGGTGATCCAGGCACGTGATTTCTACAGTAATGTTTTAAAAGCAGCCCCCATACCATCTTTGGAATCTACAAAGAAAAAAGGTGAGAGAGAGTCTCAACGCTACAGAGAGAATCTACAAGATGCTGAAGGGCTAACACAGATAGATGTGAAAGCTACAGGAATGGATCAAATTTCATTACCACCGGAGAAGGCCAGAAATTGGAAGAGGCATGCTGCTTCTGGACGAATGAATCAAGCTTGAAGACTTAGCTGCATAATTGCAGGAGATAATAATGTAATAAGGATTATGGGAATTGAAATTGTTAGAAGGACTAAATATTTGGGGATATATGTATGTATGTATATTTATGTTGTTTTAGCTTTAAGATGATTATGGAAGTGGATATTGTGTGTTAGGTATATACTTTGTGATATGCTTGGTGTAACTTTGGGAAAAAATATAGATGAAAGTTAACTTGTAATATTTTTATGGGTAATAATGAAACAGGTAATAGAAAATATAAGAATAATGTGATTATATAAAAAAATTTTAAGTTTGGAAAGTACTGTATGGTATTTTAAGTTGTATAATATATTAGGAGAAGGAAAGGTTGTATAAACTTGGTTTTAGTATGAATTTAAAGCCCAGTTGGAAAGGAGAATAGTTTTAGAAAATTGATATAAATTGTTTTATCTGTGATTGTTTTTGTTGGGTATTAGATTAAAAAGTATTATTTTGTATTTGAATAATTATTGATATGATATATATATGTTTGGAGTTTATCTATATGAGTTAAAGTGCGATAGTATAAATAGTTTAGGATTGTTTGCGTAAGTTAGATTATGATTGTTTGTATTTTTATACACTGTATTCAGCTCTGGGAAGTGGGGAGGGGAGGGGAAAGGGAGGGAGGGGTTGGGGAGGGTTGGGGAGGGGGAAGAGGGTGGGAGGGGAAGGGGTTGGAAGGGGTTTTTCTTTTTTTGTTAAAGATAAAATGTATTGTAAAACTTTTCAATAAAAAAAATTCATTAAAATTTCTTCAAGATCTTATGTTAAAAAATCAAGAGACTTTGGAGAGGAATCATTTAGAAATGCAAGAAAATCACAGAACTACACAAAGTAAACTGGATAAATTAAATGAAGAAATTTTGGATATAAAGGGAAAATTTGAAACAGAATCAAATGATAATAAAAAATCAACAGAAGATACACAAAATTGAAGAAAAAACAGATGACAATGATAAAATGATAGAAATGTTACTACAGGAAAATGAAAAATTAGAGAATGCCATTAAGATTTTAGAGATGGAAAAAGCGGAACATTATTTAAGATTTCAAAACATTCCTGAGGATAGAGAAGAAAACATAGCGGAGGTGATTATTGACATCCTGGAGGAGACTTTGAAAGCAGATCGAGGAGAAATTCAACTTGAGTTATATGACATATTTCACTTCAATTCAAGCTATGCAAGAAGAAATAAGCTGCCAAGAGAAGTACATGTATGGTTTACAACGAAGATAACAAGAGATGAAGTACTACGGAAAGTTAGAGATGAACCAATACAATATAAAAATAAAGAAATTGTGGTTTTAAAGAAGATACATAAGAGAGTTAGAGATACACGAAGACAGTACCATTTTTTGACCACGAAATTGATTGCCAATGGCATAAATTTTAGATGGTTGATGCCGGAAGGTATCTTAATAAACTGGAACAATACAAGGTATAGACTGGACTCAATTTGGAAAGCAGAAGATTTTGAAGTGAGGAATAGGTCAATTCTAGATGAAGGAGTAAAACTAAGTCAAGGGAAGAGTAAAGAGCAGAAACAAACAGAAGAGAGGACTCAAGGAGCAACTGCACAAACAGAAGAACAGAAAGAGAAAGATGACCAAAAGGGCAAGGATGAAGGACTTGCCAGAGAACAAAGGACTACTAGATCTACTAGACCAAAATATAAATAAATGGAAATGGATAAAGAAAATGGAATCTTCTCAGTAAACATAAATGGACTGAATTCTCCAATTAAAAGAAATAAGATTTTTAGGAAATTACGGAAATGAATTTGGATATAATTTGTTTGCAAGAAACACACATAAAAGTACTGCATCATAAATTTTTGTAATATCCAAAAATTGGGAAACTTTATTATGCATCAGCACAACAGAAAAAAAGAGGAGTCGCTTTATATATTAAAGAGACAATAGATTCTAAAATGGTATATTCAGATGAAGAAGGAAGAATTTTAATGGTAGAAATTTATCTGCATCAAAAGCAAATATTATTAGTGGCAATTTATGCACCAAATAATAATCAAGAAAAATTTTACAAAAACTTACATAGAAAAATAATAGAAATGGAGTATCAAAATGTTTGCTTACTAGGAGATTTCAATGCAATAATAGATGGAGAAATTGATTATAAAAGTAACAAAACAGGGAAAAATGGAAGAGGAAGATTACCTAAGACATTTTTTGATGTGATGGAGGAAATTGGAATTCAAGATGTTTGGAGGGAAGTGAATCCACAAAAATTGCAATATACTTTTTACTCAAATAGCCAGAAATCCTGGTCAAGGATTGATATGATTTCGATGACTGCCGATCTGAGGATGAATGTTTGGGACATTGAAATAGAAACAGGCATATGGGCAGATCATAATCCCTTGAAAATGACCTGGAAAGGAATACAAAAAGGGCCAAGATGGACTTTAAATCATTCTATATTAAAGGAAAAAGAATTTATAGAGTTAACAAAAAAAGAAATGGAATTCTTCAAAGAAAATAAAAAAGAAGATTCTACAGTACAAAATCTATGGGATACAGCTAAAGTGTATTTCAGAGGTATAGCGATAACGTATATGGCAAGGAAAAATAAACAGAGAAAACAGCAATATGTATTATTAAAAGAAGAATTTGGAAAGTTAGAATCAGAACTGCAAAGAAATCCACAAAAAAGTGGCAGAACAGATAAAAAGAGTGAAACAATTTTTTTTTAAATGCTAAGAAGCCGGGAAGATGGTTAGCTTATAAACTTAAAAAACAGGAAAAAATGATACATAATTTACTTGATAGGAAAGGTTATTTACAATATAAAAATGAAGAAATAAAAAAGATAGTTAAAGAATTATATAAGGAACTGTACGATAAATAGGAGACTTCAAGAGAGAAAACTGTAAAATACTTGGAAGAATGTAATCTTCCAAAGATTTCAGAGACATTTAAAAATATGTTAGATGAAGGGGTTACAATGATGGAAATAACAGAGGCCATAAAGAGACAAAAAAATGGGAAAACTCCTGATCCAGATGGACTTCTGGCAGAGTTATGTAAGAACTTACAAGAGATATTAAGTGAACCGTTGAAAGATGTTTGTAATGGACTTTTATTAGAAGCTAAAATGCCAATGACGTGGATTGAAGCAAATATTACTTTTATACCAAAAGAAGATTCAGATTTGACTCAGATTAAGAACTATAGACCAATTTCATTGCTCAATGTGGATTATAAAATTTTTACTTCAATAATGGCGGAGAGATTGAAAAAATACTTGGTTGAATTTATACACCCGGATCAAAATGGCTTTTTACCAAAGAGACGAATTAAAAATAACTTAAGAGTGATAATAGATGTATTGGAATACTATGAGTTACATCCAGGGAAACAAATGGCATTAATATTTTTAGACGCTCAAAAGGCATTTGATAATCTTTCATGGCAATTTATGATTCATCAATTACAAACAATGGACTTTGGACAGAATTTTATAAATATGGTAAAAGCAATATATAATAAACAAACAGCCAAAGTGATTGTGAATGGAGATTGTACTGAGAGCTTTGAAATAAGGAAAGGCACAAGGCAAGGATGCCCTCTATCCCCTCTGTTATTCATTTTCACTTTGGAAGTTTTAAATTGAAATATAAGACAAGATACAGAAATTAGAGGGTTGGGGATAAAGGGTGAAACATATAAACTACAAGCATTTGCTGATGATTTAGTATTTATTTTGGAAGAACCCTTGAAGATGATCCCAAAATTGTGGGGGAAAATAGAACAATATGGTGAAATAGCAGGATTAAAAATAAATAAGGAAAAAAAGAAGATAATAGTTAAGAATCTTATGGATAAGCAAAAAAGCCGAATGTCAGACGTAACAGAGGTACAGATAGTGAAAAAGGTAAAATATTTGGGTATATATTTATCAGCTAAGTGCTCAACAATAAAAGAAGATAATTACACAAGGTTATTGAAACAAATAAAGGTAGACTTGGAAAAGTGGAAGAATTTAAAACTGTCATTATTAGGAAGAATTACTACAGTTAAAATGAATATATTGCCTAAGATTTTATTTTTGTTTGAAACAATTCCGATAAAACTTGGGATTTTTTTTTTCAAGAGTTGAATTAAATTAATTTTGAAGTTTGTATGGCAAGGAAAGAAAGCTAGAATAAAGATGAAAACTATTATGTCGTGGGCTCTGATGAGCAGGAATGAAGACACACAGCTGAGTACAGAGAAACTCATTCTTTTATTAAGCTGGAACTGTACTGAGGACTTGGGGGCACCCTGCCACAATATGTAGCCAGACCCTCTGGTAGCAACCAATCAGATTGAACCCATGTTTGCCGCCCAAAGTTGACCAATTGCAGGACCGGAGACGTCTTGCACGCACGTGGTGAGGTACCAAAAGCCCCAGTACATAACACCCCTCCCTCCTAAGATCAGACTATAATACCCTTATTAACTTGACAATAGTCAAGGCTTATGACTCACTCCCAACAACCAAAATACTAAAATAATAATAATAATGCTTGTTAAGCCAAAGCAATTAGAATGATATTACACGACCTTTACAGACATGCCTTGTAGAATGGACTACAATGAGATTAAACAACGGCTAAAATAACTGGTCAATGCAGTATAACTACAAAGAGAAAAAAAAGTCTCAGTGAACATGCTTGACAGCAGTTACAAATTACCCCCAATTTCTGTATGTAGTAGTACAATGTCATAGCATTACACATCACTTTATTTTACAACATAGTCTGTAAGATATGCTGGGGGTTTGTGTGGTCTGGAGGAACACCTTGGAGTTCCAGTCACTTTGTGGTCTACCAGCTTACCCAGTGGGCTGGGTAGACCCATGTCCCCTTGTGCTCCATTGTCCAGGGGAGTTGAATTTCTCTGGCTAGCCTCTCCAGGTTGGCCCACCCCAGAGTCAGACTGTTTAGCAGAGTAGGCACAGCGGTCGCTGAGATTCAGCTGGTTTGCCTGGTCAGGGGTCCCATGTTGCACTTCTGAGCTGCCATGTTCCTCCTTGGAATCAAGTTCCACTGAGAAAGGAAAACCCTGGTGGTTCTGGTGTGGGCTGGCTTGGGCGCCAGCTTGAAGACTTCGGGAGAGACTTGTGCCATAGTCCTCACTTAGTGACCGTTCTGGAAACCTTTTCCTAAGTTGGTCAATGTGTCTTCTGACCAGTCGCCCTCCCTCCAACCCCACTTTATAAGATAGGGGTCCGGATTCTTTGATCACCTGACCAGGAACCCACAAGTTTCCAGGCCCATAGTTTCTGGCCCAAACCCAAGCACCTAATTGCAGCCCCCTTGGGGGTTTTGGTTTAGAGCCTTCAGATGCAACTCTGTCTGGATGCAACCTGTCCAGTTTAGTAATTAAGCGCCTTCCCCAATGAAGCTCAGCAGGACTTTTACCTGTAGATGTGCAGGGTGTAGTATGTTGACAGAGCAAGAAATCTGCCAGTCTATGATGCCAGTCACCTGTGATGATGCGCTTGAGTGCCTCCTTTGTTGGCCTCACCATGTGTTTGGCTTGTCCATTTGAAGAGGGGTGAAATGGTGCAGACGTACAGTAGTATGTCTGATGAGGTTAGCTCTGAGAAAAGCCTGAAACTCAGCAGCAGTGAATTGAGCCCCATTATCAGAAACCAAAACATCAGGCAACCCATGTGTTGCAAAGAGTTTTCTGAGCACCTGGATGGTCCTAGCAGTAGTCATATTAGGGACTGGAACTACTTCCAGCCATTTTGAGTGGCTATGCACTTCTACTATAAAAAGCTGTCCTTGAAAAGGTCCAGCATAGTCTATGTGAACCCTGGACCAGGGAGTATGTGTTTCCTCCCACCTATGAACTGGGGCCTGAGGCATTTCGGGCCTAGACCTCTGACAGGTATAGCAACCATGGACTTGATCCTCCACAGCCTTATCCAGACCAGGCCACCAAAGGTAGCTTCTAGTTAAGGCTTTCATCTGTACAATGTTTGGATGGCCTTCATGTAAGGATTGTAAGACTTTGACCCTCAATGATGTGGGGATAATGACTCTGTTGCCCCATAATATTCAGCCCTTATGTGCAGACAATTCATGTCTCCTGACAAAATAAGTTTGGAAATCAGGGCCTGGACTTTTTTCCAACCAGCCCATGTATACCCATGACAGAACTCTGCTCAGAATTTTATCTGTGGCAATCTCAGCAGCAATATCCCCAGCATGGAGGGGAAACTCAGGCAAGTCCTGAATGGACAATATTTTAGCAGCAGGAGCTGGATCAGGATCCATTAGTGGCAGTGGTAGTCTGCTGAGGCCATCTGCATTGCCCATTTCCTGCCCAGGTTTGTGAATTAACTTAAATTTGTATGCAGACAAAAATATAGACCATCTCAGCCTTCTTGGAGATAGTATGTGGGGAGTTTGCTTATCTGTTGTGAATAGCCCCAAAAGGGTTTTGTGGTCAGTGTAGACATTGAAATCCCTGCCATATAAATAATCATGAAATTTTTTGACTCCAGCCACTATGGCTAAGGCTTCTTTATCAATTTGGGCATAATTATGCTCAGCAGCAGATAAGGTTCTAGAATAGAATGCAATAGGAACTTGTTTCCCATTCTTCTCTATGTGGCTTAAGACTGCCTCCACCCCGTAGGGAGATGCATCACATGCAAGACATACAGGTTTAGACTCAATGTAATGAGTTGCAGTGGACTTTTCTGAAAGAAGGGCCTTAAGATCTTGGAAACTTTTTTCATGTAAGTCAGTCCATTTCCAAGGGGCTTTTTTATCAAGTAGCCTGTGGAGGGGCTCAGCTATTGTAGCCTTATGAGGTAGAAACGTGTGATAAAAATTCAGAAGGCCCAAAAATGCTTGCAGCTCTGCTTTTGATTTTGGCCTAGGAGCCATTTTGATGGCCTTTACTTTTGAATCAGCGGGGTGAATCCCACTAGCATTGATATGGAACCCCAAGAATTCCGTTGATGAGACCCCAATGCTACATTTGTTTTTCTTTAACTTGAGGCCCGCATCGCGGAGCCTTTGTAACACAGCCCTGAGCCTGTTGGACAATACTTCTGGGGATTCCCCAGCAATGAGAACATCATTAAAATAAGGACAGACACCCTGTATACCTTTAAGTGTGTGTTCCATAATCCCTTGGAAAATACGCTGACTCCAAACTGCAAACGTTTGTCTGATTGCCCCTCTATGAGTTACTATTGTTTGAGCCGCAGCTGTGGCCTCATCTACCAGCAGTTGCTGATATGCCTGTGCTAAATCAAGTTTAGCAAAAATGGTTCCCCCTTGCAAAGAGGCTAGAATATGCATGTTGATTTAAGGCTTTATTTAATGTGCATTTGTAGTCTGCGCAAATACAAACCTCCCCATTGGGCTTTAGTGGGGTGACAATAGGAGTTTCCCACTCCCCCCCATCAACAGGTTGTAATACACCCTGCTCTACTAACTTATTGATTTCAGAATTGATTTTGTGTTTTAAGGCAAAAGGAACTCTGCGAGGCTTGAGCCTAATCGGTACAACGTTAGGATCTAATTTAAAAGAAATTGGTGACCCAGTATAAGTTCCCAGTTTTGACTCGAAAACATCCACGAATTCCTCACAAACAGCCATGAGGTCTGCTGTCTGTGTACAGTTAATGCCTGTTATTTGAATGCCCAAAGCCTCAAACCAATTAAGTCCAATAAGACTTGTTCTTTGGCCCTCTACTATTATGACATCCAGGTGCCCCAAAAACCCTTTAAATTTCACCAATAAGGTGGCTTCACCCTTAACTTCGGGAGAAGGGCGGTATACAAATTAAATTATTAAATTAAATTAAATTAAACTTTAATGTGAGCATTCTGAAAATCTGTTAAAATAATATCTGAGGGCCTTAGTTTAGCCCACTGGTTGCTGCGTCTGCACACAAAATTGAATGTGTCATGCGAGATGATTGAGACCGCTGAGCCAGAGTCCAATTCCATTTTGCATGGAATTCCTTGTAGCTCTACCAAGAGCTTGAGTTTAGGCTTAAGGGGACGACGAGCCCCGGTGCAACAAATGCTTCTCTGGCTCCTGAAGAACCCCACACTAACTGGACCCAGGGCCCCAGTACCTCTCCTAGTCGGTTCCTCTGACTGGTGCTTGGGTGGCCTGTCTCTCTGGTGAGCTCTGCACACCACACGCGATGTGGCCAGTCCTTCCGCAAGCTCTACACATGGCCGAACGGTATCTGCAATTGGCGCGGGAGTGGTTGCCTCCGCACCCCTTACATCTAGGTAAGAGAACTGCCTTGTAATCATTCTCTTTTTGCTGGTTGCCGCGGTTTTGCACGCTTGGCTGTCTCTGGAGCTTGTTTATTTTGGGTTCTTTGTCTTCTGATGATTCTCTGCCGCATTTGGCGACCTCGTGGTGGACGGAATCTTCTATCTTTGGAGATTTGGTGGGCTGCACTGTTTGTACTGCACCTCTGGCTGCTTCGTCAGCCATGACCTCGTCCTGTGCTTTGGCGAATGTGAGATTTGGTCTGGCAAACAGTCTCTGCTGGAGGGTTCTGTCTCTCAGGCCACAGATGAGTCAGTCTCTCAAATGTTCCTCTAAATTCAAAAACTTGCAGAGGCGTGTGGCCTGCCTTAGGCCCACGATAAATTCTGAAGCTGTCTCTCCGGGAAGCTGCACTCATTGGTCGAATTTAAAACACCAGGCCATCTCCAACATTTTGGGTTGAAAATGCCTGGTCAGCTTCTTCGTTAGGTCAGCAAACGATACTGCTTCAATGGGCGTTGGTGCGAAGAGGTTTTCCGCTAGATCAAAAGTTGCTGGCCCACACACGCACAGCAACGTCGCAGCTTTTAGGCCTTCCTCTGCAATCTGGTTTGCTCGTAAATAGTTCTCCACTTGCGAGAGGTAAGACGGCCAATCTTCTGGATGTTTAATGTCGAACTCTCAGAGTTTGCTGACCTTCGGCATCTTTTCCTAGATTCCTGCATTCTTGGCTCCTGCTTCTTAGGCTCAGCGAATGCGTTCTCTGAGCACGCGGCTGCTATTGTAGCTTTACTAGCTGGCCTGGGGGGGGGGAAGATGCCTCTTCCCTCCAGCGAGTAATGCCAACCCCTCATGACTTCAGCCCTTAGGCGGTGAAGCAGGATCCCATCCTCGTCACCACTATTATGTCATGGGCTCTGATGAGCAGGAATGAAGACACACAGCTGAGTACAGAGAAACTCATTCTTTTATTAAGCTGGAACTATACTGAGGACTTGGGGGCACCCTGCCACAATATGTAGCCAGACCCTCTGGTAGCAACCAATCAGATTGAACCCATGTTTGCCGCCCAAAGTTGACCAATTGCAGGACCGGAGATGTCCTGTCTGGGTTGCTGGAGAACCATTTGTTCTCCAGCAATGCACGTGGTGAGGTACCAAAAGGCCAGTACATAAGAAAAACCTTGCAAGATACTAAGGAAAATGGAGGCTTTGGCCTACCTGAGTGGGCTTTGTATTATCAAGCATCTGTATTAACATGGGTGAAAGAACGGATAATGCTTAGGAACAAAAGGTTGTTATACTTGGAGGGACATGACTTATAATTGGGGTGGCACATTTTTTGTGGTATGGGAAAAACAAAATCCATAAGTATTTTCAAAATCACTGTATTAGAAATGCTTTGATAACAGTATGGGGAAAAATTAAAACGAAAATATATGTAAAAATTCCAGGGTGGTTATCAACAATTGAAGCTTTTTCACACACAAATTTGTTAGATTTTGAAAAAAACTTGGACATATAGAGATATTTTAAATATTGATGGGACATTAAAATCGAAACAAGAGCTGGAAAATCAGGGTATCAACATGTCATGGTGGATACGCTTACACATACAAAATAGATATGAAAAAGATATGAAACTGTATGGATTCTATAAAGAACAAACTGATAAGATATTATTAACTTCTGATGAGAAATTAATTAAGAAAATGTATAATTTTTGTTAATTGTAGAGATGGAAAGTGAACAAACTAAAGAGACAATGATAAGGTGGGCGAAAAACTTTGGTTATAATATAGAATTAGAAAAATAGCAAAAATTATGGGAGAGAAATTATAAATTGACAATGTCAACTGCGTATAAAGAAAATCTGTGTAAAATGTTTTATAGATGGCACTTGCCTCCAGCAAGATTAGCAAAAATGTTTAAAAATGTATCAGGTAAATGTTGGAAATGTAAACATAATTTAGGTATGTATTATCATATCTGGTGGACATGTGACAAAGTAAAGGCCTATTGGAAAAAAATACATGCTTGGCTAGAAAAAATATTAGGTGAACATGTAGTATTTAATCCTGAAATTTTTTTATTAGGTATAGTACCAGAAAAGATTAATAAGCAAAACTTATATTTGGTTTTACGTATTATAACTGCCCCCTTCATGGATTACTGCCTTGTTGTGGCGAAGGGGCTTGCGTAATTCAATGAAGCTATGAGCTATGCCGTGCAGGGCCACCCAAGACAGAAAGGTCATAGCAGAGAGTTCTGACAAAACGTGATCCACTGGAGAAGGAAATGGCAACCCACTCCAGTATCTTTGCCATGAAAACCCTATGGACAGTACCAAAAGGCAAAATGATATGACGCTGGAAGATGAGCCCCTCAGGTCGGAAGGCGTCCAATATGCTACTGGGGAAGAGCAGAGGGCTAGTACTAGTAGCGCCAGAAAGAATGAAGCGACTGGGCCAAAGCCGAAAGGACGCTCAGCTGTGGATGTGTCTGGTGGTGAAAGGAAAGTCCGATGCTGTAAAGATTTTTTCTCCATAGGAACCTGGAATGTAAGATCCATGAATCGAGGAAAGCTGGACGTGGTCAAACAAGAGATGACAAGACTGAACATCGACATCTTAGGTATCAGCGAACTAAAATGGACAGGAATGGGTGAATTTAATTCAGATGACCATCAGGTATACTACTGCGGGCAAGAATCCCTCAGAAGAAATGGACTAGCCTTCATAGTCAATAAAAGAGTAGGAAAAGCAATACTGGGATACAATCCTCAAAATGACAGAATGATCTCAGTTCAAATCCAAGGCAAACCATTCAATATCACAGTAGTCCAAGTCTATGCCCCAACCATGATGGCTGGATGAGGAATTCTGGGAGTTGAAGTCCACAGGTCTTAAAGTTGCTAAGTTTATAAACCCCTGAGCTAGCTGGTCAGTCCTTCGTTTTGTTTTGTTTTTTTAAGCTGCCTCAGGGGTGTCATGTGTCACAATGTTGCAACCCAGACTGAAAGGCTCTGGCAATTGCAAAAAGCTTTAGCTTTAAAATTAAACCTGTTTATCTTCAAAGAAAACTTTCTAAAAGCCATAGACAGACTCAAGGGGGTAAAACATTTGTTTAAAGGAATTAAACCTACAGAAGTCAACACTTTGGACTCATTCCTAGCCTAAACTACAGACTAAAATATTCCAATAACCAAAGCACACAAAGAAGCATCTGAATTACAAAACACTGTAAAAACTGTACAAAAATCCTTATGGTAACCCAATCAAGCTGCCAGATGATCCAGAACTAAATAAACTCACCTCCTTTCCAACATGCCGACTTTTCATTTCATCAGGGGACCTTTTCTTCAAGCAACAGCTGCTTCTTCTCTGTCCCTGTTTCCTCCCTGCCAGCTGACATCCTTCTCTTTCCCTTTCCTGCCCAAGCCATCCCCTTTTATAGCCTCTCCTCTGGTCTCCCCCCCTTTTCTTCAATTCACCTCCAGCTCCGTGCTGCTTCAGGAAGCACCAATCAGCTGGAGCCAATCAGCTGGAGCCCTGCCAGCTCCCGGGGCTTCTGCCAAGCCCAGACAGTCCTGCAGTAGTTTGATTCTCACCGGCTCATGATTGACTCAGCCTTCTATCCTTCCGGGGATGGTAAAGTGAGGACCCGGATTGCTGAGGGTTATATGCTGACTGGGTAAACTATTTAGAGAGGGCTGTAAAGCACTATGAAGCAGTATATAAGTTTAAGTGCTATTGTTCTTCTTCTTCTTCTTGTGCATTATTGGACGTTGGCGATCATGTTGGTGATCCTGTTTTTATCAGCAGCCACACGAAAAAGTGCTGCTGAGTTTTGTCCAAACCAGTCCCTTAGATTTTGAAGCCATGATGTTCTTCTTCTGCCTGGACCTCGTTTGCCTTCAATCTTTCTATTGTGTAGTGGGTCCGACGCAAGAGAGACGCCAGCCGGTGTGTGAGTTCAGCTCTTTATTGGAAGGGGAAGTGAACTGAGGAATGAGGGCTACCTGGCCTCCTTATATACCTGGCCAGGTAAGCTAACAGCCAATGGGGTTGGCCCTAGGTTTCCCGCCGAAACTGTCCAGGCCAACGCCCCCTGATGGCTGTTGCTATGCAGATTCCTGCATACATAACACCCCTCCCCCCTTAGAGAAGACCCACATAACAACAACATGCAACTACTATAACTATGAGTATATATATAAAAAAAACAGTGGTGTCCTTGTGTGAGGGTCACTTGCACACATAGTCCGACAGGTAGGCTGGTGTCCTGTGTGGACGGGTGGATCGTCTGGGTGTGCTTGGCCCCTGGGCTTGGACCGTGGGTTCCTGAGGCCTTTGTGCAGGGCTGCAAGGAGCCGGCATCAGGAAGTCCTCCTCCTCTGGTCCCTGCCCTGTGACGTCCTCAGCTGGGTTGACCCCTCCTGGAGTGTGGTCCTCCTGTTGATCGTGTGCGTTGAGTTCAGGAACGTGTGTGACGCGCTCAGGGGCGTGTGTGACGTGCTCAGGGACTCTTCCTCTGAGCTGATCGATGTGTCGCCTTATGCGTCTGTCCCCCTCCACCCCTACAATGTACGAAAGGGGTCCTGTTTTCCCGACCACTGTCCCCGGAACCCAAGGATGTCCAGCCCCATAGTTCCTTGCCCAGACCAGGTCCCCCAGGTTGAGGACCCTGTGTGTGGGTGATGATGGCAATGGTGATGGTAGTGATGCTGGTGGTGATGGTGATGCTGGTGATGATGGTGATGTTGCCCTACCGGTTTCGGCTGCTACCCGGTCTGGGTGTAGGCGGTCCAGCTTGGTGATGAGGTGCCGTCCCCATCGCAGTTCTGCTGGGCTCTTGCCGGTAGCCACACATGGTGTTGTGTGTTGGGCTAGTAAAAATTTGGCCAGTCTGTGGTGCCAGTCCCCGCTGATGATGCGCCGGAGTGCGTCTTTGGTCGTCCTTACTATCCGTTCGGCCTGCCCGTTGGTAGATGGATGGAAAGGCGCAGAGGTAGCGTGCCTAATCCAGTTCGTCTTCAAGAATGCCTGGAAATCAGCAGCAGTAAACTGAGGCCCATTATCAGACACAATTACGTCGGGGAGGCCGTGTGTGGCAAAGAGAGCTCTGAGCACCTGGATTGTCCTCCCCGAGGTCATGTTGGGGACAGGGACTACCTCTAACCACTTGGAGTGACTGTCCACCACTACTAAAAATAGTTGACCCTGGAATGGCCCCGCATAGTCAATGTGAATGCGGGACCATGGCGTGTGTGTGGCCTCCCACCGGTGTACTGGTGCATGTGGCACTTCTGGCCTGGATCTCTGGCACGTATAACAGGCCTTGACCCGATCCTCAACCTCCTTGTCCAACCCGGGCCACCAGAGGTAGCTCCTAGCCAGTGCCTTCATCCTGACCACCCCCAGGTGCCCTTCGTGTAAGGAGTCCAATACCCTGGCGTGTAGTGCGGGTGGAATGATGACCCTGCTACCCCAAAGGAGGCACCCTTTGTGTGTGGAGATTTCATCGCGTCTAATGAAATAGGCCTGAAACTCTGGTCCTGGGGATTTGTCCTGCCACCCTGTGCAAACCCATGAGTGCACCCTGCCCATGATGTTGTCTGTGGCTGTGTGGCTGGCAATGTCCTTGGCAAGAACTGGGCACTCGGGTAGTTCCTGCAGGGCTAGGATCTGTGTGGCTGGTGCTGGGTCTGGGTCGTGTGTGTCTAGGGGGAGCCTACTTAGACCGTCTGCGTGGCCCATCTCCTTCCCTGGCTTGTGTACCAGCTTGCAATTGTATGCTGCAAGAAAGATGGACCACCGGAGCATCCTGGGGGACAGAATCTGGGGGGTTTGCCTGTCTGTGGTGAACAGGCCCAGGAGTGGTTTGTGGTCCGTGAAGACAGTGAACTCCCTGCCATATAAGTAATCGTGGAATTTCTTGATTCCTGCCACGATTGCCAGGGCTTCTTTGTCTATTTGGGCGTAGTTTCTTTCTGCTCCAGACAGTGTCCTAGAATAGTATGCTATGGGGACTTGTGCCCCGTTGGGCTCAAGGTGGCTTAGGACAGCGCCCACACCATAAGGGGATGCATCGCAGGCGATACAAATGGGCTTGGACTCGATGAAATGGGTTACTGTGGACTTGTCCGACAGCAATGCCTTCAGGGCCTTGAAGCTCTGATCATGGGTGGCCGTCCAGGCCCATGTTGCCTGTTTGTCTAGCAGCCTGTGGAGCGGTTCAGCGATGGCTGCCTTGTGTGGGAGGAATGTATGGTAGAAATTCAGCAGACCCAGGAATGCCTGAAGCTCTGCTTTGTTCTTGGGTGTGGGTGCTAGTTTGATGGCCCTCACCTTGGATTCTGTGGGGTGGATTCCCCTGGCGTCTACTCTGAACCCCAAAAATTCTGTGGAAGGAACGCCTATGCTGCATTTTTCCTTTTTGAGTTTGAGGCCAGCTGTGTGCAGCCTTGCCAGCACTTCCCTAAGCCTCCCTGCCAGTTCCTGTGCTGATGCTCCTGCGATCAGGATGTCATCAAAATAGGGGCAGACTCCTGGAATGCCCTTGAGTGTCTTTTCCATAACCTCCTGGAAAATGCCGGGAGCAACGCTGACTCCAAACTGCAGCCTGTTCACCCGGAACGCCCCCCTATGGGTTACTATGGTTTGGATGTCAGCTGTTTCCCTAGTGACCGTGAGTTGCTGGTACGCCTGTGCAAGATCGAGCCTTGCAAAAATGGCGCCGCCTTGGAGGGAAGCGAGAACATGGCTGACCGCGGGAACCGGGTAAGCGTGCGGGTTTAGGGCGCGGTTCACCGAGCACTTATAGTCGGCGCAGATCCTTATTTCCCCGTTGGATTTGAGGGGGGTCACGATGGGAGTTTCCCACTCCCCTCCATCTACAGGCTCTAAGATTCCCTGGGCCACCAACTTGTCTAGTTCGCGCTCGATTTTGTGTTTGAGCGCAAACGGGACTCGCCGCGGCCGGACCCTAACGGGGGAGACGTTCGAGTTAAGCTTGAACGATATGGGGGCCCCGGTGTACTTTCCTAATGACCCGTCGAAGACGTCGGCAAACTCCCGGCAAACGGCCTCAACGGAGTCCCCCTGGATCTGATGGATCCCGGATACTGAGATTCCCAGGGCCTCAAACCAGTCCAGCCCGACCAGGCTGGCTCTGCGGCCCTCTACCACTACAACGTCCAGGTGCCCTTCGCGACCCTTAAACCCCACTGAAATGGTGGCCTCCCCCTTCACCTTGACCGGCGAATTCTGAAAATCGGTCAGGGTTAATTTAGTAGGCCGTAATTTAATCCGTTGCTTGCTCCGGCTAATTATGTGGTTAAGGGTCTCGTCCGAAATAATCGAGACCGCTGATCCGGAGTCAAGCTCCATGCTGCAAGGGACATCTTGCAAACGGATTGTTAATCTAATTTTGAGTTTGAGCAGCCGGCGGCTACCCGTGTGGTTAATGGCCAGCCGGCTCTTGACATAGCCAATTTTTGTTTTGGTGGGGGCCCCAGTACCTTCGAACGACGGTTCCTCCGGCTGCAGCTCGTGGATCTCCTCTCGGGGGCGGCGGCTACGGCAGACGGCGGCTATGTGGCCTGTTTTCTTGCAGGCCCGGCACGTGGCGGACCGGAACTTGCAGAGGCTGCGCACGTGGTTCCCACCACACCCTGCGCACCTCTGGGGAACGGCGGTGTTGCTGGGAGGCCTGGGTCTGTCTGGGTGTCTGGCTCGCTGGTCGGGGGTTGACTTCCGCTGGAGGAGGTCGATGCTCAGGTCGTCCTCCTTTGTGGCCCCTTGCCGGTGGACGCTGGTTGCCTGGTTGCCGGGCCGGGTTCCCTGGCAGGCTTGGACGGCCCCGCAGGCCGCTTCGTGTGCTAGAATGGCGTCCTCGGCTTCCTGGAGAGAGACCTCCTCTCTTTCGAACAGGCGCTCCTGCAACCGCCTGTCGCGTAGGCCGCAAATCAGCCGGTCCCGTAGTCGCTCCTCCAAATTTGTGAACCTGCAAGCGACAGCAGCTTCCCGCAGGGCGGCGAGGAAGTCGGCGCCGGTCTCGTCGGGGCGCTGGTCCCTTTTCTCAAATTGTGAACGTGCGGCCACCTTGGAGCGCCGGGGCCTGAAATGTGCGTTGAGCCTGGCCACGAGGTCTTGGTACGCGACGGTGTTGATGGCCTCCTGGGGGAACAGGTTTGCAGAGACTTCCAGCAGCGCTGGTCCCCCAAGGCAGAGCAGGGCGGCCGCCTTTGCACCGTCCTCCGATATCTGATTGAACCGCATGTACAGTTCAACGTGAGCCAGGTAACGGGTCCAGGTTTCGGGGTGGCGGGTCTCGAATTCGCGGGGTTGTCCGGCTCTAGCCATGGCGGCAGTTGGTCGTAATTGTGGCGCTTGGCGTTGCCGGTTCGGCTGGCGGTCGTGGGGAGAAGAAGGAAAAATGCCTTTTCCTTCAGCTTGCGGAGCGTTTCCCCAGTGACTTCAGCTCTTGGTCGGCAGCAATCCCACCTTCGTCGCCACTATTGTGTAGTGGGTCCGACGCAAGAGAGACGCCAGCCGGTGTGTGAGTTCAGCTCTTTATTGGAAGGGGAAGTGAACTGAGGAATGAGGGCTACCTGGCCTCCTTATATACCTGGCCAGGAAAGCTAACAGCCAATGGGGTTGGCCCTAGGTTTCCCGCCGAAACTGTCCAGGCCAACGCCCCCTGATGGCTGTTGCTATGCAGATTCCTGCATACATAACACTTTCCCTGGAAGATTAAATGGAGTAAGCTGTATTTTTCTGGGTGTCGCATGACATGTCCGAAATATTCTAACTTTCATTTTTTAATTGTTTTGATAATTTCCCTTGGCTTTCCCAGGAGGCTTATCACCTCCTCATTTCTAATCTTGTCAACCCAGCTTATATGTAACAGCCGCCTGTAAATCCACATTTCAAATGCTTCTAGTCTCTTTAGCTGGCCTTCTGTCAGAGACCAACTCTCTACTCCATAGAGCAGGATAGAAAAAATATCACATCTGACAAGCCTGATTTTCAACCTTACCCTGCATCGTGGTGGGAGGGTGGGGCACATGTCCTTCCCAGGCCAGGCCAGGCCCTGTAGCCCTGGGGAGGCCGTGCTAGGCAGTGGTGGTCAGGGCGTTGAGGTGGGGGCTGGCAGGATGACCAAAGCAGCAGGTGGATCACCAGATGCTCAGGGAGGGAAGGCACTGAAGTGGGCAGTCGGGCCATTGGCAAAACAGAACAGGGGAGACCGAGGGAATTCTGGCAGAAAAGCTGCAGGAGGTGCTGCACAGATTCCACACCACTGGCCTTAAATTAAAAAAGGAAAAATGTTCCATAGGGGTTCCAGCCACCAAATTTCTGGGCTACAGAATCGATGCCCAAGGAATCCATCCCACAGATTCCAAGATTCAGGCCATCAAGGCGGCTCCACCCCCCAAAAACAAGACGGAGCTACAGGCCTTCTTGGGGCTCCTCAACTTTTACCATTCTTTCCTCCCCCAAAAGGCAACCATCGCAGAGCCCCTACACAGGTTACTCGACAAAGGAGCCCCTTGGCAGTGGACTCAGGTCCACAATGACAGCTTTGAGAAATTAAAACAACTCCTATCCAGCAAGTCCACTGTCACCCATTACAGAGAAAAAATGCCCCTGTGTGTAGCTTGTGATGCTTCTCCTTATGGAATAGGAGCAGTCCTGAGCCACCTGCACACGGACAGGACTCAATCTCCTGTCGCGTACTATTCCAGAACTCTTTCTAAGGCAGAGCGCAACTACGCTCAAATAGATAAAGAAGCCCTAGCAATCATGGCAAGCGTGAAGAAATTTCACGACTATTTATACAGCCACCCCTTTACGATCTTTACAGATCACAAACCCCTGCTAGGGCTCTTCACGTGGGACAGGCTAACACCCCAAATCCTGTCCCCAAGAATGCTGCAATGGACCACATTCTTGGCAGCATATTACTTCAGGCTAGAACACAAACCAGGGAAGCAAATAGGTCATGCCGATGGGCCTTTGCCCAGTCTGGGCTCAGACCCAGCACTAGCTGGCCACATCCTGGCAATCTAAGAACTACCAGATCGCCCCCTGTCAGCTAAGGACATTGCCTCAGCGACTAACAAGGACATGGTCCTGGGCAGAGTACTTGCCTGGGTCATGTCAGGTTGGCAATCCTGCAGTCCCAGGGCGGAATTCCAACCTTACTATGTCAGACGGCACGAATTGTCTGCACACCTGGGCTGTGTCCTTTGGGGTAGCCAGGTCATCATTCTGGACCCCCACAGGTCCCAGGCACTGCACTCACTCCACGACGGCCACCCAGGTGTCATCAAAATGAAGGCATTAGCCCGCAGCTACTTCTGGTGGCCAGGCCTTGATAAAGATATCGAAAAGCACGTAGCCAGCTGCTACATGTGCCAACAAACAAGACCCTCCCCGCCACAGTCCCCCGTCCATAAGTGGGAAATGACTAGGAACCCCTGGTCCAGGGTGCACATCGACTATGCCGGGCCGTTTCAGGATCAAAATTTCCTCATCATGGTCGACAGCTTCTCTAAATGGCTGGAGGTCATTCCAGTCCCCAGCAC
The DNA here is from genome assembly GCF_964194415.1 of Vipera berus. Taxonomy (NCBI): domain Eukaryota; kingdom Metazoa; phylum Chordata; class Lepidosauria; order Squamata; family Viperidae; genus Vipera; species Vipera berus. The sequence goes on along the minus strand of NC_138203.1, from coordinate 140,790,645 downwards.
GACCTCTGCCGCCACAATCAGGGGTTTGGGGAGGGTCTTTACCACTCACGGGCTATCCGACGTCCTAGTCTCCGACAACGGCCCCCAATTTACCTCTCGTGACTTCCAGATTTTCACCAGGGACAACTCAATTAGGCACACCACGTCTGCTCCCTTCCATCCATTCTCGAACGGCCTTGCAGAGGTCATGGTGAAGGCCACCAAGGACTCCCTGCAGAAAATCATCTCCGGAGACTGGCACTGCCGTCTGGCCCAATTTCTCCTGGCTCAACATTCCACCCCCTGCTCCTCCACCAGAAAATCACCAGCCGAACTCCGTTGGGGCCGCCGGCTAGTCACAAAGCTGGATAGACTGCACCCGGACAGAGCAGCCACAGAAGCCAAAAATCCCTCCCTGCCACGGACCTTCTCTACAGGCCAACTCGTTTGGGCAAGGAACTATGGGACAGGGGACAAGTGGCTTCAAGGCGTTGTCTTGGAGCAAACAGGCCCGGTCTCCTACGTTATTGACTTGGGGGGAGGGACCCACATCAGACGTCCTGTGGACCAGCTCAGGACCAGGGGGCTCCAAAATCTCCCCCTTCATCTTTCCCCCACTCCAGAACAAAGCCAGACACCAGCACAGCGGAGCCCAATGCCACCGGCTCTCAGCCACACACCCCCGATGACTATGAAGCCCCAGACCCTCCACTTCTCCCCAATGGGGGAAAGGGGGATCAGCCCGAAGGAAAGCTCCACCGCTCCAGCAGACCTAAAAAAGCCCCTGTGTACCTTGCCGACTACGAATGGGCAGGAAACAGGTCAAGAGACAAGAGGGGAGGAACTGCCAAAGAACCAGCATAACCAAAACGTTGTAAACCAAGCAAGGGGGGGGGGAAAGGGGTGTTGTGTATTAAACAGTTCCTGTTGTGTATTTAACAAGTTCCTATCTCTCACACAGTTTGTGAGGAGAAAACGTGACAGCCCGTTGACAGCTGTCAAACGGGCTGCCACTTGATAACACGCAGGCCTGGCGACTGGCTGACTATGACAGCTGTCATTGGCGGCCGCGCAGGTGCAGCTCAATGACAGCTGTCAGGTTGCCGGAGGCTGCGCATGCGCAATAGCGACCAGGCTGTCAAATGTTGCCAGCTGGTCAGAGGTGCGGCTCGTTGACAGCTCGCGGCTGTCAAAGCTAGCTGCGCCTGATTGGCCGCAGCCAAGCAGCGAGAGAACGCCGCACTGTTATTGGTTGTTACTTGTCCAAGTATTTGTATAAATAGCAGGGAATCCCGGCGGTGTTTCTTAAGCCGGTGCTTCCCCTAATAAACGTCTGAGAAACGTGCCTGCTGTCTCCTGGTCTTGCCTCATGCTAATCCAAATTATTTGTTTATTTTAAAGAAACCCTCTTTCCCCAGTGCCAATGAATAGCCAGCATCTTCTATTGCATTTTAGCACAGCCATGCATGGCATCTGCTGACTGAGGCCGCTACCTGACTTTGCCTGATAATTCAACTCTTCGAGTTCTACATCCGTCCCCGATATTATTACTAGAGAACTGTCCGGCCTTGTTATGGGAATAAACGGGTGGGAAAAATGCAGCTGAATTTGTGTTTGAGTTCAGCCAAGAAAATCCATCCTTGATATATTCTCAAATCATAGGACCTGGGAAATAAATAGCTCCTTTGCACAGACTCTCAGATGGAATTGTTTTGGCTCTAAGAAATAAACATTTGCACATTTGATTCAGAAAATAAAATGGTATGAAGATTTTGGAAACCTGGCTCCATTCCAACTCTTCTCTGCGCAAAGTTCAGCTGAGAATGTATAATTTGCCAATCAGGGTAGGGAGGGCTGCCCTCTATCATTGCTGTCTCTACTTGATAAGTGTGGCTTTATTGGTGGATTAAGGAACTACAAAATTCTAACTCCAGAGCCTTTATTTCCTTCCCTGGTGAATTAGTTGTCTGACTGCTGGGCTGGAGTGTGAGACTGACCTAAGAAACTCTACATTCAGAACCATCATGGACCCAAAGGAAATGAGCACTGGAGGCATGAGGCAAAGAAGCTCTCAGGAGCAGACCAGGAGAGAAGAGGAAACACAATTACTCAATGGTAAGGAGCCATTTCAGGGGAACGGATGATACATTTTGTTGCACAAGTGGAAGGGAAATCTTTGCTACAGATAAGTTATCTGGGGATTTTCAATTGGTCTTGGAATTAGGCAGTACTAGGCAGAGATTAGCATTTTGGGAGCTGCAGAAAAAGGCCTTATATTACTTTACTAGAGAGATAAGTGGTGTTCCCCCAAATGCTTTGGCGTTCAATTCCAAGAAGCTCCTACCATTCTGAACAGCTGCCAAAAGACCGCAGAACCTGTGGTAAAAGGAATTGTGTATGTTATATGTATTCTCCTTAATACAAATATTCACAAAGTAATTGTAGGGATGCAAAGGATTTGGGAACAGGAAATGATCAAATGTACGTGTCAAGCCCTGCCGGCTTGTCACTCTTCGGGGACGCCTCGGCAGCACGGCTCACCTGATGTCCCCTCCTCGTCCTTGCAAGCCGTTCCCTCTCTCCGGCAGCAGCAGCGGCAGCGGTGGCGGCAACACGGCAGCAGCAGCAGCAGCAGCAGCATGGCAGCAGCAGCGGCAGCGGTGGCGGCAACACGGCAGCAGCAGCAGCAGCGGCAGCATGGCAGCAGCAGCGGCAGCGGTGGCGGCAGCACGGCAGCGGCAGCATGGCTGCACGGTGCCTGAGCGGCCGGTGCCTGGGCAGCCAGTACCGGAACCGCCGACTGCGCCCGCCGCCTTCCAGCTGGTGCCCGCGCCTGCGCGGGAGGACGGCAACAGCCGCACGGCGCCTGAGCAGCCAGTGCCAGAGCCACCGACTGTGCCCACCACCTTCCAGCTGATGCCCATGCCTGCGCAGGGGGATGGCAACAGCAGAACGGCCACACGGTGCTTGGGCAGCCGGCGCCTGAGCGGCCGGCACCGAAGCCGCCGGCTGCGCCTGCCGCCAACCAGCTGATGCCTGCACCCCGAGACGATCGGGGGGGCTTGGATGAACCAGGCCGACGCAGGCAGCAGCCAGCCGGTTGGTGGCCATGCCTGTGCTGCCCTTTCGTCAGCCGGACCTTCGGGCGAGTCAGTGAGGGGCGTGCTACGGTGAACGGTGGAGGGTGGCGGGTTCTGGGAGGCACACGGGTGGGGTTGCATAGGGATGGGGCTTACCTTGTCGGTGAGGAGCGTGGAGGGAGGCCAGCGCACGGAGTTGTGGGCGGGGTCTTTATGGGATAGCGGGCGGATACCGGCTTGTGCCAGTGGGTTGGGGTTGAGGCGTGGCCTGGTGATATAAAGAGCATTGGAGCAGGATGCTGCCAACGCTGACTTTATTGTGGTGTTCTCTGTGTGGGGAGAATAAACCTGGTCACTCTTTCCTTAGTTGTGTTGGTGTTCCATCATTGAGGATGTCTGTGACAGTACATTAAAAAAAGAGGGAAATAGGGGGAAGTTGTAAGAATGGGCTCTACAGAAAGGATGGCAGATGCAATCTCTAATCATTTGCAGATGGGATGGAATGTAGTAAGGAGCTGGATTCGCAGAAGAGGGGGTGCATTCACAAAGGAGTAAGGAGTCAGTTCTGTCCAGACATTATGTGCGAGAGAAAGAGGCTGAAGACAGCCCCTCCCTAATAGTGTATTGTAGATGCAGGCAGTATAGTCTTCAGTCTGGCAAGATTCCCTGTCTATAGGTCTGAAACAATAAAGAACTCAGCGGCGAAGAATGACTGCATGTCATTCTTCGTTTGGGGCCTGATAGCGAGGAGGCAGATATCAGATAATGGTTGATTCACACACATCAATAAGAAGCAACATGGAAAATTATGACAAAAAGATCAAGAGTTATGCACCAAGAGCCTTTAATTTAATTTTTGTCCGTAAATGCTGACGTTCAGCATTCAAAGACAAAACAATTCAAGCATTTAGTTGAAGAGAAACAAGAAACATCTTAATAAGTTAAGCAGTTACAAAGAAAACATTCGGAAAATTTAATCAGCTCCTTTTTAATTGCTTTTAGAACCTGTTTATTTATCTCAGGGGCTGCTACAAAGAAGGAGTTAAGCTATTCTCCAAAGCACCTGAAGGCAAGACAAGAAGCAACAGATGGAAACCAATGAAGAAGAGAAGCAACCTAGAACTAAGGAGAAACTTCCTGATAGTTAGAACAATTAACCAGTGGAACAATCTGCTTCCAGAAGCAGTGAATGCTCCAATACTGGAAGTTTTTAAGAAGAGACTGGACAGCCATTTGTCAAAATTGGTATAGGGTTTCCTGCCTCAGTAGGGGGTTGGACTAGATGACCTCCAAGGTCCCTTCCAACATCATCATCATCATCATCATTATTATTATAATACATGAAACTCAGTCAACTGAACACTCAAATTGACTGGCACTAATGGTTGACACGGGTTGCTGCCAGCATCCCAGGTATCAACCAGGTGTCTCCTTAAAATGTAAGATGTTCCGAGTAGCGCAGTTTTTTGTAGCTTTGCTGGAGTTATTGCAGGAAGCTGCAATTTCTTGATGTATTTTGCAAAGTTTTTGGACATAGTTCCCAGGACCCCGATGACGATGGGTATCACTGTTACACGTTTCATCCATAATTGCACAGTTTCGATGGCCAGGCCATGGTATTTCATAATTTTTTTCAGTTCTTTTTCTTCAACTCTGGCATCTCCTGGTACAGCAATATCAATCAACTGTATGCTTCGGTTCTCTATGACTGCAATATCTGGCGTGTTGTGTTCCAAATGGTGATCTGTCTGTATTCAGAAGTCCCACAAGATCTCATTCTCAAATTATTATTTATTTATTTATTTATTTATTTATTTATTTATTTATTTATTTATTTATTTATTTATTTATTTATTTATTTATTTATTTGCTTAACATTGCATTTGAGAGAAATCAGGTAAGATATTTCCCAGTCAGCAAATCATTCATCTTTGATTTAAGTTAGCTTTTTGCTCCAAGTGCCTTTTTATGTTAGTTTGCATACAGGTAGTCCTCAAAGTATGACCACAATTTAACCCCAAAATTTCCATTGCTAAGCAAAACACTTGTTAAGTGAGTTTTGCCCTACTTTATCACTTTTTTTGCCAGTGCTAAGTGAATCACTGCAGCTGTTAGTAACACTGTTGTTTAGCGAATCTGGCTTCCCCGTTGACTTTGCTTGTAAGAGGGTCGCAAAAGAGGATCTCATAACCCCGGTACACCATCATAAATACATGTCAGTTGCTAAACTGTGACCATGACGATGCTACAATGGTCGTAAGTGTGAAAAACAGTCACAGGTCACATTTTTTTCAGTCCTCCAGTAACTTCAAACGGTCACCAAATGAATGGTTGTAAACTGAAGACTACCCGTACTAAACTCTAATAAATTTATCAGAGGTACTGGCAATATTCCTTCCTTCATATCTACTAGAATGTTATGATAATGTTATAGGCTGTTTTACTTGGTAATTAAGCAAAATAGAATTCTAGGATAAACAGCCTTCCAGATCTGCTGGTTACAAGATGTTACTATAGTCTGGAAATCTGCTTTAAGAAAAGGCTACAAAACTGAATAAAACATGACATGTAAAATGTTTCAGAAGCCTGGTACGGATAGTTTTGGACCTGCTTTATCCACCCCAAAGGAAAGAGGATGCGAAGAGTGGGGAAACAAGTGCTTGAAATTCGGAGATAGTAATTTATAAACAAAAAAACACCCCTCTTTACAATGAGAAGATTTCTAATCCAAACAATGAACTAACATCCTCCATTCACCCAACGTCAAATCATGTTTTTAAAGTGAAGCTGTTTCTAATTCTCTAGGAGCAGATGAACACCTGGAGAATGTTCTTGCCCACAGGCAATGGAAGAGACACCTGGAGGTAATAATAGATATTATAATAGGCAATAACAAAAGCCAATACTAGCACTGGAGAAACAAATATTCCATCCTAAATGATGAATAGTCAAGGATGATTAAAACGGTTGACTCTGTGTCTCCAGGGCCACATGATTTCTATCCTTGTCATAGAGGAACAGGTCCTGGAGAGTTACTTGACCTTCTCGGCAAGGAAGCTTCTGTAATGGATCAAAGAAGGGGAACAACTGGTTAAGTTTAGAACTGGATCGTCTGGGCAGTAACTCAGTTGAGAGACAGATGCTGGTTGTTCTCTTGGGTCTTAGTTTTTCAAGGTTTACAGCCTTCTCCAAGAATAGGTCAGGGTGTATAGGGAGGGTTTAGCAATGGCATAGTAGAAATGGGGCTTTCCCTAAAGCTAATGCCTCAAGATGTATAAAATCGCTATGGCTTTCTCACCCATTGCCTTGATGGCTATTCGGGCGAGAGGAGACCACTTCAGCCCAGCTTTGGGGAAAGTTCTAATTCTACTATGCTACTCCCAAACCCTCCCTTCTCCCTAGTCTGGACATTATCTAACACCAATGCAGCAATGCTGTTTCACTCATGGGCTGGAATATGATAAAGAGAGAAAAAATGTTGTCTAAATGCATCATGGAAAGGCTGGACACTCTGGAATAGGAAACCATATAAACCAATGTCATACAACACATTGCAGATAATACCAATTTAGCCACAAGGACAAGAACACACACACACACCCGGAGATATACAGATATACCAAGCCAACCAACGTGCCTATCATCTAAATACGTTCTAGGAATCTATCATGACAGACCTGGGCATCATTAAATTCCCTCTGTTTTGTTCATAGGTAATGAAGGGGAATGTCCTGGAAAAGGTACACGATCAGCTGAGTGATCTCTTGGATAAGACCTTGGAAGAAGCAGCTCATTCCATGCCCTGGCATTTGACGGTGGCCCCAGCAAAGAAGCAAAGCAGGTGAAAGAGGCTCCTTGCAATTGATTTTAGAACATGGATGGGAAAAACAGAATCATCCAGAAATTTTATTGGCCTATAACAGGGGAGTCAAACTGCTGGCCCGTGGGCCGGATGCGTTCTGCTGAAACCGCACCCACCACATTGCCGGCAATGGAAAAAAAGTCATGATACGTCACGACAAGTCATGTGACGTTGCAAGTTTGACACCTGGCCTATAGGTTCTGTTAGGAATTAAAGTCCTAACCTGGTTTGGGTGAAATACATATAATATGGTTGTATACCTTTAAGAAGAGAAATGGCCTAAGGGTGTGACTAATTCTAGTATCTCTAGTATTTTTTCTCTGACTGACTTGTTACTGTGTGTATTGATATTTGACTTTTAACTGGTAAGGTTTTTTTACTTTGACTTTGTTTACTCCTGAACTGTTCTTCAACGGTGATTCTTCGTTACTAACCTTGGATTGAAAACTGGACTATATGTAATTGTGTTTTTTGTTTTGTGTTATATTGTCTGAGTAAAAATATTGTTATGATACAACTCAAGTTAGTTTGCCTTTTACTGTTTGCTTTTAAAGGTCCCAGTACACTTTCCTTTGTGCATTGCAAGCCTTGTATAAGGCATTCTGCACATTCTAATTTTGTTTCTTTATAACAGGTTCCAGCTGGTATAGCCACTAAGAGGGATGCTGGGAGTTGTAGTTCCAGACCATCTAGAGCAGGGGTAGGCAACCTTGGCTCTTTTATGACTTGTGGACTTCAACTCCCAGAATTCCTGAGCCAAGGTTACCTACCACTGATCTAAAGGAATAAATGAACAAATCTTTTTTTTATTAAAAAGTTTTACAGTACATTTTATCTTTAACAAAACAAAACAAAACCCCTCCCAACCCCCTCCCTTCCTCCCAACCCTCCCCAACACCTCCCTCCCTCCCTCTCCCCCCTCCCCGACTTCCCAGAGCTAAATACAAGGTATAAAAGTAGAAACAATCATAATCTAACATATGCAAACAACAGTAAACTATTAAATCTATCGCACTTTAACTCTTATAAAACAACTACAAGCAATTTAAATATCACATCAATACTTATTCAAATGCTAAATGAAACTTTTTAGTCCCATATTTGTTCTGGATGTAGTCAATCCATTTTTTCCACTCCACAATATATCTCTGTTGCGAATGATCTTTCAAATACGCTGAGATCTTTGCCATTTCCGCCAGGTTGGAAACTTTTAAAGTCCATTCTTCTATAGTCGGCAGTTCTTCCTTCTTCCAGTATTGCCCTACTAAAAGTCTTGCTGCCATAATTAAATTCAACATCAACTTAATGTCCACAACAGTAGTGTCAGTAGTAATGCCCAGTAAAAACAATTGCGGACAAAACTTTATCCTTTTCTTAAATATCTTCTGCATCTTCCACCAAATTTTAATCCAAAATGCTTTAACCTTTTTACAGGTCCACCATATATGAAAATACGTTGCATCTTCACCACCACACCTCCAAAATTTAGGCTGACTATTCGGATACATACTTACTAGTTTTTTAGGATCTAAATGCCACCTATAGAACATTTTATAAAAGTTCTCTCTTAAATTTTGAGCTTGCGTAAATTTTACATTTCTCACCCAAATCTTTTCCCAAGTATCCATTGTAATGACTTCTTGAAAATTCTGAGCCCACTTTATCATACAATCTTTAACAAGTTCTGTCTCAAAAATCAATTTCTATCAGTGCAAGATATATGCATTTGATATGTGCTTGACCTTGATTTCTAATTTGCTTTACCAAATTTTTATCAGTCATTGAAAAACCAATTTTCTGATCTTCTTTCCACCTGGCCTGTATTTGCCCATACTGGAACCAAGTTTGAACAATCTTTTCTTCTCATAAAAAATTATATGGCTTCAAATGCCATACATTCCTTTCCATACTTAAAATTTCCTTATATGTAATCACATCATGTTTAAACAAATCTTGATTTTATTAGAGAAAATGCCACACAGAATGCATGGCAATGCTTTTATTTAGCTGGGCCTGAAACCACTCTATATGTTTCTTTATCTTTGCAGGCAAGCAGATAGTTTTCAGCTAATGACATGACAATAATCGCCAATAAAAACAAAACTACCATTGAGAAGCCAATCCTCACTCCAAGGTCTTGGTTAAATAAACAAGTCTTAAGTAAATTTTCCAGAAGATTGTCAAAGAAAAAGTGGACAAAAGACTGTCAAACACTTTGGGGGGAAAAAGTAGCAGCCTTCCTAAAAAAAAAAGTTGACAAAAGGAAATATATTCTGCTTCTAAGTACAAGCAGGCTGTTGTTGTTGTTAGTTGCGAAGTCATGTCCGACACATCGTGACCCCATGGACAGTGTTCCTCCAGGCCTTCCTGTCCTCTACCATCTTCTGGAGTCCCTTTAGGCTCAGGCCTACTGCTCCAGTGATTCCATCCAGCCACCTCATTCTCTGTCATACGCTTCTTCTCTTGCCCTCAATCCTTCCCAGCATTAGGCTCTTCTCCAGTGAGTCCTTCCTTCTCATTAGATGGCCAAAGTATTTGAGCTTCAACTTCAGGATCTGACCTTCTAAAGAGCAGTCAGGGTTGATCTCCTCTAGGACTGACCGGTTTGATCGCCTTGCAGTCCAAGGGACTCACAGGAGTCTTCTCCAGCACCATAATTCAAAGGCTTCAATTATACAAATTGAAGGCTACATTATACAATAAATAAAAAGTTACTGCTAGGATTTCAATCATCCATTTAGTACTTCTGGCCCTGCTTTTGATTGCTAATAAATCTAAGTTTCATAAACAATTTAAAAACAAAGTGGGAAGGGGAAAGAAAATTCAGGTACCAATTCCTAAAATTATGTAGTGGTTATAGTACAGAAAAAAATAAATGGCAAGGATTCAAATACACAAGCAATGGCTGGTTCTGAAGAAGGCAATACGATGCACGAATTCTGTGACGTTGTTGCTCTTATTTTGCTATTCCTGTTATGTTCTTAGTTCAGTCAGGCATTGACGAGGCAGAGCGTTGAAACAGCAAGCATATTTATTAACTCACAACAGAAGCAGCCCTAGTGGCTACTGAACAGCTATATATACAGTTCACCTCTAGGCGGCAACCAATAGGTTTAAAGTAACAGTTTCCCACCCCAAACATAATTAACAGCTTGGAGACAGACAGTCTAGGTTGCTTAACAGAAACCGTTAAGCAATCCTTCACTTAAATACAGCAATTGTCACATATTGTGCAACTGATTTCAGCAGTTGAGGCCAATACATTACACCCCTTCCCCCTAGATAGCTCAAACTCTCAAATTCTTGACATAGTCCTGCAAATAGACCCAGATTGTTGGGGGCAATTAAGCTGACTTTGTAATAATGCCGCTTGGGGTGTGTGTGAAAGCCCTAACAAGCAGGCATATACATAGAATGAAGGCTACTGCTAAGCTTGTAAGCCGCCCTGAGTCTTCGGAGAAGGGCAGGATATAAATGTAATAAAAATAAATAAATAAAATAAATACTTAGGTTGCCTTCGCGGCCGTTCCGAATGTCTAGGGGTTGCTGAAGTCTCCCGGTCTAGCCGCTCGCCTGCCAGGCTGGGTAGACCAGGATTCTGAGGCCCGGTGGATTCAGGTTGTCTCAAGTCGCTTTGGCTTGCCTGTCCTGGTAGGCCCAAACCAAAGTCCAATTGTGAAGCAAAGTCTGTCGGGCTGGCACTCAGCGCTGTTTGCTGGTTCTGCTCAGCAGATACCGTCTGTGTGTCCAGGGAGAACTCACCTACAGCCATTCCCCCTTCTCTTTGGCTGAGAGTCCTGTCGGAGCATGCAAGCTCCTCTGTTGGGCCACTGTCATGTTGTCCCTGCGGGTGGTCCTCTTGAGATTCCTGAGTCAGCGACTGGTTCACTAGCCTCTGATAAGGTAAAAGGTAAAGGTTCCCCCGCACATGTGTGCTAGTCGTTTCCGACTCTAGGGGCCGGTGCTCATCTCCGTTTCATAGCCGAAGAGCCAGCGCTTGTCCGAGGACATCTCCGTGGTCATGTGGCCGGCATGACTAGACGCCAAAGGCGCACGGAACGCTGTTACCTTCCCACCGTAGTGGTCCCTATTTTTCTACTTGCATTTTTACGTGCTTTCGAACTGCTAGGTTGGCAGAAGCTGGGACGAGTAACAGGCGCTCACTCTGCTATGCGGCACTCGGGATTCGACCCGCCAAACTGCCGACCTTCCGATCGACAAGCTCAGCGTCCTAACCCACTGAGCCACCGCGTCCCTTGGCCTCTGATACAGTTGGTCAATGTGCCAGCGAATGACTTGCCCATCTTCCAGGACCACCTCGTATGAGAGTGGCCCTGACTCCTTAGCAACCATGGCTACCACCCACAAAGCCCTTTGCCCGAAATTCTGGGCCCAAATCCAGTCACCAACTTGCAAATTTCATGGTGGCTTAGGCTGTGCAGTGTCCAAGGCAACTCGGTCAGGGTGTAACCGATCCAGCTTGGTGATCAAGCGTCGGCCTTATCTGAGTTTGGCTGGGTTTCTGCCCATGGTGGTGCGGAGAGTTGTGTATTGGCAGAGTAAAAAGTCTGCCACTCTGTGGTGCCAGTCCCCTGTGATGATTCGCTTCCGAAATTCCTTGGTTGTTTGGACCATGCGTTCCACTTGGCCATTCAAGACCGGATGAAAAGGAGCCAAAGTGGCATGCCCTATTAAATTAGCCCTGAGAAAGGACTGAAATTCTGCTGCGGTAAATCGAGCCCCAATGTCCAAGACTAACACATTTGGTAGTCTGTCTGTTGCAAAGATCCTGCACAGTTCCTGGATGGTCCTGGCAGTAGTCATAGTTGGAACTGGTGTGACCTCTAACCATTTGGAGTGACTGTCCACCACAATTAAGAACAGCTGTCCCTGAAAGGGCCCAGCAAAATCAATGTGGATTCTTGACCACGATGTGTGTGTGTCCTCCCATTGGTGGACAGGGGCTTGCAGCATCTCAGGCCTGGATTGCTGGCAAGTGTAGCAGCCATGTACTTGGACCTCAATAGTTTTATCTAGCCCTGGCCACCAAAGGTAGCTCCTCACAAGTGCCTTCATCCAAACTATTCCTGGATGTCTCTTGTGCAGAGACTCTAAAACCCTGGGCCATAAAGAGCTTGGGACTATGACCTGACTCCCCCAAAGAGTGGAACCTTTATGAGTTGAGAGCTCATCTCTCCTTGTGTAAAAACTCTGGAATTCTGGCCCTGGACATCTGTCCAGCCATCCTGTGTGCACCCAGTTTAACAAGCGGCTAAGCATTTTGTCAGTGGCTGTCTCAGCAGCCACATCCCCAGTGTGAAGGGGAGATTCTGGCAAATCTTGGATAGCCAGGATGCGTGCAGCTGGAGCGGGATCTGGCTCTACATGTGGCAGGGGCAACCTGCTAAGGCTATTTGCATGGCCCATTTCCCTGCCCGGTTTGTGAATCAGCCTGTAGCTGTAGGCTGAAAGGAAAATAGGCCACCTCAGCATTTGAGGAGACAGAATCTGAGGTGGCTGTTTGTTCATGATGAACAACCCGAGAAGTCACTTGTGGTCCATGAGGCCAGAGCCCCCTTGTCAATTTGTGCATAGTTGCGCTCTGCAGACGACAGGATCCTAGAGTAGTAAGTGATGGGAGTCAGGCAAGCAGGCAGCTTCTCATTAAAATGAGTGAGGACTGAGTTTAAAGACAGCAGTGATTTGATTGCCATGAAAATTCTCTCATGGACACTGGTCCATGCCACTGTGCCTTTTTATCCAAGAGCCAGTGTAACAGCTCTGCCACTACGGCCTTGTGTGGGAGTAAGGCATGGTAAAAATTCAAAAGGCCCAGAAAGGCCTGAAGCTCTCCCTTGGACTTTGGACTTGCTTTTAGCTTGGAGTCAGCCAGATGAATGCCTGTGGCAGCGATGTGGAAGCCAAGGAACTCGGTTGAATCTACCCCAATCTTACACTTCTCCTGTTTTAGTTTTAGTCCCGCATCATGGAACCGCTGAAGGATGGCTTTCAGCCATTCAGCCACAATCTCCACTGACTCCCCAGCTAGGAGGACATCATCAAAATAGGGGCACATCCCTGGAATGCCCTTGAGCGTGTGCTCCCTCACTCCTTGGAAAATCCCTGGGGCTATACTCACCCCGCAGCTGATCAACTTCGAAGTCCAAGTCGCAGTCTTCCGTACGCTTGGCATCCTCGTGGTAGATGGCTTCAATGCTTGGCATGCTCTTGGAGGGCTGAAATGCTTTAATGGCCCCTCGGCGGCTTTGTCAGCCATCATCTCCTTCATGGCATCTTGTAGTGAGAGGGTCTCCTTTGTGAACAGCTTCTGCTGGAGCTCTCGATTTCTTAGTCTACAGACTAAACGGTCCCTCAGCCTTTCCTCCAAGTCTGCAAAGTTGCAAAGCCAAGATGCCTGTTGGAGGGCAGCTATGAACTCGGTTGCAGACTTGCCGGGCTGTTGCTCCTGCCGCTTGAATGTGTTCTTCCATGCTATGACGGATAATTTGGGCTTGAAGTGGTCCCAGAACTTTTTCTTCAGATCCACATAGGTGAGCAGGGGCAACCAGGTTCTCGGCTATGTCGAAGGTGGCTGGGCCACACATGTGCAGGAATGTCATTGTGTTCAATCCTTCTTCGCCAAACTGGTTAGCATGGAGGTGATTCTCGACATGAGAGATGTAGGAACTCCATCTCTTGGGGTGTGCCATGTCGAATTCCTCCAGTTTTCCGACTTTTGCCATAGTGAATTGCTTCTTGCTCACAATGTCTCATGCTGCTGGCTTCTGTGCAGGCCCTAGGATGGATCCTTAGGGTGTGGTGGTCTCCAGCATGGCTTGCTGGCAGACCAAGGGGGGGGGAAACGTAATTCCTACTAGGTTTTGCTGCAGGCCTCACCCCCTAGTGACTTCAGGCTCTTTAAGCAGCACATCCTACCTTTGTCGCCACTGTTATTTTCTTAGTTCAATCAGGCATTGATGAGGCAGAGCGTTGAAACATCAAGCATGTTTATTAACTCACAACAGAAGCAGCCCTAATGGCTGCTGAACAGCTATATATACAATTCACCTCTAGGAGGCAACCAATAGGTTTAAAGTAACAGTTTCCCACCCCAAACATAATTAACAGCTTGGATACAGACAGTCTGGGTTGCTTAACAGAAACCGTTAAGCAATCCTTCACTTAAGCACAGCAATTAAGGTCACATATTGTGCAACTGATTTCAGCAGTTGAGGCCAATACATTACAATTCCCACCTCCATGCTTGGCAATGTAGTTAATACGCTGGGTTTGTTGGTGTTGTGACTCAGGGTCAGCCTGTGGGTCCGACAGCCGGCTCCGATGTATCGGAGGACTCAGATGTGGGGGAGGAGGGAAACGAACCGGCTGATGATGATTTGGAGACTTTGCAGAGTCCTCAGCCGGGAACCTCTGCTCAGCTGTGTGAGCCCGAGAGTGCGGAGGATGATGACCCACAGCTGGCCCTGTTCAAGGACGCCCGACGCAGGAGGCAGTCGAGCAGGGACAAACAAAGGAAGGCTATGGGACTCCTCGGGAGGAGGCACAGGGAGACCACGCCCTGAGCTCTCTATAAAAGGAGTGTTTGGGGAGGGGCTGGTTGCTGAAAGCAACTCTTTTGCTTGAGAAGATAAGCTCTTGTGTGTTTACTATTAAATCTTGGCAGAAGCCTTTTAGCCTTGGACGCTTTCCAGTCTCTTCTTTTGATTAGGGGTGCGAGAAGAGGGCTGGTTCAGAACAGTTGGCTGAAAAACCAGCAGCTCAAGTTCAAGACCCAACACCACATGAGCGGGTGAGCTCCTGTTACTTGCTTCAGCTCCTGCCAAATTAGCAGTTCGAAAGCATGTAAATGTGAGTAGATAAATAGATACCACTTCGGTGGGAAGGCAAGAGCCCTCCGTGCTGTCATTCTGGCCACATGACCACACAAATGTCTTTGGATAGCACTGGGTCAATGGCCTTGAAATGGAGATGAGTAATAATTGCAGGGACTCTTTTACCTTTATTTATTTATTTTTATTTATTTATTTAATTTAATTTATGTATCCCCCCCCGCTCAGAGATAAGAAGGGTTTTGTGAAATATATTAAATATTACCTGCTTTTAAATCTTATTTTGCAGAGAGAAAGGTCAGCTACTGAAGAAGAAAGTCTTTGTCCCTCGACAGTCATTGTATGAGTAAGTATACCTGGCCATGGTATGAATGAGACTGAGTCAGAGGGACAATGGGCAAAGTAGCCAGATCTTTAAGGCCTCAGGTTCCAAAGGCACCTTGGGCAAATAACTGATATTCCACTGTTGATGAAGGACAAAAGCTGGAAACAGCCCAATAACGACTGAGCATGCTCCGTAGCCACACAGTGCTGAGACTGGTGGGTGCAGGGAGAGTATACAAAGAATAGATACCACAGATTGGAAATGGAATGAAGTTTTAAAGCCAGTTTTAAAGGATTGGGTGGATTAGCGGGCTAGCATGATAGTACAAAGAGTTATTACTAGCATATTAAAATATGGCTATTTGTAGTCTCAGCAGGAGTGAGTTTCCTGCTTGGTCCTAGGATTCAATTATGGTCATAAGTTGAGGACTACCTGTATATCACAAGAGAGATAACATTTCCCCCCAGCCGCTTGATTGTTATTGCTTTTGTACAAGTGAAACTGCAAGTTTTTGCACAGAAGGCCAGATGAAAATCTTTTGGCATCTCAGGTCCAGTCCAATGATCTTCAGCTGCCCATTTCTCCCACCATCTATTGCTTACTTGCTGGCAACTTGTCTCTCTTTTACAGCACATTACTGGAAGTGGAACATTTCTGCACAATCTATCACATCTTTGTGGCCATGCTCTGCATCTTTGTCCTCAAACAAATCATTGGGGATTCCATCGACGAAGGACGGTATGATCCAGAAGAGAGGGTGGGCGGTGGTGGAAGGGCTATCCTCTGACGTATGCTAATGCTAGGGTGAATATGGGGATAGGGTGCTATTTGTTTTGTGCTAAGGGACACAATAATTATCTTAACTGCGAGTCTCCTGACCCTGCTGCTTCTCCTCCCAGGTGTCACTGTTTATCTACTTGCTACAAAGGAAATGGAATTTGTTCTTCTCCTTTGTGCTCTTCTTTTTTTTATTTAAAAAGTTTTGCAATACATTTTGACTTTAATCCCCCCCTCCCCCACCCCTATCCCTCTCCCCCACTCCCTCCTCCCCCCCCCCCGACTTCCCAGAGCTAAATACAGGGCATAAAATCAAAAAACAAACATAAACACCCCTATCTTATCAACAATAAACTATAAATTCTATCTCTCTCTAGCTCATATAAAATGAGTACAAACAATATTAATATTACAAATAAAGTAGAAAAGAAAAAGAGGAAAACAGAAAAAGATCTTTACTCAAAATAAATTTTCTTAATCCCAGTCCTTATTCATATTAATTTCAAAAAAAAAGGGAAAAGAAAAAAAACTTTCACCTGCTATTTGCATTCTCCCACCTTTCTCTAATTTCCAAACAAATTCTCAGTTACGCGCCAAAAGCGCCTATCTCTGTTAATCTTAATAATCTCCGACCAAACTAAACTATAATCAAAACTAGTTCTTGCATGTATCACGCCAAATGTCTCGCAGTTCCAAATCATCCTTAAGTTCAAATAAAAGTTCAAATAAAAAGAGTATATATAAAAAAAATTAGGCAATCTCTAAGACAACTTGTTGTTAATTAGGAGCTTACATACCCATTCTTAGTTCAACACATACTTTAAGTCCATAACCCTAATATACTTTTCTAGCAAGCAAATAACATCAATCTTAAATTGTGTAAAATATTAAAAAAGAAAAAAAAACTTTCTTTCTCCTCTATAATAATTTTACTCCATTGACATTCTAATCTAAAAATTTAATCAGCAATCTTAACGCCCCAAAACTTTTGGAGCACCTCTGTCATGACCCCCAAAACTTCTTTAGACCGCTCTCCTCCCACATCTTCACTGTAAGCACACTTTGAAGATTCCATAACTTTCTGCTGGTCTTGCTCTTGCTCTCGTCTCGCTCTTCTTAGGGCGGCACGCGTCATCTTCTGGCCTCCTGCAGCAACCGATGAGACTGTGGCTTGATCCCCTCCAACACCATTGTCCTCTGTCTGTCTATCTGCAACATCTTGAAGCTTTCCCACACCGTATCCTTTTGCAGCTTCCAAAAATGATAGGGGGGTTGCTTTTAACACATTACTATAAAAATCACGTGCCTGAGCCACAGTAACCAAACGATGTCTTTTACCTTCGTGCGTCGCCACCAACCCAACTGGAATCTCCCATCTAAACTTAATATCACGTTTCTTAAGTTCCTGTACTAGAAATGCAAAATCTTTCCTTCTCCTTAGGATCTTCAGAGGGATCTCTTTTAAAACCAAAACTTCTTGCTCAGCCACTACCAAATTAGTATCATAAGCAGCTTGAATGACTTCATCTCTAATTACTCTCTTTGTAAAATAGACCACCACATCTCTGGGTAACTTCCTCTGTCTTGCAATCCATGAATTTACACGAAAAACTTTGTCCATATTTCCCTCAATTTCAGATGCTGACTGGCCCAGTACCCCTTCCAGAGCCTCAGAAATCAGCTGCTTTAAATCTTCTTTACCATTCTCCTTTAAACCCCTAATTCTAATAGCATACTGCATCTGATTATACTGAACAAGGCTCAATTCTTCGTCCATTTTATCCCTTATATTTTCATTTTCTAATACCTTTGCTTCTAATATACAGTTCTTTTGACTGAGATCCTCCACTTTTATATCCAGCTGTAGCACACATTCAGCTACGGATTCAACCTTAGACAAGATGTCCACCCTCATTGCTCTCAGCTTCTCTTCCATCTTCTTCTCCAATTTCTCCATTTTCTCCTCCAATTTCTCCTCCAGCTTTTTCAACTTTTCATCCATCATATCAGACATCAATTGTGCATGCTTTCCAAGAGCGTCTTGTAAATCCTTAAGCGTCAATACCGGGGGAGATGCAGGAGGAAGCAAAGCTTGCAGTGAGGTCTCTTGCACCAGGGAAGACCCCGCATTCCGAAGAGCTTTAGAAGTTTTAGCCACCATCTTCCCCCACTTTCACTTATTACGCACTTTCACTTTAAAGCTATAAAATCCATTGAGCTAGAGAGTAAAAATAAAGAGTCCACTTCACCTTGACCTCCTGTACCGCTCTGCCTGCATCTTGATAATCAAAAGTATTTCCTTTTGGCAGGGGTGGTTGCTAACGCCTGGCTCTGCTCCAAAAATCCCAGAGCAGAGGCGCTGTGCAGCTCGGAGCAACCCAGGCTTCGGGGGGGCTCATCCTTCAGCCGCCCAAGCTCTCAGCTCAGGCGGCCCCGGAGAGCTCAACCCCTACCTGGGGCCTCACCCCCTCCTCTTCTCCCGAGGAGGGGGCTTCAAATCCATCTAAACAGCTGATCGGCGCTGTTTACGATGGAAAAACACAGCTGCGGAGCGTGCAGCCCGAAAACGGCTGTCTTTCGACGTCGCGTCGCCACCGGAAGTCCTCCTTTGTGCTCTTCTTGAGCAGCACCACTTGGGACCCTCCTATACCTGCCTAGAAATTAAGTCTAATGGAGGAACATTCCTTTGGTGCCACCTTTGCTAGGCATCCAAACACTCTTCTCTATCCTAGAAGCCTGCTTATGCAGTCCACTTCTTCTACCCTCATTCTGAATGAAACTTGTTAAATTTTGGACCTTTGTGTACTGGTGTTCATGGCCAAACATGTGTTGTGTCACACAGTGTGCATCTGCCATTTGTTGACATGGTTTGTATTTGTACTATATTCCATTCCATTTGACCAGTGGTCAATAAATTGATTAATTGACCAATTGACTTTAAAGAAAATCAGGATAAATTTACTATTAATACAGGAATGGAAAATATAGAAAGTAGGAACAGTGAAAGAGATTACATGAAGTTAGCCAATCCTTTCAGAGAGGATGGGATATACAAAAACCCAATGTAATGACGGCAGAATGATATACAAATATTTCCCTGTGCCACCTAGGTCTCAGATGGATTTTTGTAGTCGAGATCTAGTAGCTATAGGAAAAGAAGACATAAGGATCCAATCAGGGTCAGTCACCAGGACCAGAGGCTTAGTCTTCCAAGCTTTTGGACTCATGCTGGAGCCCATCCTCAGGGAAATTTCCTCTCTTACTGGAACAACCGAGATGCCACACTAAGAGAATTCATAGCCTCATTAGACCCCATATTCAAAGGAGCAGAGATGGAAGAGCCAGAAAAACATGTCAGGAGGCAAAAAATATCGGCAATGCTGGTCTCACACAAACCAAACAATATGCTCAGTCCAACAGAGTTACACACCTTGAAAGACATGGGAAAAACCACAAACACACATTCTGGCGAGAGAGAAGTTCCTTGAGGGTGGGCTCCAGCATGAATCTGAAACTTGAAAGACTAAATCTCTGGTCCCAGTGACCGACCCTGATTTGATCCTGCAACATTACCCTGGGACATGGACATTCATGGGAAAAGATAAGGTCTTTGATCCAGTCTCCATCTGCCTACTAAAAACCAGATTCTGGCCATCATTACACTACTGTAATGCTCTCTACATGGGGCTGCCCTTGAGGACCACTCGGAGGCTTCAACTGGTGCAGAATGCGGCCGCGCGAGTTGTGATGGGGGCTCCCCGATACTCCCATGTAACACCTCTGCTCCGCGAGCTGCATTGGCTTCTAGTTGCCCTCTGAGTGAGATTCAAGGTGCTGGTGATGACCTATAAAGCTCTAAATGGCGGGTCCAGGATATCTGAGGGAACACCTGCTGCCGGCATCAAGTTCCCTTCGTCCTGTGCACTCCCACAGGGAGGGCCTTCTCAGGGTGCCACCGGCAAAGGATTGCCAGAGGGCGACACCCAGGGGGAGGGCCTTCTCTGTGGGCGCGCCTGCCCTTTGGAACCAGTTACCCGTAGAGCTCAGGACTGCCCCAGATTTTCGTTTGTTCCGCCGGGACCTGAAGACCTGGCTCTTTGAGCTTTCCGGCCAGGACTGAGAACTTTTAATTTTTAACCTATTGCAATTGGGTTTTTAATTAGAGTTAAGGGTTTTAGATTTTAATTAAGGATAATTTAATTTATTTTAATTTGTTATTAACTTTTGTATTGTTATATTGTTTTAATCGCCTTGTGAACCGCCCTGGGTCCTACGGGAGAAGGGCGGTATATAAGTTATAATAATAATAATAATAATAATAATAATAATAATAATAATAATAATAATAATAATAATAATAATAATAATAATAATAATAATTCCAGCCCCGGCCTAGCCCATTTCTTGAAATGAGGAGGCTCTCTCAAATTCAACATATTCTGCTATCATCTTCTGCTCATTGTAGTGTTTATCTGTTTTTAATGTTGTATGCTGCCAAGAGCCATTTTTTAATTGGAAAGCCTTACAAATGAAATGAATCATCAAAGGAACAGAAGGAGAAGGCGATGTCCGTGACAGGCAATGCCTTGAAGTCTTCTGCAGTTCTGCTGAAGCTGCAGCATGAAGCAGATCAAGGAAGGAGTCCAATAGAAGACAGAGAGCCAAGTTCAGATTCACATTCAGGGAGCTAATGGGGCCTCTTTCAGTTAGTTGATCCATCTCTCAGCTTTCACTGGGGATAAAATTAAGAGGAAAGTCCAGGTGCTTCACCTTGAATTTTCAAAAAGGGAGATTTACATGGAATAAATAAATGTCTTATACAATAACCTAAGCTCCACATGAACTGAAGGCCAGCTGAGTAGAATGTTCAGGGGGCTAGTACCAAAAAAAGAATTAGACATTATTCTGACAAGCGTGTTGAGTAATGTTCCTAGTATGACAGGCACCTCAAATACCTCGCCATCCTCTATTCCTGACCCATTGAGATTGTGCTGGGAACCTTTTTTGTGCATCCAATATTTTAGGGTGAAGATTATGAAACAAAGATTATGAAACCAAAGAAGATTATGAAACAAAATGAGAGAGACTGATCGTAATTCTTTTACCTCCTTCATTCTAACTCTGATCTGTCTATTTTGAAGAGTTCATTGAAACTTTCATGGGTTCACCTCCTCAAAATAGCAGGACCATCCCCTTCACTTTTCAGCAATCGTACCACTGAATATGGGGGATGCCCCAGAGAAAGCTCAATGGGTTGCAGTAGAGGCAGAGGGGTTTGGGTGCTTATTTTAATTTGAAACATACTCATCTTTTGGGCAACATCCTTAGAGCTCCTTTTCTTCTTTGTCTTCCACAGTCTTGTTTTGGATTTCGATCTCCTTATCATTGGCTTTCGACAACTGCCCACAGCACTCTTTGCCTGGCTCTGCATGTTCCTCTACACATTATTTGTGCCCTACCAGGCCCTGAAATTATGGTCAGGCTGCTTGAAGATGACCAGGTTCCCCAACCTCTTGACAGTCACCATGGTGGTGCTGGTGCTGCTCTGCCACACTGCAATGCTGGGCTTCTTCCCCCTCTATATCCTTCTCTCCTGCGATTTGGGAATTGCCTCCCGTGCAATTGTCATCCTTGAGCAGGTATGGCTCTGGGCCCACACAAAGAAAGTTGGTAGAGGGGAAAGGATTTCTTAAACAGCAATGAGGGTAGTTAAGATGAGGTTGGATTTGTGACGGAACTCTGGTTGCCATAGAACAACTCAGTGTGGAAAATACAGATGGGCAGCAGGTACTACAAAGCCCCGCGGCAGCATAAATTTATACCACCTAACACAGTCCATATATGTGCCATTGCACAGAGAAGACATGGCAACCTGACTCCAGGTTTAAGCTATCTTTCTCCTATCTGGTGGGCTCTGGGTGGTCTGGACTGGTCCCATAAACCCCAAATAGGGGCCTTAAGGATGGCCAGGTTAAACAAATATTTTTTTACTATACATTGCCCTGAACAAGACATAGAGTACATTTTTTTAATCTTGTGGCAGAAGGTATGCTCCTTAGCAGCCATGGTCATGCATACATTATGTATAAATGCCTGCAGTAGCAATTGCCACGGCCTCAAACATATGAGGGCAATTCAGAAATAAACCTACGCTTGAGCACATGTGAGATAGCAACACCCGTCCCATGGAGCTGTGCACAGTAGTTCAGTTGGCAGTGAGGAATGGAAGGAGAAGATACCGTTGTAGTTGACTTGTCCACTAGATCAATTGAAAATGAACCCTGCCACAGAAAATCCCCCCAAAGGGGAAGTGCGTGCAGTAATACAATTCCTGTGTGTGAAAAAACTTTCAGCAGCTGCGATTCATCACAAATTGTGTAATGTTTATGGACCAAATGTGATGAGTGAAGTTATCGTACATCAGTGGTATCCCATGTTTAAGGATGGATGAACTGACTGTCAGGGAGATAAATCAAAACCTCCCTATCAGAGGGCGATGAACCGTGGTTCATTTGATGCATGATGAACATCAGGTAAAAATAAAGAAACCCCGAAGCATATATTCTATTGTACAAAACTTTAATCAGGAAAACGCAAGAAAGACTCAGAGCTGACTACATGCTCTCTCTCACAGACAGCACAAAGAGAAAAAGAAATAAAAAAGTAAACTTTTGTCTGGACATGCGCACATCATAGTAGATCCAGACATGAAACCATAAACATAGCTGGACATGTGACAATCACCTTGGTTACAATGATAAGAGTACAATACAGCTGGCAGAAAAACAGAGTGAGATGTGCTGAGCTGACAGAAAAAACGCAGTGACACTGACGTGCATGATGAGGCAAGAAGTGGCCACCCATCTGTAGTCCGCAATGAACTTGTGCAGAAAATTGACAGAAAGGTCCATGAAGTCCATTGGTTCGTGATATCTGCACTTTCTTTACACTTTCCTCAAATTTCTCAGACTGTTTTGTATGAGGTAGTGACAGAAAATTTGGGATACCACAAATTCTGTGCTCGTTGGGTAGCAAAACTCTTCTGAGGAGCAGAAAACACACCAAATGATGCTGCTACAGGGTGGCTTCATTCCCAGGTGGGAGATTTTTTTTGCAGAAGGAATTGCAAACCTTGTAAGATGTTATGGTAAGGGCTTCAATTTGAATGACGATTATGTCAAAAAGTAATGTAATGTTGTAGTTTTCTAAAGTGTATAATAAAAGTTTTGTATCTGCACAGGTCTATCACTGATAACCAAATGGAGGTTCATTTCCGAATTGCCCTTGTATGTTCTTGTTGGAAATTGGAAGACTAGCAGATTTCATGCAAGCAAGACAATGAGCTGAAAAATCAGCAGGCAGTATAACTGACAGATGGCCAAGTGCCATTTCTGTCTGAAAAGTCTAAACAGACAGAGTCTGGAGCACCATGGGATCCACCATGGGAACATTAGAGACCTCTTGGATCACCCCATCCAGCTTAGCTGATGGGTGCAATTCCATTCTTTGAATATCCACAAGGATAGTACCGAAGGACAGGTAGATGGCATAGCAGAATACTAAAGTCCTCTGCAAGAATATACACATGATGTAACTTCACACTGTTTCATTGCTCATTTCCCCCTCTGTCATAGCTCCGGCTCCTGATGAAAAGCCACTCATTTCTGCGAGAATCGATGCCCCCTCTTCTCCATGCCAGGGACCAAGTTGGTGAGTGTGACTTGGAGGCCCTTAGTGATGATTACGACGGCTGTAAGTTGTCCACATAGTCCCCAAACTGATTTTCTACCAATGGCAACATTTTAGTTGTAGCATAAGCTAGTCATCCAACCATTGGCCTCCACATGCTAATCACAGACTTTCTCAACCTGTGATTGCTGAGGAACTATTGGATTACATTTTCCATTTTCCTGTCAGTGATTGGGTCATGCTAGATGTTGTAAGTATATTTTAAGTATATCAAAATGCTTAGAAAAGTTATATGGATGCAAAGCAAAGGAAACCTCTTGCTTGGAACAAGTACACTTCCCCATATCCCTCGCCAAATCGCAGTTTCTCCTATTTGCCAGACTTCATTTTGCATGAAGAGATGCAAAACATGGGAGATTTATTTATCTATCTATTTATTTATTTTTCTTGTTAGGATACGAAGCAGCTCAATTTTTTTTTAAAAAAAATCTGACATATAGTGCAAGATTTTATTGATTGCATTTTTTTCCTTATACATAGCCTTGTGAATACATGGAATAGACGCTTTCCTTGTTTGTTGCTTTTGTATACCAATGGAGACAGATTTTTTCAGAAAGCTGAATTCTGCATCCTGTATCACAGGGCTTTTCAACCTTTTCACCGATTGTACCAGTTTTAGGATATGGCAATATTCAAGTACCACCTAGCAAGGTGTCAAAAAATGATGACCAAAAAATAATAATAACCTATTCGAAGTTGCAATTGCACTGAAATGACTTATGACCATTTTTCACACTTATGACTATTGCAGCATGCCCAGGGTCATGTGATTTATATTTGGATGCTTGACAACTGATTCATATTTATGATGGTCACAGTGTCCCAGGGTCATGTGATCCCCTTTTGCAACCTTTTGACAAGCAAAGTCAATGGTAGGGCTGCTGGTGGGCAAGTGCTAAGGCAGGACTTCATTCCCTCTTTCCCTCCCTGCCTCTTTCTCATTCCCATCTCCTTCTGAAGGAAGAATTTGAAAACACACACACCATATTTTCCCTCTTCCGTATACTCATCAAACAAGGAAAAGCCTGCAAAGAAAGAAAAGACAAGCTGCTGAGGGAACTAGCTTAAAAAGGTGCATTCCCCCTTTAAGAATTAGCTACTGGCTAGAAAGGAAAGGTAAGGAGCCAGCAGCCTGTACTTAAGGAAGAAAAAAATTGTAGTAAGTACTGGCTGCTGGCTAAGGCAGCCTCCCCAAATGGCTGCATTCATAAGTAAAGGAATGCTACAGGCAAAATCCATTCAGGAGAAAAATACTTCAAAATCCCTTGCAGCAAAACTTACAGCTAACAATAGCAGGGCTATAGAAACTAACATGAGACATCCCTCCTTCCCTCCCTCCCTCCATGCTTCACTCCAGCTGAAGCTGCCTTTCTTCATTGCTGCCTTTCTTCATTCCTCATGGAGCACGACCCCTCCCCCGCTGCATTTCTTGCCTGTTTGTTGCTGCCACAGAAGTAGTAGATCAGCTCATGGCCAGCCTGCTTGATCTGCTCCCCTCTCCTCTCCCCCTACCCTCCTGCTTCTTTCCCTTCAGTGCAGCTACAGTTGACTCCGCCTCCTCCCAAGACTGTTTCTTTTTTTCTCTCCCTCTCCCTCTCCCTCCCAAACTGCCTCCTTTTATAGCCTCTCCTGTCTCCACCCCCCTCCTCCTCCTTTCTCATCTGGAAGTGAGCCTGGGGCCTTTGCCTTGCCGCAGCAACTCTGCAGCTTTGGAGGACTCTCACAGTAAGTCCTCCGCTGCGCTGGCTCATTCCCTCCCCCAGTACACTTGGCTGGGCAGGGCTGAGTACCACCAGCCATGTGCTAATGTACCACAGGTGATACGTGTACTACCGGTTGAAAAGTCCTGCTGTATCACACTGTAACTATAGTGGGTTTTGCAGATACATTTTGTAGATAAGTATCTTAATAAGAAGGGCCGTGGTGGTGCAGTGGTTAGAATCCAGTATTGCAGGATAATTCTGCTGACTGCTAGATGGTGGATTCTCACTGGCTCAAGGTTGACCTTCCGTCATTCCGAGGTCAGCAAAATAAGAACCCAGTGTTATGTACTGGGCTCACAGTAATACCACATGGGTTGCTGGATCAGCTAACGGCTCTCCAGCAACCCAGACTACAAGTCTCTGGCGCTACAATTGGCTATCCCTAGGCGGCAATGGTTGTTTCAAACCTATTGGCTGCCACCTAGGGGCTAGACTATAGATTGTGGCTAGTTGCAGCCATTTGCCCAGTACAGATTCTGCACGAAATAAATATGAGTTTTCCTGTACTCAGCTACCTCGTCTTCATGCCTGCACCAAAGAACCCACCATGTAAGACCCAGATTGTTGGGGGGCAGTAGGCTGACTCTGTAAACTGCTTAGAGAGGGCTGCAAAGCATTGTGAAGCAGTATATAAATCTAAGTGCTACTGCTATCATCATGTATACATAAAGCTCTGCATTCCTCCTGCTGAAACGGTATGCAGAGATAAGGTGCCTGCACTTGAGCATCATGTGTGTTCCAGGGCAACTATTTCTTCAGTGCACAACACAAACTGCTGTCTCTGTACTTGTCCCTGTGTACTTTCAATAGTTCCTTTGCTTCTTTCCCCCACTCCAGGGAAGATAAGCCCTCCTGAATTATCAACCTACTTGTATTTTCTCTTCTGCCCTACTATGATCTACAGAAAGAGCTATCCGAGGTAAGTCCTTGCATATTGTCCTTGTCTTTCTGGGCTCCTTGGTTTCTCAGCTGTATCAGAAAAAGAGTGGGCAAAACAGGCTTCAGTGTCTACAGCCCATGCCCTTAGAGCAATGGTGTAACCATTGTATTTCCCAAGAAAAGGGAACTGCACCCTTGTCATATCTTAACCCAATCCCTACTCCTTTCCTTATAGAGATCCATACATCCGCTGGAGTTACGTCATCCAAAAGCTGGTAGACGTGAGTAAAACACTTTACATTTCCATTGGCTGCTTGGTTTTATCTGGCTTATTTATGGATTAGAAATGTGCTGGGAGACTATTGGATTTTCCCACAAGACTGAGCTGAGCTGGGAACCCTACGGTATCTTAGCTGGCCAAGGTAGTAAATACCAATAACGCTTTAAGAAACCCTGAGTGACTAACGGCCGCCATTTAAATTTCCTAGAGTTCTCTAGCCTTGAGTGAATTATAACGTCTCTCCTGAGTCATGTTTGATGCAAAAAAGTTCACTGCCCCTAAGAGATGTACAATTTAAAACTTTAGACACAATGTACACATTTTCAAATATCTCCCAAAGGACAACAAAAGGAAAAAGTGTTGGAAAGAGAGTAGAGGTAATGGAACTTAGAGCCACTCAGCAAGCAAATGCTACAGAAATCTATGACAGGTTGACTAAAACTAAACAAAAGAGAGGCTGTTGGAGGACACCATTTGGGCATTTTAGGAGATTAAAATGGCAGCCAAATCCAGCTTCTGAAACCATAGATGAGAAGAAGGTTGTTCTTAGTTGTAGCCAAGGCAACCAATGTGCCTTGCCAGAACACTGAGACGCCTGTGGATCACTAAGTTAGTATTTTTTTCTCTCTGTCCCACAGTTCCTGGCGGCTATATATTTTATGAATTTCCTTATGAAATACTCCTTCATCCCTACGTTCAAAAACATGTATAAGCAGCCCCTCACCATCAAAATTTTGCTACTTTCCATCTTTGACTCAGCAGTATCTGGTATGTGGAAACAATTATGATTTTATTTGTGTGATGGGATTACAGGATAAGGCTGATTTATCACATTTTAGAGAAAGTGAAGACGTACAACAGGTAGTTCTCAACTGACAACCATTTGTTTAGTGACCTTCAAAGATACCACACCACTGAAAAAAGTGACATAACCATTTTCCACACTTATGGCTGTTGCAGCATCCCCATGCTCATGTGATCAAATACATGCCATACATACTTTCCTTGCAATAAGGGCTATGCAAAACTTCTGTAGACGTGCGAGAAAGCTGGAGAATATGGCGCTGCTCATAAAATTCTACTTAACAATAATGCTATCTTATTTTATTTCTGAAAAAAGAAATTGTAGTCCTGGTTGCAAAGATAGGTTTACAAGGCAGCTGGCAATGGGCTGCTGAAACCATAGGAGGCAGCTTATCTGCTACTGAAACACAGATCTCATTATTACAGGGGTGTCAAACTGCCGGCCCGCAAGCCGGATGTGTCATCCAGAAGCCGCACCCACCCCATTGCCAGCAATGGCAAAACCGTCCCAATACGTTGCGTGACATCACATGACGTCGAAAGTTTGACTTGTGTGCATTATTAGATGGTACAGCTAAACAATTCTGTACAGGACTTTCTCCTTTAAGATGAGAAGAACGTATAATGCAAATTAGTTGGACAAATGACAGAGTACAATTTTGCATTGTAGGAAGTGAAATCTGGTCTGGTTCTTATTCCAAGCTGGGAGAAAGACACAGAAGAAATGAACTGAAGCAACTGCAGTTGGAAAGGAGATCTCCATTTCAGGGACAGCAGCATGTTTCTGGGGTGGCTGACAAATTAGAGATGAGAGTAGATGGGCTTTTATACAATTTGGGGGGCTTTGTGATTGAGATGCCTGTTCATGTCCTTTATAATTTTAATGACTGTTGCCAGATTCCTATGGGGTCATGTAGGGATCATGACTGGCTCTACAGGCAGAAGTGGAAATTCAAATCCTAGGTGTTTTGTTGTCTAAACTAATCTTGTCAATTTCAGCTCCTTACCTATTGTGCTGCTTATTTGGAGCTGATGGCTGCCCTTTGTTTATGAATAGGGGGTCCTGGCTTTATGAATGGATACCAAATGCCCATTCACAAATCCTAGCCTCTTCAGGCTTCTGCCTGGGGCTATAGCAGAAAGATTGTAGGGGAAATATTCTATTCTGCCTCTTTTAATATTCTGTAGAATATTTTATTCTGGAGAGGAGGGCCTTACCATAGCATTTTCAATATATATATATAGCTTGGCAGTCAAAGGCCACGATCCCAAATCGTGGGGTGGCTGCTGGTTCTGGGAATGTGGGGGTGGGGCTTCAAATCCCCATGGCGATAGGGAATGGCAGCAGGTGTTTGCGCGGAGGGCCATATCGACACCTGGGATCGCGCCCCCGCTATCTCCGAGCGGTGGCGTGCTCCGACCCTCCGGTTAGCACCCTCTTACCCGGGGATGAGGGTGATCAGGCCCCTGAGCTCAGGTTGGTCTATTTTAACGCTAGATCCATAGTTAACAAAGCTCCCCTCATCCATGATCTGATCGAGGAGGAAGGTGCGGATCTAGCGTGCATCACAGAAACTTGGTTGGGTTCGGAGGGAGGGGTGCCTCTCACCGAGTTATGCCCGCCAGGTTTCCGGGTGCTGCACCAGCCACGGGCTCAGGGCAGGGGTGGTGGGGTGGCAGTGGTTATTCGGGAGACTTTGTGTCCCCGGGAGGCCACCATTGTCCAGATGGCCGGGAGTGAATCCCTCCTCTTGAGATGTGGTTCTCGGGTTCAGTTGGGTTTGTTGCTTACATACCTGGCGCCCAGCTGTGTGGCAACAGCCCTGCCTGAGCTGCTCGACACCCTCTCAGGGTTGGCGGTGGAGTTCCCCAGGCTTATAGTCCTGGGTGACTTCAACCTGCCGTCACTGGGAGGGTCGTCGGAGTTAGCTCGGGAGTTCATGGCTTCCATGACAGCCATGGGCCTGACCCAGGTTATTGAGGGCCCGACTCATGTGGGGGATCATACTCTCGACCTGGTATTCCTGTCTGGACAGTGGTTGGATGATCTGGGAGGGGGCTCCCCGTCCATCACCCCTCTGTCATGGTCAGATCACCACCTCCTGAGGCTGGTTTTCCATCATGCCACCCCCCGCCGCTGGGTGGCGGAACCGACCAGGTGGTTCCGCCCCAGGCGCCTAATGGACCCGGATCGATTCCAGAGGGCGCTTGGGCCTATACCTATCACCCTTACCCACAGCCCAGTCGATGCTCTGGTGGAGGCCTGGGAAACGGCTGCTACCAGGGCACTTGACTGCGTTGTACCCATGCGACCTCTGACCCGGCGCAGATCCCGTTGGGCCCCATGGTTCTCTGTGGAGCTCCGGGAGATGAAGCGTCGGAGACGAGGTCTAGAGAGCGGTTGGAGATCCAGCCGATCCGAATCCGACCGATTGCAATTAAGAACCTTTATAAGGTCTTATCTTGCGGCGATAAGGACGGCGAAGTCTAACTACTTTGCCGCCCTTATCGCGTCCGCAGATAATCGCCCGGCCGCCCTGTTTAGGGTGACTCGCTCCCTCCTTAACCAGGAGATGAGAGAGGATCCCTTACAGGGACGAGCCGAGGAGTTTAGTCATCATCTGGCGGACAAAATCGCTCGGATCCGGACCGGCCTGGACTCTGACTGGGCAGAGTCTGATGTGGAGGAATCAGGCGGTCTTGAGCACGTTATCTGGACTGAGTTCGACCCTGTTTCCCCTGATGATGTGGACAGGATCATGGGGAGACTGAGCACCACCACCTGTTTGTTGGATCCGTGCCCCTCCTGGCTAGCTTATGCGGCTCGGGAGGGAACACGAGGCTGGTTCCATGCAGTAATAACTGCTTCTCTGAAGGAGGGTGTCTTCCCTGCCGCCTTGAAGGAGGCGGTGGTGAGACCCCTTCTCAAGAAGCCTGCTTTGGACCCGGCTGCTTTAGACAACTACCGTCCAGTCTCCAACCTTCGCTTTCTGGCGAAGGTTGTTGAGAGTGTGGTGGCGCATCAGCTCCCTCTGTTCCTGGAGGAAACTGATTATCTGGACCCGTACCAATCGGGTTTCAGGCCCGGACACAGCACGGAGACGGCATTGGTCGCGCTGGTGAATGATCTCTGGAGGGCAAGGGACAGGGGTTGCTCCTCTGTCCTGGTCCTATTAGATCTCTCAGCGGCTTTCGATACCATCGACCATGGTATCCTGCTGCGGCGTCTCAGGGGGTTGGGAGTGGGAGGCACCGTTCTACGGTGGTTCTCCTCCTACCTCCAGGGCCGCTCGCAGTCGGTGTTGACAGGAGGGCAGAGATCCGCCCCGAGGTCTCTCATTTGTGGAGTTCCTCAGGGGTCGGTCCTCTCGCCTCTCCTGTTCAACATCTATATGAAGCCGCTGGGCGAGATCATTCGTGGTTTTGGGGTGGGGTATCACCAGTATGCTGATGATACCCAACTTTTTCTTTCCACCCCGAACCAACCCAGTGATGCCCTCTCCGTGATGTCCCGGTGCCTGGAGGCGGTTCAGGTCTGGATGGGGAGAAACAGGCTTCGTCTCAATCCCGCCAAGGCTGAGTGGCTGTGCATATCGGCATCTCGGGTTAACCAAGTTATTCCACCTCTAACGA
The DNA here is from genome assembly GCF_964194415.1 of Vipera berus. Classification (NCBI taxonomy): domain Eukaryota; kingdom Metazoa; phylum Chordata; class Lepidosauria; order Squamata; family Viperidae; genus Vipera; species Vipera berus. The sequence goes on along the minus strand of NC_138203.1, from coordinate 140,759,664 downwards.
TGGGGGGTGAGGTGTTACCCCCCGTTGATAGGGCTCGCAACCTGGGCGTCCTCCTGGACTCACGGCTCACTTTTGAAGACCACATAGGAGCCGTGACCAGGGGGGCTTTTGCACAGGTTCGCCTGGTGCGCCAGTTGCGTCCCTATCTGGACCGAGACGCCCTACGCACAGTTACTCATGCGCTTGTGATCTCCCGTTTGGACTACTGTAACACTCTCTACATGGGGCTGCCCTTGAAGACCACTCGGAGGCTTCAACTGGTGCAGAATGCGGCCGCGTGAGTTGTAATGGGGGTCTCCCGATACTCCCATGTAACACCTCTACTCCGTGAGCTGCATTGGCTTCCGGTTGCCCTCCGGGTGAAATTCAAGGTGCTGGTTATTACCTATAAAGCCCTACATGGCCTGGGTCCGGGCTATTTGAGGGAACACCTGCTGCCGGCATCAAACGCCCTTCGCCCAGTGCGCTCCCACAGGGAGGGTCTGCTCAGGGTTCCGCCGGTAAGAGATTGCCGGCGGGTGACACCCAGGGATAGGGCCTTCTCAGTGGGAGCGCCTGCCCTCTGGAACCAGCTGCCGGTGGAGCTGAGAACTGCCCCCGACCTCCGATCATTCCGCCGGGGCCTGAAGACCTGGCTCTTTGAGCTCTCGGGCCCAGGCTGAGGAGAAATTTTTAATTGGGGTTTTAAGTGTACAGGGTCAATTTAATATTTTTTAATTTGGTTTTTTAACTTTTGTATGGTGGATTTTTTAATTCCCTGTAAACCGCCCTGAGTCCTCAGGGAAAGGGCGGTATATAAATGTAACTAAATAAATAAATAAATAAATAAATAATCTCTGCTACACTGACACCAAACAGCACCACTTCAATTGGAGCAACACAAAAATCATCGGCCATGCTATCACCCACCACGCTCGTGAGTTCATCACAGACTGGCACTCCACAAGCAATTCCACCAATATACACATTGATCTACAATGTGTAGATCAATTGAACTCCTTAAAATCCAAACCAACCACACAGCCTACGAACTCCTTAAAATCCAAACCAACCACACAGCCAACCAGAGCACCAACCCTCAACACAACCCACGGAAGGCCCCACTATCAGCAGTTCATCTCCCAATGACTTTGAGCCAATGTGACTTCCCCATCACTAGACCCATCACAAGAATCTCACTAAAGACTCTCACCTGATTCATCACAAGAGCCTCACTTGACACACTCATACCTGAAGCCCTTATAAACAGAAGAACACTGACACTGACATCCCCTAAACCACGGGTCGGCAACCCGTGTCTCCGGAGCCGCATGCGGCTCTTTGAGCCGTCTCCTGCGGCTCCCAGTCGCCTGGTGCACGCGCACCTCTCCGAACGGGTGGAGGTGTGCGCGCAGCTCTCCAAACCTTCAAGGCGGCGCTCTGCCCAGAGAAGCCACGATTTCCCCTCCATAGGAAGAAGGCGGCGGATGCGGTTGGCCCCGCGGGGAAGGGGGAGCGGTGGCGGGGGCGACGGAAAAGCTGCAGAAATGGCAGGAGAGATGCTGACTGGCGGCGGCCTCGGAGGAGGCAGAGGGGGGGAGGGAGGGAAGGGTGACCGGGCGGGGGAGGGGGGGTGAGCCAGAAGGAAAAGGGAAACTCATCCCGCAGAGCGGTTGCGAAAAGAGGGAGGAGATAAGCCAGCCCGGTACCTGGATCCGCTTCCTGTGTCTCCTCCGCTCTGCCATGATGTCCCCGTTTGGTCTCTTGGTGACGTGGGGCTGAGCCGGAAAAGGGGGATGGGGAGACCGAGGGAGGGAGGGACAGAGGGAGGGAGGGAGGAAGGAAGAGAGAGAGAGAGACGGAGCCAGCGCCAGCCAGCCAGCGGGCTCGCGAGGGGCGGAAACCACGCGGGGCAGTAACGTGCGCGAGCCCTTGGGGAGGCGGGGCGGGAGTGCAGTCCGGCCACCGGGCTTCCTTTCCCACTTGTCCGCATCGCTCCAAGGAACTGCATTGTTTGGGGATGGCGACCCTGGTCGTTTGCTGCGGGGCTCCCGCTTGGAAGGGAAGGGAAGATTTGTGAGGGGAAGATGTTGATGACAAGCTTACATTTCCTTTAAAATGCTGTTTCCCGAGGCGCTCGGCTAAGGAGGAACTTTTTTGTGAGCGTGGCTGGGACGGAGGACTTGTCCTGCGCGTCCACAGGCAACGAGGGCAAAACCCCTTGCGACCTGGTTGTGAGAAATGGGGAAAATGAACACACACACACACACTCGGCCTCCCCGTCGCCTGGATTCTCACTTCCCCTTCAGGCGTGCTCTGAGACTCAGGCGCGCGGCGCTTTTCGTTTGCGGAGCCGGGGGAAAAAAGTTGCCTTTCCCCAAAGTGCCGCGACTCCCTTGAAGTGACTCGTAGCGGGCCCCGTTTCCCCCCCTCCGCGCAACTTCTGGCTATCCCCCATTTGCCAGGTCTGCAACTAGAGGCGAGCGCCTCGCCTTCAGCCGAAGGGCAAAAGCCCGATCTCGTCCCGCTCCCCTGTTCCCTCAGAGCGCTGCTTGATGGGCTCTCCGTGCGGGTTTAATGGTCGTCTCTGTCCGTTCCCAACCCCCGCCCAACCCCTCCATCGATTCTGTAAGTACCGCACACGACACACACACCCCGGGGCAATTGAAGAAAATAGGATGATGAAGGACTGCAAACTAACACATTACACGTCTCCATCGATTAACCATTATTTCCCTGAATGACAAGCAAGCCGGTGGTCAAGTAAGTGAGGGTGACGATTTATTTACACGTGAGACAGGGAGAGACGATTTCTTTTTTTTTTTAATTGAAAAGTTTTAGAATACATTTTATCTTTAACAATCCCCCCTCCCTCCACCCACCCCTATCTAACCCTCCCTATCCCTCCCCCCCATTCCCCCCTCCCTCCCCCCGACTTCCCAGAGCTAAGTACAAGGTATAAAAACAAAGAACAATCATAAACATCCATATGCTAACAACAATAAACTATTAAATCTATCGCACTCTAGCTCATATGAGATGACTACAAGCAATACTAATATTACATAAAAAAGGAAAAAAAAGGAAAAGAAAACTTATTCAAATGCTAGGTGAAACATTTTAGTCCCATATTTATTCTGGATGTAATCAATCCACTTTTTCCACTCCATAATATAACGTTCTTGCGAATGATCTTTCAAATAAGCCGAAATCTTTGCCATTTCCGCCAGGTCAGAAACCTTTAGAGTCCATTCTTCTATAGTCGGCAGTTCCTCCTTCTTCCAATATTGACCTACTAAGAGTCTTGCTGCTGTGATTAAATTCAACATCAATTTAATGTCCACAACAGTAGCATCTGTAATTATACCCAATAAAACATAACAGCCTTGGTGGAGCAGTGGGCTGATGCCTCCTTAAGTAACACCAGCTGCCTGCAATTAGTGCAGGTTCGCATCCCACCAGGCTCAAGGTTGACTCAGCCTTCCATCCTTCCGAGGTAGGTAAAATGAGGACCCAGATTGTTGGGGGCAATAAGCTGACTTTGTAATAATGCCGCTTGGGGTGTGTGTGAAAGCCCTAACAAGCAGGCATATACATAGAATGAAGGCTACTGCTAAGCTTGTAAGCCGCCCTGAGTCTTCGGAGAAGGGCGGGATATAAATGTAATTTAAAAAAAAAAAAAAAACAATTGCGGACAAAACTTTATCCTTTGCTTGAAGATCTTCTGCATATTCCACCAAATTTTTATCCAAAAAGCCTTAACCTTTTTGCAGGTCCACCATATATGAAAATACGTTGCATCTTCGCCACCACATCTCCAATATTTAGGTTGATAGTTCGGATACATACTTGCAAGCTTTTTAGGATCTAAATGCCATCTATAAAACATTTTATAAAAGTTCTCTCTTAGGTTTTGGGCTTGCGTAAATTTTATGTTCCTCACCCAGATCTTTTCCCACGTGTCCATTGTAATAACTTCTTGAATATTCTGGGCCCATTTTATCATACAGTCTTTAACAAGTTCTGTTTCTGAGTCAATATCTATCAATGCAAGATAAATCCGTTTGATATGTGCTGGACCCTGGTTTCTAATTTGCTTTATCAAATTTTCATCAGTCATTGAGAAACCAATTTTCTGGTCTTCTTTCCACCTGGCACGTAATTGACCATATTGGAACCAAGTTTGAACGATCTTCTCATCTCGCAAGAAATTGTACGGCTTCAAACACCAGACGTTCCTCTCCAAGCTTAAGATCTCCTTGTACGTAGTCACATCATGTTTGAAGCCAACATTTATGTTTTCTATTGCATGTTTCAGGATTGCCCACAACGGCATCTTGTAGTCTAACTTATGTCTATACTTCTTCCAAACTCTCAACAATGCCTGTCTTAAAATATGCACTTTAAACACATTATCTACCTTCTTATCATACAACAAATATGCATGCCAGCCAAATAACAAGTCGTGGCCCTCAAGATTTAATAATCTCCCTTGTGTCAAATTAATCCAATCACTTATTCCTGACAACGCAGCAGCTTCATAATATAATTTAAGATTAGGCATTTTAAGATCACCTCTTTCACGAGTATCCTGCATAATCTTAAGTTTAACTCATGGCCTTTTCCCTGCCCACACAAATTTATTGACACCCCATTGCCATTCTTCCAGATTAGAGTCTTTTTTAAGAATCGGTATCATTTGGAATAAAAATAAAAATTTAGGCAGTACATTCATTTTCACTGCTGCAATTCTTCCCAGTAAAGACAATTGCAATTTTTCCCAGCTCTCCAATTCTTTTTGGATTTTTCCCCATAACTTTTCATAATTATTTTTATATAACTTTGCATTTGAGGGTGACAAATACACCCCCAAGTATTTAACCCTTTTAACAATCTCAAATCCAGTCAATCCTTCTAAAAGGGCCTTTTGCGATGCTGTCATGTTTTTGGCTAAAATTTTTGTTTTTTGTACATTAACCTTAAATCCAGAAACCTTCCCATATTGCATTATTATCTCCATCAGGTCCACAACAGAGTTTTCTGGCTGGGTCACCGTAACAACCAGATCGTCTGCAAACGCCCTCAATCTATAATCCTGATCTCTAATTTGAATAGAGACGATTTCTTTATTCCGCCGGCGAGCTCAGCGCCCGGCAAGCTTTGGCGAGTCAAGAGCGCGGCTCTGGGAAGCGCGCCGGCCTTTTCTGCCTGGGTTTTATGAGGGACGAAGTGAGTTGGGCTGGAAAGCTGCGAAACGACCGCGCTTCTCCATTCCGCCTGGCCCTGGGAGGATAAGGACGAATTAGCAGCAGCGCCCGTTGGCAGCAGCGCCAGGAGCGTCCGCCGGGTCAAACGAGGGGAAGGGTGGCTCCCCCAGCCTCGCAGATCCTCGGGAGCGGCAAGGACCGGGTTTCTGCTCGGAGGGAGGGGGGAGCGCAGCTCGCACGGTCCAGCTTCGTCCTCTGGCCCGGCCCAAATGCCGCCTCTCTTGCCCCCTGCGCCGGGGCCAGGGGCCAGGCTGGGCACGCGAGGCGTTGTTCCCCTCCTGCAGGGCAGCCGTGGAGCAGACAAAGAAGGGAGGGATGTGCTCCCTCCTGCCCCCCTCTGGAAAAGCAGGCGGGGGGCGGACTTCCTGGCCGGGCTTCCTTGGGATGCTGGCGCCTGAACAAAGGGCGGGAGCCGCCCAAGGTGGGCTGCAGCAACTCGCTTCTCTGCCCCCCCTCCAGGCAAGCGGGGCTTCGTCCCCCGCCTCTCTGGACCTGCCCGTGGCGCTCCGACCCTCCCACTTTTAAAAGCCGCTGTTCTTAGGAGAAAAGCCCCCGTCGCCCCTCCCCCCTGCGCGCGCCGGCCTGGCCCCGTTTGACGAACGCGGCAGGTCTCCGGACGGGATGGCGCGCACCTCTACAAAGGGGAGACCCGTTGCTGCGCAGGTGCCTCCCATTTTGCGCATGCGCAAAATGTTTTTTGCGCATGCACGTGAGTGGACGCATGCGCGCGCACTTTTTGCGGCTCCCACTTTTTTGTTTGTGCGACGGAACCGGTTCTGAGTGGCTCCTTTCCTTTTTCCGGTTGCCGACCCCTGCCCTAAACTCTACTGAAAAAGTTATCTAGCCTGGTAATGAAATGTTCGGGAACCAACCCACAAGCTCAGAGAATGAACTTTCACCCTCATCCTACACCCGAGCTACAGATAGTCACCTCTATTGCATACACAATACTCCTGCCCCATATTTTCTTCACAACACTCCTGTGATGTGGATTGGGCTGTGAGCAAGTGACTGGCCCAAAGTCTCCCAGTTGCTTTCCATGCTTAAGACAGGCTAAGAACTCACCATAAACTATTTACAAGGCCAGAGGTTTTATCACTACACCGAACTGATTTTGTTCTCAGCATGTGTGCAAAGTATCAAGAGGCAGGCAGTTAGTGTAGTTTGAACTGAAGGCAGCAGTCAGCTCCATAATTCAGTAAACACCTATGAGTGATTTTAGCTGGGAACTGAGGGAAAATAGCTTCACATTTTTACAAGGAAGGAGGATAGGGTTAATATAAATCACTCTTTTTCAGAGGCAGAGGAAAGGCTGCAGTCAAATAATCTAAGGATCTAGAATCCAGATGCACTGCTAAAATTATATAAATATCCCCCGACACAAAAACCTATACCAACTTATTCACAGTTCTGTGATCAGAATAGAATATATCTATATATATCTATATATCTCTCTATATATCTCTATATATATCTCTATATATATCTCTATATCTATCTATCTATATCTATCTATATCTATCTATATCTCTATCTATCTATCTATCTATCTATCTATCTATCTATCTATCTATCTATCTATGGATCTTTGGTCATTCGGGTTTTTCCCCGCATAGAATTGAAGGTGTAGGAGCAACGTTTCGACGGAATCCCATCCGTCATCCTCAGGCTGGTGGCTTCAGCTTCCTTCTTCTGGGATAGCCGTAATGGAGAAAGACGTTAAGCAGCTATTTCTCTTCTGCTTTTCTTAGTGTTGTGGTGCTGCAGTTTGTCCTGGCCCTTCTGAAGATGGTCTGACCCATGTGCGTGGGTTTGGGGTAGATGCGGTTTTCCAGTTCTCTATTGTCTAGTCTCCTTATGTCGATCTCAAGGAATGGATGTCTGTTCTCTGTTTCTTCTTCGCATGTGAAATTTGATCCCAGGGGATGTGTTATTGAGTAGGTGGTCGGTTTCTTCAATTTGGGAGCATTTGATGATGACAAATGTGTCATTGAAGTAGCATATCCAGATTTTTGGTAGGATGGTCGGTAGAGGCATGGATTAAAGCTCGGAGAGTGTATATTCACCAGCTTGAGTTATATATTCAAAAGGTGGATAAAAATATAATAATAATAATAACAACACTTACCTGCAAGAAGAACTGGTAAGAGCACAAGACAGGCAAAGAGTAGAAAATGAAGACACTAAAGTGTTCTGGCTCTTTAGAATGAAAGCAGACAAGCACCTGCCACGTAACACTTTGTGTTAACAATTATTGAAAAGACAAAATTCATGAACGAAGGCAAATGTACGTGTCCCAGGATGCACATGTCCCAAGGATCCAATCTGGGTCGGTCACCCAGACCAGAGGATTTGTCTTCCAAGCTTTCGGACTCGTGCTGGTGCCCATCTTCAGAAACCTTCTCTAGCCTAGGCTAGAGTCCGAAAGCTTGAAAGACAAAACCTTTGGTCCCAGTGACTGACCCACTTCACATCCTACAAAAAAAAAGGCTGGATAGTAGACATTGTAGTACCTGGAAAAAGCAGAAGAAAAGAGAAAGAACTGGAGAAAAATCACAGAATATGTTGTTGTTGTTAGTTGTGAAGTCGTGTCCAACCCATCGCGACCCGATGGACAACATTCCTCCAGGCCTTCCTGTCCTTTACCATCTTCTGGAGTCCATTTAGGCTCATGCCAACTGCTTCAGTGACTCCATCCAGCCACCTCATTCTCTGTCGTCCCCTTCTTCTATTGCCCTCAATCTTTCCCAGCATTAGGCTCTTCTCCAGTGAGTCCTTACTTCTCATTAGGTGGCCAAAGTATTTGAGTTTTAGCTTCAGGATATGGCCTTCTAAAGAGCAGTCAGGGTTGATCTCCTCTAGGACTGACTGGTTTGATCACCTTGCAGTCCAAGGGACTCGCAGGAGTCTTCTCCAGCACCATAGTTCAAAGGCCTCAATTCTTTGGCGCTCAGCCTTTCTTATGGTCCACCTTTCACAGCCATACATTGCAACTGGAAAGACCATAGCCTTGACTATACGCACTTTTGTTGGCACGGTGATGTCTCTGCTTTTTAGTGTGCTGTCTAGATTTGCCATGGCTTACCTCCCCAGGAGCAAGTGTCTTTTAATTTCTTGGCTGCAGTCCCCATCTGCAGTGATTTTGGAGCCCAGGAAAATAAAATCTGTCACTACCTCCATTTCTTCCCCATCTATTTGCCAGGAATTGAGAGGGCCAGATGCCATGATCTTGGTTTTCTTAATGTTAAGTTTCAAGCCAAGTTTTGCACTCTCCTTCTTCACCCGCAACAAGAGGCTCTTTAGTTCTTCTTCACTTTCTGCCATTAGAGTGGTATCATCTGCATATCTTAGGTTGTTGATGTTTCTTCTGGCAATCTTAATTCCAATTTTTGATTCATCTAGCCCTGCCTTTCTCATGATGTGCTCTGCATATAAGTTAAATAGGCAAGGCGACAGTATACAGCCTTGCCGGACTCCTTTCCCAATTTTGAACCAATCAGTGGTTCCATGTCCAGTTCTCACTGTTGCTTCTTGACCCGCATATAGGTTTCTCAAAAGACAAATAAGATGGTCTGGTACTCCCATCTCTTTAAGAACTTGCCACAGTTTGTTGTGATCCACACAATCAAAGGCTTTAGCATAGTCAATGAAGCAGAATTAGATGTTTTTCTGGAACTCCCTAGTTTTCTCCATGATCCAGAGTATGTTGGCAATTTGATCTCTAGTTCCTCTGCCTCTTCGAAATCCTGCCTGTACTTCTGGTAGTTCTTGATCCACATACTGCTGAAGTCTAGCTTGTAGGATTTTAAGCATAACTTTACTAGCATGGGAAATGAGTGCAATGGTGCGATAGTTTGAACATTCTTTGGCACTGTCTTTCTTTGGAATTGGAATGTAAACTGATCTTTTCCAATCCTGTGGCCACTGTTGAGTTTTCCAAATTTGCTGGCAAATTGAGTGTAGCACTTTTACTGCATCGTCTTTTAAGATTTTGAATAGCTCAGCTGGAATACTGTCGCCTCCACTGCCTTGTTGTTGCTCAGCTTTTCTAAGGCCCACTTCACTTCACATTCTAGGATGTCTGGCTCGAGGTCAGTGACCACCTCATTGTGATTATCAGGGACGTTAAGCTCATTCTTGTATAGTTCTTCTGTGTAATTTTGCCACCTCTTCTTAATCTCTTCTGCCTCTGTTAGGTCCCTGCCATTTTGGTCCTTTATCATGCCCATTGTTGCATGAAACGTTCCCTTCATCTCTCCAATTTTCTTGAAGAGATCTCTGGTCCTCCCTATTCTATTGCTTTCTTCTATTTCTTTGCACTGTTCATTTAAGAAGGCATTCTTATCTCTTCTAGCTATTCTCTGGAATTCTTCATTCAATTGGGTGTATCTTTCTTTTTCTCCCTTGCCTTTCGCTTCCCTCCTTTCCTCAGCTATTTGCAAAGCTTCCTCAGACAGCCATTTTGCTTTCTTGCATTTCTTTTTTCTTTGGGATGGTTTTAGTTGCCACCTCTTGTACAATGTTGCAAACCTCTGTCCATAGTTCTTCAGGCACTCTGTCTATCAGATCTAATTCCTTAAATCCAGGGCTTTTTTTCCTCATAGAACGTTCAGAACGGCGTTCTGGCACCATATTTTTTTTTGAAAAAACAACAACAACAACCTCCCTCTGAAAGCCTATTGCTAGGCAACCTTGGCCCTTTTTATGACTCATGGACTTCAACTCCCAGAAATCCTGAGCCAGCCATGCTGAGGGGAAAGGGAGAGGTTTCCATGCTGAGCCATAGTGGCTCAGGAATTCTGGGAGTTGAAGTCCTTGAGTCATAAAAGAGCCTGCACTAGAAGAAGACATTAAAATTCTTTACAGGATTATTTCTTTAGTAACTAAACTTTTAGGATGTAAAACAGCTAATTCAAAAAAGCCAACAGGAAAGAACCTCACATTTTTCATCTGCTTCTGTCTTTCGGAAGGTAAAATTAGATAACAACATAATCTATTTCCTATGTTAACATCTCTGCAACAGTATAACAAAGTTTTGGATGAATTATTTTTTATCTAAGGATAACTAATGATAACAGCTCTTAAATCTGTTATTTTGTTTTATTTTTGCACAAAAAATTGTATAATTTGCATTTGCATTAATTTACAAATAGAATATGTTGTTAAAATGTATTGGTGTTGAAATAATTAGTGCAGACATATACCTAAAACCAGTTTATTGCATTTGGCAATTGCACTAAAAAAAAATCTCATTGTCAACCAATATAATTGATTTAATTTGAAATCAAGTGAAAAATTGATTTAAATTACTTTATTAAAACAAATTAATGGCAATTCTTTTATAAGAAGTTGCCTCAAACAGAATGAGTTTGACATGCCTGCTCTAGATAGTTGAATGCTCCAAAATAAATTCTAGACCAGGCCTGTACATGCAGCCTACCAAGCACCCTTGGACAGAGCACAGACTTTTTTTTTTTAAAAAAAGTAATAAAATCACCACCACTGCCCTGAAAGCCATGTTGCCTAGTGCCTCTATGGCTTACCATGACCACGAAGTCCAACACTGTAGATGCTCCTCTAGTCACCAAATCATTGATTAGCCCACCAGCATTCCTTTGCAGACCACAAAGATTTTAAATTTATCAGTGTGGGCCTTTCCCTTCTACAAGTTGCACAGACCTCTTCTAGATTTTCCTCTTGCCTTTCCGAGTTAACTCCTTGGTCTGTCTTTGAGCAAGAATTGGCTTTGTAGGGAAGCATATTATCATTTGATGTATATTTAACATATGTTCTACCTTTATTTACTGATTATATAATATTTGTAGCAAATCCACATGGTGAGATTTGGGGCAACTTACAATATTTTTAAAATCATGGGGGATTGGAATGCTAAAGTAGGAAGCCAAAAGATAACTGGAATAACAGGCAAGTTTGGCCTTGGAGTACAAAATGAAGCAGGGCACAGGCTGATAGAATTTTGTCAAGAGAATACGATGGTCATAGCAAACACTCTTTTCCAACAACCCAAGAGACGGCTCTACACATGGACATCACCAGACGGTCAACACAGAAATCAGATTGACTATATGCTCCGCAGCCAAAGATGGAGAAGCTCTATACAGTCAGTAAAAACAAGACTAGGAGCTGACTGTGGCTCAGACCATGAGCTTCTCCTTGCAAAGTTTAGGCTTAAACTGAAGAAACTAGGGAAAAGCACTAGGCCACTCAGGTATGAATTAAATCATATCCCTGTTGAATATACAGTAGAAGTGACAAATAGATTTAAGGAATTAGATCTGATAGACAGAGTGCCTGAAGAACTATGGACAGAGGTTCGCGACATTGTACAACAGGTAGCAACCAAAACCATCCCAAAGACAAAGAAATGCAAGAAAGCAAAATGGCTGTCTGAGGAAGCTTTGCAAATAGCTGAGGAAAGGAGGGAAGCGAAAGGCAAGGGAGAAAAACATAGATATGCCCAATTGAATGCAGAATTCCAGAGAATAGCTAGAAGAGATAAGAATGCCTTCTTAAATGAACAGTGCAAAGAAATAGAAGAAAACAATAGAATAGGGAGGACCAGAGATCTTTTCAAGAAAATTGGAGAGATGAAGGGAACGTTTAATGCAAAAAATGGGCATGATAAAGGACCAAAATGGCAGGGACCTAACAGAGGCAGAAGAGATTAAGAAGAGGTGGCAAAATTACACAGAAGAACTATACAAGAATGAGCTTAACGCCCCAGATAATCACAATGAGGTGGTCACTGACCTCGAGCCAGACATCCTAGAATGTGAAGTGAAGTGGGCCTTAGAAAAGCTGAGCAACAACAAAGCTAGTGGAGGTGACAGTATTCCAGCTGAGCTATTCAAAATCTTAAAAGACAATGCAGTAAAAGTGCTACACTCAATTTGCCAGCAAATTTGGAAAACTCAACAGTGGCCACAGGATTGGAAAAGATCAGTTTACATTCCAATTCCAAAGAAAGGCAGTGCCAAAGAATGTTCAAACTATCGCACCATTGCACTCATTTCTCATGCTAGTAAAGTCATGCTTAAAATCCTACAAGCTAGACTTCAGCAGTATGTGGATCAAGAACTACCAGAAGTACAGGCAGGATTTCGAAGAGGCAGAGGAACTAGAGATCAAATTGCCAACATACGCTGGATCATGGAGAAAGCTAGGGAGTTCCAGAAAAACATCTAATTCTGCTTCATTGACTATGCTAAAGCCTTTGATTGTGTGGATCATAACAAACTGTGGCAAGTTCTTAAAGAGATGGGAGTACCAGACCATCTTATTTGTCTCTTGAGAAACCTATATGCGGGTCAAGAAGCAACAGTGAGAACTGGACATGGAACCACTGATTGGTGAAAAATTGGGAAAGGAGTCCGTCAAGGCTGTATACTGTCGCCCTGCCTATTTAACTTATATGCAGAGCACATCATGAGAAAGGCAGGGCTAGATGAATCAAAAGTTGGAATTAAAATTGCCGGAAGAAATATCAACAACCTAAGATACGCAGATGATACCACTCTAATGGCAGAAAGTGAAGAAGAACTAAAGAGCCTCTTGTTGCGGGTGAAGAAGGAGAGTGCAAAACTTGGCTTGAAACTTAACATTAAGAAAACCAAGATCATGGCATCTGGCCCTCTCAATTCCTGGCAAATAGATGGGGAAGAAATGGAGGTAGTGACAGATTTTATTTTCCTGGGCTCCAAGATCACTGCAGATGGGGACTGTAGCCAAGAAATTAAAAGACGCTTGCTCCTGGGGAGGAAAGCCATGGCAAATCTAGACAGCACACTAAAAAGCAGAGACATCACCCTGTCAACAAAAGTGCGTATAGTCAAGGCTATGGTCTTCCCAGTTGCAATGTATGGCAGTGAAAGTTGGACCATAAGAAAGGCTGAGCGCCAAAGAATTGAGGCCTTTGAACTATGGTGCTGGAGAAGACTCCTGAGAGTCCCTTGGACTGCAAGGCGATCAAACCGGTCAGTCCTAGAGGAGATCAATCCCGACTGCTCTTTAGAAGGCCAGATCCTGAAGCTAAAACTCAAATACTTTGGCCACCTAATGAGAAGTAAGGACTCACTGGAGAAGAGCCTAATGCTGGGAAAGATCGAGGGCAATAGAAGAAGGGGACGACAGAGAATGAGGTGGCTGGATGGAGTCACTGAAGCAGTAGGCGTGAGCTTAAATGGACTCCAGAAGATGGTAGAGGACAGGAAGGCCTGGAGGAATGTTGTCCATAGGGTCGCGATGGGTCGGACACGACTTCGCAGCTAACAACAAACAACAATATTTTTAAAATCATAAGATTAAAACATAAAAGCAGGGCTTTTTTCTGCATCGCCTGGCCCGCACCACCTCCACCGCCCGCACCGCGCAGCCCCGCCATATAGAGCGGGCCCCGCTGCTCCCACAGTACCAGCCGTGTCGGCTCCGGCCCCAGGGGGTAGCCCGCCACCAACACCCCTTGCACCTGTGACCGCAGCAGCGCCGCCGCCCCCACCTCCTGCGCCCATCAAGATGAGAGTTCCGGCACCTTTTTTTAAAGAAAAAAAGCACTGCTTAAATCTATTTGTCACCTCTACTGTATATTCAACAGGGATATGATTTAATTCATACCTGAGTGGCCTAGTGCTTTTCCCTACTTTCTTCAGTTTAAGCCTAAATTTTGCAATGAGAAGCTCATGGTCTGAGCCACAGTCAGCTCCTGGTCTTGTTTTTATTGACTGTATAGAGCAGACATGTCAAACACAAGGCCCAGGGGCCAGATCCGGCCCGCAAAGTGGTTTCATGTGGCCCCCGAAGCCATCCTGGAAACAGTGAGGGAACGGCCCCCACTGCCTTGGCCCTGGCCCAGAGACCCTCCTTCTGCCAGAGACCCCCAGATCTGTCCCACTCCTGCCCAGGCCCCCATAGGCACCCTTGATGCCAATGGTGTAGAGCTGGCCATGCCCACCCAGTAGGCCATACGCACTCCAGCTGCGCCCACCCAGTAGGCCGCACCCACCCTGGCTATACCCACCCGGCCCTCTGAGGGCAACCACAATGCTGATGTGGCCCTCAATGAAATTGAGTTTGACACCCCTGGTATAGAGGTTCTTTATCTTTGGCTGCAGAGCACATAGTCAATCTGATTTCTATGTTGACCGTCTGGTGATGTCCATGTGTAGAGCCGTCTCTTTGGTAGTTGGAAAAGAGTGTTTGCTATAACCATCGTATTCTCTTGACAAAATTCTGTCAGCCTGTGCCCTGCTTCATTTTGTACTCCAAGACCAAACTTGCCTGTTATTCCGATTATCTTTTGGCTTCCTACTTTAACATTCCAATCCCCCATGATGATAAGGACATCATATTTTGGTGCTGTAGGGCTTCATAGAACCGGTCATTTTCATCCTCTTCAGCACCGGAGGTTTGGGCATAGACTTGATATTGTGATATTGAATGGTTTGCCTTGGATTCGCACTGAGATCATTCTGTCATTTTGGGGATTGTATCCCAATATTGCTTTTCCTACTCTTTTATTCACTATGAAGGCTACTCCATTTCTTCTGAGGGATTCTTGCCCGTAGTAGTATACCTGATGGTCATCTGAATTAAATTCACCCATTCCTGTCCATTTTAGTTCGCTGATTCCTAAGATATCGACATTCAGTCTTGTCATCTCTTGTTTGACCACGTCCAGCTTGCCTTGGTTCATGGATCTTACATTCCAGGTTCCTAGGGAGAAAACATCTTTACAGCATCGGACTTTCCTTTCACCCTCAGATACATCCACAGCTGAGCGTCTTTTCGGCTTTGGCCCAGTCGCTTCATTCTTTCTGGCGCTACTAGTACTAGCCCTCTGCTCTTCCCCAGTAGCATATTGGGCACCTTCCGACCTTTTGGTACTGTCCATGGGGTTTTCATGGCAAAAATACTGGAGTGGGTTGCCATTTCCTTCTCCAGTGGATCTTGTTTTGTCAGAACTCTCTGCTATGACCTGTCCGTCTTGGGTGGCCCTGCATGGCATAGCTCATAGCTTCATTGAATTATGCAATCCCCTTCACCACGACAAGGCAGTAATCCATGAAGGGGTCTCAAAATATAAAGACCTGCAAATAGAACAATTATGGCCAAAGAAAGCAGAGACAGTACTAATAGTAATAGGCACCTTGGGTGCAATCCCAAAACATCTGGAGCACCACTTGAAGACCATCAGCACTGACAAAACCACTATCAGTCAATGGCAAAAGGCAGCTTTGCTTGGACCAACCATGACCTGGATGTTTAGATATTCCACTACAGTGCAAACCTCTAAAAGTTAACCTAAAAGTCTAATTTGATTTGCACTTGTCTGCCTTAAATCCATAAGAATAATTGCATTTTTAATCTCTTGGAAGAAATGATGTATTTCTTTTCCTCTCTCATTCAGGGATAACTCTGACAGTCATGTACCATTTCATGCTGTACTGCTGGCAAAACATGTTTGCTGAGATCCTGCGCTTTGCAGACCGTTCTTTCTACAAGGTGATAACAAGGAGTGGGGGAGGTTGCAAAAAAGATATGGGGAGTCTGCATTTCATTCCTCATAGATATACCTGAATGGTCCATTGACCACTCCATGAAGAACAGTTTGAAAAACTTCGCAAAAGTTCTGAGATGTTATGGCTCTAAAAGAAAAGCAAATTTTAACTTGCTGAAACAACTGCACTGAAGAAACTGACATTGAAGTATCAAATTACTTGTAATCAAAGTAATAAATATAGGTGGTCCTCATTTAGCAGTTGGTCACAGTTACAACGATGATGGTGAAGTAAAGTTATGATCAGTCCTCGCATTTACAATGTCTGCAGGTCTATAAAGCAAAGGAAAGTTGAAGCCAGCCTGTATGTTTAGGGACTGTAAGAGAGATCAAATAACATGTTCTGAAAGACTTTGCACATGATCCCACATCATTCGTCAGCCCTCCCAATGGCTGAAATCTCACCTTTCATGCCCCCCCTTGCCCCTCAATCTCACCCCTTCCCTAACACCCAGTGCACCTGCTTGCCCTCCCACAACCAACAGTAGCCACTTGCCTTGCCTGTTTGGGAGTTGCAAATTCCTGCTTGTTTCCCCATTGACTTAGTGATGGAAATTCTAATCCCAATTGCCCTTCTAAGTCGAGGACTATCAAGAGTGGTTTGTCCTTTTGTTTGCCAAAAACACAGCGATGTTCTAGTTGCGTGTTATTTATTCCATTCTCCCTGCCTAGGACTGGTGGAACACCAGATCGTTTTCTGGATTCTTTCGGGCATGGACTGTGATTGTACACGACTGGCTGTACTACTATATGTATCAAGATATTCTGTGGGTAGGTAAGGCTGTCATGGGCTATGAGAATAAACTTTGGGGCCAGGAGGAAGAACCTCAGCCAGGGCAATGGTCAACAAGAGAATAGCAGGAACTGGGGGTAGAACAGCGTCTCAGATGGGATTCTCTCTTGTTGTTCATAAAATAAAGGCCGGAAAGGAAGGAAGTGCTTTCAGACTGGCAAGATTCTATTACTGTAACCTTACAATAAAAGCACTATTATTTGGTTTGGTTTACGGTCTGGAATACCGGAAGGGACTGGCAAGCTTACCAGCCTATATTATCCCATAAAGTAAATCTGCTGCACGTAATCTCTCTATGCCCGTCTTCATTGTTTCTTAGTAAGTACCAAGATGAGCTCTCATGTGTTCCTTCTCTTCCAGCTGGTTGGCGGGAGAGCCCGAGGTGGAGCTATGCTGATTGTCTTCCTTCTCTCAGCGGTTGTCCATGAATACATACTCATCTTGGCCTTTGGCATCTTCTTTCCTGTCTTGTTTGTGCTATTTGCCACACTTGGAGGTCAGTACTCCCTCAGGAATTGGAATAAACCTTTACTCAGAGGATTCAAGCAAGGGCGGTAAAAAAATAGCGTGGCGTGGATTGCTCCTGGTGAACCTTCTTTCATCCTGTCCTACCCTCCTCTGGTTTTGGGTTTCCACACTTCCCAAATGGTACACACTCATGTTCCTTTCGATACATTTCTTTTTTACCACTGGGAGGTAGAGTTGCTCCAAATTTATTCAATGTATATTAAGCCAGTCGTTGGAGTCTTGTGATGGGTCTTGTGATCCATCTAACCCTAACCCATCACAAGACCCTCACCTTATGTGACCCGCACCTGAGCCATCACAAAACCTATCAAAGGACCTTCCCTTGTGACCCACACCTGAAAACACAGAGACCTTATAAACAGAAGAACACTGACACCGCCTGCCCCTAAATTCCCCTGAAAATGCTACATAGCCTGGTAATGAAACGGACCCACAAGCTTGGAGAACAAACCTCCACCCCACCTCATGTGCTCCAGATATTATTATTATTATTATTATTATTATTATTATTATTATTATTATTATTATTATTATTATTATTATTATTATTATTATTATTATTATTATTATTATTATCATCATCATCATCTAAGGAAAGATTCAGGGCATTATCCCCCCTCCCCCCCGACCAGTGTTTCTCATTCTTGGGGACTTTATAATGTGTGAACTTCAGCTCCCAGAATTTCCCAGGCAGCCCTGTGCATTGTATTATTGCCTTGGATGGTGCGTTGTATGGTTAGGTTGGAAGCTGCTTTTTCATCCCTGAGAAAATTATTTTGGTGGTCTATTTTTTCTCAAATTTTGCTGGTCACTGAGTAAACAGTGGTTCTTCCCTGAGAAAATTAAGATTCTTTATTCCAACAGGAGGGGAAAAAATAATGTCAAACAATTTTACAAATTAAAAAGCAAGAGCAAAGAGCAAGAACAAAATTAATAACTGGAAAACAAAATGTTGCTATTTCAGAAGTCCAATTACAATTCCAAAGCAGATGCAAGTACTCTTTTATCTGCATCCTGATTATGACTAAACAAAAGTCATGATCAGGATGGAGATAAAAGAGGGTCAGGGAAATAGCCTAGGTTGTATGAGCAGGGAGTTCCATCTACAAGGGTATTGCTTTGAAAATTGTCTTTCCCAAATCATTTTTTCCTCCATAGGAGTAGGGATGAGGCACACAGTATTGCCGTATAATTAACAAGGGAATTGCTTTTATTTTAGATTTGGTAACGAAGAACGTTTCTATTGCAAATAACAGTTTTTAGAAATCAATAATTATCTCCTTGGCTCAGTGTGATTATATACAATTAACCCTTTTCCTGTTTGTTTTCATAGTGTTGCTTAACTTTGTTCTCAATGATAAGAGGAAAAACCCTGTCTGGAACATCATCATATGGATATGCCTCATTTTGGGCACAACAACCATTTTCTCCTTATACACACAAGAGTGGTTTGCACGTGCCCACTGTCCACTCAAGGAGGTGAGTAGACAGTCTAAATATGTGGAGTTAGAATAAGTCTTGGGTTTCCTCTTCATGTTATTTTCCAAGAGGGTCAAGCCTACTAGTTGGCATATATCCCAGCTGCTAAAATTAAGGTAAAGAAGGTGGGGAATTCAGAAACACCAGGAACTTACAGGTAAAATTGTTCTAAAGCTAAGAGCTGATTCTGATTCTGCTGGAATCGGCAAAGGCTAATGGCAGCTCGGGGGATATAATCTGTACCCGTATCTACTAATTGACTTGACTGACTGACTGATCAACTGACTGACTGGTTGATTTGTGCCATTAAGCTGGTTCTGATAACTAGTGACAACATAAATAGAGCTTCTCCATGTTGAACTATGCCTACCTGTCCTTTCAAGTCTCCCAATGGGGCAGTCATAGCCAGTATAATTGACTCCACCCCCTTTGCTCCTGATCATCCTTCTCTTCTCCTTCCTTCCTTCTTTTCCAGTGTTATATATTCCTAGCCTTATTCACCTGTATCTATGCTAGCTCGTAAATAAATATGTATTTGATTTTTATCCTTGTTAGGCATATGGTTATAGCCTACCTGGCTGGGTTGGAAATATATAAGCCATGATGTTATAACCTTAAGGTGCTAATTAGCCAATGGGTGTGTAAGTTTTCCAACGGCCATAAGAGGGAGCTAGGAACGTGGCTTCTCTCTCTCTCTCTTTGCTCTCATTGTTTTTTGCTTTTTGGCTTACTACTGTGTTAAACCTTAGGAATTGTGTACTTGACCTTCAGACCGGTAAGAAAGCATTGTATTTTGGATACTCCCTGAACTGTTGCTGTTGCTGGGTACATCTGACCATCTTTCACTCCTGTTGTGCCCAAAGTATGTTCCTCTCAGGAAAAGGACTCAGGCAGTCACAAAAAGGGTCAGAACCTGGCCAGTGGGTGCTCTCAGTCAGTTGCAGGACTGCTTTGAAACCACTGACTGGAGTGTATTTGAAGAACAAGATCTAAATTCATATACAGATGCTGTACTCTCTTATATTAGAACATGCACTGACAGTGTAACAACGGATAAGTGCATTAGAGTTTATGGGAACTGTAAACCCTGGATGACTGCAGAGATACGAACACTCCTGAGAGCCCGGGATTCTGCCTTTAAGGCGGGGGACAGGGACAGATACAGAGAGGCCAGGGCAAATCTCAGAAGAGGCATTAGGATGGCAAAACAACAATACAAACAAAAGGTGGAGAACCATTTAGCGAACAACAATCCGAGGCAAGTATGGCAGGGACTGCAGCACTTAACCAACTATAAGGGCAGCACGAGGAGCATGGCAAACACCAATGCCTTGTTGGCTGAGGAGCTGAATATCTTCTTCGCCCGCTACGAGGTTAAAAGACCAGACCCCGTAGCCTCGGCTGGCCGGCCTTCTGACTCTCAGCCACTCACCCTGTGTGAACACCAAGTGAGAGCTGTATTGAAGGCTGTGAATCACCTTTTGGCTTTAAAACGTTAAAATACTCCTATCAATAACAAAAAAAAGAAAAAATAATATTTCACATTGGTTGCACTTAGGGGGCATTTCAGTATGTGGGGAAAAAAGTACCTGACTGTTATTGATACATGAATGATGCAAAGTTCTCATTGTTTTATTTTCACTTCATTCCTTTTTGTTTTATGGAGCCCCGAACAGGAAAAAAAAGACCAACCAAAGGTCCATTGAGAGCAGCAGATATGCCCAACCTGTTGCCAACCATGCATGCTGGCTCTGACTGGGAATCCGGCACATTTTGGGGACCCCAGGTTCCATAAGGTTTTATTGCAAGATTCCGTTTTACAGCCTGCAGGGTATACAAGCAAACCTTTCTTCCTTCTCCTCATAACAGTAGCTGCAAAAGGTGCTCTGCAACACGCAGTATTGAAAATTCTGGGTCTAAGAGCCTTTGATAAGGAACCTCCTTTGAGTCCGGGCTACCTTGAGTTGTCTCCAGGAGCTGAAGGGCCTGAGAAGCGAAACTGCCAGAACCAGATCCTGCATCCTGGAAGAGGCTAGGCCTGCAGTTCAAATCTCTCCATTGCTGCCTGCCTTCGACCTTGCTGAGACTTTGGGAGTATTCCGTTAATGGGTTCATGATTGTGTTGGAACATATATATATATATATATGGTTGACCTTGTTGAGCCAGATCTAAGCATGTGATTAGCTGGAATTCTTGTATTATTTTGTCTCATGGCAGTTCTTTCCCTTCCGCCTATTGTTTCTCTTTTGACGTGGTCATCATTTTCTTGTTTCAGAAGACCTTCTGGCGCCTAGTGGCTCCACGTTCCTGGTCTTGCCACCAATAAGCAGCTATTTCCAGCCTGCCCTAGCCTACTTTGCTTCAAAAATGACGTCTGACGAAGATAGCGCTGTAGTGTATGCTGCTAGCATACACAGGAAATGCCAGCGCAGCAGGGGGCTGGACAGCTCCAGGCGATAACCGCTGAGGCGGGAAAAGCCGGACGGAGCAAGTTTGACAGCCCCAGCATGGTCAGCTCTGGCGGGAAGCCAGGGTTTAAACCTATTGGCCACATGCACTGGCGGGAAGCCCAGGTTCAATTCTATTGGCCATCATTCACCAGGGCAGGTATAAGAAACACCAGGTAACCCCCTTTGTCCCAGATTCATTCCTGATCTGAATAAAAGAAATACTAACCAGCTCAAGTGTCCGTCTCTCTGTGTGACCACGCGACTTTGCACTGGCGACGAAGGTGGGATCCTGCATCGGACAACGCTAGCCGCGGACGGAATCCAATCGGCAGCCCCGGATCCAGACGCAGGACAACCGAGACGACGGGATGACACAACTGGGTCAGTATCCCCTTTTCAATAGCGGCCGCCCCGAGGAGTGGGAAGCCTTCGTGGGGCAGATAGAATGCTACCTGCGGGCGAACGGGGTGAAGGAGGACCGGCAGAGAGTAGCGGTACTGCTCTGCAGCTGCAGCACAGAAACCTACCAGCTGGCGGTCGGTCTCTGCGCACCCGATGACATCCACTCCGTCGGCTACAACGAATTGCTGGCGAAGCTGTCTGAACATTTCAAGCCCGAGACGTCCGAGATCGCCTGGCGGTATCGTTTTGAAAAACGGGATCAGCGACCAGGTGAGTCTGCCAAACAGTATATGGCAGCTCTGAGGCTGGCAGCTCGCCTTTGCAATTTCGAAAATCTAGAAATTAGGCTGCGGGATCAGCTCGTTTGCGAGGTGAGGGACAGGAAGCTGCGCCAGATACTTTTTGCTAAGCAGAAACTGACCCTGAGGGATGTCCAAGACGAACTCCTAGCCTGGGATGCAGCCGAGGAGCCCGAGACGAGGGAAGGCGGATCCATCCACCAGGTGAGAAGAGGCACCGACGCAGACGGGGCAGAGCTGGAGGTGGATGCCATCAACCGACCTCAGCGATCCTTCAACCCCGACCGAGACAACAGAAAAGAACCGAGACCAGCCACGGCAGGCGAGAGAGACCAGGAGTGCAGATGCGGAACGAGCGGACCCCGGTCTACCCAGCCTCATGGCCACAGCGCGAATCGCCCTTGGTCTACCCAGCAATGCGGCTGCAACTCCCGGTCTACCCAGAACAGCGGCTACGGACAGCCCCGGTCTACCCAGTGTTTCGGCTGCGGCGCGAGCGGCTCCCGGTCTACCCGTTGTGCAAGCTGCGGAGGACAGCATCCCCGGTCTACCTGCCGTTTCAAGTCGGCGAAGTGTCGGTCGTGCGGAAAAACGGGGCACATTGCGGCGGTCTGCAGAAGCAAGCAGCGGGACAGCCTACACGAGGTGGAAGCCGAGTTCCAGTATGCCACAGGTACTGGGAAGCGGTCGCTGGGGCTGACTGTGAGTCACACGTCGGGATGGCTGGGCGTTTTCAAAACAGGGGCTCCTGCGGCGCTAGCCCGAAAAATAAAACTGAGGGTGAAGCTGCAAGGGGTCCCCTGCTTGATGGAGCTGGACTCAGGGTCAGCCGTATCCATCATCTCCGCCAGAACGTTTTTAGACATTTGCAAGCGGAGCGGCCAACGGGTTCCCTTGAGGACATCCAGACTGACCCTCTCTGACTTTCAAAATTCACCGATCAAAATCCGGGGGGAGGCGTTGTTGTGGGTGCAGTACAAGGGATTCAAGGGTAAATTAAGTGTGTTGGTCGTGGAGGGCCAGCGGACTAGCCTTGTGGGGATAGGGTGGTTTAACGCCTTGGGCATCAAAAATCACAGGGATTAATCAGACACGGAGCCATTTGTCCCTAGAAGCAGTCTGCGAGGAATTTGCGGACGTGTTCGATGGGCAGTTGGGAAAGTACACGGGTCCCCCAATCTCATTTAGACTAGATCCCCAGGTACAACCCATTAGGATGAAGGCGAGGCGTGTTCCATTCGCGTTAAAACAAAAGATAGAGCGGGAATTGGATAAGCTGGTAGACCAGGGTGTGTTAACACCAGTTGATGGAGCAGATTGGGAAACTCCCATCGTAACGCCAATTAAAGCAAATGGGGAAATTCGTATCTGCGCTGATTATAAAGGGACTATAAACCGAGCTTTAAGTGCCCATTCCTATCCGGTCCCTGCAGTCAGCAGCATCTTAGCATCCCTACAAGGCGGGTCGGTGTTCGCTAAATTGGACCTCGCCCAAGCTTATCAGCAATTGCCGGTAGACCCAGGGGCTGCTAGAGCACAAACGATCATCACTCACAAGGGAGCGTTCCGGGTAGACCGGTTGCAGTTTGGGGTTAGCGTAGCGCCGGGGATATTTCAGGAGGTGATGGAAAGGACGCTTAAGGGAATACCAGGGGTTTGCCCTTATTTTGATGACGTCCTGATCGCAGCCAGCTCCCCAGACGTGCTGGCGACCCGTTTAAGGACGGTCCTTGAGAGGTTCAGGGGGGCAGGTCTCAAACTCAAATGGGAGAAGTGCAGGATTGGGGTCCCAGAGACAGAATTCCTGGGGTTCAGGATAGATGCTCAAGGCATCCACCCATCTGCATCAAAGGTGAGGGCAATCAAAGAAGCCCCTGCTCCCAAAAACAAGCCAGAATTGCAGGCGTTCTTGGGGCTCCTCAATTTCTACCACACATTCCTGCCTCACAAAGCCTCAATTGCAGAACCCCTACATAGGCTACTTGACAAGCAAGCGCCTTGGGAATGGACTGACAAACATGCAAAAGCATTCCAAACACTAAAAAACATGTTAGCAAGCGATGCCACTGTCACTCATTTCAGGGAAGATCAGCCAATCTGTCTTGCGTGCGATGCATCCCCTTATGGGATTGGAGCAGTGCTCAGCCATCTCAAGGAAGATGGAACTCAAGCTCCCATCGCCTACTACTCCAGAACCCTGTCAGCTGCAGAGCGGAACTACGCCCAGATAGACAAGGAGGCACTGGCAGTGGTTGCTGGAGTAAAGAAATTTCATGATTACCTGTATGGCAGAGATTTCATAATCTTCACAGACCATAAACCTTTATTAGGACTATTCACAACAGAGAAACAAACACCACAGATTTTGTCACCTAGAATGCTAAGATGGTCAATATTTCTCTCTGCATATTCTTGTAAATTGATACACAGACCAGGGAAGGAGATGGGGCATGCTGATGGTCTCAGCAGACTGCCCCTAATGGACAGGGAGCCGGACCCAGCACCGGCTGCCCAAATCCTGGCAATCCAAGAACTGCCAGAATGCCCCCTCAACGCGAAGGACATAGCCACAGAGACACCAAAAGACAAGGTTCTGAGCAGGGTTCATTCGTGGGTGAGTAGTGGGTGGCAAGACAAATCACCAGGGCAAGAGTTCACTGCTTACTTCTCAAGAAGGTTTGAACTGTCCACACACAAAGGGTGCCTTTTGTGGGGAAACAGAGTCATAATTCCCACAAGGCTCAGGGAAAGAGTTCTCCAATCACTACATGAAGGACACCCAGGGATAGTAAGAATGAAGGCTCTAGCAAGGAGTTACCTGTGGTGGCCAGGGTTGGACAAGGAGATAGAAGCACAGGTAGCGGGGTGTTACACATGCCAGAGGACACGGCCAGAACAACCACATGCACCAGTCCATAAGTGGGAGGAAACACACTCACCCTGGTCTAGGGTGCACATAGACTACGCTGGCCCATTCCAAGGTCACACATTTCTGGTAGTTGTGGATAGTCATTCAAAATGGCTTGAGGTGGTACCTGTAAGCAGCATGACATCAGCAGGGACCATCCAAGCATTGAGGGGGATATTTGCTACACATGGGTTGCCTGATGTAATCGTGTCAGATAATGGAATGCAATTTACTTCCTTGGATTTCTAGGTGTTCCTGAGGACCTTGGGGATTAGACACGTCACCTCGGCCCCTTTCCACCCTGCCAGTAATGGATTGGCAGAACGATTCGTGAGAACAACAAAAGATGCACTCAAGCGCATAGTACAGGGAGATTGGAAGCAAAGACTAGCCACATTCCTCCTTCACCAACATGCAACACCTTGCACTGCCACAGGCAAAAGCCCAGCGGAACTCAGATGGGGGAGACGCCTCATTACAACTTTAGACAGGCTCCATCCAGACAGAGTAGCCGCAGACACGGGGAACCCCAACATCAAGACACATTTTACCTCAGGGGACCTCATTTGGGCCAGGAACTACAGTACGGGTTATCCATGGGTGCCAGGGGAAATTATAGAGCAAACAGGGCCCCTTTCCTACAGAGTAAGGGTGGAGGGGGGACTCCTGTGGAAAAGGCATTTGGATCAACTGAGGAAAAGGACTCCGGAAAGGGGGGCAGAGGACACACTGGGGGGTGAGGAGGAAGATCCAACACAAAAGCCAATACAAACACATTCACCAAGGAGGATGGTTGGGGGGGAGCAATGGCAACCCCTGTACAGGCAGGAGTCTGATAGAGAAACCAGGCAGTCACCAGGAACCAGCAAATCACACACACAGACACACAGCAACCTTCCTCAACAGGAGCTTCAGGAAGGAATGAATAGCCACGCCACCATACCTCCGGAAGAACATGTACCAAGAAGGTCAAGTAGGCCACACAAAGCGCCAAGCTACCTCGATGACTATGTACGTTCATAAAGGGGCAACAGATCAACAAGTGTATCCATTGTAACTATGTTTTGTAAATATGTGTATATAGTTGGAGATGGTATGACAGAGGAAAATCCTCACTATGGGGGAAGGGGTGTAGTGTATGCTGCTAGCATACACAGGAAATGCCAGCGCAGCAGGGGGCTGGACAGCTCCAGGCGATAACCGCTGAGGCGGGAAAAGCCGGACGGAGCAAGTTTGACAGCCCCAGCATGGTCAGCTCTGGCGGGAAGCCAGGGTTTAAACCTATTGGCCACATGCACTGGCGGGAAGCCCAGGTTCAATTCTATTGGCCATCATTCACCTGGGCAGGTATAAGAAACACCAGGTAACCCCCTTTGTCCCAGATTCATTCCTGATCCGAATAAAAGAAATACTACCCAGCTCAAGTGTCCGTCTCTCTGTGTGACCACGCGACTTTGCAAGCGCATTCCTCTGCTGCTGTGGCAAGAAGGACTCTCAGCACATCAGGCGTCTCCTCCACTCCCTCCATGTATTTGGCAATTCCTGCCCTGAGGGTGCTAAAATTTGGTTTGCTCTCACCTAATGGAGACAAAGAAATGTAGCTTTTAACAAAACATCTATAAAGATCCATGCTGTCTCAAGTACGTGGGCCTTCTCGGTGCTCAGGTTCCATGGGAAAAGGGCTAAGGAAAATTTGTAAATGACGATCTTTGATTGCCTCCAAGACTTACAAAACGATCTCTCTTTCTTGACCTATTTAAAAGAAAACATGAGAGCTCCACCATGAAATGTAGGTTATCCCACCTCCTAGCTTTAATCCAAACTCTGCTGCTTTTAAATCAATAGGCCGCTTTCCAGATACTGGTGAAATCCAGCTCCCATTAGGACCATCGAGGAGGAATGATGGGTAGGTAGAGCGAAACGATACCAGAAGTACTGCTTATATTTCCTACCATCACTTTCATTCAACATTTTATCTCCAGCAGTGAATGAAAGGAGCCTGACCTACCACCAGCAGTATCCATTCAATGCCTACTGTGTTGTGGGAATGATTTTTGAAACTATATTTGGAGAAAAGGGATCCCCAGACCACAAAAGAATAGACTGCAGTATGAGACAAGGGTAAAGCCATCTGCTCACCATGCCATGTTTCTCATCCAAGGAGAAAAAGTTGCTCCTGCAGTACAATGTAAAACAAAAAACAAAAAAAAGCCTTTGGACACAATCCTGATGGTGCTTCAATTGTTTCTCTCAAGGTAACAAGAAAGTGAGATCTTTTATTTCACTGCAGAGGCTGAAGTATTCTCTGCAGAGTATTTGAATGTTTGCACAGCATTCACTCATGTGGATTTTATTCAAAATGATGCTAAATAAGGAGTAAGAGAACATTCTTACTGTTAACACAAGATTTGTTTAGCTGTTTCTACAATTGTATTTTTAATATTGGAGGAAAGGGCAGGCACTTTGAATAAAAGTGTGTTGACATTCGTAATGCAACTTGTGTAATTTTTTTAAAACAGATACTCTTCCATGTTAGTGTTATCACATTTCTCTAATTTTCTGTTACTCTGCTGCCTGATTCACAAATTATATTAAGTCAGTTTTGGCTTAAGTTCGGCTTAGTGAATCAAATGGAACTGACAGCATTTATACAATCCACTCAGAGCCAATTTGCAGTAGTAGCTAACGCATCAAGCTGGACACAGGGAGCCCATGAATTCTAGTTCCGCCTTGGACTCAAAGCCATGTGGATGACCTGGGACCAGCCACACTCTCAGCCCTAGGAAGGATGGAATGGTGAACCATTTCTGAAAAACCTTGCTAAGAAAACTTGCCAAGGGTCTCCTCCAGGCAGTTTCCAAGAATTGGACACGTTTGAATGGAAGGGGGGAAAAAATCCACCAAAGCATAAACTATAGTTCACAAATTATTCTGGCTGCAATCTTGTAAAACCAAACCACACTGTAGACATATTCATATTTCTCAGAAACAATTTTAACCAGAATGGTACAAAAGTATTTGCAAGGGCAAAGTTTTAAAAAAAATGAAGCAGAAAATAGCAGTTAATCTAAAAATTAGTATCTCATTCACTTTCTAGGCCATCTCAAATGATTATTGTAAAACGAGAGAAAGAGAATCAGTGATACTGTCCGTAACTTCTTTAAGGAAGGGTGATAATTCAGAACTGATGCCCCAGGGAAACAGATTCTCCAAAAATAGGTTACAAGTTAATTGACATTATGCAGACTATCATCTTTAGTAGAATTAATAAATTATTATAAATTTACATATAAATTTATGTGGCTGCCCATCTCCCATAGGTGACTCTGGGTGGCAAGCAGTTAAACAAGGAATAATGTTTAAAAATAACAAACAGCATTAAAAGCAACATGGAAAACATTACAAGCATTAACTATATTGTCTTGGAAGAATTAATTTTCCTTTCCAGAGGCAAGAGCCTAGAATGGTGTCCACGAAGAAAGAATTATTTCCACTTCTTCTCATCTGTGATTTGAGGATAGGCCTGAATTGCTGTAATTTTGATCAGCTTGACTCAATTGAGACTACTATCTTATTACTTAAGGGGGACTGTACTTAAGCATCAACTTTGATACCCTCTTGATGAATGGGAAAATCCCAGCTTTTCTACCATTTCCTTGCTCATAGCAAAAATTCAAACTTTGATTTTGACCATACAACTGAACATGTGCTGGCTGTAGATCTATTCCAGCCCCTTGCTGTTTGTCGATTCCCAGAATGTCAGAGTTCTGTATTGAGATGCTGCTCTGATAGTATTAAGTCTGTCTCTGATGTCCCAAAGGTGCTTTTTCTCATCCAAGAAGCTTCTTCGGCTCTGAAGAAATACTTCTTGAGCTGAAGAAGCTTCTTGGATGAGAAGCGAAACATCTTCAAAAAAAAACACAACAAGGAAGTCTAGTGGCCACCTGAAAAAGCACCTTTGGGATAATAACTATGACCTGGATGGCTGAGAATCTCCATAGACATCTGTCTCCGATGGTTCCATCCTACCGTACAGCACCAGCATGCAAAACATTGCAGCAGTGAAGTTTCCTTTTGCTTCTGGTCACTTCAGCAGCTGGACATCCTTTCAGCTTCTGTTGGGCCATTCTCTTAAGAAGGAGAGCTGTTGGCACAGAACTTGCTCTCTGATCTTCCCGAGCAGTTCACTAGGCATTTTGCAGCCTGGCAAGTTCATCATCCAGCATAATGGAAACATCCTGAGTGTGTGTCCATGTGGTTTCCTTGGCACTGTGGGCAGAATATTGCATCTCTAGCCCTCTTGCAATGCTAGTTAGAGCAATGTTTCTTAGGGATCTGCAAAATCAAAATTATGTGCTAGCCTATTGTAAGGTTTTCCACTTAGCCTCACAATTGACCCAGCATTACTCAGGAATTTAAAAGAGCCAAAAGAAACTCCTGAGCCGAGGTTTCAGCAAGCAAACAACTTTTATTTTGATCAAAATAGAGTTGGGGGCCCCCATCTCTCTTCGTGGCTGGTAGAGAGATGAAGGAAACAACCGGGAAATATGTCTTCCACCTTTTATACCTTTCCAGAATAAAAAGATCAGGTCTTTGTACCAGGCATAAGACAGCTCCAAAAAAATTCCAAGATGATGACTCATACACAACAACCCAGGTTCCACCATAACTCCTTTTCCCCCTCCCCTTACCGTGCTCTTTTCGTGTAAGCAATCACCTAAAGCATGTAAAACATTTGCTCTTATATAACTAATTTCCCAATATAAAGCATTTACAAATCTGCTTGCACATAAACAAAGATGATTACAAAGTATCACTACTGTGAGATTTTAAAACCCAAAATTTGATACTCACAACTCAAAGAGAAGTCTGGTTAACAAAAACAAAGATTTATTGAAAAGAAATTGAAAATAATAAAGAAAGAAAGCGTTTGCAAACGCGGCCTCTTAGACCCTTCCCAAATTGGATTGGGTTCAAAGAGCGCACTGAGCAAGTTTCAAACCAGGCAATTATACTTTCTTTTCTCGATACATGCCCCCCTAAGAAACCTAAGTTAGTCTTTGAAGTCATTTACATTTCTAAAATATCTTCTTCGAAGCTTTTTACACTCAAAAGACCTATTGTAACAACTTCCTTACATCCAACAAAGAAGAAAAATAACAGCTCTCAAAAGAAACCAGCATGGCTGCATAAAGAACTCTCTGATAAATTGAAAGATAAAAAGGACAAGTATAAGAATTGGAAAGAGGGGCACATAACTAAGTCAGAATATCAGCAAATAGCCTGTGCCTGCAAAGATGAAGTGAGGAAAGCTAAGGCTCAAAATGAACTAAGGCTTGCGACCAAAGTCAAAAATAACAAAAAATGCTTCTTTCAACATATAAAAAACAAGAAAAAAGTAAGGAAATGATTGGTCCATTAGTGGGGGAAAGTGGCAAGAAGGTGACAAGCAATAGGGAGAAAGCAGAACTATTTAACTCATTTTTTGCATCTGTCTTTACACAAAGGGAAAAAACAGTCCAACCTACCAAAACCAGTGCCATAAAAAACAGAATAGAAATGCAAGTTAAGATAGGCAAAAAAATGGTAAGTGAACACCTGTCCAGCCTAGACGAGTTCAAATTACCAGGACCAGATGGATTACATCCCAAGGTTCTCAAGGAACTGGCAGACGTGATCTCAGAACCATTGAGCTATATTTTTCATAGATCCTGGAGCACTGGGGAACTACCAGAGGACTGGAAGAGAGCTGATGTAGTTCCCATCTTCAAAAAAGGGGAAAAAATAGATCCAGGAAACTACAGACCTATCAGCCTGACCTCAATACCTGGGAAGATTCTGGAAAAGATAATCAAACAACAAATCAGCGAACACCTTGATGCAAACAAAGTCATCACTAAAAGTCAACATGGGTTTGTCAAAAACAGATCATGCCAGACAAATCTTATTACATTCTTTGACCAAGTGACAAAATTAGTGGACCAGAGGAATGCTGTAGATATAATTTACTTGGACTTCAGTAAGGCATTTGATAAAGTAGATCACAATCTACTACTTGATAAGATAGAAAAATCCACCAGATAGAATCCACCAGATGGATTCGTAGCTGGCTGACAGGTCGTACTCAGCGTGTGGTCCTCAATGGAACTGCATCTACATGGAAGGAAGTGTGTAGTGGGGTGCCCCAGGGCTCAGTTCTGGGCCCAGTGCTCTTCAATATCTTCATTAATGATTTGGATGAGGGGATAGATGGGGAACTCATCAAATTTGCAGAGGACACCAAGCTGGCAGGAATAGCCAATACTCCAGAAGATAGGCTTAAGATACAGAAGGATCTGGACAGACTCAAACACTGGGCACTATCTAACAAAATGAAATTCAATTGTGAAAAAAGTAAGGTTCTACATTTAGGCAGGAAAAATCAAATGCACAGGTATAGTATAGGTGGTACCTTGCTCAATAGTAGTAACTGTGAGAGGGATCTCGGAGTCCTAGTAGACAATCACTTCAATATGAGCCAGCAGTGTGCTGCAGCTGCCAAAAAAGACAACACAGTGCTAGGCTGCATTAACAGAGGGATAGAATCAAGATCAAGTACTAATACCACTTTACAATGCTTTGGTAAGGCCACACCTGGAATACTGCATCCAGTTTTGGTCACCACGATGTAAAAAAGTTGTTGAGACTCTAGAAAGGGTACAGAGAAGAGCAACAAAGATGATTAGGGGCTGGAGGCTAAAACAAATAGGGAACGGTTGCTGGAATTGGGTATGTGTAGTTTAACGAAGAGAAGAGTGAGGGGTGACATGATAGCAGTGTTCCAATATCTAAGGGGCTGCCACAAAGAAGAGGGAGTCAAGCTATTCTCCAACGCACCTGAAAGCACGACAAGAAGCAACGGATGGAAACTAGTCAAGGAGAGAAGCAACCTAGAACTAAGGAAAAACTTCCCGACAGTTAGAACAATTAACCAGTGGAACAACCTGCCTCCAGAGGTGGTGAATGCTCCAACACTGGAGGTTTTTAAGAAGAGACTGGACAGCCATTTGCCTGAAATGGTATAAGGTTTCCTGCCTGAGCAGGGGGTTGGACTAGATGACCTCCAAGGTCCCTTCCAACTTCTTCTTCTTCTTCTTCTTCTTCTTCTTCTTCTTCTTCTTCTTCTTATTATTATTATTATTATTATTATTATTATTATTATTATTATTATTATTATCCGTCACTATCTTATATTGTTTACTTGCAACCTTGGGATGTTCCTATCTTCTTTGAAGCTTTTTAACATTTGAAAAAAAAACTTTGTTGATTACCATTTGTGGGACCTCTGTCTGAGCAGGAAATAGATAGCCCCACATCTTAGTGTTACATTTGATACAATTCATTGGTGTTACATTTTATACAATTTATAAAAGAATAACCTTTATTTATTTTCCTTTAATTCCACCCTTTTTCTCTTCTACCTGAATTATTCTTTTATACTTTTAGGAATTCATTATTCCCTAAATTTTCTGTGGAAGCAAGTTGTTATATTCTGAGTCTTCTTTCCCCAACCCATTTTCCTACCTTAATTATTAACATTGTTTCTTTCTTCCCACTCTTTTGTTGTTATTAAAGTCATGCTCTTTTCCTATAAGCAATCACCTGTACCTAAAGCATGAAACATTTGCTTTTATATAACTAATTTCCCAATATAAAGCACCTACAAAGTTGCTTGCACATAAACAAAGATACATATACATGATTACAAGCTTTCACATTCTGTCAGAGACTTCTTTGACATATTCCTTATATGTAATATCGGACTCGGGTCTAATAATACAGTTTAGGGCCACAATGACAAAATAGAGAACCCATTTGGTTGGACAGTCCTTTTCTTTCTAAGTCAAAATAAAATAAGAAGTGATGTTCTCTCAAGCTTCACATTTAAAAATGAAACAATTGTTTGGGCCAGATCAATAAAAAAATGTCTTTGAACTGAAGGAATCTCAAATGTGGTTTCCAGCTCAGGAAGATCAACTTGAACCCACATTTGTATCTGGTTCAATTGATAGCAAGTTCAAATGATACTGAAAAATCAATTGGTCTGGTTATCTTGAAGCACACTGGGTTGCAGGAATCCTTTGATTATGCCAGGTTGGGTAGGATGTGCAAACATATTTGGCATTTAATGAGTACGTCTGTCTCCACACTTAGTCCATTTAGCTTGATTACAGTCAATAGCTTTACATGCATCAAAAAAAGTTTCTGGCACTTTTCCATAAGTCTGGTGTTATTCTTCCCCAAAAGGTAATGTTTGTATGTTCCTCCATATGTCCATATTTAAAGTTGTTGGTAAAGCTGCACTGTATTGACAGGAGCATGACAAGTGACCCTGTTGCCCCTTTGCAAGTGGAATACGTAGCCTTGTTATAAACACAACTCCCTTTTGCCCATGGTCCTTCCTTCTACCAAAGAAGGTATGAGGGAAACAACAGTAGCAGAAGAAAAACATTGCAATACACAGTCCAGGTTCCAGGAACATGATTTCCAGGGTAGTCCAATCCATTGAGGTTTTTCTCATACTTGGATGGAAACAGTTCAACAGGTGAGGCAGGTTGAAATTTCATTTGCAGGCTGTCCAGCTGCAGAGCTTGTCACTGGAGAAGGAATGATCGGACTTTCCATGGACTCATGCCTTGATTCCTTAAATCAGGAGGACTTGTCATGGTTGAGACCACTCAGGGCTGGTATTTCTAGGTGACAGTTCTTTTCACCTGAACCCACTCTCCAGGAACAACAATGGCCAGAGACAAGTGGTAGGGCAGCCTGGGCCTGTACTGAGATAGAAGACAAAACCTACACCAGATTAAATATTGAGTAATTTTCTACTCTTCCTCATTGACATTCTTGAAAGTAACAAAAGTCTCCCACACATCATTTGAAAGGGACAAAGACAGTTTTCCAATTAAGGCCTATACTGAAATGGCCTCAACGCCAAATTTTGTACAGCTTTTTATTTACTTGTATTTATCACAGATTTGTTTAACTAAAATATAAATACAACCGTACACCTTTTTTAAATCACTAATATCAATATTACTAATATCAACCTTAAGCATAATAAAATCCCTTCAGGGTCTTCCTTAATTTTCAAAGTGCCAAGGGGTCCTCAGAGGAAAAAAAAAGTTTTAAAAAAAACACTGAATTAGAGCATTGGCATTTGATAAGAGACCTATCCCGATGATTTTTTTCCCCTCAAAACGTATCAGAGTGGGAGTGCTGTTCCCGCACTACCAACTGTATTCAGTATTGAGATTTAGCGCGTTCGTCTGTAGAACCCGATTAGTGACGGTGAGCGAGGCAGAGGGAGGAATTTTACACCTGAGTGCCTTTTTTGTTGGTTTTCTTTTTTAAAAAAAAAATCCAGGAAATCTTGACTCCTCTTCCGCCCTTTAGTTTCACGACTCGAACACGAATCTCTTCCAATCGGGCGGGGAAAAAAAACAATGTCCTGAAAGCGAAAGGGAAAGGAACCATCTTCTGGCGCGCGCCCTTTGTTCTCCCGGGCTCCTTTTCCCGCCACGCGGCCCTGAGGCCAGGCGGGAGGAGGGAGCGACGTTTCGATCCGCTCTCCGACCCGGACCCTCCGCTAAGCGAAGCCCCACCAACTGAAAAGCGGTCATGGACGAGAGACAGAAGCTGCTCGGGGTCCTTGAGGAGCTGTCAGACAAGGAGCTGAAGACGTTCGTTTTTTTCCTGCCCGACGCCATCCCGGGCGGGAAACGCGACACTGATTCTCGGGTGGATCTAGCGAAGCTGATCCTGCGATATTACCCCGAAAGAGCCTTAGATGTCCTTGCCGACGTCTTAAACAGAGTCCCGAGGAAAGATCTCGTCTTGCAACTTCAGGGCGAAGCGAAAGGAAGGGGTCCCCACCGTGACGGGACCGAAGAAGAGAGGGAAGCGGGGGCGGCGGCGGCGGCGGCAGCAGGTAAGCATAAAGGCAGTCAAGCGGCCGCAGACTGAGCTCAGTAGAGACGCAAAGTTGCTGTCCTCAACCTTATGCAGGATTATCCGGGGTAACAGGGCACTTACCGGTAGCAAGAATCGCCTCCGCCCGATTGCCCATAGAGCAAATTGCAAATACAGCAATGTAGTTCCATGCTGCAGCCCAGAAAACCTCTGGAGACTCATTGCGTTTTACAAGACAAAAAAAATCAGTGCAGGAAAGGAAAGGCTTTCAAATATTCTCGAGTTTTTTTAAAAATAATCCAGTACAATTGAGGCATAGGCAGAAGGCAGCTGGGGATGGAAATGGGGAGGCAGAAGAGAGTGGGAAAAGTACGGAAACTAGTTTGAATATTGTTGGTGGCCAGACCTGCATTTAAACCTAATCACTGGAACTGGGATGATTGCTGCTAAGTGTCCTTTCTAGTTATAACTGGAGAGGAATTCCAAAGAAAAAGAGAGAGGATACACTTTTTAATAATAAAGCAGATGCTAAAAGGATGGAAAGAGTAAATACAGAATAATGTTTGTTAACGTAGATCAGGATACCCATAGAAGTTAATATTTATATCTCAGAGTTGAACTGACACCCCCGTCCCCCCATCAACATTTCCCAATCTTGACAACTTCAAGATGTGTGGCATTCTGGTAATTGAAGTCCCTACATCATAAAGTTGCCAAGAATGAGAAACACTGACACAGATGATATCTTTTTTTAAAGCAGTAGTTAAACTGGTCACATTGACATAAGAAAAGAGTGACAGGGCCTTGATCCACGACTCTGGAGCCAGGTTACTATGGGCTTGCTGCTTATTGAGATTGCTGGTTGACTAAAATTCATCAACAGTTTTAGTGGCACATTAGCAGACAGAGTTGGAGGGCACAATACAGTTCATGATACCATAGCTATGTTTTCTTTGATAGCAACCGCTTACAGTTTTTCCCCCCAATTCAAAAAGTATATAATGTAGCCTTATTCAGGAGGGGCTTCAGCAATAAATAGAGATTGAGAGATTAAGTCAACGGTTTTGCAGAACAGATGAGCTTACGAGAAAAAGAAGGATGTAAATAAAATCCACTGAGCATAGGCTGAACTGATGATGCAACACCAAAAATAGATTGGATGAAAGCAGAAGCACTTGAAATGCTCAAGGTATGGATGTTTTAACTCGGAGGAACTGTCCTGATATCCCCCAAAGTGCTGCAGTCTAAGTAGAACCAGCATGGCAAATCTGCCAGTAAGAATAAGCTGCACTGTCTCTGATAGAAGCGATGAGTAAAGTCATGGGGCACCGGAGCCAGGTGCCATCTGATGTGGCAGACATAAAGCAAGGTTTTCTTCTGCTATCCTTTGTAGTTGACCCCAAACTCTCAAGATTCCAGGACAGCCAAGGAGCAAGCAGCTGCTCTTGATTTGGGGATTATTCAGAATGTGGGGTGGTGTTTTTTTAAAAAAAAAACACATATCCCATGAATTATGATTGACTCTTGACTAGCAAAATTAGGACTCAAAAATTACTCCTTGTAGTTTCTGAAAAGCCTCTTAGCTTGCAAATAAATCCATGAGAGTTGTTTACCTACTTCGACAAAGTGACTAAACTAATAGACCAGAGAAATACTGTGGACGTAGTATACTTAGACTTCTGTAAGGCATTGGATAAAGTAGACCACAACCTACTCCTTGGTAAGCTAGAAAAAGGTGGAATGGACAACATCACCATCAGATGGATCTGTAGCTGGCTGGCAAACTGTATCCAACTATTAGTCCTCAACAGCCCTACATCCACATGGAGAGAAGTAAGCAGTGGGGTACCACAAGGTTTCGTCTTAGGCCCAGTACTCTTCAATATCTTCATCAATGACTTAGATGAGGGAATTAAAGGGGAACTCATCAAATTTGCAGATGACACTAAACTAGCAGGAGTAGCCAACACCCCAGAAGACCAACTCAGGATCCAAAAAGATCTAGACAAACTTGAACAATGGACCCTATCCAACAAAATGAGTTTCAGTGTGGAGAAAAGCAAAGTTTTACATTTAGGCAGGAAAAATCAAAGGTACAAGTACAGATTGGGCGAGATCTGGCTTAAAAATAGTAACTGTGAGAGGAACCTTGAAGTCCTAGTGGACGATCAGTTTAACCATGAACCAGCAGTGTGCAGCAGCAGCCAAAAAAGCTAATAATATCCTGGGTTGTATAAACAGAGGCATAGAATCAAGATCACGCGAGGTATTAGTACCGCTTTATTAAACTGTAGTAAGACCACATCTGGAATACTGCAGCCAATTTTGGTCACCATATCACAAAAAAGATGTTGAAAGTTTGGGAAAAAAAATCAGAAAGAGCAATTAAGATGATCAAAGGCCTGGAGACTAAAACATATGAAGAATGGCTGCAGGACTTGGGTTTGGGTAGTCTAAAGAAAAGAAGAAATAGGGGAGACATGATAGCAGTATTCCAGTATTTGAGGGGCTGCCACAGGGAAGAGGGGGTCACGTTATTTACCAAAGCACCAGAGGGAAGGACAAGAAACAATGGTTGGAAACTGATCTAAGAGAGAAGCAACCTGGAATTAAAGAGAAACTTCCTGACAGTGAGGACAATTAACACCTTGCCTCCAGAAATTGTGGACGGTCCATCACTGGAGATTTTAAAGAAGAGACTAGACCAGACATGTCAAATACAAGGCCCGGGGGCCGGATCCGGCCCGCGAAGTGGTTTCATGTGGCCCATGAAGCCATCCTGGAAATAGTGAGGGAACGGCCCCCACTGCCTTGGCCCTGGCCCAGAGACCCTGCCAGAGGCCCTCAGATCTGTCCCACTCCTGCCCAGGCCCCCATAGGCACCCTTGATGAGAACGATGTAGAGCTGGCCACGCCCACCCAGTAGGCCACACCCATCCAGGCCACACCCACCTGGCCCCTTGAGGGCAACCGCAATGCTGATGAGGCCCTCAATGAAATTGAGTTTGACACCCCTGGACTAGACAGTCACTTGTCTGAAATTGTATAGGTTCTCCTGCTTGAGCAGGAGGATGGATTAGAAGACCTCCAAGGTCCCTTCCAGCTCTATTCTATTCTGTAATATTTTCATAGTGTTAGTAAAGAAACCATGACCCATTCTTTCTACATATAATATTGGCTTACTCCATTCCCCCTCCCTACATGACCCTCAAGAGAGCCCTAGTGAAGCCTCCTCCTCCTCTTCCTCCTCCTCCTCCTCCAACCCACAGAACTGCCACCCACTTTGCTGGGGGATGGATAATTTCCTTATCAGATTCCTTAATGTTTCAATAGTAGCAGAGCTCCTATTGTACTGCCTTAATTGGAAAAGTTCTTAAAAATTCAGATGTATCAGCCTTGAAGGTGTCCCTAATGAATTAAATACCACAATTAAATATCAAAAACAGAACAGAATAGAGTAGAATAGAATAGAATCCTTTATTGGCCAACTGTGATTGGACACATAAGGAATTTGTCTCTGGTGCATAAGCCTGTACTTGCCCTTGATCACGAATTGAGTGCAGGAAATGTTTTATAACATTTTGTATTATGTCATAAAATATTTAATGATAATTTTATTATAAATTGTTCTATAAAGTTTGTCAGATTTCAGTTCCACAGGAGTCATACATCCTGGATTTTGGGTGCATTCTGTAAGGAAGCCCATTTGCGGTACCTTATTTCAAAAGGTTTTACCCTTTAGTGCACCGTTTCACCCAGTTAAAAGTTACAGACACAAAAGTTTTAGTAGTATACAGATACAAGGCCCATTACTATAATCAACCAGTAGTCATTATATAGCTTGTGGTATATGTGTTTGTGCCTTCAAATTGGTTCTCATGATGACGGCATGAACAAGTTCATACAGGTTTTGGCAACGTTTATGGAAGTGATTTTCATTTTCTTCATGTAGATGGTTTCATGTCTAAGGACTAAAATTCACAGTCTCCCAATTTATAACCATGATGCATTTAACTGCTATGCCAAACTGTACTGTAGAACGATACGCCCAAATTAAAATAATTTAACAATAAAATCCCTGCTCAGTTGCCTAGGAATACAGCAAGCAGATGGCTATTTTTTTTATCTTTATTCTATTTATCCCATAAAAACTAGATTATAATCCAGCACTGTTTATGACCCTAACCACCATCATATAATCTTGCATGATGACCTGGGTGTTCCAGTAGTAACATTTGTAGTATTAATTCCTTGAATAGA
Organism: Vipera berus; assembly: GCF_964194415.1. Classification (NCBI taxonomy): domain Eukaryota; kingdom Metazoa; phylum Chordata; class Lepidosauria; order Squamata; family Viperidae; genus Vipera; species Vipera berus. The sequence continues at coordinate 140,720,774 of NC_138203.1, read as the reverse complement.
TGTTAAACAAGAACAGATATTCCTCAGTTAATGACCCGTCATTCAGTGGTGGTGGTAGTAACAACTCTTTCTTGGCAAATTTGCAGTATCCCATAATCATGTGCTTGCATTTCCAACCTTCCCTGCTGGCTTCCCATAAGCAAAGTCAGTGGGGAAGCCAGGAGGGAAGGTTGCAAGTAGCCTGGCTACTTGCTACTTGCCATTGCTAAGCACTGAAGTCATGTGATTTCTGTTGCTAAGCAATCACTTTGCTTAGCAACAGAAATCCTGGTCCTAATTATTGTTGTTAAGCGAGGGCTACCTATATGATATTATCAGAGATAATAAAAAAAGAGGTGTCAGCTCATCTCTTTTACATCTATAATTTTTCTCTTCCCCTCTTATCTCATTTTTCAGCACCACCCAAGCTGGTTTCACAAGAACAGCTGATGAAACTAGCCAGGAAAATGGGGAAGAACTGGAAGGAGATTGGGATTTTGTTCCTGCGTATGGATATTTCACGTCTGGAGCAAATTCAAGAGGAGCATTCTAAAAACGTTGTCATGCAAATTTTCTCCATGCTGTGGGCCTGGAGGACCCGTGAAAAGGACAAGGCCACTGCAGACCGCCTGTATAACATTCTCAGCCAGGAAGGGGTAGAACTCGACTCTAGTGCCTATGCTTTTCTTTTAGAATAAAATACACCGGGAAGAAGTCCATCCAACTGTGCAGAAGATGAGCTGTCTCACCGCCTGTGGTATTCAGTGTTTTCATTAAATGCCAATGTTTCTATTCAATGGGATGCCGTTGTAGGGAATTTTTTATACTATCAGGAGAAACAAGGTGCTTTGGAACAAGCGGGGGTGCCTTCTTAATTAAGATATACATTTTCCTCTAATTGTATGGCTACTGTGTGAGCCCAGAAAAAGATAGGCCTTCTTTAAGGAAATGACAAAGGTGCAGAATGCAGGACCCCAACTACTTAAAAGCATATTCTTATATTCTTTGGATCTGAAGTGCTGCAAAGTACTAGTAATAAGTAGGTTGGGGTGAGGGTTGTTGGTAATACTTTTTTTTTATTAAAGAGTTCTTTAAAAAATTTTTTTACAATACATATCCCCAAAACCCACCCACCCCAAACCACCCCCCTCCCCGCCCCACTTCCCAGAGCTGAATACAGGGTTATAGATATAATAATCATATTCTAACTAAAATTATCCATTATAAAATTAACCAAATTCATAATGTGCTTTAACTCCCCTTTAACATAGATACATTCAAATTATTAAAAACATAATAATAATAATAACAAACAAAAATAATCAATGCTAATAACAATATCCCTCTAAAATCTACTCATAAGCTAAGTGGAAATTTTTAGTCCCATATTTATTCTGAATATAATCTATCCATCTTCTCCAAACTGAAATATATCTTTCTTGTGAATGATCCTTCAAATAAGCAGAAATCTTTCTGCAAGATTCGATACTTTAAATACCCATTCTTTTATAGTAGGTAAACTATCCTTCTTCCAGTATTGTCCCACCAATAACCGTGCTGCTGTTATCAAATTCAACATCAGATTGGTTTTTTTAGTATCACAATCTACAACAATACCCAATAAAAACAATTGTGGAGAAAACTTTTATCTTTCTCTTAAAAATCTTTTGAATGTTCCACCAAATTTTAATCCAAAAAGCTTTTATATTTCTACAAGTCCACCCAGTGCTTTTTTTGCAAAAGAAAAAGGTGCCGGAACTCACACATGTCATACAACCCGCCTTGCCTACCCTACAAGGTTCCATCCAAAAAAGGTGCCGGAACTCCGTTCTGAGTGTTCTATGAGAAAAAAAGCCCTCAGTCCACCACATATGAAAGTAGGTGGCATCTAAACTACCACATCTCCAGCATTTAGACTGTAGGTTAGGATACATGTTAGACAACTTTTTGGGATCCAAATGCCATCTATAAAACATTTTATAAAAATTTTCTCTTAAATTTTGAGCCTGAGTAAATTTAACGTTTCTAACCCAGATTACCTCCCAAATATCCAACGGAATTGGTTCCTGGATATTTTGTGCCCACTTTATCATACAATCTTTAACTAATTCCGTTTCTGAATCCAATTCAATTAAAACATTATATATCCTCTTTATATGCGCACGATTTAAATCTCTAATTTGTTTTACTAAGTTTTCATCTGTAGTTGTGATGCCAACCTTCTGATCCAGCTTCCACCTGGCTTTCAATTGGGTATATTGAAACCAAGAGTAACTTATGTTTTCTTGTTTTAACTCATCTAATGATTTAAGTTGCCAATTATTCCCTTCCAATCTAAGTAATTCCTTATAGGAAAACATATCCAACCTCACTCCCATAGATACGCCTTCTATCGCGTGTCCGGGAATTCCCCAAATTGGTATTTTATAATTTAACTTATAATAATACTTTTTCCAGACACGCAGTAAGGCACTTCTAAGAATATGAGATTTAAAAACCCTGTCCACCTTTTTATCATAAAGCAAGTATGCATGCCATCCATATACCAAGTCCCAGCCCTCAAGGTGAAATATTCTTTTATTAGTTAAATTAAGCCAATCACTAACCCATGTCAAGACCACCGCATCATAATACAATTTCAAATTAGGCATCTTGAGTCCCCCTCTTTCCCTAGCATCTTGCAGAATTTTACATTTGACTCTTGGTTTTTTCCCCGCCCAGATAAATGTATTAATACCCTTCTGCCATTCATCAAGGTTGGCATCCTTTTTCAATATAGGTATCATTTGAAACAAAAAGAGAAACTTCGGCAGAACATTCATTTTAACAGCTGCGATTCTTCCCAATAGAGATAATTGTAATTTTTTCCAATTATTTAAATCCTTTTGTATCTTCAACCATAGTGTTCTATAGTTATTCTTATATAATTTTGCATTTGAAGCTGCAATATACGCTCCCAAATACTTAACCTTTTTTACTATTTCAAAACCTGTTAATTTGGTTTCACTCATAGACATATTCTTAGACAATATCTTGGTCTTATTACTATTTACCTTAAACCCAGAAACCTTACCATACTGAGTTATAATTTCCATCAAATCTATAACCGATTATATCGGTTGAGATAATGTCACAACCAAGTCATCAGCAAAAGCTCTCAATCTATAATCATTCTGTTTTATTTTAATTCCCTTTATCATAGAGGACTCTCGAATTTTAATTAATAAAATCTCTAACGTTAAAACAAACAACAATGGTGATAGGCCTTCTTTAAGGAAATGACAAAGGTGCAGAATGCAGGACCCCAATTACTTAAAAGCATATTCTTATATTCTTTGGATCTGAAGTGCTGCAAAGTACTAGTAATAAGTAGGTTGGGGTGAGGGTTGTTGGTAATACTTTTTGTATTGAACAAATTTTTAATTTCTTTCCCAAGTTTCCTTTTCCTTGTTCTATCACTGTTGCGGTAGCTCTTTTTCTGATGAACAAGCCTGCAATTTTTCTTTTCTCTTCATTTTTTCTCCCTTTTTATTTTCTCCATTCTGTGCTAAAGTTTTTTTTTTGCTTTATATAAAATGACAAAGCAAATCTAATTCTCTGTCTTTTCCGCTGCATCTGTATCATGTGCTAGTCTTGTCTTGTTCTGACTTCTTCACTTGGATCGGAAATAATTCTTTCTTTGCGGACGCCATTCTAGGCTCTTGCCTCTGGAAAGGAAAATAAATTCTACAGAGGAACGCGCTAAATCTCAATACTGAATACAGTTGGTAGTGCGGGAACAGCACTCCCACTCTGATACCTTTTGAGGAAAAAAAATAAAATCATTGGGATAGGTCTCTATCAAATGCCAATGCTCTAATTCAGTGGGTTTTTTTAACTTTTTTTTCTCTGAGGACCCCTTGGCACTTTGAAAATTAAGGAAGACCCTGAAGGGATTGTATTATGCTTAAGGTTGATGTTAGTAATATTGATATTAGTAGTGATACTTTGTAATCATCTTTGTTTATGTGCAAGCAGATTTGTAGATGCTTTATATTGGGAAATTAGTTATATAAGAGCAAATGTTTCATGCTTTAGGTACAGGTGATTGCTTACATGAAAAGAGCATGGCAAGGGGAGGGGGAAAAGGAGTTATGGTGGAACCTGGGTTGTTGTGTATGAGTCATCATCTTGGAACCTGCAATTAGTGCAGGTTCGCATCCCACCAGGCTCAAGGTTGACTCAGCCTTCCATCCTTCTGAGGTAGGTAAAATGAGGACCCAGATTGTTGGGGGCAATAAGCTGACTTTGTAATAATGCCGCTTGGGGCCCCCCGAAAGCCCTAATAAGCAGGCATATACATAGAATGAAGGCTATTGCTAAGCGCATTGGTTTGTGCTTAAATTGTAAGCCTCCCTGAGTCTTCGGAGAAGGGCGGGATATAAATGGGATTAAAAAAAATAAAAATAAAATATTTTGGGGGGGAATTTTTTTGGAGCTGTCTTATGCCTGGTACAAAGACCTGATCTTTTTATTCTGGAAAGGTATAAAAGGTGGAAGACATATTTCCCAGTTGTTTCCTTCATCTCTCTACCAGCCACGAAGAGAGATGGAGTCACCCAACTCTATTTTGATCAAAATAAAAGTTGTTTGCTTGCTGAAACCTCGGCTCAGGAGTTTCTTTTGGCTCTTTTAAATTCCTGAGTAATGCTGGGGCAATTGTGAGGCTAAGTGGAAAACCTTACAATAGGCTAGCACATAATTTTGATTTTGTAGATCCCTAAGAAACATTGCTCTAACTAGCATTGCAAGAGGGCTAGAGATGCAGTATTCTGCCCACAGTGCCAAGGAAACCACATGGACACACACTCAGGATGTTTCCATTATGCTGGATGATGAACTTGCCAGGCTGCAAAATGCCTAGTGAACTGCTTGGGAAGATCAGAGAGCAAGTTCTGTGCCAACAGCTCTCCTGCTGAAGAGAATGGCCCAACAGAAGCTGAAAGGATGTCCAGTTGCTGAAGTGACCAGAAGCAAAAGGAAACTTCACTGCTGCAATGTTTTGCATGCTAGCGCTGTACGGTAGGACGGAACCATCGGAGACAGATGTCTATGGAGATTCTCAGCCATCCAGGTCATAGTTATTATCCCAAAGGTGCTTTTTCAGGTGGCCACTAGACTTCCTTGTTTTTTTTTGAAGATGTTTCGCTTCTCATCCATGAAGCTTCTTCAGTTCAAGAAGTATTTCTTCAGAGCTGAAGAAGCTTCTTGGATGAGAAAAAGCACCTTTGGGACATCAGAGACAGACTTAATGCTATCAGAGCAGCATCTCAATACAGAACTCTGACATTCTGGGAATCGACAAACAGCAAGGGGCTGGAATAGGTCTACAGCCAGCACATGTTCCGTTGTATGGTCAAAATCAAAGTTTGAATTTTTGCTATGAGCAAGGAAATGGTAGAAAAGCTGGGATTTTCCAATTCATCTAAAGGGTATCATAGTTGATGCTTAAGTACAGTCCCCCTTAAGTAATAAGATAGTAGTCTCAATTGAGTCAAGCTGATCAAAATTACAGCAATTCAGGCCTATCCTCAAATCACAGATGAGAAGAAGTGGAAATAATTCTTCGTGGACACCATTCTAGGCTCTTGCCTCTGGAAAGGAAAATTAATTCTTCCAAGACAATATATTTAATGCTTGTAATGTTTTCCATGTTGCTTTTAATACTGTTTGTTATTTTAAACATTATTCCTTGTTTAACTGCTTGCCACGCAGAGTCACCTATGGGAGATAGGCAGCCACATAAATTTATATGTAAATTTATAATAATTTATTAATTATACTAAAGATGAGAGTGGATTGTATAAATGCTGTCAGTTCCATTTGATTCACTAAGCCGAGCTTAAGGCAAAACTGACTTTGTGAATCAGGCAGCAGAGTAACAGAAAATTAGAGAAATGTGATAACACTAACATGGAAGAGTATCTGTTTTAAAAAAATAACACAAGTTGCATTACGAATGTCAACACACTTTTATTCAAAGTGCCTGCCCTTTCCTCCAATATTAAAAATACAATTGTAAAAACAGCTAAACAAATCTTGTGCTAACAGTAAGAATGTTTTTTATTTTATTTTAATTCCATTTATATCCCGCCCTTCTCCGAAGACTCAGGGTGGCTTACAAGCTTAGCAGTAGCCTTCATTCTATGTATATGCCTGCTTGTTAGGGCTTTCACACACACCCCAAGTGGCATTATTACAAAGTTAGCTTAATTGCCCCCAACAATCTGGGTCCTCATTTTACCTACCTCGGAAGGATGGAAGGCTGAGTCAACCTTGAGCCTGGTGGGATGCGAACCTGCAATAATTGCAGGCAGCTGGTGTTACTTAGGGAGGCATTAGCCCACTGCTCCACCAAGGCTCTTGGTGTTCTCTTATTCCTTATTTAGCATCATTTTGAATAAAATCCACATGAGTGAATGCTGTGCAAACATTCAAATACTCTGCAGAGAATGCTTCAGCCTCTGCAGTGAAATAAAAGATCTCACTTTCTTGTTACCTTGAGAGAAACAATTGAAGCACCATCAGGATTGTGTCCAAAGGTTTTTTTTGTTTTTTGTTTTACATTGTACTGCAGGAGCAACTTATTTCTCCTTGGATGAGAAACATGGCATGGTGAGCAGATGGCTTTACCCTTGTCTCATACTGCAGTCTATTCTTTTGTGGTCTGGGGATCCCTTTTCTCCAAATATAGTTTCAAAAATCATTCCCACAACACAGTAGGCATTGAATGGATACTGCTGGTGGTAGGTCAGGCTCCTTTCATTCACTGCTGGAGATAAAATGTTGAACGAAAGTGATGGTAGGAAGTATAAGCAGTACTTCTGGTACTGTTGCGCTCTACCTACCCATCATTCCTCCTCGATGGTCCTAATGGGAGCTGGATTTCACCAGTATCTGGAAAGCGGCCTATTGTTTTAAAAGCAGCAGAATTTGGATTAAAGCTAGGAGGTGGGATAACCGACATTTCATGGTGGAGCTCTCATGTTTTCTTTTAAATAGGTCAAGAAAGAGAGATCGTTTTGTAAGTCTTGGAGGCAATCAAAGATCGTCATTTACAAATTTTCCTTAGCCCTTTTCCCATGGAACCTGAGCACTGAGAAGGCCCACGGACTTGAGACAGCATGGATCTTTATAGATGGTTTGTTAAACGCTACATTTCTTTGTCTCCATTAGGTGAGAGCAAACCAAATTTTAGCACCCTCAGGGCAGGAATTGCCAAATACATGGAGGGAGTGGAGGAGACGCCTGATGTGCTGAGAGTCCTTCTTGCCACAGCAGCAGAGGAATGCGCTATCTTCGTCAGACGTCATTCTTGAAGCAAAGTAGGCTAGGGCAGGCTGGAAATAGCTGCTTATTGGTGGCAAGACCAGGAACGTGGAGCCACTAGGCGCCAGAAGGTCTTCTGAAACAAGAAAATGTTGACCACGTCAAAAGAGAAACAATAGGCGGAAGGGAAAGAACTGCCATGAGACAAAATAATAGAAGAATTCCAGCTAATCACATGCTTAGATCTGGCTCAACAAGGTCAACCATATATATATATGTTCCAACACAATCAGGAACCCATTAACGGAATACTCCCAAAGTCTCAGCAAGGTCGAAGGCAGGCAGCAATGGAGAGATTTGAACTGCAGGCCTAGCGTCTTCCAGGATGCAGGATCTGGTTCTGGCAGTTTTGCTTCTCAGGCCCTTCAGCTCCTGGAGACAACTCAAGGTAGCCCGGACTCAAAGGAGGTTCCTTATCAAAGGCTCTTAGACCCAAAATTTTCAATACTGCGTGTTGCAGAGCACCTTTTGCAGCTACTGTTATGAGGAGAAGGAAGAAAGGTTTGCTTGTATACCCTGCAGGCTGTAAAACGGAATCTTGCAATAAAACCTTATGGAACCTGGGGTCCCCAAAATGTGCCGGATTCCCAGTCAGAGCCAGCATGCATGGTTGGCAACAGGTTGGGCATATCTGCTGCTCTCAATGGACCTTTGGTTGGTCTTTTTTTTCCTGTTCGGGGCTCCATAAAACAAAAAGGAATGAAGTGAAAATAAAACAATGCGAACTTTGCATCATTCATGTATCAATAACAGCAGAATCAGAATCGGCTCTTAGCTTTAGAACAATTTTACCTGTAAGTTCCTGGTGTTTCTGAATTCCCCACCTTCTTTACCTTAATTTTAGCAGCTGGGATATATGCCAACTAGTAGGCTTGGCCCTCTTGGAAAATAAAATGAAGAGGAAACCCAAGACTTATTCTAACTCTTCAGAGGTAGACTGTCTACTCACCTCCTTGAGTGGACAGTGGGCACGTGCAAACCACTCTTGTGTGTATAAGGAGAAAAAGGTCGTTGTGCCAAAAATGAGGCATATCCATATGATGATGTTCCAGGCAGGGTTTTTTCTCTTATCATTGAGAACAAAGTTAAGCAACACTATGAAAACAAACAAAAGAAGGATTAATTGTATATATTCCAATCACACTGAGCCAAGGAGATAATTACTGATTATTAACTGTTATTTGCAATAGAAACGTTCTTCATTACCAAATCTAAAATAAAAGCAATTCCCTTGTTAATTATAAGGCAATACTGTGTGCCTCATCCCTACACCTATGGAGGAAAAAATGATTTGGGAAAGACAATTTTCAAAGCAATACCCTTGTAGATGGAACTCCCTGCTCCTACAACCTAGGCTATTTCCCTGACCCTCTTTTATCTCCATCCTGATCATGACTTTTGTTTAGTCATGATCAGGATGCAGATAAAACAGTACTTGCATCTGCTTTGGAATTGTAATTGGACTTCTGAAATAGCAACATTTTGTTTTCCAGTTATTAATTTTGTTCTTGCTCTTTGCTCTTGCTTTTAAATTTGTAAAATTGTTTGACATTATTTTTTCCCCTCCTGTTGGAATAAAGAATCTTAATTTTCTCAGGGAAGAACCACTGTTTACTCAGTGACCAGCAAAATTTGAGAAAAAATAGACCACCAAAATAAAAGCAGCTTCCAACCTAACCATACAATGCACCATCTGAGGCAATAATACAATGCACAGGGCTGCCTGGGAAATTCTGGGAGCTGAAGTTCACACATTATAAAGTCCCCAAGAATGAGAAACACTGGTTGGGGGGGAGGGGAGATAATGCCCTGAATCTTTCCTTAGATGATGATGATGATGATGATGATGATGATGATGATGATAATAATAATAATAATAATAATAATAATAATAATAATAATAATAATAATAATAATAATAATAATAATAATAATAATATCTGGAGCACATGAGGTGGGGTGGAGGTTTGTTCTCCAAGCTTGTGGGTCCGTTTTGTTACCAGGCTATGTAGCTTTTATAGGGGAATTTAGGGGCAGTCGGTGTCAGTGTTCTTCTGTTTATAAGGTCTCCGTGTTTTCAGGTGTGGGTTAGAAGGGGGGGGTGTCCTGTGATAGGTTTTGTGATGGCTCAGGTGCGGGTCACATAAGGTGAGAGTCTTGTGATGGGTTAGGGTTAGATGGATCACAAGACCCATCACAAGACTCCAACCACTGGCTTAATATACATTGAATAAATTTGGAGAAACTCTACCTCCCAGTGGTAAAAAAAAAAGTATCGAAAGGAACATGAGTGTGTACCATTTGGGAAGTGTGGAAACCCAAAACCAGAGGAGGGTAGGACAGAATGAAAGAAGGTTCACCAGGAGCAATCCACACCACGCTATTTTTTTACCGCCCTTGCTTGAATCCTCTGAGTAAAGGTTTATTCCAATTCCTGAGGGAGTACTGACCTCCAGTCATGGCAAATAGCACAAACATGACAGGAAAGAAGATGCCAAAGGCCAAGGTGAGCACGTATTCATGGACAACCGCTGAGAGAAGGAAGACAATCAGCATAGCTCCACCTCGGGCTCTCCCGCCAACCAGCTGGAAGAGAAGGAACACATGAGAGCTCATCTTGGTACTTACCAAGAAACAATGAAGACGGGCTGAGGTTCTTCCTCCTGGCCCCAAAGTTTATTCTCATAGCCCATGACAGCCTTACCTACCCACAGAATATCTTGATAAATATAGTAGTACAGCCAGTCGTGTACAATCACATTCCATGTCCGAAAGAATCCAGAAAACGATCTGGTGTTCCACCAGTCCTAGGCAGGGAGAATGGAATAAATAACACGCAACTAGAACATCGCTGTGTTTTTGGCAAACAAAAGGACAAACCACTCTTGATAGTCCTCGACTTAGAAGGGCAATCGGGATTAGAATTTCCAACACTAAGTCAATGGGGAAACAAGCAGGAATTTGCAACTCCCAAACAGGCAAGGCAAGTGGCTGATGTTGGTTGTGGGAGGGCAAGCAGGTACACTGGGTGTTAGGGAAGGGGTGAGATTGAGGGGCAAGGGGGGCATGAAAGGTGAGATTTCAGCCATTGGGAGGGCTGATGAATGATGTGGGATCATGTGCAAAGTCTTTCAGAACATGTTATTTGATCTCTCTTACAGTCCCTAAACATACAGGCTGGCTTCAACTTTGCTTTATAGACCTGCAGACATTGTAAATGCGAGGACTGATCATAACTTTACTTCACCATCATCGTTGTAACTGTGACCAACTGCTAAATGAGGACCACCTATATTTATTACTTTGATTACAAGTAATTTGATACTTCAATGTCAGTTTCTTCAGTGCAGTTGTTTCAGCAAGTTAAAATTTGCTTTTCTTTTAGAGCCATAACATCTCAGAACTTTTGCGAAGTTTTTCAAACTGTTCTTCACTGAGTGGTCAGTGGGCCATTCAAGTATATCCATGAGGAATGAAATGCAGACTCCCCATATCTTTTTTGCAACCTCCCCCACTCCTTGTTATCACCTTGTAGAAAGAACGGTCTGCAAAGCGCAGGATCTCAGCAAACATGTTTTGCCAGCAGTGCAGGAAGAAATAGATTATCATGACTGCCAGAGTCATCCCTGAATGAGAGAGGTAAAGAAATACATCAGTTCTTCCCAGAGATTAAAAATGCAATTATTCTTATGGATTTAAGGCAGACAACTGCAAATCAAATTAGACTTTTAGTTTAGACTTTTAGAGGTTTGCACCGTAGTGGAATATCTAAACATCCAGGTCATGGTTGGTCCAAGCAAAGCTGCCTTTTGCCACTGACTGATAGTGGTTTTGTCAGTGCTGATGGTCTTCAAGTGGTGCTCCAGATGTTTTGGGATTGCACCCAAGGTGCCTATTACTATTAGTACTGTCTCTGCTTTCTTGGGCCACAATTGTTCTATTTGCAGGTCTTTATATTTTGTGATTTTTCTCCAGTTCTTTCTCTTTTCTTCTGCTTTTTCCAGGTACTACAATGTCTACTATTTTTGTAGGATGTGAACTGGGTCAGTCACTGGGACCAAAGGTTTTGTCTTTCAAGCTTTCGGACTCTAGCCTAGGCTAGAGAAGGTTTCTGAAGATGGGCACCAGCACGAGTCCAAAAGCTTGGAAGACAAATCCTCTGGTCTGGGTGACCGACCCAGATTGGATCCTTGGGACATGTGCATCCTGGGACACGTACATTTGCCTTCATTCGTGAATTTTGTCTTATCAATAATTGTTAACACAAAGTGTTACGTGGCAGGTGCTTGTCTGCTTTCATTCTAAAGAGCCAGAACACTTTAGTGTCTTCATTTTCTACTCTTTGCCTGTCTTGTGCTCTTACCAGTTCTTCTTGCAGGTAAGTGTTGTTATTATTATTATTATATTTTTATCCACCTTTTGAATATATAACTCAAGCTGGTGAATATACACTCTCCGAGCTTTAGTCCATACCTCTACCGACCATCCTACCAAAAATCTGGATATGCTACTTCAATGACACATTTGTTATCATCAAACGCTCCAAATTGAAGAAACAGACCACCTACTCAATAACACATCCCCTGGGATCAAATTTCACATGCGAAGAAGAAACGGAGAACAGACACCCATTCCTTGAGATCGACATAAGGAGACTAGACAATAGAGAACTGGAAAACCGCATCTACCCCAAACCCACGCACATGGGTCAGATCTTCTTCAGAAGGGCCAGGACAAACTGCAGCACCACAACACTAACACAAGCAGAAGAGAAATAGCTGCTTAACGTCTTTCTCCATTATGGCTATCCCAAAAACTTTGCATTCCAACACATAGCACCCAAACCACAACAGACCACTAACCCTACAATACACAAGAGCGGTGTCAGAAAGGACACCCAGAATTTTCCAAACCCTAGGAATAGCAATAACCCACAAACCCATAGCCACATTCCACCAGGAATTATCCAGAACCAAAGACAAGATACAGAAGGATGAAATAAACAATGTAATCTACAAAATCAACTGTAACAATTGCAACCAATTCTATGTGGGACAAACATCACGTCAGTTAAAACCAGGTTCCCTGAACACTGGCTTGGCAGTCAAATGCTACAATCCCAAATCCTTAATCTCTGCTACACTGACACCAAACAGCACAACTTCAATTGGAGCAACACAAAAATCATCGGCCATGCTATCACCCACCACGCTCGTGAGTTCATCAAAGACTGGCACTCCACAAGCAATTCCACCAATAGATACATTAATCTACAACCAGTCTTCTTCTTGTTGTTGTTGTTAGCTGCGAAGTCGTGTCTGACCCATCGCAACCCCATGGACAACATTCCTCCAGGCCTTCCTGTCCTCTACCATCTTCTGGAGTCCATTTAAGCTCACTCCTACTGCTTCAACAACCAGCCTACGAACCCCTTAAAATCCAAACCAACCTCACAGCCAACCAGAGACAGTACCAACCCTCAACACAACCCATGGAAGCCCCCACTACCAGCAGTTCATCTCCCAATGACTTTGAGCTGATGTGACCTCCCCATCACTAGACCCACCACAAGAATCTCACTAAAGACTCTCACCTGATTCATCACAAGATCCATCACAAGACCCTCACTTGACACATTCATACCTGAAGCCCTTATAAACAGAACACTGACGTTGACATCCCCTAAACTCTGCTGAAAAAGTTATCTAGCCTGGTAATGAAATGTTCGGGAACCAACCCACAAGCTCAGAGAATGAACTTTCACCCTCATCCTACACCCGAGCTACAGATAGTCACCTCTATTGCATACACAATACTCCTGCCCCATATTTTCTTCACAACACTCCTGTGATGTGGATTGGGCTGTGAGCAAGTGACTGGCCCAAAGTCTCCCAGTTGCTTTCCATGCTTAAGACAGGCTAAGAACTCACCATAAACTATTTACACGGCTAGCGGTTTTATCACTATACCGAACTGATTTTGTTCTCAGCATGTGTGCAAAGTATCAAGAGGCAGGCAGTTAGTGTAGTTTGAACTGAAGGCAGCAGTCAGCTCCATAATTCAGTAAACACCTATGAGTGATTTTAGCTGGGAACTGAGGGAAAATAGCTTCACATTTTTACAAGGAAGGAGGATGGGGTTAATATAAATCACTCTTTTTCAGAGGCAGAGAAAAGGCTGCAGTCAAATAATCAAAGGATCTAGAATCCAGATGCACTGCTAAAATTACATAAATATCCCCCCTACAAAAAAACTATACCAACTTATTCACAGTTCTGTGATCAGAATAGATGAATTGCACAATCATTATATATATATAGATAGATAGATAGATAGATACATAGAGAGAGAGAGAGAGAGAGAGAGAGAGAGAGAGAGAGAGAGAGAGAGAGAGAGAGAGAGAGAGAGAGAGATAGATAGATAGATAGATAGATAGATAGATAGATAGATAGATAGATAGATAGATAGATATAGATATAGATATAGATATAGATATAGATATAGATATAGATATAGATATAGATATAGATATAGATATAGATATAGATATAGATATAGAGAGGGGGGGAGGAAGGCCCTCCTCTCCAGAATAAAATATTCTACAGAATATTAAAAGAGGCAGAATAGAATATTTCCCCTACAGTCTTTCTGCTATAGCCCCAGGCAGAAGCCTGAAGAGGCTAGGATTTGTGAATGGGCATTTGGTATCCATTCATAAAGCCAGGACCCTCTATTCATAAACAAAGGGCAGCCATCAGCTCCAAATAAGCAGCACAATAGGCAAGGAGCCGAAATTGACAAGATTAGTTTAGACAACAAAACACCTAGGATTTGAATTTCCACTTCTGCCTGTAGAGCCAGTCATGATCCCTACATGACCCCATAGGAATCTGACAACAGTCATTAAAATTATAAAGGAGATGAACAGGCATCTCAATCACAAAGCCCCCCAAATTGTATAAAAGCCCATCTACTCTCATCTCTAATTTGTCAGCCACCCCAGAAACATGCTGCTGTCCCTGAAATGGAGATCTCCTTTCCAACTGCAGTTGCTTCAGTTCATTTCTTCTGTGTCTTTCTCCCAGCTTGGAATAAGAACCAGACCAGATTTCACTTCCTACAATGCAAAATTGTATTCTGTCATTTGTCCAACCAATTTGCATTATACGTTCTTCTCATCTTAAAGAAAGAGAAAGTCCTGTACAGAATTGTTTAGCTGTACCATCTAATAATGAGTGCTGTGTTTCAGCAGCAGCTAAGCTGCCTCCTATGGTTTCAGCCGCCCGTTGCCAGCTACATTTAAAACCTATCTTTGCAACCAGGACTACAAAATTGTTTTTCAGAAGTAAAGTAAGATAGCATTTTTGTTAAGTAGAATTTTATGAGCAGCGCCATATTCTCCAGTTTTCTCCCACGTCTACAGATTTTTTGCATAGCCCTTATTGCAAGGAAAGATGATGGACTGTGACAATTTGAACAGGACAATGTTCAAAGGGGCATAGAGCATGGCGGTTGGAGAATAATGGAGGCAAAAGCAGAAGAGAAGAATAAGTATCTACAGGTTGCTAAAGCCCTTTTACACGAAACAGAATCATCCAACAATGAATCCATAAAGACTTCTTTGCTGGACATTTGGTCTATTTCACATACTTTCATCATGAATAAAACTAGCAGACTGCCAGATCTACCTCATCATTTTCTGTGGGTGTTACATATAGTCCAAAATCATCTATATCTTGGCCTGTGGGACGAGGTAACAGTTTATGTATTTATTAAATTTATATGCTGCCCATCTTGCAACCCAAAGCAATTCAACATGGCTTACAATGTATCACTTAGTTGCTACAGGTAGTCCTGGACTTATGATCGCAATTGAACCCAACATTTCTGTTGCTAAGTGAGACAGTTGAGTTTTGCCCCATTTTATGACTTTTCCTGCCAGTTCTTAAGTTGCAGTTGTTAAGTTAGCAACCCAGTGTGGCTTCCCTGTTGATTTTGCCGGTCAGAAGGAGCAAAAGGTGATCATGTGACCCTCCAGGGCACTGCAACCATCATAAATACATGCCAGTATTTATGGCATGTATTTTGATCACATGGGTATGGGGATGCTGCAACAGCCGTAAGTGTGAAAAATGGTTATGTCACTTTTTTCAGTGCTGTGGTATCTTTGAAGGTCACTAAACAAATGGTTGTCAGTTGAGAAATACCTGTTGTACGTCTTCACTTTCTCTAAAATGTGATAAATCAGCCTTATCCTGTAATCCCATCACACAAATAAAATCATAATTGTTTCCACATACCAGATACTGCTGAGTCAAAGATGGAAAGTAGCAGGATTTTGATGGTGAGGGGCTGCTTATACATGTTTTTGAACGTAGGGATGAAGGAGTATTTCATAAGGAAATTCACAAAATATATAGCCGCCAGGAACTGTGGGACAGAGAGAAAAAAATACTACCTTAGTTATCCACAGGCATCTCAGTGTTCTGGCAAGGCACATTGGTTGCCTTGGCTACGACTAAGAACAACCTTCTTCTCATCTATGGTTTCAGAAGCTGGATTTGGCTGCCATTTTAATCTCCTAAAATGCCCAAATGGTGTCCTCCAACAGCCTCTCTTTTGTTTAGTTTTAGTCAACCTGTCATAGATTTCTGCAGCATTCGCTTGCTGAGTGGCTCTAAGTTCCATTACCTCTACTCTCTTTCCAACGCTTTTTCCTTTTGTTGTCCTTTGGGAGATATTTGAAAATGTGTACATTGTGTCTAAAGTTTTAAATTGTATGACCACGGAGACGTCCTTGGACAAGCGCTGGCTCTTCGGCTTTGAAACGGAGATGAGCACCGGCCCCTAGAGTCGGAAACGACTAGCACGCATGTGTGGGGGAACCTTTACCTTTACCTTTTAGGGGCAGTGAACGTTTTTGCATCAAACATGACTCAGGACAGACGTTATAATTCACTCAAGGCTAGAGAACTCTGGGAAATTTAAATGGCGGCCTTTAGTCACTCAGGGTTTCTTAAAGCATTATTGGTATTTACTACCTTGGCCAGCTAAGATACCGTAGGGTTCCCAGCTCAGCTCAGTCTTGTGGGAAAATCCAGTAGTCTCCAAGCACATTTCTAATCCATAAAGAGGGCAGATAAAACCAACCAGCCAATGGAAATGTAAAGTGTTTTACTCACGTCAACCAGTTTTTGGATGACGTAACTCCAGCGGATGTATGGATCTCTATAAAGAAAGGAGTAGGGATTGGGTTAAGATATGACAAGGGTGCAGTTCCCTTTTCTTGGGAAATACAATGGTTACACCATTGCTCTAAGGGCGTGGGCTGTAGACACTGAAGCCTGTTTTGCCCACTCTTTTTCTGATACAGCTGAGAAACCAAGGAGCCCAGAAAGACAAGGATGATATGCAAGGACTTACCTCGGATAGCTCTTTCTGTAGATCATAGTAGGGCAGAAGAGAAAATACAAGTAGGTTGATAATTCAGGAGGGCTTATCTTCCCTGGAGTGGGGGAAAGAAGCAAAGGAACTATTGAAAGTACACAGGGACAAGTACAGAGACAGCAGTTTGTGTTGTGCACTGAAGAAATAGTTGCCCTGGAACACACATGATGCTCAAGTGCAGGCACCTTATCTCTGCATACCATTTCAGCAGGAGGAATGCAGAGCTGTATGTGTACGTGATGATAGCAGTAGCACTTAGATTTATATACTGCTTCACAGTTTTTTGCAGCCCTCTCTAAGCAGTTTACAGAGTCAGCCTATTGCCCCCCAACAATCTGGGTTCTCATTGTTGTGACTCAGGGCCAGCCTGTGGGTCCGACAGCCGGCTCCGATGTATCGGAGGACTCAGATGTGGGGGAGGAGGGAAACGAACCGGCTGATGATGATTTGGAGGCTTTGCAGAGTCCTCAGCCGGGGACCTCTTCTCAGCTGTGTGAGCCCGAGAGTGCGGAGGATGATGACCCACAGCTGGCCCTGTTCAAGGACGCCCGACGCAGGAGGCAGACGAGCAGGGACAAACAAAGAAAGACTATGGGACTCCTCGGGAGGAGGCACAGGGAGACCACGCCCTGAGCTCTCTATAAAAGAAGTGTTTGGGGAGGGGCTGGTTGCTGAAAGCAACTTTTCCGCTTGAGAAGACAAGCTCTTGTGTTTTTGTTAACTGCGTAATTAAATCTTGGCAGAAGCCTTTTAGCCTTGGACGCTTTCCAGACTCTTCTTTTAATTAGGGGTTGTGAGAAGAGGGCTGGTTCAGAACAGTTTGCTTTCAGCCACCCACCCCTTAATACTACGATGGAGCAGCTTCTTGCCGAGAATGCCCAGCTCAACCAGCAACTCACCTTGCTGGCCACTCAGGTGGCACAACTGCAGGCTCAGGTACATGCTGCCCCCCCACCCAGGAGGAAATGTCAGATAGCTATGCCGGATAAATTTGCTGGTAAACCAGAACTGTTTCCTGCCTTCCTGGGACAATGCCAGCTTTATATCAGCGTGAGAGCAGCTGATTTCCCCACTGACCGAGATAAGGTGGGATTCGTGTTGAGCCTTCTGTCGGGAGATGCAGCTCGTTGGGGCACGCCTCTGTTGGCACAGCCTAGCCCTTTGTTGGATAACTTTGGGGGGTTTTGTGACCATATGCGCCTCATGTACGAGGACCCGATTAAGGCGCAGACCGCCACCCGACGTCTGAAAGCTTTGAGGCAGGGTCTGCGCCCCCTACAGGCCTATATCAGCGATTTCCGGCTGCTTAGCCAGGATTCCGCCTGGAATGAGGCTGCGCTCGTGGATGCCTTTCAGGATGGCTTGTCAGAGGAGATGTTGGATGAGCTGGCCCGCGTGGACATTCCCTCAGACCTGAATGGGCTGATCCATCTTTGTCTGCGGATCGATGCCCGGCTGCAGCAGCGTAAGAGTCGCCGTGCCACCCCACAGACCCCTGCCGCCCCTGTTGTGCGTGAGCCCCCAGTCCAGAGGGAGGAGCCAATGGAGCTGGGTGCCGCCAGGTCCCGTCTATCGGTGACGGAAATGGACAGACGACGATCGGAGGGGTTGTGTTTTTACTGTGGGGACCCTGGACATTTGGCTGCTTCTTGCCCGAAGAAGCGTCAGCGGGCGTCAGTGACCAAGCCTGCCCCGAGAAAGTCCCCTGCTTTGCTATCGGGAAACGGCCCGAGCCCGATCTAGACGGTGTGAAAGATCGGGCGACCCACAACGATCACGCCGAGCGACGCCGTTCCGACGGTGCCTGTGAACCTCCACGGCATTTGATTTTGGAGGCACGACTGATCCTTCCTGGCAAGCCAGAGGGGATTCCGGTCCATGCCTTAATTGACTCTGGGGCTACCACTAACTTTATGGATTCGGCCTTTGTGGCCAAATGGGCTGTTCCCCAGTGTCCGGTGGATCCGCCCATGCTTGTGGAGACCATCGATGGTCGAGTGCTCCTGTCCGGGCCTATCACGGCCGCCACGCAACCCGTGTGTATGGCCATCAGTACCCATGTGGAGGCCATTCAGTTTTACGTCACTTCGGATCTGCACTTCCCCGTGGTCTTGGGACTGGCGTGGCTCCGGGCGCATGATCCACAGATCTATTGGTCTCAGAACTTGGTCACCTTCCCAAGTTTGCAGTGCGTGGACCACACCCGCCATATCTGTGCCGGCCAGGTGGAGGGTTCCTCAGGGGTTTCCTTGCCTCCCGTACTGTCCGACTTTGCTGACGTGTTCAGCGAGTCAGAGGCGGACCAATTACCCCCGCACAGGCCCTACGACTGCTCCATTGACCTAGTCCCTGATGCGCCTCTCCCAGTGGGGCGTTTGTACTCCATGTCGGAGCCCGAGTTGGCTGCATTGCGGGACTTCCTGACAAAGAACTTGGCTCGTGGTTTCATCCGGCCCTCGTCCTCGCCAGTGTCTGCGCCCGTGCTCTTCGTCAAAAAGAAGTCAGGCGAGTTACGGCTTTGCTGTGACTACCGGAAACTCAATGCCATCACGGTGCGTAACCGCTACCCGCTGCCCCTCATCCCCGAGCTCTTGGACCGACTCCGGGAGGCTAAGATCTTCACGAAACTGGACCTGCGTGGAGCTTACAACCTCGTCAGGGTTCGGCCGGGTGATGAGTGGAAGACGGCGTTTGGTACTCGCTATGGACATTTCGAGTACACGGTGATGCCGTTTGGCCTGACCAACGCCCCCGCTGTGTTTCAGCATTTTATGAACGACATCTTTCGGGATCTGTTGGACCAGTTTGTTGTGATTTACCTGGACGACATCCTGATTTACTCCCCGTCGCGTGAAGCGCATCATCAGCATCTCCGTCAGGTCCTGCAGCGCCTCCGGAAACATCGGCTGTTTGCCAAGTTGGAGAAGTGCCAGTTCTACCAGGTGACCATTGATTTCTTGGGCCACCGCATTTCTCCTGAGGGCATCGCCATGGATCCAAGTAAAGTTGAGTCGTTGCAGAGTTGGCAACCCCCGCGTCGCGTGAAGGATGTTCAGCGACTTCTTGGATTTGCCAACTACTATCGGACATTCATCCCTGGCTTTGCTGCCTTGACAGCCCCCCTCACCCGGCTCCTGCAGAAGAAGACTCGGTTCCAGTGGAACGCCCCCGAACAACAGGCGTTCCAAGCTTTGAAGGACGCCTTCATGAAGGAGCCCATCTTGAAGCATCCTGACCCGCAACGGCCGTTTGTCGTGGAGGCGGACGCCTCCGACATTGCCATTGGGGCCGTGTTACTCCAGGCAGCGACGCCCAACGGTACCCATTTCCCTTGCGCGTATCACTCTCGGAAATTGAATCCCTCGGAGTGCAACTATACCATCTGGGAGAAGGAGTTGCTGGCCATCAAGGCGGCGTTCGAGGCTTGGAGGCATCATCTGGAGGGGGCGCGGCATCAAATCGAGGTCCGGACGGACCACAAGAATCTGGAAAGCCTGCAGACCGCTCGGAATTTGAACCAACGCCAGATCCGGTGGTCCCTCTTCTTTGCGAGGTTTGACTTCCGGGTGCGGTACATACCAAGCGGGCACAACCAGAGAGCGGATGCTCTGTCCAGGAAGCCCGAGTACACCCGAGTGGAAGACAAGCTTCCGCCCAGGACCGTGATCCCCGTCGAGTCTTTTGCTGCGGTGCGGGAGCCGGTGGACATACGGGCTCGGATCCGGGAGGCGCAGCAGCAGGAGGCGTGGGTGGCTCAGCGGAAGGAAGAGGTGGGGCCAGATTCGCCTTGGTCGGTCACGGATGGACTCCTGTATTATCGTGACCGGCTCTATGTTCCAGGAGGGCCACTCAGGGGACTCGTCCTCAGCCAATGTCATGATAACCCGGCTGCGGGGCATTTTGGCCTGTTCAAGACTCTGAACCTGGTCTCCCGTACTTTCTGGTGGCCCCGAGTCTGACACGATGTCCAGTCTTATGTCACCTCCTGCGTCCCATGCAGGCAGGCCAAGTCAGCGACAGGGGCCCCGCCTGGTTTACTGCAGCCTTTGCCAACGCCCAAGAGACCCTGGGGGGCTGTGTCCATGGACTTTCTGACGGATCTACCCCCATCCTCCGGCTTCACGACAGTGTTTGTGGTGGTGGACATGTTGACCAAGATGGCGCACTTCATCCCCTGTCGCGGCTTACCGTCAGCTCGCGCCACTAGTCGCATGTTCATCCAACAGGTGTTCCGGCTGCACGGCCTTCCCGATAGGGTCGTCTCCGATAGGGGGGCCCAGTTTACAGCCCGCTTCTGGCAGGAGTTGATGCGGGCGTTGGACATTAAGGTTTGCCTCTCGTCCGCGCATCATCCTCAGACCGACGGGGGTACCGAGAAGGTCATCGGCATTTTAGAGCAGTATCTGCGCTGCTACGTTAACCTGCAGCAGGACAATTGGGTGGACTACTTGGCCATAGCCGAGTTTGCCTTTAACAACTCGCAGCACACCTCCACGCAGATGACACCGTTCTTGGCCAACGTGGGTTATCACCCCCGGTTTTTCCCCCTTTCTCCCGTGGACTCACCGGAGCCGGCAGCGAACGAATTCATGGCGGAGTTACAGGCGATCCATCGGTTGGTGCGACGGCAGCTGGAGAAGGCCAAGGCCGACTACAAGAGGTTCGCCGATCGGTCGAGAAGGGATACGCCTCCACTATCGGTGGGGGATCGGGTCTGGCTGTCCACCAGGAACCTGCCATCCACTCGGCCGGCGAGGAAGCTGGACCACCGTTACCTTGGACCGTTCCCAGTCGAGGCCGTCATCAACCCGGTCGCCTATCGTTTAACTCTGCCACGTTCCCTGCGCGTGCACCCGGTCTTCCATCGGTCCTTGCTGGTCCCCGAACGACCGGCCTGTCCACTTCGCCAGGCGGAACCTCCACCATCAGGAACTCGTGATGGAGGCAGCACCCCCGAGTACGAGGTCGCCAGCATCAGGGATTCCCGCTGGCTGAAAGGTCGCTTCCAGTACCTGATCGAGTGGAAAGGGTACGGGCCGGAGGACTTCACATGGGAAGACGCGACCGCCGTTCATGCCCCTGCGTTGGTGACTGCTTTTCACGAACAGTTCCCATCCCGACCGCATCCGGATCGGCAGACCCGGGGGAAGGGCCCTGCGGTGCGGGATAGTGTTGTGACTCAGGGCCAGCCTGTGGGTCCGACAGCCGGCTCCGATGTATCGGAGGACTCAGATGTGGGGGAGGAGGGAAACGAACCGGCTGATGATGATTTGGAGGCTTTGCAGAGTCCTCAGCCGGGGACCTCTTCTCAGCTGTGTGAGCCCGAGAGTGCGGAGGATGATGACCCACAGCTGGCCCTGTTCAAGGACGCCCGACGCAGGAGGCAGACGAGCAGGGACAAACAAAGAAAGACTATGGGACTCCTCGGGAGGAGGCACAGGGAGACCACGCCCTGAGCTCTCTATAAAAGAAGTGTTTGGGGAGGGGCTGGTTGCTGAAAGCAACTTTTCCGCTTGAGAAGACAAGCTCTTGTGTTTTTGTTAACTGCGTAATTAAATCTTGGCAGAAGCCTTTTAGCCTTGGACGCTTTCCAGACTCTTCTTTTAATTAGGGGTTGTGAGAAGAGGGCTGGTTCAGAACACTCATTTTGCTGACCTCGGAAGGATGGAAGGTCAACCTTGAGCCGGTGAGAATTGAAATTCTAGCAGTTGGCAGGATTATCCTACAAACCTGCATTCTAACCACTGCGCCACCACGGCCCGTCTTATTAAGATACTTACGTACAAAAAGGAGCTGCAAAACCCACTATAGTTAAAGTGTGATACAGGATGCAGAATTCAGCTTTCTGAAAAAATCTGTCTCCATTGGTATACAAAAGCCACAAACAAGGAAAGCATCTATTCTATGTGTTCACAAGGCTATGTATAAGGAAAAAATGCAATCAATAAAATCCTGCACTATATGTCAGATTTTTTTTTTTAAAAAATGAGCTGCTTCGTATCCTAACAAGAAAAACAAACAAATAAATAAATAAATCTCCCATGTTTTGCACCTCTTCATGCAAAATGAAGTTTGGCAAATAGGAGAAACTGCGATTTGGCGAGGGATATGGGGAAGTGTACTTGTTCCAAGCAAGAGGTTTCCTTTGCTTTGCATCCATATAACTTTTCTAAGCATTTTGATATACTTAAAATATACTTACAACATCTAGCATGACCCAATCACTGACAGGAAAATGGAAAATGTAATCCAATAGTTCCTCAGCAGTCACAGGTTGAGAAAGTCTGTGATTAGCATGTGGAGGCCAATGGTTGGATGACTAGCTTATGCTACAACTAAAATGTTGCCATTGGTAGAAAATCAGTTTGGGGACTATGGGGACAACTTGCAGCCATCGTAATCATCACTAAGGGCCTCCAAGTCACACTCACC
The DNA here is from genome assembly GCF_964194415.1 of Vipera berus. Classification (NCBI taxonomy): domain Eukaryota; kingdom Metazoa; phylum Chordata; class Lepidosauria; order Squamata; family Viperidae; genus Vipera; species Vipera berus. The sequence goes on along the minus strand of NC_138203.1, from coordinate 140,697,548 downwards.
AACTTGGTCCCTGGCATGGAGAAGAGGGGGCATCGATTCTCGCAGAAATGAGTGGCTTTTCATCAGGAGCCGGAGCTATGACAGAGGGGGAAATGAGCAATGAAACAGTGTGAAGTTACATCATGTGTATATTCTTGCAGAGGACTTTAGTATTCTGCTATGCCATCTACCTGTCCTTCGGTACCATCCTTGTGGATATTCAAAGAATGGAATTGCACCCATCAGCTCAGCTGGATGGGGTGATCCAAGAGGTCTCTGATGTTCCCATGGTGCTCCAGACTCTGTCTGTTTAGACTTTTCAGACAGAAATGGCACTTGGCCATCTGTCAGCTATACTGCCTGCTGATTTTTCAGCTCATTGTCTTGCTGGCATGAAATCTGCTAGTCTTCCAATTTCCAACAAGAACATACAAGGGCAATTCGTAAATAAACCTCTATTTGGTTATCAGTGATAGACACGTGCAGATACAGAACTTTTATTATACACTTTAGAAAACTACAACATTACATTACTTTTTTACATAATCGTCATTCAAATTGAAGCCCTTACCACAACATCTTACAAGGTTTGTAATTCCTTCTGCAAAAAAAATCTCCCACCTGGGAATGAAGCCACCCTGTAGCAGCATCATTTGGTGTGTTTTCTGTTCCTCATAAGAGTTTTGCTATCCAACGAGCACAGAATTTGTGGTATCCCAAATTTTCTGTCACTACCTCATACAAAACACTCTGAGAAATTTGAGGAAAGTGTAAAGAAAGTTCAGATATCATGAACCAATGGACTTCATGGACCTTTCTGTCAATTTTCTGCACAAGTTCATTGCTGACTACAGATGGGTGGCCACTTCTTGCCTCATCGTGCACGTCAGTGTCACTGCGTTTTTTCTGTCAGCTCAGCACATCTCACTCTGTTTTTCTGCCAGCTGTATTGTACTCTTATCATTGTAACCAAGGTGATTGTCACATGTCCAGCTATGTTTTTGGTTTCATGTCTGGATCTACTATGATGTGCGCATGTCCAGACAAAAGTTTACTTTTTTATTTCTTTTTCTCTTTGTGCTGTCTGTGAGAGAGAGCATGTAGTCAGCTCTGAGTCTTTCTTTCGTTTTCCTGATTAAAGTTTTGTACAATAGAATATATGCTTCGGGGTTTCTTTATTTTTACCTGATGTTCATCATGCATCAAATGAACCACGGTTCATCGCCCTCTGATAGGGAGGTTTTGATTTATCTCCCTGACAGTCAGTTTGTCCATCCTTAAACAAGGGATACCACTGATGTACGACAACTTCACTCATCACATTTGGTCCATAAACATTACACAATTCGTGATGAATCGCAGCTGCTGAAAGTTTTTTCACACACAGGAATTGTATTACTGCACGCACTTCCCCTTTGGGGGGATTTTCTGTGGCAGGGTTCATTTTCAATTGATCTAGTGGACAAGTCAACTACAACGGTATCTTCTCCTTCCATTCCTCACTGCCAACTGAACTACTGTGCACGGCTCCATGGGACGGGTGTTGCTATCCCCACCTATTTCTCACATGTGCTCAAGCGCAGGTTTATTTCTGAATTGCCCTCATATGTTTGAGGCCGTGGCAATTGCTACTGCAGGCATTTATACATAATGTATGCATGACCGTGGCTGCTAAGGAGCATACCTTCTGCCACAAGATCAAAAAAATGTACTGTATGTCTTGTTCAGGGCAACGTATAGTAAAGAATATGTGTATAACCTGGCCATCCTTAAAGCCCCTATTTGGGGTTTATGGGACCTGTCCAGACCACCCAGAGCCCACCAGATAGGAGAAAACTAGCTTAAACCTGGAGTCAGGTTGCCATGTCTTCTCTGTGCAATGGCACATATATGGACTGTGTTAGGTGGTATAAATTTATGCTGCCGGGGGCTTTGTAGTACCTGCTGCTATCTGTATCTTCCACACTGAGTTGTTCTATGGCAATCAGAGTTCCCTCACAAATCCAACCTCATCTTAACTACCCTCATTGTTTCCCCTCTACCAACTTTCTTTGTGCGGGCCCAGAGCCATACCTGCTCAAAGATGACAATATAACGGGAGGCAATTCCCAAATCACAGGAGAGAAGGATATAGAGGGGGAAAAAGCCCAGCATTGCAGTGTGGCAGAGCAGCACCAGCACCACCATGGTGACTGTCAAGAGGTTGGGGAACCTGGTCATCTTCAAGCAGCCTGACCATATTTTCAGGGCCTGGTAGGGCACAAATAAGGTGTAGAGGAACATGCAGAGCCAGGCAAAGAGTGCTGTGGGCAGTTGTCGAAAGCCAATGATAAAGAGATCGAAATCCAAAACAAGACTGTGGAAGACAAAGAAGAAAAGGAGCTCTAAGGATGTTGCCCAAAAGATGAGGATGTTTTAAATTAAAAAAGCACCCCAGGTGACCCAATCCCTTCTGCCACTACTGCAACCCATTGAGCTTTCTCTGGGGCATCCCCCATATTCAGTGGTACGATTGCTGAAAAGTGAAGGGGATGGTCATGCTATTTTGAGGAGGTGAACCCATGAAAGTTTCAATGAACTCTTCAAAATAGACAGATCAGAGTTAGAATGAAGGAGGTAAAAGAATTACGATCAGTCTCTCTCATTTTGTTTCATAAACTTCTTTGGTTTCATAATCTCTCATTTTGTTTCATAAACTTCTTTGGTTTCATAATCTTGGTTTCATAATCTTCACCCTAAAATATTGGATGCACAAAAAAGGTTCCCAGCACAATTTCAATGGGTCAGGAATAGAGGATGGCGAGGTATTTGAGATGCCTGTCATACTAGGAACACGCTTGTCAGAATAATGTCTAATTCTTTTTTGGTACTGGCCCCCTGAACTTTCTACTCAGCCGGCCTTCAGTTCATGTGGAGCTTAGGTTATTGTATAAGACATTTATTTATTCCATGTAAATCTCCCTTTTTGAAAATTCAAGGTGAAGCACTTGGACTTTCCTCTTAATTTTATCCCCAGTGAAAGCTGAGAGATGGATCAACTGACTGAAAGAGGCCCCATTAGCTCCCTGAATGTGAATCTGAACTTGGCTCTCTGTCTTCTATTGGACTCCTTCCTTGATCTGCTTCATGCTGCAGCTTCAGCAGAACTGCAGAAGACTTCAAGGCATTGCCTGTCATGGACATCGCCTTCTCCTTCTCTTCCTTTGATGATTTATTTCATTTGTAAGGCTTTCCAATTAAAAAATGGCTCTTGGCAGCATACAACATTAAAAACAGATAAACGCTACAATGAGCAGAAGATGATAGCAGAATAGGTAAATATGTTAAGATAATTACCGTGTCCCTTAGCACAAAACAAATAGCACCCTATCCCCATTTTCACCCTAGCCTTAGCATACGTCAGAGGATAGCCCTTCCACCACCGCCCACCCTCTCTTCTGGATCATACCGTCCTTCGTCGATGGAATCCCCAATGATTTGTTTGAGGACAAAGATGCAGAGCATGGCCACAAAGATGTGATGGATTGTGCGGAAATGTTCCACTTCCAGTAATGTGCTGTAAAAGAGAGACAAGTTGCCAGCAAGTAAGCAATAGATGGTGGGAGAAATGGGCAGCTGAAGATCATTGGACTGGTCCTGAGATGCCAAAAGATTTTCATCTGGCCTTCTGTGCAAAAACTTGCAGTTTCACTTGTACAAAAGCAATAACAATCATGTGGCTGGGGGAAAATGTTCTCTCTCTTGTGATATACAGGTAGTCCTCAACTTATGACCATAATTGAGTCCTAGGACCAAGCAGGAAATTCACTCCTGCTGAGACTACAAATAGCCTTATTTTAATATGCTAGTAATAACTCTTTGTACTATCATGCTAGCCCACTAATCCACCCAATCCTTTAAAACTGGCTTTAAAACTTTATTCCGTTTCCAATCTGCAGTATCTATTCTTTGTATACTCTCCCTGCACCCACCAGTCTCAGCATTGTGTGGCTATGGAGCATGCTCAGTCCTTAATGGGCTGTTTCCAGCTCTTGTCCTTCATCAACAGTGGAATATCAGTTATTTGCCCAAGGCACCTTTGGAACCTGGGGCCTTAAAGATCTGGCTACTTTGCCCATTGTCCCTCTGACTCAGTCTCATTCATACCATGGCCAGGTATACTTACTCATACAATGACTGTCGAGGGACAAAGACTTTCTTCTTCAGTAGCTGACCTTTCTCTCTGCAAAATAAGATTTAAAAGCAGGTAATATTTAATATATTTCTCAAAACCCTTCTTATCTTTGAGCAAGGGGGTAAAAGTGTCCCTGCAATTATTACTCATCTCCATTTCAAGGCCATTGACCCAGTGCTGTCCAAAGGCATTTGTGTAGTCATGTGGCCAGAATGACAGCACGCAGGGCTGTTGCCTTCCCACTGAAGTGGTATCTATTTATTTACTCACATTTACATGCTTTCGAACTGCTAGGTTGGCAGGAGCTGGGGCAAGTAACAGGAGCTCACCCGGTCATGTGTTGGGTCTTGAACTTGAGCTGCTGGTTTTTCAGCCAACAAACCCAGCATATTAACTACATTGCCAAGCATGGAGGTGGGAATTGTAATGTATTGGCCTCAACTGCTGAAATCAGTTGCACAATACGTACTTAAGTGAAGGATTGCTTAACGGTGTCTGTTAAGCAACCCAGACTGTCTGTATCCAAGCTGTTAATTATGTTTGGGGTGGGAAACTGTTACTTTAAACCTATTGGTTGCCACCTAGAGGCGAACTGTATATATAGCTGTTCAGCAGCCACTAGGGCTGCTTCTGTTCTGAGTTAATAAACATGCTTGATGTTTCAATGCTCTGCCTCATCAATGCCTGACCGAACTAAGAACATCACAGTGGCAACGAAAGGTGGGATGTGCTGCTTAAAGAGCCTGCAGTCACTAGGGGGTGAGGCCTGCAGCAAAACCTGATAGGAACTACGTTCCCTGCCTTGGTCTGCCAGCAAGCCATGCTAGAGACCACCACACCCTAAGGATCCATCCTAGAGCCTGCACAGAAGCCAGCAGCACGAGACAATGTGAGCAAGAAGCAATTCACTATGGCAAAAGTCAGAAAACTGGAGGAATTCGACATAGCGCACCCCAAGAGATGGAGTTCCTACATCTCCTGTGTCGAGAATCACTTTCGTGCTAACCAGGTCAGCGAAGAAGGCTTAAAGGCTGCGACACTCCTGCGCATTTGCAGCCCAGCCACCTTTGACATAGCCGAGAACCTGGTTGCCCCTGCTCCACTTGAGTCGATCACCTATGCGGATCTGAAGAAAAAGTTCTGGGACCACTTCAAGCCCAGGTTATCCATCATAGCATGGAGGCACACATTCAAGCGGCAGGAGCAACAGCCCGGCAAGTCTGCAACCAAGTTCATAGCTGCCCTCCGACAGGCGTCTCGGCTTTGCAACTTTGTAGACTTGGAGGAAAGGCTGAGGGACCATTTAGTCTGCAGACTAAGAAATCGAGAGCTCCAGCAGAAGCTGTTCACAAAGGAGACCCTCTCACTACAAGATGCCTTGAAGGAGATGATGGCTGACAAAGCTGCCGGAGGGGCCATTAAAGCATTGCGGCCCTCCAAGAGCATGCCAAGCACTGAAGCCATCCACCATGAGGGTGCTGAATGTACGAAAGACTCCAACTTGGACTTCGAAGTTGATCAGCTGTGGAAGCAACCGGAGAAGGGACAGAGGCCAGCTGAGAAGGCAGTTCCTTTCCCTAGATGCATGGGCTGTGGAGGCTGCCATTGTTGCTCAGTATGTTGGTTCCAAGCAGCAACTTGCCAGGCTTGTGGCAAACCAGGCCACATTGCTGCCATCTGCCGAGGTCGCCAGAGAGACGGTCCACCAGAAGATGCATTCAGAAGAGGTACTGGGCCCCCGGTGCAAGGTTAAGGTTAAGGTTTATTAAATTTATATGCCGCCCTTCTCCCTGAGGACTCAGGGCGGCTCACAACAATAAAAAGTTAAAACTACAACAATTAAAAGAGGATTAAACAATATAAGAAATAAGAACAATTTAAACCAATAAAAAACCAACACCGAGTAGAGTTCTGCTCCAGCCGGAGGAGCGTGTTCCACACTGGTGCCCATCGCCCCCTTAAGCAGAAGCCTAGACTCAAGGTAAAACTTCAGGCAGTTCCATGCAACATGGAACTGGACACAGGCTCATCCCTGTCTATCATTTCCCAAGGGACATTCAGGCACATTTGCAATATCAGCAACAGACTGGCCAAACTTGGGATGTCTAATCTACTGCTCACAGACTTCCAAAACTCCCATGTAACGGTCAAAGGTGAAGCCACACTTCTGGTGCAATTCAAGGGTGTTTTTTATTAAAGAGTTTTACAAAAACAAAGTTTTACAATATATCCCCAAATCCCCCCCACCCCAAACCCGCCCACTCCCCCCCACTTCCCAGAGCTAAATACAGGATTATAGTTACAATAATCATATTCTAAATAAAAATTATGCATAATATACAATTAACCAAATTCATAATGTGCTTTAACTCCCCTTTAACATAACTACAAACAAAGTACCAATAACAATATCCCACTAAAATCTACTCATAAGCTAAATGGAACTTTTTAGTCCCATATTTGTTCTGAATATAATTTATCCATCTCCTCCAAACTGAAATATATCTTTCCTGTGAATGATCTTTCAAATAAGCAGAAATCTTAGACATTTCTGCAAGATTCGAAACTTTAAACACCCATTCTTCTATAGTAGGCAAACTATCCTTCTTCCAATATTGTCCCACCAGTAACCGTGCTGCTGTTATCATATTCAACATCAAATTAGTTTCTTTAACATCACAATCTACAAAATACCCAATAAAAACAATTGCGGAGAAAACTTTATCTTTCTCTTAAAAATCTTTTGAATGTTCCACCAAATTTTGATCCAAAAAGCTTTTATATTTCTACAAGTCCACCACATGTGAAAATAGGTAGCTTCTAAACTACCACATCTCCAACATTTAGACTGTAAATTAGGATACATGTTGGACAACTTCTTGGGATCCAGATGCCATCTATAAAACATTTTATAAAAATTTTCTCTTAAGTTTTGAGCCTGAGTAAATTTAACATTTCTGACCCAAATTATCTCCCAGGTGTCCAACGAAATTGGTTCCTGAATATTTTGTGCCCACTTTATCATACAGTCTTTAACCAGTTCCGTTTCTGAATCCAATTCAATTAAAGCATTATATATCCTCTTTATATGTGCACAATTTAAATCTCTAATTTGTTTTACTAAATTTTGATCTGTAATTGTGATGCCAACCTTTTGATCTGACTTCCACCTAGCTTTCAATTGGGTATATTGAAACCAAGAGTAACTTATGTTTTCTTGTCTTAACTCCTCTAATGATTTAAGTTGCCAATCATGCCCTTGCAATCTAAGTAATTCCTTATAAGAAACCATATCCATACTCACTCCCATAGATACACCCTCTATCGCATGTCCAGGAATTCCCCAAATCGGTATTTTATAATTTAACTTATAATAATACTTTTTCCAGACACGCAATAAAGCACTTCTAAGAATATGGGATTTAAAAGCCCTGTCCACCTTCTTATCGTAAAGCAAATATGCATGCCATCCATATACCAAATCCCATCCCTCAAGATGAAGTATTCTCTTATTAGTTAAATTAAGCCAATCACTAACCCACGTCAAGGCAACCGCATCATAATACAATTTCAAATTTGGCGCCTTGAGTCCCCCTCTTTCCCTAGCATCTTGTAAAATCTTAAATTTAACTCTTGGTTTTTTCCCTGCCCAAATAAATTTATTAATACCCTTCTGCCATTGATCAAGGTTGGCATCCTTTTTCAATATAGGTATCATTTGAAACAAAAAGAGAAACTTTGGTAGAACATTCATTTTAACAACTGCAATTCTTCCCAGTAATGATAATTGTAATTTTTTCCAATTATTTAAGTCCCTTTGTACCTTCAACCATAGTGTTTCATAATTATTCTTATACAATTTTACATTTGAGGCTGCAATATATACTCCTAAATATTTAACCTTTTTCACTATTTCAAAACCTGTTAATTTAGATAACATCCCTTTCACTCATAGATAAGTTCTTAGATAATATCTTAGTCTTATTACTATTCACCTTGAACCCAGAAACCTTACCATACTGAGTTATAATTTCCATCAAATCTATAACCGACTGTAACAGTTGGGATACTGTCACAACCAAGTCATCAGCAAAAGCTCTCAATCTATAATCATTCTGTTTTATTTTAATTCCCTTTATCATAGAGGACTCTCGAATTTTAATTAATAAAATCTCTAATGTTAAAACAAACAATAATGATGATAGGGGGCATCCCTGTCTTGTACCTTTTTCAATTTTAAAGGTCTCTGTTAATCCCCCATTAACTATAATTTGTGCAGTTTGTTGTTGATATATAACTTTAATAGCATGTAGAAAACCTTCTCCAAAATTCATCTCCTCAACAACTCTCAATAAAAATTGCCAATTCAATTGGTCAAAGGCTTTCTCTGCATCCAAAAATATCAATGCTGCAGAGACTTGGTTGTTCTTATCCAAGTATTCAAGCAAGTTTACAATTTGCCTTACGTTATATTTCATATACCTCCCAGATATAAATCCCGATTGATCACTATGAATCATTTGTTTCAAAACTTGCATTAATCTATTAGCCAATACTTTAGCAAAAATCTTGTAATCTGTATTTAAAAGCGATATAGGTCTATAATTTTTAGGTTGAGTAAGGTCTTGATCCTCCTTTGGAATCAACGATACAAAAGCTGTCCTCCATGATGGAGGAACTACACCTCCAGTCTGAATTTCATTAAACAAAATCTTTAAGGGTTCAATCATTTCAGGCAACAACTTTTTATAGTAAATTGCTGTTAATCCATCTGTTCCCGGAGCCTTGCCCAATTTCAACTGTTTAATAGCTAAAGAAATTTCTTCTGATGTAATTGGGGAATTCATCTCATTCAAGGGTTTTGAGGGTCCACTAGACGTCATAGTAGTGGAAGGCCAATGCACGAGCCTCATCGGCCTCGACTGGTTTGATGCCTTGGGTATCCAAGTAACCGGCATTCACAGGACACAAGTGGCAGACCTCTCTTCAGTCTGCCAAGAGTTCGCTGATGTCTTCAGCTCAAAACCCGGGGAGTACAAGGGTCCTCCTATCACCCTCAACCTTGATCCTATGGTAAACCCAATACGGATCAAGCCTCGTAGAGTGTGTTTTGCCCTCAAATCCAAAATTGATGCAGAGCTGGACAAGCTGGTGAGACAAGGGGTATTGCAGCCCATAGACAGTGGGGTGTGGGAGACCCCCATAGTTACACCACTTAAGGCCAACGGGGAAGTCCGCATATCCACAGATTATAAGTGCACTATCAACAGGGCACTTCAACAGCATGGATATCCAGTGCCAGTAGTCAGCCATAGTTTAGCATCACTGCATGTTTGCCAAATTAGATTTGGCACAAGCCTACCATCAACTATCCATGGATGAGGCCACAGCAGTAGCCCAGGCTATTGTCACCCATAGGGGGGCCTTCAAGGTTAAGCGACTACAATTCAGGGTGAGTATAGCCCCAGGGAATTTCCAGGGAGTGATGGAGCGCACGCTCAAGGGCATTACAGGGATGTGCCCCTATTTCAATGATGTCCTCATAGCTGGGGAGTCAGTGGAGATTGTGGCTAAATGGCTCAAAGCCATCCTTCACCGGTTCCACGATATGGGACTAAAACTAAAAAAGGAGAAGTGTAAGATTGGGGTAGATTCAACCGAGTTCCTTTGTTTCCACATTGATGCAGCGGACTCCATGCTAAAAGCAAGTCCGAAGTCCAAGGGAGAGCTTCAGGCATTTCTGGGCCTTTTGAATTTTTACCATGCCTTCCTCCCACACAAGGCTGTAGTGGCAGAGCTGTTACACTGGCTCTTGGATAAAAAGGCACAGTGGCATGGACCAGTGTCCATGAGAGACGTTTCACGGCAGTCAAATCACTGCTGTCTTCGAACTCAGTCCTCACTCATTTTAATGAGAAGCTGCCTGTCTGCATCATGTGTGATGCATCCCTGTATGAGGTTGGGGCTGTGTTGAGCCATTTAATGGCTGATGGGAGGCAGACTCCCATCACTTACTACTCTAGGATCCTGTCGTCTGCAGAGTGCAACTATGTGCAAATTGACAAGGAGGCTCTGGCCTTTGGGCTGGAATAAAAAAGTTCCATAACTACTTGTATGGCCATCAGTTCATGGTCTTCACGCACCACAAGCGACTTCTAGGGTTGTTCACCATGAACAAACAGACAACTCAGATTCTGTCTCCTCGAATGCTGAGGTGGTCTATTTTCCTTTCAGCCTACAGCTACAGGCTGATTCACAAACTGGGTAAGGAAATGGGCCATGGAAATGGCCTTAGCAGGTTGCCCCTGCCACACGTAGAGCCAGATCCCACTCCAGCTGCATGCATCCTGGCTATCCAGGATTTGCCAGAATCTCCCCTTTACGCTGGGGATGTGGCTGCTGAGACAGCCACTGACAAAACGCTTAGTCCTTTCTCAGGTCTAATTTAATAGGGCATGCCACTTCGGCTCCTTTTCATCTGGTCTCGATTGGCCAAGTGGAATGCATGGTCCAAACAACCAAGGAATCTCTGAAGCAAATCATCACAGGGGACTGGCAGCACAGACTGGCAGACTTTTTACTATGCCAATACACAACTCTCTGCACCACCATGGGCAGAAACCCAGCTGAACTCAGATGAGGCCAATGCTTGATCACCAAGCTGGATCGGCTACACCCTGACCGAGTTGCCTCAGACACTGCACAGCCTAAGCCACCATGAAATTTGCAAGTTGGTGACTGGGTTTGGGCCCAGAATTTTGGGCAAGGGACTTTGTGGGTGGTAGCCATGGTTGCTAAGGAGTCAGGGCCACTCTCATACAAGGTGGTCCTGGAAGATGGGTGAGTCATTCGCTGGGACATTGACCAACTTATCAGGGAGACTTTATGTCCGCGGGAGACCACCATTGTCCAGACTGGCGGGAGTGAGACCCTCCTCCTGAGATGTGGCCCTCGGGTTCAGATGGGCTTGTTGCTCACATACCTGGTACCCAGCTGTGTGGCAACAGCCCTGCCCGAGCTGCTCGACACCCTCTCAGGGTTGGCGGTGGAGTTCCCCAGGCTTATGGTACTGGGTGACTTCAACCTGCCTTCACTGGGAGGGTCGTCTGAGCTGGCTCGGGAGTTCATGGCTTCCATGACAGCCATGGGCCTGATCCAAGTAATTCAGGGCCCGACTCATGCGGGGGGTCACACTCTCGACTTGGTGTTCCTGTCTGGACAGTGGTTGGATGATCTAGGAGGGGGTTCACCGGTCATTGTTCCCCTGTCATGGTCCGACCACTATCTCCTGCGGCTGGTCTTCCGTTATGCTACCCCCCACAGCTGGGCGGCGGAACCGACCAGGTGGTTCCGCCCCAGGCGCCAAATGGACCCGGAACGGTTCCAGATGGCGCTTGGGTCTATACCCATCGCCCTCACCCACAGCCCAGTTGATGCCTTGGTTGATGCCTGGGATAAGGCAGCCGCTGAGGCACTCGACTGTGTTGTACCCTCGTGACCCCTGACCCGGCGCAGATCCCGTTGGGCGCCATGGTTTTCTGTGGAGCTCCAGGAAATGAAGTGTCAGAGATGGGGTCTAGAGAGCTGTTGGAGATCCACCCGATCTGAATCTGACCGATTGCAGTTAAGAACCTTTATAAGGTCTTATCTTGCGGCGATGAGGACGGCGAAGGCTAACTACTTCGCTGCCCTTATCGCGTCCGCAGATAATCGCCCGACCGCCCTGTTTATGGTGACTCGCTCCCATCTTAACCAGGAGGTGAGGGAGGATCCCTTGCAGGGGCGGGCCGAGGAGTTTAGTCATCATCTGACGGACAAAATTGCTCAGATCCAGGCCGGTTTGGACTCTGACTGGGCGGAGTCTGACGTGGAGGAATTGGACGGTCTTGAGCATGTTATCTGGACTGAGTTTGGTCCTGTTTCCCCTGATGATGTGGACAGGATGAGGAGGAGGCTGAGCTCCTCCACCTGTTTCTTGGACCCGTGCCCCTCCTGGCTGGTTTATGCAGCTCGGGAGGAGACACGAGGCTGGTTCCAGGCAGTAATAACTGCTTCCTTGAAGGAGGGTGTCTTCCCTGCCTCCCTGAAAGAGGCAGTGGTGAGACCCCTCCTCAAGAAGCCTGCCCTGGACCCAGTTGTTTTAAATAACTATCGTCCGGTCTCCAACCTCCGCTTTCTGGTGAAGGTTGTTGAGAGTGTGGTGGCCCATCAGCTTCCTCTGTTCCTGGATGAAACTGATTATCTGGACCCGTACCAATCGGGTTTCAGGCCTGGGCACAGCACGGAGACGGCATTGGTCACGCTGGTGAATGATCTCTGGCGGGCCCGGGACAGGGGTTGTTCCTCTGTCCTAGTCCTATTAGATCTCTCAGCGGCTTTCGATACCATCGACCATGGTATCCTACTGCGGCGTCTCAGGGGGTTGGGAGTGGGAGGCACTGTTTTGTGGTGGTTCTCCTCCTATCTCCTGGGCCGCTCACAGTCGGTGTTGACGGGAGGGCAGAGGTCCGCCCCGAGGCCTCTTGTTTGTGGAGTTCCTCAGGGGTCGGTTCTCTCGCCCCTCCTGTTCAACATCTATATGAAGCCGCTGGGCGAGATCATTTGTGGTTTTGGGGTGGGGTATCATCAGTACACTGATGATACCCAACTTTTTTTCTTCACCCCAAACCAACCCAGTGATGCCCTCGCCGTGATGTCCCGTTGCCTGGAAGCGGTCCGGGTCTGGATGGGGAGAAACAGGCTTCGTCTCAATCCTGCCAAGACTGAGTGGCTGTGCATACCGGCATCTCGGGTCAACCAGACTATTCCATCTCTAACGATGGGGGGGTGAGGTGTTACCCCCCTGTTGATAGGGCTCGCAACTTGGGCGTCCTCCTGGATTCGCAGCTCACTTTTGAAGACCATATAGGAGCCGTGACCAGGGGGGCTTTTGCCCAGGTTCGCCTGGTGCGCCAGTTGCGACCCTACTTGGACCGAGATGCCCTACGCACAGTCACTCATGCGCTCGTGACCTCCCATTTAGACTACTGCAACACTCTCTACATGGGGCTGCCCTTGAGGACCACCCGGAGGCTTCAGCTGGTGCAGAATGCAGCCGCGTGAGTCGTGATGGGGGTCTCCCGATACTCCCATGTAACACCTCTACTCCGTGAGCTGCATTGGCTTCCGGTTGCCCTTTGGGTGAGATTCAAGGTGCTGGTGATGACCTATAAAGCCCTAAATGGCGAGGGTCCAGGATATTTGAGGGAACACCTGCTGCCAGCATCAAGCTCCCTTCGTCCAGTGCGCTCCCACAGGGAGGGTCTTCTCAGGGTGCCGCCGGTTAAAGATTGCCGGCAGGTAACACCCAGGAGTAGGGCCTTCTCAGTGGGTGCGCCTGCCCTGTGGAACCAGCTGCCTGTGGAGCTTAGGACTGCCTCCAACCTCCGTTCATTCCGCCGGGACCTGAAGACCTGGCTCTTCGAGTTCTCTGGCCCAGGCTGAGAATTTTTTTTTAATTTTAATTTTAATTGGGTTTTTACTGTTTTCAGGGTTTTATTTAATCTTTTTAAATTTGTTTTAACATTTGTATTGACTCTTTTTTAAATGCCCTGTAAACCGCCCTGAGTCCTTCAGGAAAGGGCGGTATATAAATCTAAATAAATAAAATAAAAAAAAATAAAAAAAATTGCGTCAGAGGCTAGCGAACCAGTCACTGACTCAGGACTCTCAAGAGGGCCACCCACAGGGACAACGCGACAGTGGCCCAACAGAGGAGCTTGCATGCTCTGACAGGACTCTCAGCTGAAGAGAAGGGGAAATGGCTGTAGGTGAGTTCTCCCTGGACACACAGACGGTATCCGCTGAGCAGAACCAGTAAACAGCTCTGAGTGCCAGCCAAACAAACTTTGCTTCACAATTGGACTTTGGTTTGGGCCTACCAGGACAGGCCAGCCAAAGCTACTTGAGACAACCCGAATCCACCGGGCCTGAGTCCTGGTCTACCCAACCTGACAGATAAGCGGCTAGACCGGGAGACTTCAGCAACCCCTAGACATTCGGAATGGTCGCGAAGGCCACCTAAGTATTTGCAGAACTATGTCAAGAATTTGAGAGTTTGAGCTATCTAGGGGGAAGGGGTGTAATGTATTGGCCTCAACTGCTGAAATCAGTTGCACAATATGTGACAATTGCTGTATTAAAGTGAAGGATTGCTTAACGGTTTCTGTTAAGCAACCTAGACTGTCTGTCTCCAAGCTGTTAATTATGTTTGGGGTGGGAAACTGTTACTTTAAACCTATTGGTTGCCGCCTAGAGGTGAACTGTATATATAGCTGTTCAGCAGCCACTAGGGCTGCTTCTGTTGTGAGTTAATAAATATGCTTGTTGTTTCAACGCTCTGCCTTGTCAATGCTTGACTGAACTAAGAACATAACAGGAATAGCAAAATAAGAGCAACAACATCACAGAATTCGTGCATTGTATTGCCTTCTTCAGAACCAGCCATCACTTGTGTATTTGAAGCCTTGCCATTTCTTTTCCTGTACTATAACCACTACATAATTTTAGGAACTGGTACCTGAATTTTCTTTCCCCTTCCCACTTTATTTGTTTTTAAATTGTTTATGGAACTTAGATTTATTAGCAGTCAAAAGCAGGGCCAGAAGTACTAAATGGATGATTGAAATCCTAGTGGTAACTTTTTATGTATTTGTATAATGTAGCCTTCAATTTGTATAATTGAAGCCTTTGAATTTATTTATTTATTTAATTGATTTTATATACAGCCCTATTCCCGAAGGACTCAGGGCGGTTTACAGGGCGAGTTAAAACAATACAAATAAGTACACTTTAAAATAGAATTAAATAAGACTAGCCCACAATTAAACAAATTAAAATTAAAATAATTAAAATAATTAAAATAATTAAAATTAAAATTAAAATTAAAATTAAAATTAAAATTAAAATTAAAATTAAAATTAAAATTAAAATTAAAATTAAAATTAAAATTAAAATTAAAATTAAAATTAAAATTAAAATTAAATCCCCCTCAGTCCAGGCCAGCAAGATCAAACAACCAAGTTTTAAGGTCCCGGCGAAACGAGCGAAGGTCTGGGGCAGTCCGAAGTTCTACCAGCAGTTCATTCCATAGGGCAGGTGCACCCACAGAGAATGCCCTCCCCCTTGGAACCATCCATTGGCATTCCCTAACCGGCGGAACCCTAAGGAGGCCCTCCCTGTGGGAGCGCACAGGACGCTGGGAGGCTGATGCTGGCAGCAGGTGCTCCCTGAGATAATCCGGACCCATGCTATTTAGGGCTTTATAGGTCATCACCAGCACCTTGAATCTCACCCAGAGGAGAATTGGAAGCCAATGCAGCTCGCGGAGAAGAGGTGTTACATGAGAGTATCAGGAAACTCCCATTACTACTCGCGCAGCTGCATTTTGCACCAGCTGAAGCCTCCGAGTGGTCCTCAAGGGCAGCCCCATGTAGAGAGTGTTGTAGTAGTCTAACCGGGAGGTAACGAGCGCATGAGTGACTGTGCGTAGGGAATCTCGGTCCAAATAGGGTCGCAACTGGTGCACCAGGCGAATCTGGGCAAAAGCCCCCTTGATCACAGCTCCTATATGATCTTCCAAACTGAGCTGTGAATCCAGGAGAACGCCCAAGTTACGAGCCCTATCAACAGGGGGGTAACACCTCATCCTCCATCGTTAATGATGGACAAAAATGATTCACCTGAGATGCCGGTATGTACAGCCACTCAGTTTTGGCAGGATTGAGACGAAGCCTGTTTCTCCCCATCCAGACCCGGACCGCTTCCAGGCAACGGGACATCACGGCGAGGGCATCGCTGGGTTGGTTTGGGGTGGAGAAAAAAAGTTGGGTAGCATCAGCGTACTGATGATACCCCACCCCAAAACCACAAATGATCTCACCCAGTGGCTTCATATAGATGTTGAACAGGAGGGGAGAGAGAACCGACCCCTGAGGAACTCCACAAACGAGAGGCCTTGGGGCGGATCTCTGCCCTCCCGTCAACACTGACTGCGAACGGCCCAGGAGGTAGGAGGAGAACCACTGTAAAACAGTGCCCCCCACTCCCAGTCCCCTGAGTCGTCGCAGCAAGATACCATGGTCGATGGTACCAAAAGCCGCTGAGAGGTCTAATAGGACTAGGACAGAGGAACATTCCCTGTCCCGGGCCCACCAGAGATCATTTACCAGCGCAACCAATGTCATCTGCGTGCTGTACCCAGGCCTGAAGCCCGATTGGCACGGGTCAAGATAATTGGTTTCGTCCAGGAACAGAGGGAGCTGATGTGCTACCACACTCTCAACAACCTTCGCCAAAAAGCGAAGGTTGGAGACCAGACGATAGTTGTTCAAAATCGCTGGATCCAGGGCAGGCTTCTTGAGAAGGGGTCTCACCACTGCCTCCTTCAGGGAGGCAGGGAAAATACCCTCCCTCAAAGAAGCAGATATTACTGCCTGGAACCAGCCTCGTGTCTTCTCCCGAGCTGAATAAACCAGCCAGGAGGGGCACAGGTCCAATAAACAGGTGGTAGAGCTCAGCCTCCTCATAATCCTGTCCACCTCATCAGGGGTCACAGGATTGAACTCAGTCCAGATAACACTCTCAAGACCGTTCATTTCCTCCACGTCAGACTCTGCCCAGCCAGAGTCCAAACCGGCCCGAATCTGAGCGATTTTGTCCACCAGATGATGACTAAACTCCTCGGCCCGCCCCTGTAAGGGCTCCTCCCTCACCTCCTGGTTAAGGAGGGAGCGAGTCACCTTAAAAAGGGTGGCCGGGCAATTTTCTGCAGACGCAATGAGGGCAGCGAAGTAATTAGACTTCGCCGTCCTCATCACCGCGAGATAAGATCTTATGAAGGATCTTAGTCACAATCAGTCAGATTCAGACTGGCCGGATCTCCTATAGCTCTCTAGACCCCATCTCTGACACTTCATCTCCCGGAGCTCCACAGTAAACCATGGGGCCCAATGGAATCTGTGCCGGGACAGGGGTCGCAAGGTTACAACACAGTCGAGTGCCTCAGTAGCAGCCCTTTCCCAGGCATCCACCAAGGCGTCGGCCGGGCTGTGAGTGAGGGAGATAGGTATAGACCCAAGCGCCGTCTGGACCCGTTCCGGGTCCATTTGATGCCTGGGGCAGAACCACCTGGTCAGTTCCGCAGCCCAGCAGCAGGGGGTAGCATACTGGAAGACGAGCCGTAGGAGATAATGATCGGACCGTGACAGGGGAACAATAGTTGGCAAACCCCCTCCCTGAACATCAAACCACTGCGTAGATAGGAAAACCAGGTCAAGAGTGTGACCCCCTCCATGAGTTGGGCCCTGAATTATCTGGGTCAGGTCCATGGCTGTCATGGAGGCCATGAACTCCCGAGCCAACTCTGATGACCTGCCCAGGGAAGGAAGGTTGAAATCACCCAGAACAATAAGTCTGGGGAACTCAACTACCAACCCTGAAAGGGTGTCGAGAAGCTTGGGCAGGGCCGTTGCAACACAGCTGGGCACCAGGTATGTCAGCAACAAGCCCAACTGAACCCCAGGGCCACACCTCAGGAGGAGAGACTCACACCCGCTAATCTGTACAACAGTGGTCTCTCGGGGACTTCCGGTGGTGATGCGACGCTGAAGACAGCCATCTCTGGGCTGTCCGCTCCGCAGCTTTGTTGAATCACTGAAAAACAGCGCCGATCAGCTGTTTTGGTGATTCGGAAGCCCCCTCCCCGGGAGAAGAGGAGGGGGTGAGGCCCCAGGTAGGGGTTGAGCTCTCCGGGGCCGCCTGAGCTTTATGTTTGGGCGGCTGAAGGATTGAGCCCCCCCGAAGCCTGGGTTTGCTCCGGGCTGTGCAGCGTCTCTGCTCTGTGATTTTTGGAGCAGAGCCAAACGTTAGCAACCACCCCTGCCAGAAGGAAAGACTCTTGAGTATCAAGACTCAGGCAGAGCGGTACAGGAGGTCAAGGTGAAGTGGACTTTTATCTTTACTCTCTAGCTCAACGGATTTTATGGATTAAAAGTGAAAGTGCGCAACAAGTGAAAGTGGGGGAAGATGGCGACGAAAGCCTCTAAAGTTCTTCGGAGTGCGGGGGCTTCCCCGGTGCAACAGACTTCGTTGCAAGCTTTGCTCCCTCCCACACCTGCTCCGGCACTGACTCTTAAAGATTTACAGGATGCCTTTGAAAAGCAAACACAATTAATGTCAGATATGATGGAAAAGCTGGAGGAGAAAATGGAAGAGAAGCTGGAAGAGAAGTTTAGAGCAATGAGGGCAGACATCTTGTCTACAATTGAAAATGTGGTTGTATGTGTGCAAAGCTTGGATGAAAAAGTGGAGGATCTTAGTGAAAAGAACTCTATATTAGAAGTAAAAGTATTAGAGAATGAAAATATAAGGGATAAAATGGATAGAGACTTGAGTCTGGTCCAGTACCATCAGATGGAGTTTGCTATCAGAATCAGGGGCTTAAAAGAGAATCCTAAAGAAGATTTAAAGCAGCTGATCTCCGAGGCTTTGGAAGTGATACTGGGCCAATCAGCAGCTGAAATTGAGGGAAGTATAGATAAAATCTTTCGTGTGAACTCCTGGATTGCAAGGCAGAGGAAGTTACCTAGAGATGTGGTTGTTTACTTTACAAAGAGAGCAATTAGGGATGAAGTTATTCAAGTTGCTTATGATACTAAGTTTGTGGTTGCTGAGCAAGAAGTTTTTGTTTTAAAAGAGATTCCTCCAAAGATTTTAAGGAGAAGGAAAGATTTTGCCTTCCTAGCACAGGAACTTAAGAAATGTGACATCAAGTTTAGATGGGAGATTCCAGTGGGCATGGTGGTGATGCATGAAGGTAAAAGATACTGTCTGGTTACACTGACTCAGGCACGTGATTTTTACAGCAAAGTTTTAAAAGCAACCCCTCTATCACTTCTGGAAGCTGTAAAGGGATATGGCGAGGGAAAGCCTCAAGATGCTGATGGAACACAGACAGAGGAGAATGGTGCTGGAGGGGATCAAATTACAGTTTCATCGGCAGCTGCTGGAGAGCAGAGGATGACGCGTGCCGCTTTAAGACGAGTGAGACAAGAGCAAGAACAAGATCAGCAGAAAGTTATGGAACCTCCAAAGCGTACTTACAGTGAAGCTGTGGGAGGGGCGCGGCCTAAGGAAGTTACAGGGGTCCTGGCAGACGTGCTCCAGAAGCTTTGGGATGCCAAGAATGGTGACTAAGTTCCTAACCTGGAATGTTAATGGATTAAATTCACCACAGAAGAGAAAGAAAGTTTTTCAATATTTAAAACAATTTAAGACTGATGTTATTTGCTTGCAAGAAACGCATATTAGGGTTATGGACCAAAAGTACTTGTTGAATTCAAGGTTGGGTATGCAATTTATTGCTTCTGCAATGAATAAGAAAAATGGAGTGGTTATTTATGTTAAGAATACTCTGACAGCGGAACTAATTGAAGTAGATAAGCAAGGAAGATATGTTATGATAGATTTGCTGTTAGAAGGCAAAAAAACGCTTTTAGTTGGACTGTATGCTCCAAATCAACAACAAGCTGACTTTTATAGTTCACTACATACAAAGATTACCCAGTTGGATTATAAATCTTTTATTTTTATGGGAGATTGGAATGGTGTCTTGGATGTACAGCTGGACAAATCGGGTTTTTTTAAACATGCCCCGAGTCATGCTAGACTGCCTAAATCTTTTTTTGAAATGAAGGATGATCTGGAATTACGAGACATTTGGCGTGAAACGCATTTACATGAAAAGGATTATACTTTTTTTTCTGATAGACACCAATCTTTTTCTAGGATTGATTTTATATTACTGACTAATGATTTTTTTTCTAGGATTAAGAAGATAAAGATCTGTGCAAGAACTATATCTGACCATAGTCCAGTCTGGTTAGAGATCAATAAGGACAATAGAGATAGGCGCTCCTGGCGCGTAAATGAGAATTTGTTTAGAAATCAGAGAAATGTGGAAGAATGTAAAAAGCAGATGAAAGACTTTTTTGAAATTAATATGAACAAGGATACTTCTATGGACATGGTTTGGGATGCTAGCAAAGCTTATATGAGAGGGGTGTTAATATATATGAATAATAAATACAGACGTAATATGGAAATTAGGAGGAAAGAACTGGAGAATGAAATTAGGGAAAAAGAAAAGGCCCTAATTTTGAATCCATCGGATGTGAAGATTAAAGAGGTTATTAACTTGTTAAGAGGACAATTTGATAAGTTGATGGCTGATCAGGTGGCAATTAACTTACGGTTTGCTAGGCATAACACTTTTTGCAATGCCAATAAACCAGGTAGGTGGCTAGCCTACAGGTTAAGGAAAAAACAAAGGGCCTCTAACATAGATAAAATTGAATACAAAGGAAAGGTTGTGTTTCAACAGGATCTTATTAAGGAAGCCTTTGTGGATTTTTATTCTAAACTATATGTTAAGGAGAAGATTAATGAAACAGATATTGATGTATATTTGAAGAATGCTAGCATCCCGGTTCTTACACAGGAACAAAAGGAGGAGATTAATCAATTGATAACAGAAGAAGAAATTTTTATAGCAATTAAGGAATTGAAGTTGGATAAAGCGCCAGGTACGGATGGTCTGACGGCGGTCTACTACAAACATCTACAATTGGAGCTGATAAAGCCATTAAGGGAATTGTTTCAGACAATTCAGAAGGGGGGAAAGGTGCCTCCGTCTTGGAGAACTGCTTTTATTTCTTTGATTCCGAAGGAAGATCAAGATGCTACTCAAGTAAACAACTACAGACCAATATAACTTTTAAATACAGACTACAAGATATTTGCTAAGGTATTAGCTAATAGATTGATGAGGGTTTTGCAACAGATGATTCATGGGGATCAAACCGGGTTTATTAGTGGTAGACAAATGAAAAATAATGTGAGGCATATAGTTGATGTGGTGGAGTTTTTGGAAAGGAACAACCAGATCCCTGCGGCGCTAATTTTCTTAGATGCTGAAAAAGCTTTTGATCAATTGAATTGGCAATTTTTGATGAAAGTTTTAGATAAAATGAATTTTGGGGATAAATTTTTACAACCAATTAGGGCATTATATCAAAAACAAACTGCCCGAATAATAGTTAACAATAGTCTGACTGAAGTATGCAATATTGAGAAGGGCACAAGACAAGGGTGTCCGTTATCACCTTTATTATTTGTTTTAACATTGGAGATATTATTGATAAAAATACGGAATTCAGAAAAAATTAAGGGTATTCAAATTAGAGATCAGGATTATAGATTGAGGGCGTTTGCAGACGATCTGGTTGTTACGGTGACTCAGCCAGAAAGCTCTGTTGTGGACCTGATGGAGATAATAATGCAATATGGGAAGGTTTCTGGATTTAAGGTTAATGTACAAAAAACCAAAATTTTGGCCAAAAATATGACAATACCGCAAAAGGCCCTTTTAGAAGGATTAACTGGATTTGAGATTGTTAAAAGGGTTAAATATTTGGGGGTGTATCTGTCACCCTCAAATGCAAAGTTATATAAAAATAATTATGAAAAGTTATGGGGAAAAATTCAAAAAGAATTGGAGAGTTGGGAAAAATTGCAATTGTCTTTACTGGGAAGAATTGCAGCAGTGAAAATGAATGTCCTGCCTAAATTTTTATTTTTATTCCAAATGATACCGATTCTTAAAAAAGATTCTAATTTGGAAGAATGGCAATGGGGTATCAATAAATTTGTGTGGGCAGGGAAAAGGCCACGAATTAAACTTAAGATTATGCAGGATACTCGTGAAAGAGGTGGTCTTAAAATGCCTAATCTTAAATTATATTATGAAGCTGCTGCGTTGTCAGGAATAAGTGATTGGATTAATTTGACACAAGGGAGATTATTAAATCTTGAGGGCCACGACTTGTTATTTGGCTGGCATGCATATTTGTTGTATGATAAGAAGGTAGATAATGTATTTAAAGTGCATATTTTAAGACAGGCATTGTTGAGAGTTTGGAAGAAGTATAGACATAAGTTAGACTGCAAGATGCCGTTGTGGGCAATCCCGAAACATGCAATAGAAAACATAAATGTAGGCTTCAAACATGATGTGACTACGTATAAGGAGATCTTAAGTTTGGAAAGGAACGTCTGGTGTTTGAAGCCGTACAATCTCTTGCGAGATGAGAAGATTGTTCAAACTTGGTTCCAATATACTCAATTACGTGCCAGGTGGAAAGAAGACCAGAAAATTGGTTTCTCAATGACTGATGAAAATTTGATAAAGCAAATTAGAAATCAGGGTCCAGCACATATTAAACGGATTTATCTCGCATTGATAGATATTGACTCAGAAACAGAACTTGTTAAAGACTGTATGATAAAATGGGCCCAGAATATCCAAGAAGTTATTACAATGGATATTTGGGAAAAGATCTGGGTGAGGAACGTAAAATTCACGCAAGCCCAAAACCTAAGAGAGAACTTTTATAAAATGTTTTATAGATGGCATTTAGATCCTAAAAAGCTTGCAAGTATGTATCCGAATTATCAACCTAAATGTTGGAGATGTGGTGGTGAAGATGCAACGTATTTTCATATATGGTGGACCTGCAAAAAGGTTAAGGCTTTTTGGATAAAAATTTGGTGGAATATGCAGAAGATCTTTAAGCAAAGGATAAAGTTTTGTCTGCAATTGTTTTTGCTGGGCATAATTACAGATGCTACTGTTGTGGACATTAAGTTGATGTTGAATTTAATTACAGCAGCAAGACTATTAATAGGTCAATATTGGAAAAAGGAGGAACTGCCGACTATAGAAGAATGGACTCTAAAGGTTTCTGACCTGGCAGAAATGGCAAAGATTTCGGCTTACTTGAAAGATCATTCGCAAGAACGTTATATTATGGAGTGGAAAAAGTGGATTGATTATATTCAGAACAAATATGGGACTAAAAAGTTTCACTTAGCATTTGAATAAGTTTCCTTTTCTTTTTTCTTTTTTCTTTTCTTTTTATATGTAACATTAGTATTGCTTGTAGCCATTTTATATGAGCTAGAGGGCGATAGAGTAAATAGTTTATTGTTTTTAGCATATGGATGTTTATGATTGTTCTTTGTTTTTATACCTTGTACTTAGCTCTGGGAAGTCGGGGGGGGGAATGGGGGGGAGGGATAGGGAGGGTTAGGTAGGGGTGGGGGGAGGGGGGATTGTTAAAGATAAAATGTACTGTAAAACTTTTCAATTAAAAAAAAAAACAGTGGTCTCTCGGGGACATAAGGTCTCCCGTATAACCACCACCATGCCCCCACCCCTACCCTGAGCCCGCGGACGATGCAGCACACAGAAACCTGGGGGGCAGAGCTCGGTCAGAGGAACACCTCTCTCTGGGCCCAACCAGGTTTCCGTAATGCATGCAAGATCCGCGCGTTCCTCCTCGATCAAATCTTGGACGAGGGGAGCTTTATTCACAATGGATCTGGCATTAAAATACACCATCCTGAGCTCAGGGGCCTGATCTCCCTCATCCCCAGATAGACGGGTGTCAACTGGAGGGTCAGAGCATGTCACCGCTTGAAAACAGCGGGGGCGTGATCCCAGATGTTGATATGGCCCTCCGTGTAACCACCTGCTGCCGTTCCCAATTGTCACGGGGATTTGAAACCCCACCCCACTGCCGGGAGAACCAGAAGACCCCAACCCCATCCCTGTCTCACCAGAAACCATCTCCGGCCTGGACTGATCGCCGGTTGATAAAAACCCCTTATCCCTCCCAACCCTGCCCTTCTCCCCCCTCCCCAACCCCCTAAAACAACCGGCTAAAAAACATATTAGGGGCTTCTTAATCCATTTCAACCAATGGCCCCTATCCATGCCCAACCACCTCTCAGGGTCCCAACAGTTGGGCCCGTCCTCAAGGGAGATAGAACAAAGGGCGACAGGTCGTATCCAGGAGGCAGGAGCCCTCCTGAGAGTGTATAAGTCCGCATTAGAGTAATATAAATGAACCATATGCTAAAATGTCCGCATGGGCTATCATAAGCAGCTTGATGGTCAAAGATTGAAATGATGTTAATTAATCTCATTGATGTTATTAGGTCAAAAGAGTGATTCAAGTCCATTAAGCTAAGCCGAGCCGGCTCTACTCTCACCCGAGCCGGCAACAGACACAAGGACCATGACTGTCCTCTCACAACAGACAAAAGCCAATCTGGGCTAAGCTGGTCATAAACAGCCGGGATAAATCCACCCTAACTGATCTCTCACATCAGTGGGGTGGATTGAGGGTCAGTTCAACTGCCCACTCAGTGCAGACAAATCCTGGGACCACTCTTGACTGTTAAGAAGAGTCACTGGGACAGGGGCATAAAAACTGTGTCCAAGATATTCAAAGGACATAAATCTGGGGAAGGGGAAGCCACCAGGTCTCAAATGCGGTGTCTGGTCTAAGGAGCAAAATTGTGGATGCCTATCTCCAAGCCACCATACTCTTCCGGCCACAGTTAGCATTCCAAGAACAAGGAAGGGAAAAATGGCATCCATTAGATATTCCAGACGCCAAGTTGATCCTTGACCATCACTGTTCTCCAGGTCGCAGCCGGCACACAGTGGGAAGGGAGGAGGGGGTCTCTCAAACACTAATATCGCTCCAATGGGGGGAGAAAGCACCGCGCTGAAAAAATGGTGCCGATCAGCTTTTCCGAGGAGGCAGAATTGTTTTCCAACTGCCATATCCCCCCGCTGTCTTTGCAGCTCCAAGGGAGGGGGGGAGGTCTCTGAACCGAATAAACGGCGCCCACCAGATGCTCCAAAGGCAGTGAGTAGATATATAGCCGCCAACATCCTCAAACCCCTCAAACTCTCCTTCTCTCTCTAAAGGGAGGGGGGAAGCCTCCTCGCTGTGAGAGGCGGCGTCTGCGGTATCTGCTAGCTGGGCCGCGGCAGCAAAAACAACAAATGGGCCCTCAGCCGCCCGAAGCTCCCTCCGACATCACAAACCACTCCGAGGAGGTAAAGACCTCCACACTGCAGAATGATGTCTGGTAGTTATGCTCCAACCCAGGACGTTGTAAGCCCCATACCAGGCTTCCTAAGCTGCTTAAACAGAAAGCCCATCGCGGAGCTTGTAAGCTTAGCTCCTGACTGCCGCCATCTTAGGCAAAAAAAAATGGTGCTGGAGAAGACTCCTGCGAGTCCCTTGGACTGCAAGGCGATCAAACCGGTCAGTCCTAGAGGAGATCAACCCTGACTTCTCTTTAGAAGGCCAAATTCTGAAGTTGAAACTCAAATACTTTGGCCATCTAATAGGAAGGAAGGACTCACTGGAGAAGAGCCTAATGGTGGGAAAGATTGAGGGCAAGAGAAGAAGGGGACGACAGAGAATGAGGTGGCTGGATGGAATCACTGAAGCAGTAGCCCTGAGCCTAAAGGGACTTCAGAAGATGGTAGAGGACAGGAAGGCCTGGAGGAACACTGTCCATGGGGTTGCGATGGGTCGGATATGACTTCACAACTAACAACAACAACAACAACAGCTTGCTTGTTCTTAGGAGCAGAATATATTTCCTTTTGTCAACATTTTTTTTAGGAAGGCTGCTACTTCCCCCCCCCCAAAGTGTTTGACAGTTTTTGTCCACTTTTTCTTTGACAATCTTCTGGAAAAAAAATTTAAGACTTGTTTTTTTAGCCAAAACCTTGGAGTGAGGATTGGCTTCTCAATGGTAGTTTTGTTTTTATTGGCGATTATTGTTATGTCTTTAGCTGAAAACTATCTGCTGCCTGCAAAGATAAAGAAACATTTAGAGAGGTTTCTAGTCCAGCTAAATAAAAGCATTGCCATGTATTCTGCGTGGCATTTTCTCTAATTAAATCAAGATTTGTTCATTTATTCCTCTAGATCAGTGGTAGGTAACCTTGGCTCAGGAATTCTGGGAGTTGAAGTCCACGAGTCATAAAAGAGCCAAGGTTGCCTACCCCTGCTCTAGATGCTCTGGAACTACAACTCCCAGCATCCCTCTTAGTGGCCATACCAGCTGGAACCTATAGGCCAGGTGTCAAACTTGCAACGTCATGACTTTTTTCCCATTGCTGGCAATGTGGTGGGTGCAGTTTCAGCAGAACACATCTGGCCCACGGGCCAGCAGGTTGACTCCCCTGTTATAGGCCAATAAAATTTCTGGATGATTCTGTTTTTCCCATCCATGTTCTAAAATCAATTGCAAGGAGCCTCTTTCACCTGCTTTGCTTCTTTGCTGGGGCCACTGTCAAATGCCAGGGCATGGAATGAGCTGCTTCTTCCAAGGTCTTATCCAAGAGATCACTCAGCTGATCATGTACCTTTTCCAGGACATTCCCCTTCATTACCTATGAACAAAACAGGGGATTTAATGATGCCTGGGTCTGTCATGATAGATTCCTAGAATGTATTTAGATGATAGGCACGTTGGTTGGCTTGGTATATCTGTATATCTCCCGGGGTGTATGTGTGTTCTTGTCCTTGTGGCTAAATTGGTATTATCTGGAATGTGTTGTATGACATTGGTTTATATGGTCTCCTATTCCAGAGTGTCCAGCCTTTCCATGATGCATTTAGACAACATTTTTTCTCTCTTTATCATATTCCAGCCCATGAGTGAAACAGCACTGCTGCATTGGTGTTAGATAATGTCCAGACTAAGGAGAAGGGAGGGTTTGGGAGTGGCATAGTAGAATTAGAACTTTCCCCAAAGCTGGGCTAAAGTGGTCTCCTCTCACCCGAATAGCCATCAAGGCAATGGATGAGCAAGCCAAAGCGATTTTATACATCTTGAGGCATTAGCTTTAGGGAAAGCCCCATTTCTACTGTGCCATTGCTAAACCCTCCCTATACACCCTGACCTATTCTTGGAGAAGGCTGCGAACCTTGAAAAACTAAGACCCAAGAGAACAACCAGCATCTGTCTCTCAACTGAGTTACTGCCCAGACGATCCGGTTCTAAACTTAACCAGTTGTTCCCCTTCTTTGATCCATTACAGAAGCTTCCTTGCCGAGAAGGTCAAGTAACTCTCCAGGACCTGTTCCTCTATGACAAGGATAGAAATCATGTGGCCCTGGAGACACAGAGTCAACCGTTTTAATCATCCTTGACTATTCATCATTTAGGATGGAATATTTGTTTCTCCAGTGCTAGTATTGGCTTTTGTTATTGCCTATTATAATATCTATTATTACCTCCAGGTGTCTCTTCCATTGCCTGTGGGCAAGAACATTCTCCAGGTGTTCATCTGCTCCTAGAGAATTAGAAACAGCTTCACTTTAAAAACATGATTTGACGTTGGGTGAATGGAGGATGTTAGTTCATTGTTTGGATTAGAAATCTTCTCATTGTAAAGAGGGGTGTTTTTTTGTTTATAAATTACTATCTCCGAATTTCAAGCACTTGTTTCCCCACTCTTCGCATCCTCTTTCCTTTGGGGTGGATAAAGCAGGTCCAAAACTATCCGTACCAGGCTTCTGAAACATTTTACATGTCATGTTTTATTCAGTTTTGTAGCCTTTTCTTAAAGCAGATTTCCAGACTATAGTAACATCTTGTAACCAGCAGATCTGGAAGGCTGTTTATCCTAGAATTCTATTTTGCTTAATTACCAAGTAAAACAGCCTATAACATTATCATAACATTCTAGTAGATATGAAGGAAGGAATATTGCCAGTACCTCTGATAAATTTATTAGAGTTTAGTACGGGTAGTCTTCAGTTTACAACCATTCATTTGGTGACCGTTTGAAGTTACTGGAGGACTGAAAAAAATGTGACCTGTGACTGTTTTTCACACTTACGACCATTGTAGCATCGTCATGGTCACAGTTTAGCAACTGACATGTATTTATGATGGTGTACCGGGGTTATGAGATCCTCTTTTGCGACCCTCTTACAAGCAAAGTCAACGGGGAAGCCAGATTCGCTAAACAACAGTGTTACTAACAGCTGCAGTGATTCACTTAGCACTGGCAAAAAAAGTGATAAAATGGGGCAAAACTCACTTAACAAGTGTTTTGCTTAGCAATGGAAATTTTGGGATCAATTGTGGTCGTACTTTGAGGACTACCTGTATGCAAACTAACATAAAAAAGCACTTGGAGCAAAAAGCTAACTTAAATCAAAGATGAATGATTTGCTGACTGGGAAATATCTTACCTGATTTCTCTCAAATGCAATGTTAAGCAAATAAATAAATAAATAAATAAATAAATAAATAAATAAATAAATAAATAAATAAATAAATAAATAATTCGTGAATGAGAGGGTGAAGATCTTGTGGGACTTCTGAATACAGACAGATCGCCATTTGGAACACAACACGCCAGATATCGCACTCATAGAGAACTGAAGCATACAGTTGATTGATATCGCTGTACCAGGAGATGCCAGAGTTGAAGAAAAAGAACTGAAAAAAATTATGAAATACCATGGCCTGGCCATCGAAACTGTGCAATTATGGATGAAACGTGTAACAGTGATACCCATCGTCATCGGGGTCCTGGGAACTATGTCCAAAAACTTTGCAAAATACATCAAGAAATTGCAGCTTCCTGCAATAACTCCAGCAAAGCTACAAAAAACTGCGCTACTCGGAACATGTTACATTTTAAGGAGACACCTGGCTGATACCTGGGATGCTGGCAGCAACCCGTGTCAACCATTAGTGCCAGTCAATTTGAGTGTTCAGTTGACTGAGTTTCATGTATTATAATAATAATAATGATGATGATGATGATGATGTTGGAAGGGACCTTGGAGGTCATCTAGTCCAACCCCCTACTCAGGCAGGAAACCCTATACCAATTCTGACAAATGGCTGTCCAGTCTCTTCTTAAAAACTTCCAGTATTGGAGCATTCACTGCTTCTGGAGGCAGATTGTTCCACTGGTTAATTGTTCTAACTATCAGGAAGTTTCTCCTTAGTTCTAGGTTGCTTCTCTCCTTCATTGGTTTCCATCTGTTGCTTCTTGTCTTGCCTTCAGGTGCTTTGGAGAATAGCTTAACTCCTTCTTTGTAGCAGCCCCTGAGATAAATAAACAGGTTCTAAAAGCAATTAAAAAGGAGCTGATGAAATTTTTCGAATGTTTTCTTTGTAACTGCTTAACTTATTAAGATGTTTCTTGTTTCTCTTCAACTAAATGCTTGAATTGTTTTGTCTTTGAATGCTGAACGTCAGCATTTACGGACAAAAATTAAATTAAAGGTTCTTGGTGCATAACTCTTGATCTTTTTGTCATAATTTTCCGTGTTGTTTCTTATTGATGTGTGTGAATCAACCATTATCTGATATTTGCCTCCTCGCTATCAGGCCCCAAACGAAGAATGACATGCAGTGATTCTTCCCTGCTGAGTTCTTTATTGTTTCAGACCTATAGACAGGGAATGTTGCCAGACTGAAGACTATACTGCCTGCATCTACAATACACTGTTAGGGAGGGGCTGTCTTCAGCCTCTTTCTCTCGCACATAATGTCTGGACAGAACTGACTCCTTACTCCTTTGTGAATGCACCCCCTCTTCTGCGAATCCGGCTCCTTACTACATTCCATCCCATCTGCAAATGATTAAAGATTGCATGTGCCATCCTTTCTGTAGAGCACATTCATACAACTTCCCCCTATTTTCCTCTTTCTTTAATGTACATTTGATCATCTCCTATTCCCAAATCCCTTCCATCCCTACAATTACTTTGTGAATATTTGTATTAAGGAGAATACATACAACATACACAATTCCTTTTACCACAAGTTCTGCGGTCTTTTGGCAGCTGTTCAGAATGGTAGGAGCTTCTTGGAATTGAACGCCAAAGCATTTGGGGGACACCACTTATCTCTCTAGTAAAGTAATATAAGGCCTTTTGCTGCAGCTCCCAAAATGCTAATCTCTGCCTAGTACTGCCTAATTCCAAGACCAATTGAAAATCCCTGGATAATTTATCTGTAGCAAAGATTTCCCTTCCACTTGTGCAACAAAATGTAGCATCCGTTCCCCTGAAATGCCTCCTTACCATTGAGTAATTGTGTTTCCTCTTCTCTCCTGGTCTGCTCCTGAGAGCTTCTTTGCCTCATGCCTCCGGTGCTCATTTCCTTTGGGTCCATGATGGTTCTGAATGTAGAGTTTCTTAGGTCAGTCTCACACTCCAGCCCAGCAGTCGGACAACTAATTCACCAGGGAAGGAAATAAAGACTCTGGAGTTAGAACTTTGCAGTTCCTTAATCCACCAATAAAGCCACACTTATCAAGTAGAAACAGCAATGATAGAGGGCAGCCCTCCCTACCCTGATTGGCAAATTATACATTCTCAGCTGAACTTTGCTCAGAGAAGAGTTGGAATGGAGCCAGGTTTCCAAAATCTTCATACCATTTTATTTTCTGAATCAAATGTGCAAATGTTTATTTCTTAGAGCCAAAACAATTCCATCTGAGAGTCTGTGCAAAGGAGCTATTTATTTCCCAGGTCCTATGATTTGAGAATATATCAAGGATGGATTTTCTTGGCTGAACTCAAACACAAATTCAGCTGCATTTTTTCCACCTGTTTATTCCCATAACAAGGCTAGACAGTTCTCTAGTAATAATATCGGGGACGGATGTAGATCTCAAAGAGTTGAATTATCAGGCAAAGTCAGGTAGCGGCCTCAGTCAGCAGATTTATTTATTTATTTATTTATTTGATTTATATACCGCCCTTCTCCCGAAGGACTCAGGGCGGTGTACAGGGCAATAAAATAAGAATACAGGATACAAGATTTAAAGTTAAATGATTGTGCCCAATGTAGTAAGTTAGTTAAAAATAATGTTAAAACCCCAAACCCATCAGACCAGGCCGGCTTGTTCGAATAGATAAGTTTTTAGATCACGCCGGAAGGAGCGAAGGTGGGGGGCCATTCGTAGTTCAGCTGGTAAGCGGTTCCAAAGAATTGGTGCGCCCACCGAGAATGCTCTCCCCCTGGGGGTCACCAGCCGACATTCTCTGACCGGTGGTATCCTGAGGAGGCCCTCTCTGTGGGAGCGTACAGGATGGAGGGAAGTTGACGCCGGCAGTAGGTGCTCCCGTAGGTAATCCGAACCCATTCCATGTAGGGCTTTGTATGTCATCACCAGCACCTTGAATTTCACCCGGAAGGCAACTGGAAGCCAATGCAGCTCACGGAGTAGAGGTGTAACATGGGAGTATCGGGAGACCCTCAAAAGAACTCACGCGGCTGCATTCTGTACCAGCTGAAGCTTCTGAGTGGTCCTCAAGGGCAGCCCCATGTAGAGAGCATTGCAGTAGTCTAAATGAGAGGTCACAAGTGCATGGGTGACTGTACGCAAGGCATCCAGGTCCAGATAGGGTCGCAACTGGCGCACCAGATGAACCTGGGCGAAGGCCCCTCTAGTTACAGCTCCTATATGATCTTCTAAGGAGAGCTGTGAATCTAAGAGGACACCCAAATTGCGAGCCTTATCTACGGGGGGTAGTAACTCACCCCCAATAGTAAGAGATGGAATAATCTGAATTTCCTGAGATGCCGGTATGTACAGCCATTCAGTCTTGTCCGGGTTGAGTTGAAGCCTGTTCCTCCCCATCCAGACCCGGACCGCTTCCAGGCAATGGGACATCACGTCGAGGGCATCACTGGGGTGGTTTGGGGTCGAGATGAAAAGCTGGGTATCATCAGCATATTGATGATATCCCACTCCAAAACCACGGATGATCTCACCTAGTGGCTTCATATAGATGTTAAACAGGAGAGGTGAGAGGACCGACCCCTGAGGAACTCCATAAACGAGAGGTCTCGGGGTCGATCTCTGCCCACCCGCCAATACCGACTGTGAACATTCCAGAAGGTAGGAGGAGAACCACTGAAAAACAGTGCCTCCCACTCCCAACCTCCTGAGACGCCGCAGTAAGATACCATGGTCGATGGTATCAAAAGCCGCTGAGAGGTCTAATAGGACTAGGACAGAGGAACAACCCCTGTCCTGAGCTCGCCAGAGATCATTCATCAGAGCGACCAATGCCGTCTCTGTGCTGTGTCCGGGCCTGAAACCCGATTGGTATGGGTCTAGATAATCAGCATCTTCCAGGAACAGAGGAAGTTGATGCGCCACTACGCTCTCAACAACCTTCGCAAGAAAGCGAAGGTTGGAGACCGGGCGAAAGTTGTTTAAAACAGCTGGGTCCAGGACAGGCTTTTTGAGGAGGGGTCTCACCACCGCTTCTTTCAAGGCGGCGGGAAAACTGCCCTCTTTCAATGAAGCAGTTATTACTGCATGGATCCAGCCTCGTGTCCCATCCCGAGCTGCATAAACCAGCCAGGAGGGGCACGGGTCCAATAAGGACGTAGTGGAGCTCAGTTTCCTCATGATCTTGTCTACCTCGTCCAGAGTCACAGGATCGAACTCTTCCCAGATAACATCAACAAGACTGTCCATGTTCTCATCGTCAGATTCTGCCCAGTCGGAATCCAAACCAGTCTGGATCTGAGCGATTTTGTCCAGCAGATGTTGGCTAAATTCCTCGGCACGACCCTGTAAGGGATCCTCCCTCACCTCTTGATTAAGGAGGGAGCGGGTCACCCTAAACAGGGCGGTCGGGCGATTATCTGCGGATGCGATAAGGGTAGCAAAGTAATTAGACCTTGCCTTCCTCAACGCCGCGAGATAAGACCTTGTAAAGGACCTTAGTCGCGATCGGTCGGATTCGGATCGGCTGGATCTCCAACAGCTCTCTAGGCCCCGTCTCCGACGTTTCATCTCCCGGAGCTCTGTAGAAAACCATGGAGCCCACTGGGATCTGCACCGAGTCAGGGGCCGCATGGGTACAACTCGGTCGAGTGCTTCTGTGGCTGCCTTTTCCCAGGCTTCCACCATGGCATCGGCCGAGCTATGAGCAAAGGAGGCAGGTGGGGACCCAAGCGCTGTTTGGAACCGCTCAGGGTCCATTAGGCATCTGGGGCGGTACCATTTTGTTGGTTCAGTAACCCCACGACGGGGAGTGGCAAAACGGAAGGTCAGCCACAGGAGATGATGATCAGTCCATGACAGGGGCGTAATAATTGGGGAACCCCCACCCAGATCATCTAACCACTGTCCAGATAGGAAAATCAAATCAAGTGTGTGACCCCCCACACGAGTCGTGCCCTGGATTACCTGCGTCAGGTCCATGGCCATCATGGAAGCCATGAACTCCCGAGCAAACTCAGATGATCCCCCCAGGGATGGTAGGTTGAAGTCACCCAAGATCATAAATTTGGGGTACTCAACCACCAGTCCCGAGAGGATGACAAGAAGCTCAGGCAGGGCTGCCGCTACGCGACTAGGTGAAAGGTACACCAGCAGCAAGCCCAACTGAGCCTTAGGGCCACATCTTAGGAGGAGAGACTCACACCCAGCTATTTGGACAACAGTGGCCTCCCGCGGATATAGGTTCTCCCTCACCGCTACCGCCACTCCCCCGCCTCTTCCCTGAGCCCGAGGCCTGTGTAGCACCTGGAAACCTGGTGGGCAAAGATCCACCAAAGGGACACCACCCTCTGGTCCTAACCAGGTCTCCGTAATGCAAGCCAGATCCGCATATTCTCCCTCAACCAAATCCCGGATGAGAGGAGCTTTATTAACTACAGATCTGGCGTTAAGATATACAAGCCTGAGCTCAGGTGGTTGCTTATCTTCACTCCCGGAACCACGGGCCGAAACCAGAGGGTCGGAGCACATCACCGCTTGAAGATAGCGGGGACGCACTCCCGGATGTTGATGCGGCCCTCTGTTCGTACACCTACTGCCATTCCCTAACATCGTGGGAATAGGTAATCCCACACTCCGCTTCGGGGGCCCGGGGGTAGCTAGTCCAAGCTCCATCTCAGTGTGATCAATCTCAAGCCTGGCCTGAATAGCGGTTGGTGGACACCCCCCAGTATCCAGCCGAACCTGTAATCCCTCCCCTCTCCCTAACCCCACAAAAATTTAGCTAAAAAATAAACCAGGGATCTCTTATTGGATTTATATCGGAGGTCCCTGTCCCTGCCCAACCATCTCTCAGGGTCCCAGTAATTGGGTCTGTCATCAAGAGGAGAAGTAGAGAAAGAGGCGGGTCGCACCCAGGAAGAGGGGGTACCCCTGAGAGCAAATAAGTCTGTGCTAGCGTAACAAAGGCGAGCCATAATTGTTCATAAGGTCCAGCAATAGGCGATTCCATGATTGATCAGGAGGATTTAAAGTCAGAAAGTGGGCAGATATCCAGACCGTCAAACCAGCTCCACTGCCACTCAAGCTGGTTAAGTCTCCGGAGGTCAGCCACTGTCCTCTCACGGTCCTCTCATGGCTGTGCTAAAATGCAATAGAAGATGCTGGCTATTCACTGGCACTGAGGAAAGAGGGTTTCTTTAAAATAAACAAATACTTGCTATATGGGGCTCTACAAAAAGAAAACCAACAACTTAGTTGACAAAGAGGGGGAAATTATCTTATCTTAAAATTATCTTTAAAAGATGGAAGGTGTTATGTTTCGGGTTAGGACGAGCAGGAAAGATGCCAGGCAGATGAGTACAGAAGAATAGTTGCTTTATTCATAACTTGAACTGTACTGAGGGTTAGGAGTATCCATGCAGTCTTTATATAGTTTCCCATAGTCTGAACAACCAATCAGATTGAACCCATCATTCCCGCCAAGTTGACTGCAGCCTGGACTGGAAAGTCCCATCTGTGTTGCTAGAGAACCATTAGCTTTCCAGCGTACACGTGATAAGGTCTTCCCAAAAGCTCAATACATAACACCCCTTCCCCTTTTAAGGAACAGACATTATAATCCTTGACATTTAAGGATTATGATTCACTCCCAACCTCCAATGCTTGATTGAATGTTTGACCCCATTCAAGGTAGAATAATCATAACGCGACCTTCTTGAAAAGTTTTACAGTACATTTTTGAATACAAAACACCTCCCCTCCCCCTCCCCCCTCCCCTCTCCCCAAACCTCCCCAACTCTCCCTTCCCCTCCCCCTTCCCCGACTTCCCAGAGCTAAATACAGGGTATAAAAATACAAACAAACATAATCTAAAATATGCAAACAACAATAAGATATTAAATTCTATTGCACTTTAATTCTTAATAAAATAACTGAGCTTGTCGATCAGATGGTCGGCAGTTTGGCGGGTCGAATCCCGAGTGCCGCGTAACAGAGTGAGCGCCTGTTACTCGTCCCAGCTTCTGCCAACCTAGCAGTTCGAAAGCACGTAAAAAATGCAAGTAGAAAAATAGGGACCACTACGGTGGGAAGGTAACAGCGTTCCGTGCGCCTTTGGCGTCTAGTCATGCCGGCCACATGACCACGGAGACGTCCTCGGACAAGCGCTGGCTCTTCGGCTTTGAAACGGAGATGAGCACCGGCCCCTAGAGTCGGAAACGACTAGCACGCATGTGCGGGGGAACCTTTACCTTTTTAATTATACATCATATAAATCCGCTACTTATTCAAATGCTAAGTGAAACTTTTTAGTCCCATATTTATTCTGAATATAATCTATCCATCTCTTCCACTCCATGGTATATCTCTGTTGCGATTGATCTTTCAAATACGCTGAAATCTTTGCCATCTCCGCCAAGTTGGAAACTTTTAAAGTCCATTCTTCTATAGTTGGCAGTTCTTCCTTCTTCCAATATTGCGCTACTAAAAGTCTCGCTGCCGTAATTAAATTCAACATCAATTTAATATCTACAACGGTGGTATCTGTAATAATACCCAATAAAAACAATTGCGGAGAAAACTTTATCCTTTTCTTGAATATCTTTTGCGTATTCCACCAAATTTTAATCCAAAAAGCTTTAACCTTTTTACAAGTCCACCATATATGAAAATACGTTGCATCCTCACAACCACACCTCCAACATTTGGGCTGGCAGTTCGGATACATACTTGCTAATCTTTTAGGATCTAAATGCCACCTATAAAACATTTTGTAAAAGTTCTCTCTTAAATTTTGGGCCTGTGTAAATTTTACATTTCTCACCCAAATCTTTTCCCAAGTATCCATTGTAATAACTTCTTGAAAATTCTGAGCCCACTTTATCATACAATCTTTAACAAGTTCCGTCTCTGAATCAATTTCTATCAATGCATTATATATCCTTTTTATATGTGCTTGACCTTGATCTCTGATTTGCTTTACCAAATTTTCATCAGTCATCAAAAAACCACTTTTCTGGTCCTCTTTCCACCTAGCCTGTAATTGCCCATACTGAAACCAAGTTTGTACTATCTTTTCTTCTTTTAAAATGTTATATGACTTTAATTGCCATACATTCCTTTCCAAACTTAAAATTTCCTTATATGTAGTCACATCATGTTTAAATCCCACATTTATATTTTCTATTGCGTGTTTAGGTATTGCCCAAATAGGTATCTTATAATTTAACTTATGTCTGTACTTTTTCCAAACTCGCAACAGAGCAAACCTTAAAATATGTATTTTTAAACACATTATCCACCTTCTTATCATACAATAAATATGCATGCCATCCAAATAACAAATCATAACCCTCAAGATTTAAAAATCTCGCTTGTGTTAAATTAAACCAGTCACTTATCGCTGACAAAGCAGCAGCTTCATAATATAATTTGAAATTAGACATTTTAAGACTACCTCTTTCACGTGTATTATCTTAAATTTAACTCGTGGCTTTTTTCCTGCCCAAACAAATTTATTAACTCCTTTTTGCCATTCCCCCAAATTTAAATCCTTTTTAATTATAGGTATCATTTGAAATAAAAATAAAATTTTTGGCAAAACATTCATTTTCACCGCTGCAATTCTTCCCAACAAAGATAATTGTAATTTTTTCCAACTATCTAATTATTTTTGTACTTTTCCCCATAACTTTTCATAATTATTTTTATATAACTTCACATTTGAGGGTGACAAATATATCCCCAAATATTTAACCCTTTTAACTATTTCAAATCCCGTTAGCTCTTCTAAAACAGCCTTTTGTGATACTGTCATGTTTTTAGACAACATTTTAGTTTTTTGTATATTGATCTTAAATCCAGAAACTTTCCCATATTGCGTTATTATCTCCATCAATTCTACAACTG
Source organism: Vipera berus (assembly GCF_964194415.1). Taxonomy (NCBI): domain Eukaryota; kingdom Metazoa; phylum Chordata; class Lepidosauria; order Squamata; family Viperidae; genus Vipera; species Vipera berus. Next base: position 140,660,295 of record NC_138203.1, on the reverse strand, counting down.
AATAATCAGGCTGAGTCACTGTAACAACCAGATCATCTGCAAACGCCCTCAATCTATGATCCTGATCTCTAATTTGAATTCCCTTAATTTTATCCGAATCACGTATTTTAATCAGTAATATTTCCAATGTTAAAACAAATAATAGAGGTGACAACGGGCACCCCTGCCTTGTACCTTTTTCAATATTACATAATTCAGTCAAACTATTATTAACTATTATGCGGGCTGTTTGCTTTTGATATATTGCCCTGATTGGTTGTAAAAATTTATCCCCAAATTCCATTTTCTCTAATACTTTCATCAAAAATTGCCAATCCAGTTGATCAAAGGCTTTTTCAGCATCCAAAAAGATCAGCGCTGCAGGGATCTGATTGTTTCTTTCCAAAAATTCCAACAAATCTACAATATGTCTCACATTGTTCTTCATTTGTCTACCACTTATAAACCCAGTTTGATCACCATGAATTACTTGTTGTATTACCCTCATTAATCTGTTAGCTAAAACTTTGGCAAATATCTTGTAGTCCGTATTCAAAAGTGATATTGGCCTATAATTTTTTGCTTGGGTGACATCCTGATCTTCCTTCGGGATCAAAGAAATAAAAGCAGTCTTCCAAGACGGAGGTACCCCTCCTCCCATTTGAATTGTCTGGAACAATTCCCTTAAAGGCTTCACCATCTCTAACTGTAAATTTTTATAATACACAGCAGTCAATCCATCCGTACCCGGAGCTTTACCCACTTTCAGTTGTTTAATTGCTAAAAAAATTTCTTCATCAGTTATCAATTGATTCATCCCTTCCTTTTGTTCTTGTGTAAGAACAGGAATATTAGCTCTTGTCAAATAATTATCTATATCTACATCTCTAATCTTATCTCTAGCATACAGCTTAGAATAAAAATCAACAAAAGTCTTTTTGATAAGACTCTGCTGGTACACTACTTTACCCTTATGTTCTATTCTATCTATATTAGAAGCCCTTTGCTTCTTCCTTAACAAATAAGCTAACCATCTACCTGGTTTATTAGCATTACAAAAAGTATTATGCCTAGCATACCGCAAATTAGTTGCCACTTGATCTGCCATTAACTTATCAAACTGACCCCTTAATAAAGTAATTACCTCTTTAATCTTCCCATCAGATGGATTCAAAATTAAAGCCTTTTCTTTTTCCTTAATTTCATCCTCTAATTCTTTCCTCCTAAATTCCAATTTACGTCTATATTTATTGTTCAAATATATTAATACACCTATCATATAAGCTTTACTATCATCCAAAACCATCTCAATAGAAGTACCTTTATACATATTAATTTTAAAAAATTCCTTCATCTGTTTTTTACACTCTTCCACATTTTCCTGATATCTAAACAAATTTTCATTTAAGCGCCAGGACCGTCTATCCCTATTATCTTTTTCTATCTCTAACCATACTGGACTATGATCAGATATAGTTCTTGGACAAATCTTGATCTTCTTAATCCTAGAAAAAAATCATTAGTAATTAATACAAAGTCAATCCTGGAGAAAGATTGATGCCTGCCGGAGAAAAAAGTATACCGTATATACTTGAGTATAAGCCGAATTTTTAAGCCCACTTTTTGGGCTGAAAAATTCCACTTCGGCTTATACTCCAGTCAACAAAAAAACTTACCGAGGACTTGTGCGCGGCCGAGGCTTTGGTGCTTCCGGGATCGCGCGCACCTCTCCCAAGCCACCGCCGTCCGGAGACCTGCCGAAGTTTGGGGAGGTTTGGGGAGGTGCGCGCGCACCTCCCCAAACCTCCCCAAACTTCGGCAGGTCTCCGGACGGCGGCGGCTTGGGAGAGGTGCGCGCGATCCTGGAAGCACCGAAGCCTCGGCCACGCGCAAGTCCTCGGTAAGCTCCGGGCGGTCACTTGCTTTGCGTCTCCTGAGGGAAGGGGGGGCGACTGGAGCGGGCGTGTTTCCTCACCTGCTGGGCGCCGCGATTTGCCCGGGGAACGCGCAGGTCCCGAATGGCAGCGTGGAGCGAGGAAGCGGACAGCCAGGGCTTCCCCGAGAGCTGCGGCCACACAGGGTATTCCTGTGTATTCAGGCTTGCAAAATGGCGGATCGAGCCTCTGCTGGCAGCAGAGGCTTGCAGAGCGTGGATCCAGCCTCCGCCGGCGGCGGAGGCTTGCAGAACGGCGGATCGGCTTATACTCGAGTCAATAACTTTTTCCAGTTTTGGGGGGTGAAATTGGGGGTCTCGGCTTATACTCGAGTCGGCTTATACTCAAGTATATACGGTAGTCCTTTTCTTGCAAATTCCTTTCTCTCCAAATGTCTCGCAATTCCAAGTCATCCTTCATCTCAAAAAAAGATTTAGGCAGTTTAGCATGACTTGGCGTGCTTTTAAAAAGACCTCCCTTGTCCATTTGTACATCCAAAACGCCGTTCCAGTCTCCCATCAAAATACAAGATTTATAATCCCACTGAATAATCTTGCTGTGTAATAAACTGTAAAAATCTCCTTGTTGTTGATTAGGAGCATATAGTCCAACCAAAAGCGTTTTCTTGCCTTCTATTAACAGTTCAATTATAACATATCTTCCTTGTTTGTCTGCTTCAATTAAAGCCGCCGTCAAAGTGTTCTTAACGTAAATAACCACTCCATTTTTCTTATGAGTTGCAGAAGCAATAAACTGTTTACCCAACCTTGAGTTTAACAAATACTTTTGATCCATGGCTCTAATATGTGTTTCTTGTAAACAAATAACATCATTCTTAAATTGCTTTAAGTATTGAAATACTTTCTTTCTCTTCTGTGGTGAATTTAAACCATTAACATTCCAGGTTAGAAACTTTGTCGCCATCTTTCGCGACCTGAAGCTTTTGGAGCACTTCTTCCAAAATCACCTGCACTCTCTTAGGTCACGCTCCTCCCACTGCTTCACTGTAAGTAAGTTTTGGAGGTGCCATCATAACTTTCTGCTGCTCTTGTTCTTGCTCTTGTCTCATTCGTCTAGCAACAACACGTGTCATTCTCTGGTCTCTAAACTCCTCCGATGATACTGAAATTTGATCCACTCCTGTAGCTTTCTGAAATTCTCCATCTTTCATCTCCGTAGCTCCTTCAGCACCTTGTGCATTCTTACTTTACGTGACCTTCTTGGATGTGCAGTGTATAGGTTGCATGCAATGAGACTAAAGACAGCTTTGCTGTTCTGCCAGTAGTATTACACCACCTAAAGTACAAGTGGACTACAACGAAATTAAAGAATGATTTTCTGAGAGATGTTCTCTCTGTTAATCCCTTTTCAGTATGCAGTGCAACCTATTACATATTGATTAACAAAATCCAAAAAACAATGGGCATGCTCATAAGCTGGTAAACCATTTACAATACTTTGTCTTATTTGACAGCATAGTCAGCAAGGTATGCAGGTGGCCTGTGAGGCCATGAGGAACGTCTTTGAGTTCCACCCATTTTGTGGTCTACCAACTTATCTGGCACGCCAGGTGTGTTCATGCTCTCCTGTGCTGGAGAATCTGAGGATGGAGGATTGCTCTGGCTGGCCTCACCCAGTAGGCCCCCCCACCAGAGTCAAAGCTTGAAGCAGAGTGGGCGCAGTGGTCACTGTAGTTTGGCTGATCCGACTGATCAGGGTTCCCTGTTGCACCTCTGTGCTGTCTTGGTCCTCTTTGGACTCAAAACCTGCTGTGTGCTGAAAATGCTCATAGGGAGGATAAGAGCTAGCCTGTGTGCCAGCTTGATAACTACGAGAGGGACTAGTACCCCCATACTCACTTAGTGACTGTTCTGGAAATCTCTTCCTTAGTTGGTCCACATGCCGTCTTACCAGAAGCCCTCCCTCCACCCCTACTGTGTAAGATAGGGGCCCTGTTTTGTCAACCACCTTCCCCGGAACCCACAAGTGCCCCAGCCCATAATTTCTGACCCAGACCAATTCACCAGGTTGTAGCCCCCTAGGGGGTTTGGGTTGAGCAGCATCTGATGCCACTCTGTCTGGATGGAGTCTGTCCAGCTTAGTGATGAGGTGTCTGCCCCAGCGAAGCTCTGCAGGACTTTTTCCTGTGGCTGTACAAGGTGTGGAGTGTTGACAAAGTAGAAAGTCTGGTAGTCTGTGTTGCCAGTCACCTGTGATGATGCGCTTGAGTGCGTCTTTGGTTGTTCTCACCATTCGTTCTGCTTGTCCATTCGACGACGGGTGAAATGGTGCAGATGTGGCATGTCTGATCATGTTTGCTCTGAGGAAAGCCTGAAACTCAGCAGCGGTAAATTGAGCCCCATTATCTGAAACCACAACATCAGGTAGCCCATGTGTAGCAAAAAGTTTCCTCAGCACCTGGATGGTCCTAGCAGTAGTCATATTGGGGACTGGAACTACTTCCAGCCATTTTGAGTGGCTATCCACTACAACTAAAAATAGCTGTCCTTGAAAAGGCCCAGTGTAATCAATATGAATCCTGGACCAGGGCGTGTGAGTTGCCTCCCATCTATGGACAGGTGCCTGAGGCAATTCAGGTCTTGACCTTTGGCAGATATAGCAACCGTGTACCTGTTCCTCAACAGCCTTATCTAAACCAGGCCACCACAGGTAGCTTCTAGCTAATGCTTTCATGCGCACTATACCAGGGTGTCCCTCATGCAAGGACTATAGTACTCTATCCCTTAAGACTGAGGGAATAATGACTCTATTACCCCATAACAAACATCCTTTGTGTGCAGATAACTCATGCCTTCTGATAAAATAACTCTGGAATTCAGGGCCTAGACTTCTGTCTTGCCATCCCGTGAATACCCACGACAATACTCTGCTTAGAATTCTATCTGTAGCAGTTTCAGCAGCTATGTCCCCAGCATGGAGGGGGAATTCAGGTAACTCCTGTATGGACAGTATTTGTGCAGCAGGGGCTGGATCAGGATCCACAAGAGTTAAGGGTAGCCTACTGAGGCCATCTGCATGGCCCATTTCTTTTCCAGGTTTGTGAATCATCTTGAAATGGACATTACCGTAAATTATTTTCAGGAATTGCTCTCAAATCATCATATTATTTTACTGTGTCTTATTTCTGGGGGATGGTTGTTATCTTTTTGCTCATACAAACTTTCTTGGATCAGCCCTAAGGCTATGTAGTTCTCCTTAATAACAATACAATCCAACTTATTTCATCAAGGATCAATATACTGTAGCTCATTCCCAGCAAAGTGCATTGATGATGATGTCAGCTATTTGGTAATGAAACATCTGCAAAAAACAACCAAGCTCAGAGAGCATCAACGACTACACAGTCCAAAGCTTAGCTACAAACATTTTCTTCTATTGTTGGATTATATGATTACACGTTGTATAATTATGAAATCTCAAATCAAACGAGGGCTGTCTGAAAAATAATACAGAGAGGTGTCTTTGCTCAACTCTAGTTGTGGAGCTCCTCTTCATAATGCAAAGAACAGTAGTCTTTGGGAGATTTCATTGATCGTAAGTTTAATCACTCTTGATTTTGCTATTCTGGCAGATGAAACGAGCATGGAAAAACAAGCATATTGGACTGGATCTAATGAGAGTGCAGTCAAACTGACACTCAGTGACAGAGAGTCTCAGTCAATCTCAGTCACTCAGAATCAGAGTCTTAAGTCTACCTGGCAAGATTATTGTGAGGATAAAAGAAAAGAGGGAAATGCTTATGTGTTGCTTTAAATCTGTTGGAGAAAACAAGGAGCATAAAGACACAAAAAAGAGCTTCTGTCTCTGTAGATAAGTAGAGATTTCAAATATATGTCAGAATGTTCATGCATCACCTATAATACAATGACCTTTATTTCAGGAAGCTGCCCTTTAGATTTATTTTTCAAAAGTGACTTTTGTCCTTTATTTTGGTCATTTAACTTTTACCATATAAATAGTACCACAATCATGGGCGGTCACCAAATTTAATAGATAGATACTGTAGATAGATAGATAGATAGATAGATAGATAGATAGATAGATAGATAGATAGATAGATAGATAGACTGACTTCCAGTTTGCTGCTGCAGCCACCACGGATGCTGGAAGGCAAGCTCCATCTTCCATGCTCAATTTCACACCACTGGGGGACCCTGGAAAGGGTCGAAAGACACCCTGTAGGGGCGACAAGCAAGGAGGGGACCCCTGCTTGATCATGGAAGGGCAGTAGCCCTTCCACCCGATTTGGGGCAGCACTCCAAACCAGCGGATGAAAGACTGGCCATAGAAATATGGCCCGTCAGTAGGCTGCAGACAGCCAAAGTCAAACTTACCACCAGGCAACTATAAAGCAGCGCGGATGAGACTGGGTGAGATCTGAACCTCTCTTCAATCCTAACTATTTTTTCTATCTGTATAAGCTGCCCAAAGTATTCCCCCTCCCCATGGAGAGAGGGAAGGGAAATTCTATCCCACCCTCTAAAAAAGCGGCGACTGACTATCCAGGGGAGTTTAAAATGCTGAAAGAATGACTTGATTTTAACTGGATTTTTATCTTTCTAAAATTTGAGGACTAAAAGATTTCTTATTCTTATTGAAGATTTGGGTTTTTACTTACAAAACAGAAGTAAAGTTGGAAAAAGGATTATAAAAAATTTGGACTTAAAAAAAGTCTTAAACGGTATGGGCAAAATCTTGTGGCTAAACCTGATATTACAACTTGTTATTGTCTAAAACAGGGTTTTTCAACCTTTTCACCAATTGTACCACTTTTAGGATATGGTAATATTCGAGTACCACCTAGCAAGGTGTCAAAAACTTGATGACCAAAAAAAAAAACTCGTTCAAAGTTGCAATTGCACTGAAATGACTTATGACCATTTTTCACACTTATGACCATTGCAGCATGCCCAGGATCATCTGATTTATATTTGGATGCTTGGCAACTGATTCATATTTATGATGATCACAGTGTCCCAGGGTCATGTGATCCCCTTTTGCAACATTTTGACAAGCAAAGTCAATGGCAGGGCTGCTGGTGGCCAAGTGCTAAGGCAGGACTTCACTCCCTCCCTCCCTCCCTCCCTCTTTCTCATGCCCTCCTCCTTCCTCCTTCTGAAGGAAGAATTTGAAAAAAAATCCCCATATTTTCTGTCTTCCGTATATTCATCAAAGAAGGAAAAGCCTCCAGAGACAGAAAAGACAAACTGCTGAGTGAACTAGCTTTAAAAGGTGCATTCCCCTTTAAGAATTAGCTATTGGCTAGAAAGGAAAGTTAAGGAGTGCAGCTGGCACTTAAGGAAGAAAAAAAAATGTAGTAAGTATTGGCTGCCAGCTAAGGCAGCCTCCCCAAATGGCTCCATTCATAAGTAAAGGAATGCTACAGGCAAAATCCATTCAGGAGGGGAAAAAAATCAAAATCCCTTGCAGCAAAACTTACAGCTAACAATACCAGAGCAATAGAAGCTAACATGAGACATAAGCCATAAGCCAAATAGAAATTGCCAAACACTCCTTACAAACACAAAGCCCACATTGCACAAATCCCAGTCACAAAAGCACATAAGAATCCTTCCACTCTCCATCTCCCTCCCTCCCTCCTCCATGCCTCACCTCCAGCCATTGCTGCCTTTTTTCATTCCTCTTGGAGGGTGACCCCCTCCCCCACTGCATTTCTTACCTGTTTGTTGATGCCAGCACAGGTGGCTGCCACAGCAGTTGTAGATCAGCTCATCCCACCCTCCTCATCCTCCTCTTCTTTTTCTTCTTCTCTTCCTTCTCCTTCTCCTTCTCCTTCAGTGCAGCTAGAGCTGACTCTGCCTCCTCCCAAGGCTGCTGCTTTTTTCTCTCTCCTGCCCAAGCTGCTTCCTTTTACAGCCTCTCCTGTCTCTGCTCTCCTTCTCCTTTCTCATGGGGAAAGGGTGAGCCAGAAGTGACCCTAGGGCCTTTGCCTCGCCCCAGCCACTCTGCAGCTCCAGAGGACTCTCACAGTAAGTCCTTGCCTGCACTGGCTCTTTCCCTCCCCCACTACACTTGGCTAGGCAGGGCTGCGTACCACCTGCCACTCGTTAATGTACCAAAGTGGTAGGCGTACCACCGGTTGAAAAGCCCTGGTCTAAAAGAGACTTGGCTTGAAGCCCAGACTATAGATAAGACTTTTGCCACCTTGGCAGATATCAGCTGTGAGAAGCCTAGCTATGTTCTATACTCAGTGACAACACTATTTTCATTCTCTGATTGTAAAGCTTTTAATTTAACACACCACTAAGAGAACATGAATGAAGATCAGGAACAGATTCTCTTTATGTTGAAAGCAATTTATGAAATTATTCTTACAGCTTCTGATGAAATAAGAAACTACAGAAAAGAACAAGATGTCAGCCTAGATATACAAACCCAAACTTTGATTCCAACTAAAGAATCAACTACACAGAATATAATAGAAGAGGAACAATGAAATACTATGATAGAAGATTCAACTGATCAACACAGTTAACAGAAAACCCAGAAAAGGGACTGACAACACTGAAAATGGAAAATACTTTCTATATAAACCAGAAGAAACCTGAGGATCAAGAAGAAGAACAGACCAAAGGGAAGATAAGCACTTCAGGACAACTATGTTGTGATGGAAAAATAGAAAAACGATTTGTTAGCCCTTCCAAAAAAAATGGCAACTGGATGGTCTCTTTTATCTCAAACAATATATATAATAACGGGGAGATGTATTTGATGACTTAAAAGCATGGATATGGAAGGCAAGTTGGCAAAGAAAGAAAGCTAGAATAAGGCTGAAGAAAATTGGGGTTTTGACTTATTAGTGATGATTAAAATAGAATATACTCAGATAAGATGTGTACTTTGAATACTAGATTGTGTTATGAACTGAGATAAAGAAAACTGGTCATTTAAAACTTGGAAGTATAAATATTAAAAGTTAAATTTGAATATTGATTTGTTTATCAAGGTTGAATGTAAAAGTAATTAAGATATATATAAGCTAACAATCTATTGACAAATGTAATAAACATGTTTTTACTTAGCTGATATAATAACTGTACTAGCTTAAATATGAGATAGTAGAAGTATTTGATGTTGAAACAAGAGAAATTTTGGTTACATTTGGAAATTAATAGAAAATAAGAATGTTATACTGTATTATTAATTAGATGATTTAAGATGGTGAGAAATAGAATATATCCAAATACATAAGACATATGTATCCTGAATATTAGACTTTGTGATGAATTGTGATAAAGGGAACTTTGGTTACTTAAAACTTGGAAATTATAAATATTAAATGTTAAATTTAAATATTAATGGGAAACTAAAAATTGGGAAAAATTAATTAGGACATTGATTGTCTCTAAAGACTGAATGTTAACCATAAGCTAAAAATTATTGATAAATGTAAGAATGTTATTTTTATTTAATTGATATAATAAGAATTGTATTAGTTCAAACATGAGACAGTAAATACTAAGGGGAAAAGAGAGGAAATACTTAATGTGGTAGTTTGAGACTTTTACTAAAGATACTTGTATGTCATTGAATTATCGATTAACTCAGCCGCCACATTGCTTTTTAAATACATAAATGTAAAATTAGAAAATCAATAAAACATTAGATAGATAGATAGATAGATAGATAGATAGATAGATAGACAGACAGACAGACAGACAGACAGACAGACAGACAGATAGATAGATAGATGATAGATACCAAATAATAATAACAATAACAATAATGTTGGAAGGGACCTTGGAGGTCATCTAGTCCAGGGCTTTTCAACCGGTGGTATGCGTACCACTGGTGGTACGTGAGCACCTGGCTGGTGGTACGCGGTGTCACCTTCCTCCTCCCCCTCCCCCCTGCTCCGCTCTTTCCCAGCTCACTTGCTGCCAGAAAACAGCCTGCAGGAACCCTACCGAGGGCTTGTGAAGAGCGCAGGCACAGAGCGAGGCCCTGCCCTCCCCAGGGACTCATTGTGCAGCAACCAGATTGAACTCTTTTCATGCGGGATCTGTGTCATCCTTCCCCCCCCCTCTTCTTACTTCAGAAGCAAGCGTGAACCTGAAGGGGACAGAGCCATCCACTCCCTTGGCAGGTAGGTGTTTGAGACCACTTGCGTCGGGTCCCTGAGTGCCAACCTCACAACCACCACCTCCTTCTTTTCCCCCTTCTCTCTCTCTCTCTGTTGCGGTCTTCCATCTTCTTTTCCTCCCCCCCCCATGAGCTTGCGATATCACTCACGTTGCCTCCTGGCGCTCAAGACTTTCCCCCCTCTCCTCTTCCCGAGGTGCCTGGCTTTACGGAGGGGAAAGCAAAGCAGCCAGATGGTGCGCGCCCTCCCCAGGACTCATCCCACAGCAGCAGGTAGGAATCGAGGCCCGCATTTGTTTTGCTGATGAGTGCCAGGTGAAACCATCAGAACGCAGGTGTGGAGGGAAAAACATGCCCGCCTGACTTCCTCTCCCCCACTGTTGGAGACTCCGTATGGCCAGCCCTGACCTCTGCAAGTGGAAAGCGAGCGAGATTGCCATGACTGCAAATTGGCGTGTGCTCAGAAATGCTAATGTCACGCTCCTGCGCATCCCACTTGCTTGCAGAAAGCAAGCTGAAAGCAAGCAAGGGAGATTGCCAGGAGCGCAAGATAGGCATTTCTGACCACAAGCCGATTCGCGCTCCTGGCAATCTCACTCGCTTTCCACTTGCGGAGGTTGGAGCCAGCAGTATGGAGTTGCCAGTTGATCGGCGGTCCCGGATGTGGCCTCCTGGGCGCATGGCATCGCACCGACCCACTGGGAGCTCTGGCAACTCCATACGGCTGGCCCCGACCTCTGCTGATGGGCTCCAGTCCACAGAGAGCTCCCGGCGGGAGGAAGAAAGGGACAAAGAGGGAAGGAAGGAAAGAAAGGGAGAGAGGAAGTAAGGAAGGGACAAAGATGGAGGGGGGAGGAAGAAAAGAAGAAATGAGAAAACCCCTGATGCCGGACAAGCCAGGGAAAGAATGTGTGTGTGTGTGGGGGGGAATCCCCAGCTGCAAGATTTCCTGTGCAAGATTTCCTGCTTGCAAAAGGAAGGTACAAAGAGGGAGGGAGGGAGGGAAGGAAGGAAGGAAGGAAGGAAGGAAGGAAGGAAGGAAGGAAGGAAGGGACAATGGGAGAGAGGGAGGGAAGAAGGGCACCCACCCCAGTCCCACCCCCCTCCACCAGAGACCCATGGATTCCCCCCCACACACACAGGCACCCTGCAACCTGAGGGAGGGAGGGACAATGGAAGGGAGGGAGGGAAGGAGGAAGGGACAAAGAAGGAGGGAAGAAAGGAAGGAAAGAAGGAAGGAAGGGACAATGGGAGACAGGGAGTGAAGGAGGGCACTCACCCCAGTCCCACCCCCTCCACCAGAGACCCATAGATTTCCCCCACACAGGCACCCTGCAACCTGAGTGATGAGCTCCCCCCCCTGCCGCCGTTGACTTCGCTTGTCAAAAAGTTGCAAAAGGTGATCACATGACCCTGGGACACTTTGACCATCAAAAGTATGAATCAATTGCCAAGCATCCGAATGTAAATGACATGACCCTGGGGATGCTGCAACAGTCATAGGTGTGAAAAATGGTCATAAGTCACTTTTTTTAGTGCCGTTGGAACTTTGAACAGTCACTAAGCGACTTGTTGTATGTCAAGGACTACCTGTACTTTATCATTTTTTTCCTTTTTTTTTTTGGTCATGTTTTTGACACCTTGCTGGTACTCGGATATTGCCTTATCCTAAAAGTACTACAATGGGTGAAAAAGTTGAAAAGCCCTGATCTAGTTCAACCCCCTGCTCAGGCAGGAAACCCTATACCATTTCAGGCAAATGGCTCCAGTCCCCTAATCATTTTTGTTGCTCTTCTCTGTACTCTTTCTAGAGTCTCAACATCTTTTTTACATCATGGTGACCAAAATTGGATGCAGTATTCCAAGTGTGGCCTTACTAAGGCTTTATAAAGTGGTATTAACACTTCATGTGATCTTGATATACAGTCTTAATATTCATGTGAAAAATATGGAAATCGGGTTGACTTTTTAAGCTAAATAAACATACAGTAAGTATACTGTTGGATTTTAGATAATTTTATTAGTACATGCATTTTTGTAGCTTTTCTCAGTTGTGCTCTTGAATTTTCCTTTGTAAAGCAAAGTTATAAACAATCTGCATTTTAATCCTTATGAACTGCTTTCAGGATTGTCTCTTTTTCAGGTTTGTCCTTTACCTTTTCCCAAGAAAATACGGCCTCCATATCTATAATGGATATGAAACATTCCAGATACGCCAAATATGTTTTTTAATTTTAACCTCATCATTTACCCACTAGAAGGCAACAAAGATACAAAATATACAGACTGGGCACCCCAGATTTAAAAGCAAAGGATGTTATAATATTGACCAGTTTTTTCTTTAACTGTATTGGCAGAGGATGATTGAACTTGCAGTAGGCTGAGGACAATAATCTGGACTTAATCTTCTTTCTGTTCAATTAGGTTAAGAATAATTTCCCTACCAGTTGGCAAGAAGTTGATAATCACTAGGTTTATGGACACAAAACCCAGACTACCAAAGAGAGTAAAATGAGAAAAGTTTTAAAAGTAAAATGGGGCTCAGTGATTTATTACTTAAGTGAGAGGCAGTAAACTAGCATGGGGCAAAGCAATTGCCCTATGTTGCAAAAGAATTGCACAAGTGAGTAAATTTGAGAACTGATACTCAGATTAACTAAGTGAACCTGGGGCAAAAGGGAGAATTCTGAGTTCGGACAATTTATTCACACCAGCAGAACTGAACGGGGCTCATAGTTCTTCCCATATAAAAATCTACTAATAAACACTGTGTTTCCTGCATTTGTTTCCTGCACTGGCAAAATTGACTGAAATGGGCCCTGACGGAAGGAGAGTCACCATAAAATAGTGTCTTCCACTCATAACTCCTGGAATGAATCCAAAAGGATACCATGATCAATGGTGTTGAAAGTCACCAAGAGATCCAAGAGGACCATCTGCCAGAGGATCCTCCTCAATCAAGTCTCAGTACTATAACCTGGCCTGAAATCTGACTGAAAAGATCTAGGTAAGCTGTTTTCTCCCTGGACTTTTGAAGCTATAGGCCTACATCAACTCAACGTTCTCCCCTCCAAACTAAAGGCTTAAGATCAGAGAGGAATTGTCCAGCTCTATGGAATCAAGCCATGGTTCCTTAAGGACAGTGGATCACTTCTTCTTTCAAAGCAGGCAGAATCATCTCCTCTCCCAAAGAAGCATTCACACCTCAGGATCCAACCACATGTCATTTCCTAGGACCCCACGTGCATGTCATTTCCTTGGCAATAACATAGAAGTAGATTGTCATGGATTTGTTCCTGAATGTTTTTTCAGCTTCCCAGTTTACTCTACAGATTTGCAATTCTCTGGATGTCTTCACATACGGTACTAAGCTGGTCTGGTTCAGCTTAGCTTCCCAATTCTGACAAGGCTGTCCAGGGCAGTCACCATCACCTCTCTCTTACTCCAAATCAGGAATGAGAGCAACTTTGATCAGGGTTTTGGGTTGTTGTTTTTGAAATAGAGGCTTGTGTTCATTATGTTAAAAATTAACTTAATTTTGGGGCTTCTGGTTCACGCGCGTGGCACTTCCAGATGTTCAGGGACAGTCTGTCTCCTGCCATCCATTTCTTTCTTGTTTGGAGGACCCTAAAAAGGGTAAAAAATCACTGTGGAGGGGCATTATCGAGAGGAGGACTTCCCTGCGATCGCGGAAGGGCAGCATCCCTCTGCTGGAATCCTGGATCATCTCCTTTGGCCTAAAGAAGAAGAGACCGGCCATAAAGAGTGGCCGATCACTAAGCCGCTCCCTGCTGAAAGCCAAAAGTACTACCTAGCACTAAGAAGCAATTTGGAGGACCTGGGTGAGCTTTTACCTTTCCTGTTCCCTTAATCATCTTCCTGTGGGACTTTTCTGAAAATCTCCTTCCCCATTTTTTGAGAAAACTGAATATCTACTTTTGGAACAAATCTTAAAGCCTCAAAGTCACAAAAGAAATCCAATTAATGCAGCAAAGAATTTAAGCAATTTCAGTTGTATTTACTAAAAAGCTTCTATTTGTTGCTGGGGACTCACTATCCTATTTTCTCTTTAAACTGTGAATTAAAGAAAAAAATTGGACTAATCCTACAAAAGTTCTATATTAATTTGGAAAAAGAAAAAGAAAAAAAACCGTCTTACATTGCATGTTATATGTTATTGATGACATCTTGTGGCAAAACCTGGTACAGCAAGTAAATTTCCTTTTTCTGTTGTGAGAGCTGACTGAACAATAGAGCTGTTCTTGAAGATAAGTGTGGGAACACTGAATACAACTCTTCAGGAGGTGGAAAATTTTTGACTATTATTAAAACAGCCTCCATGGAAGATTTAACTGTAAATAACAACGAAATGGATGAATACATCCCGCCACTTGATTATAAACTAATACTGGATACGATCTTGGCAATGACAGAGCAAATTAAAGCCAAGCTGCAAGAAAAATCTGACAATTTAAAGCCACCAAATCAAACTCTGACTGTAAATGAGGAAAAGATAACCCAAAACCAAATAGAAGAAGTGGAAACTAACACTAAAATAGGAGATTTCAAAGAACAACCTACAGAAAACCTTAAAGTCCAAACTTTAATAGCAACTACAAAACCTACAAGCCAAAAAGCACCTGAAGAAAGCAACACCAAGAGTGAAGACACTAAAGGCCTTCCAATACACTATATTGAGAATTCAACTAATCAAATGTCAAACATAATACCAGCTACTACTTTCTACCTAACCCAGACAGAATTGGAAGAACAAAAAGATTTGACTGATTTAATGACAATTATATTATATCAACCACCAAAAACCGAACTACCAAAGTAAAAATACAATGGTTACAAAGGGGACATTTTTCTTGCAAAACTGACATTTGGATACGTTCTCTGGAATCAAATAAGGGGTCTAGGAAGAAAGGAAGATACATTTGAGAATTTAAAGATACCAAGAGCGAAGTATGATTGGCACAAAAGGAAGGCAAGAGTTAGATTTAAAAGACTGAACTACATTTAATTTTTAGATTTGTAAAGGGAATATAACTCCAAACTATATTATAGAATTTAGAATGACATATCAAAAGATGGTATTTTAATAATTGATGTATGGTTAAGATGCCTTATAGAATATTCAGTGGCTAGTTTTGAACTATAGTATAGAACAGGGGTCTTCAAACTCGGCCCTTTTATGACTCATGGACTTCAACTCCCAGAATTCCTCAGCCAGGCATGCTGGCTGAGGAATTCTGGGAGTTGAAGTCCATGAGTCATAAAAGGGCCGGGTTTGAAGACCCCTGGTATAGAATCTAGAACTTTATATATAAAATATAGCATTTTAATAATTGTTGAACGGCTAAGGCAAAATATATTTCTAATAACTGGTGATTTGCTAAGGTGAAAATTAGACTTTAATTGTAAAACATAAAAATGTTTTGTAATGAACAATATAAGTTTTGTAGACAAAAGAATTATTCTTTATTGAAATAGGGAATTGTGGGTTACCCAAAATTAAGCTTTTTTCTATATACTATAGGCTATTCCAAAATATCCTATTGCAATTAGATAAAATTTAAAAACAGGATATTGATATGTATTAGTGAAAATATGTTTTGAATTTTGTTGATTGACTAGGTTATAACTAGAAATATACTAACTTGCTTATTTTGACTATGTAATCACTAAGGGAATTAGAGAGGGCATCTCTGTTGATGTAACCTGGCCTATTTACAAATGGCTATTTCTTATTTTAATTACCCAACCACCATATTGTTTCACAAATACATATACATGTAAATATTAAAAATCAATAAAACTTGTTTTAAAAAAAAACTTAATTTTGTTTGTGTTGGTGGTCCGCGCTACAGATATAGGAAGTTTCAATAACTTGGAAAGAGGGGACTTCGTCCCTGGAACCACACGCAGGAAAGGAGGAATCTCAGGATATAGGCATGTTGTTCCAGTTATTCTCATTTCTAGTTATTCTATTGTCATTTCCAGTTAGCATGAGCAAAGATCAGTGATGATGGCAGCAATGGGGTGATTCATGATTGGAAGCTACCATGTTTCCTCTTTAGGTTTTTCAATTTTGGCTTTTCAATCTGTGTTAGTAGAAGGGAGATTTCCTTTAGTGGAATTGTTTAGTGATATAGGTAATGCACATTTGGCAGCCACAGTTGGGACTAGCCACTGGATTATTAAATGAAGCGGTCACTAAACGAAACTGCAACTGTGCCTATGATCTTGCTTCATCTTTCATTTGCTTTACAGACCTGCAAAAGTTATACATATGAGGACTGATCACAAAGTTACTTTTACATCACTATTGTCACTGAGAACGGTCGCTGCATGACAGTCGCTAAAGAGGACTGCCTATATCTCTTTCTCTACCTAGTAATAACATCACATCCAAGTGATCTTGTTTCAGATATTACAGTAAGATCTATTTTCCACATTTCTCTCTTTCTCTCTGAAAATAGGTGTAAGGAGAAGCAACTACCTGAAGTTCAAGCACAGAAAATGACCCAAGTGGTATATATACACTTCTCCTTTTAGTGTATCAGTATTGCTTTATAATACAAATAATATCCAATGTATGACCACAATTGGGACCAAAATTTCTGTTGCTAAGCAAAGATGGTTGTTAAGTGAATCATGCCCAATAGTATGACCTTTTTTGCTGTGTTTTTAAAGCAAATCACTCCCTATGCCATTGTTAGGTGGATCAGGCAGTCATTAAGCAAATGCGGCTTTCCCCATTGATGTTTTGCATGGTGGAAGCCAGGTGGGAAAGTTGCAAATGGTAATCAGATGACCTCAGGAGTTGTAAATACATACGGGTTGCCAAGCACCCACTTTTTGATCACGTAACTGTGGGGATGGTACAACAGTTGTAAGTATGAGGTTCGTAAATCACTTTTTTCTCTGCTGTTGTAACTTGAAATGGTTGCTAAACAAACAGTTGTAAATTGAGGCCTGCCTACCTGTTTGCTTTATATAGGATTTATATTCATGTTTTGGAGATAGTGGGCAGTTGGTTTTCATAACTCCTGTTGTTGGCCAAATTCCTGGCGCCATATCTTAGACAACATAAACCTTAAGTAGGACTCTTGATATGTAGAGCTTACATCATTTTGAACCTTCTATCAGACCTAAGGGGAATGAGTTACATTAAGAAGCTCCCATCTCTTCACTTCAAATGCGATTTCCCCCATTTCTCTCATTTGAACAGAAGCGATCCCTCGAATGCATTCTTGGACTTACTTCAATATTTTCTCTATTTTTATATAACCGAAAG
This sequence comes from Vipera berus, assembly GCF_964194415.1. Classification (NCBI taxonomy): domain Eukaryota; kingdom Metazoa; phylum Chordata; class Lepidosauria; order Squamata; family Viperidae; genus Vipera; species Vipera berus. The sequence goes on along the minus strand of NC_138203.1, from coordinate 140,642,955 downwards.
TGTGTGTGTTTTGGGTTTGTTTTTTTTTGCATCATCTGGGCGGTAGCTGTTTATGGAATGTAGACTAACTGTTACAGTAGCAGGAAGAGGTGGATAGAGAATGACATTCCTGAAAGATCATTTTGAAAATAGGCTAATTGTGGCCTTTGACCTTCAGAATTATCAGGAGACGGAATACAGATAGATGAACTGCCTGTTTTATTTTCAGCTAAAATGGTGAACAATCAAAAGATGACACACTCTCGGCTTCATAACACTTTGTCTGGGCTAGCAGGGGATAGACAAAAACTAATCTGAACCATTAGGGAATGTTTGCAGAGACTATTTTATGCAGAATTGACTTGGGAGGCCGGTGTGTGGTGTAGTTGGTTCACATGGTGTAGTAAGATGGAGGGTTTGTTGTCACTGTGTGTTGGGGGGTGGGAGCACAAAGGGAGGCTCAGCTAATCTCAATGTATACATAATTGTACTTTGACAATAAAAAAGATTCAAGATTCAATTTTCTATCAAGGTCATTTTCCTTCAGAAATAAGTTGCCATATCTTGTGTAGCTACTCTGGGAGGGGCTAAAGCCAGCTGTGGGCAGGTTCACTTCCTCCCTCCTTAATTCTGCCATCTCTCTCCCTCTCTCTCTCTCCTGCTTTCCCTTCCTCTTCCCTCCACACCCACCACTTCTGCCTTGAAATGAGAGCTGAAATTGCCCAGATCTGCTCTGGAGCAATTATCCCTAACTCAGTGCCCCTCCAAAAGTCCTGGAAGACATTGGGTAGACGATGGCAGCTATAGTTTAACCAACTCAGAGAAGCCAGAATGATTAATGCAATAGCAATATCAACAGCACTTAGACTTATATACCACTTCACACTGCTTTACTGCCCTCTCTATGCGGTTTACAGAGCCAGCATATTACCCCCAACAATATTTTACCCACCATGGAAGGATGGAAGGCTGAGTCAACCTTGAATTGGTCAGGATCAAACTCTTGGTAGTGGACAGAGTTAGCCTGCAATACTGCATTCTAACCACTGTGCTACCACGGCTCCTAATATAGGTAGTCCACGTCATTAGTGATCGTTCAAAGTTACAATGGCACTGAAAACAAGTGACTTATGACTGTTTTCACACTTTAGGAGTGTTGCAACATCCTCTTGGTCAGGTGATCAAAATTCAGCAACTGGTTCATATTGATGATGGTTGCAGGGCCTCTGGGTCATGTGATCACCTTTTGCGACCTTCTGACAAGCAAAGTCAATGGAGAAGCCAGATTCGTGTAACAACCATGTTATTGGCTGCAGTGATTCACTTAACGACTATGGCAAGAAAGGTCATAAAGTGGGGGCAAAACTCACTTAACAACAGTCTCACTTAGCAACAGAAAGTTTTGGTTCAATTGGTCGTGAAGGACTACCTACACTACAGATCAAGGATTCCACAAGAGGAATTTAATTACTCAGACTGAGAGGGGCTGGGGAAAAGATTCTCTTGCAATGCTATCTCTTAAGTATTCCTTTTCAGATTCTTCCATAAAAGCAAATGACTTTACTAATTTGAGGAAGCCATTATGGTAGTCCTAAAACTGCTCTCTGCCCTGGATTCTAGATAATCTATCACTGGCAAGGATCTTGGGCACGTGACATACCTATATTATCTTGTGTCTGTATGTGTAGAGAACACATAGAATGTATGCTTATATACCAACAATCTGGGTCCTCATTTTACCTACCTCAGAAGGATGAAAGTGTCTCCGCAAAGCCTCTTTAAGATCTTTGTACTATATAAACTTTAGGTACATACATCAACCTGTCATATTGATGACCACTTTATGAGGAAGTAATGATTAATCCTATTGACTTTGCAGCTCTTTGCTCCTACAGGAGGAGAAGGGCAAGGAGGGTTGGCAAGGCAGAGAGGAAGTAGGTGTGGCAGAGAGAGCCCTGCTGGAGAAAGGACTGTTCAGAGATCACAAACTATGGACAGCTCCTGCTGAACTGGGGTTGTGGGTCATTTCTCTTGCCTTCTATCCGCGCCAGGGCCGTGAAGAATCTCTCAGATACAGGAATCGCCTTCCTCATCAGGGTGAGTCTGCACCTGCCTTGGGATTCCTTTTACAGAGCAGTGCTCCCGTGTTCCTGAGGGATATTTTCTTCCAAGCTAGTCCCTTTGCAGATAGATTAGCTTTTCTTTTCACCCCTCTTCTCACCCACCCCCTGTCACACAGGAAATCTACATTCCTGAAATGTTGTTGTTGCTTTTTCTGGTCAGACATCCTCTCTGTGTTATGACAAAAAGCCAACCCTCTCCCTAAAGGAGATGGCTTTTGTCTGAAGGAAATCCGTGTGTAAAGTGTGACTAGTTTCTGATTTTGTGAGGAAGAGTTAAAAGCTTATTTTTTCTCTTCCTCCCTCTTCCCCCCACCCAGCAGCAAGGCCCTTAATACTTCCTGGGGTGATGCCAAAAAGCATAAATGGAGAGGCAGATGTGTGTGTGTGTGTGTATTATTTTTGTATAGTCAAGGATATGCTAATTAAACAAAGCACAAAGAGAAAGCAATCTACCTCTGGAGCTTGATAGTGCCTAATTTCTTTCCAGGGAGGTGTGGAGAATCAGGGGTACAGTGGTGGCCACTACAATTTTGCTTTCAATGCTAAATGCATAGGCAGAGGTTCTGATTAGTTGGCCAAGCAGAAAAAGAAAAACTTTTCTCTTTCTTACTGATGTAACTTTAGGACAATGATTTCTTAGCTGAACAAGTTAGGGTTAGATGAATAGATTGAATAATACGTATGCAGAGGCCCATCGAGAGTTATTTAGAAGGATGTAGCCTCTGGATGAAAGAAAAGAAAAGATGATTTGGAGATCAAGGCGTGTATACGTGCGATTTTAAAGAATCCAGTGTGCTTAGCCATAGGTTGGAGGCAAAAGAAACATGTGGATGTGGGCGATGCAGGCAGAGGGAAAGGTTGAAGTCTGCCAGCAGCAGCATCAACAACCTCCCTCTCAAGTGCTCACAACTCATCAAAAGACATCATTTTCCTGAGAGAAGATGAAATGCTGAATAAAAATATGCCCGTGTTCTTTCAATGGATGGTTGGAAGCAATTTTCTGAGATGTATCATTGAAATCTTGGGGTGGATTAGCCAAGTTGCAAAACTCTGGTTATGAAAATGCTGAACCAGAAGCTTGGAGGTAGTTCCTGCTAGGAAATAACGTACAAATTGTGAGAGTGAATAATGCTAGTAGAGGTATGCTTGTCTACCCAGATAGCATTTTTATTCACATTCAACAAATGATTTATTTGGGGTTAAGGGGTTTTAACTAGTTAGAATCGTTGTTCCACGATGACTGTTTTCATTCATAAATATTCAAAGCATACTATTTTGGAAATATTATTTCCCAGAACGTGCTTTCAATAGTTGCGGTGAATACTAGATTCTGGAAATAAAGCAGTGCCTTCTCTATGATCTTCTGTAGGCAAGAAATTCCAACCTGGGAAATTATTTCCTTCCCCCTTTCCTCTCCTCTCCTCTCCTCTCCTCTCCTCTCCTCTCCTCTCCTCTCCTCTCCTCTCCTCTCCTCTCCAATATTCTGAGGCTGCAGTATATTCATATTTATGTGTATACTATTACTTCAGTCGCTTTAATTTTTTTTCTTAAAGGAATTGAAAGTAAGAAATTCAAGGGTTAGTGCTAGTTTAGATTTGCGATAAGCATGTTATGCCAATATGCATGGTGAGCATAAGCAAAGGGAAACCAGCATACGAGCACAAGTATTACTTCCTTACATTGGAGAGAAAAAGAGACTGTTGTTTCTGCCTCTTTCAGATAAATGACCAGGAAAATGATCTTGCCATTTCTCTCCACTCCAGACCATTCATCTTTCTCCTGACCAGAAGTAGAACAATAAAGTGTCTTCCTAAAGTCTGGCAGTTGTTTACAGCTTGTAGGCATTTGTACTACCTAATTCAGCAAAGCCGACAATAATTAACTATCTTAATGGCTTCAGTCTGTAATGTTTAGCCTAAAGAGCCTTTTAATCATAAGGATATAAGATCATGATTGAGCTTTGCTTGTATTGGAGAACTTTGGCTTGTTCATTCCCATTATCATCAATCAGATTTAAGAACACTAATTATTTGCGCGCTGCATATATCCTTTCTCCAAAAGTAAGCGTGAAGCCCTTCTTTGTTTCTGTGGGAATGGCATCCCGCTTTGGATGGGACGCTGTGGCTCTCAAGAAATGGAGCCAAGGTTATGCATGTTGTCCTCGACTTACGACCACAATTGAGCCCAAAATTCCTGTTGCTAAATGAAACATTTCTTAAGTCAGTTTTACCCCATTTTACAACCTTTCTTGCCACGGTTGATAAGTGAATCACTGCAGTTGATAAGTTAGTAACCTAGTTGTTAAGTGAATCTGGCTTCTCCATTGACTTTGTTTGTCAGAAGGTCACAAAAGGGGATCATGTGACCTGAAGGCACTGCAACGGTCATCAATATGAATCACTTGCTAAGCATCTGAATTTTGATCATGTGACCCCGGGGATGCTGTGTGAAAAAGTGTGAAAAATGGTCATGTCACATTTTCTCGGTGCCATTGTAACTTGGAACGGTCACTGAACGAACTGTTGTAAGTCGAGGTCTACCTAGACTCCTTTTCCATTTCCCTTTCCTGTCCAGTGAGCTGTTGTCCATCCTTCCTCTAATTCTGGCTTAAAAATAGAGCTACTTGTTCTGGACTGCAAAAAACTGGACAAGAAGCTATTAATGTTTTCTGTATAACTAGCCGCCCAGAGTTACTCTGCGGTAAGATGGGCAGCCAATAACTTTTAATAGATTAGGTAAATAAATCTTTGATGCCAACCAATGGCCACTTGGACTTTTGCAGCCAAGATTTGGAAGATCTACCTATTAGAAATTGTTTTCTGTGGAATCTAATGGATGCAAGACATCTACCCTCCCACCAGGAGCGGGAAGCATGCTGTGCATGTTGGAGGCTGGAGGGTCCATGGCTTGCGTCCACAACAAGAGAAAAATAGACCTGAAATAGTTTCTGCTCTGTAAGCTGCTGCGTGCTATAGAGGTAGTCCTCAACTTATGACCACAACTGAGCTCAAAATTTCTGTTGTTAAGCAAGACAGTTGTTCAGTGAGCCATTTTATGATTTTTTTTGTCATGGTTGATAAGTGAAGCACTACAGTTTGTTCAACTGGTAACATGGCCTCTAAGTGAATCTGACTCTCTGATTGACTTTGCTTGTCAGAAGGCCACAAAAGGTGACCTCAGGACACTGCAACCGTCATAAATACGAGCCAGTTGCCAAGTGTCCAAATTTTGATCACATTACCATGGGAATATTGTTTTTTTCGGTGCCATTGTAACTTTGAACAGTCACTAAATGAATGCTTTTTAATTTGGAATGGAATAGAATAGAGCTGGAAGGGACCTTGGAGGTCTTCTAGTCCAGCCCCCTGCTCAAGCAGGAGACCCTATACCACAGGTCTGCAACCCGCGGCTCCGGAGCCACATGCGGCTCTTTCAGCCGTCTCCTGCGGCTCCCAGTCCTCTGCCATGTGCAGTCCCCCCCCCAAAAAAAAGTGGGACTAAAAAAGTTCAACCAATCAATTCAAATATGCAGGGCACATGCATATCTCGCCTTGGCTCCACTCTTTAGTCAAACCCTGTTCTGCGCATGCGCACATGTATGCGCATGTGCACACATTTTTTTGCGGCTCCCAGTTTTTCCTTTTGTGAGGGAACCGGTTCCGAGTGGCTCTTTCACTGTTTCAGGTTGCTGACCCCTGCCCTATACCATTTCAGACAAGTGACTGTCCAACCTCTTCTTAAAAACCTCCAGTGATGGAACACCCATGATTTCTGCAGGCAAGCTGTTCCTCTGGTTAATTGTCCTCACTGTTAGGGAGTTTCTCCTTAATTCCAGGTTGCTTCTCTCTTTGGTCAGTTTCCAACCATTGTTTCTTGTCCTGCCCTCTGGTAGTTGAGGACTACCTATAATGGAAGCTGCATAGTTACAAGTGACTTTCTTGCAAACTAGACATTGACTTCCCCCTCCCCCATTCCTGGCTGTTTCTATAGCTAAACCAGGGGAGTAAAGTATTACTTATTGCTGTTGGAAACTTTATTTAAGCAAACCTGATAAGGTTATTGAAATATTATGGCTATGTGCAAAGTCCAGGGTAACCTGACAAATCAAAGGTGAAGGCTGCCACTTTTATGATGTGCTATAAACTAGGTGGTGCTTCAGAAAAATAGCTGATGGTATGTTGATCTTGGGACCTTAACAATGCAAGATATTGATTACAAAACCTATTATTATACACAGATGCAGGATTAAGTTCAGTACAGATCCAAGAGAGAGAGAGAGAGACTGAGTAACCAAGAAAGTGCTGCTTTTGGACAAGAAACTTGCTTTTTAGAGCTCTAATATACTACAAAACTCAAGTGAAATTAACTATCTGGAAATAGTTTCCACAATTTTACACATAGTTTTCTGCCAGATCAGACATTGGTGTTTCTTTCAACTTAAGTTTTTAAAACATTAGATTTTGTCTGATTAGCTATAAAGTTAAGGAGGGAGTGCGTCCAAATATTTAGAAATTCTTGTTAGCTCTTATTATTTTGCCAGTTTTTGTCAACTTCTGTTCTGATTCTAATGTTAATTGTTAAAACTTTGGCCACCTAATGAGAAGGAAGGACTCACTGGAGAAGAGCCTAATGCTGGGAAAGATCGAGGGCAATAGAAGAAGGGGACGACAGAGAATGAGGTGGCTGGATGGAGTCACTGAAGCAGTAGGCGTGAGCTTAAATGGACTCCAGAAGATGGTAGAAGACAGAAAGGCCTGGAGGAACGTTGTCCATAGGGTCGCGATGGGTCGGACACGACTTCGCAGCTAACAACAACAACAACAACATTATCACTCGCCAGAATAAATGCATTTCTTTTCTTTCTTCTTTTAATATTTTGTTTATTCTTAAATGTTTTTTTTAAATTTTGTAAATTTTTTGGGTTTTTTATTTTGCAGATTTTTAATGTATTTGTTTCCCCACCACCACCACCACCATTTTCCTAATTTTTTCAGCTTTTTCTATTTAGGTTACATGTTTTTGAAATGTAAAAAGGAAGTAAGTAGGGCAACCATTATGTACAGATGATCAGGCATTTATCGCAAATGGGCACTGGTGGGAGTACTTCCCGCTTTCCAGCAAATGGAGATCTGTAGGCTCTTATGCAATTTTATTACGCTGAGGCTTTTTCAGCTCAAAGACTAGCAGGCCGTCAGGCTGGAGGAGACCCCTGCCTCACCTCCTTGGAGTAAAGTGGAAGGTCCTATGTTGGTGGGGTTCGTATGTTGGTGGTGTGTAGTAGTTCAGCAGAAGACACAGGTTCTGCACCCATGTGAAACGAGGGGCCAGTCAGGGTACGTCAGTCTTCCCCAACCTACCCTCTCCTGGTGTGTTAGGATTATAGCTCTCAGAATATCCCTCCAGTGGAACACCTGGCTGGGGATGCTGGAACTTGTAGCCCCAAAAAACCATATTTAAGGGAAGAAGGCAGTATACAGAACTACCTGTGCCGGTCGTCTGACTTGGATTTTTGCTTTGTTATAATCACTCCTTTTGTCTGACAATCTAGGAATGGGGGCCAATTGGAGGTATCCAGGCATCAGCACATTCAGAACCCAAAGTTTGCAGAAATAAAACAAACATTCTTAAAACAAAGCCTCTGGGGAACAGCATTCCCCACCGCTCACAGATTAGCTTTCCAGCCGAAAGGCCACTGAAATAGAGGCAGAAAGGACAGAGTATTGTTGAAGTAGCCCTTCAAAGTAGGATAGGTCATGGAACAAGCCATGCAAGGACTATTGGAACTCCATTGTTATCAGGTCTAGTCTTATAGACCACATGAAGTGTTAATACCACTTTATAATGCCTGGTAAGACCACGCTTGGAATACTGCATCCAGTTTTGGTCACCACGATGTAAAAAAAGATGTTGAGACTCTAGAAAGAGTGCAGAGAAGAGCGATTAAGATGATCAAGGGGCTGGAAGCTAAAACATATAAAGAAGAGTTGCTGGAATTGGGTATGTCTAGTTTACTGAAAATAAGAAGTAGCAGTATACATGATAGCAGTATTCCAATATGGAAGGGGCTGCAGCAAAGGAGAGGGGGTCAGCCTATTCTCCAAAGCATCTGAAGGTAGGACAGGAAGCAATGGATGGAAACTAACTGGAGTTTTCAATTAGAAATTAGAAACTAATTGGAGAACCAAGCTAAGGAGAAATTTCCTGACAGTCAGAACAATTAACCAATGGAATGACTTGCCTCCAGAAGTTGTGGGTGCTCCAACGCTGGAAGTTTTAACGAAGAGATTGGACAATCATTTGTCTGAAGTGCTATACGGTTTCCTTCCTGAGGTTTAGACTAAAAGACCTCCAAGGTCCCTTCCAACTCTGTTATTCTGTTAGTAACAGAGCCTTAAAAGCCTGCCAGAATTTCTCTCTACCTCCCTTATATAAAACAGAATCAAGACAGAGTTATTTTGAGTTTCTTTCTCATATAAGTTCTCCTTTCCCAGGACTGAGCTGTTGTTTATTTAATGCTTCTGGCATTCTATTCCTCAAGGTTATCTCTGAATTCCTCTGAATAAAACCAGGTTGAGTCAGGCTGACAGTTACTATGATTGATTGATTGATTACCTGCCATCAAGTTTTTTGACTCCTAGTGACCTCATAGATCGAGTTTCTATATGAGGCTGGTCACCTTGGTGACAATGGCAAAGGCTTCATACTGCACTGGAGAAGACAATAGTAAAACCCTCCCATCTTTTTTTACCAACAAAACCACAAGGATAGGAAGTTACGCTAAGGCTTCAGTATAATGCAAAGCATAAATAGGAGGCAGTTAAAGGTTAGTTTCCCGATTTTCTTTGCTCCCATGTAATGGTCAGGTTAAGTTTTGTAGCCCAACTATGATAGCTTTCAAGTGAAGTGCAATACAGTTAGTCCTCGACTTACAACCACTCACTTAGTAACTGAAGTTGCAATGGCACTGAAAAAAGTGACTTAGGACTGTTTTTTACACCACTGTTGCAGCATCCCAGTGGTCACGTGGGAGCTTGGCAATTGGTTGCAGTGTCCCCAGGGGTCATGTGATCACCTTTTGTGACCTTTTGACAAGCAAAGTCAGCGGGGGAGCCAGTTCCATTTAAGAATGGGGGCAAGAAAACTTGTAGAATGGGGCAAAACTCACTTAACAACTGTCTGGCTTAACAACAGAAATTTTGAGCTCGCTTGTGGTTGTAAGTCAAGGACTATCTGTATTTTGTTGTAGGGCCAAAACATATTGTTGAATATGCACCTGACGTATATAGCCATCACATTTTGCACACATACCCTACTGATATCCTGTTGAATGCCCTAGCATTTGCTTGTCACAGAGGCACCAGATTGTGTAAGTGTATTTCTGAGCTTTTTACTGGAAAGGTGATTCAAAACTACCGTTAGCTACCTCAAAACAGAGTCCTTCTTTTAAAACAGCATTTTCCCCTTCCCTTGTTACAGGCTTATCCCCTTCTTTGACAGTTAGGCTTTGCTGAAGCTAAATTTGCCACATCTACTTTGTGTTATAACCATTTGGCAAAGGCGCCAAAAAACCCCCTGGTAATTTCAGAGAAGAGCAAGCAAGATAAATAGTTTGGCATTCGAAAGGCAGGGGAAATTTGCAGGCAAAGAGGAAGCAGTTAACTTTCCTCAAGAAGAGAAATCTCCAGAGCCTTGTTGTTGTTGTTTTGTCAACATTGGAGCAGAGCAGGTTTAGCTTGAATTCAAGGAAGAGGAAAGATCAGGATTCATACTGGCCAAATTTCCTACCTATAGGAATATGTGGTAAACGGGATAAGCTGTCAGAGGAAATTGAGATATATATTATCAATGGGGTGAACAAAACAAGTTGAAAACAGAATAATAATAACAAATAACAGAGCTGGAAGGGACCTTGGAGGTCCAATCTCTTCTTAAAAACTTCCAGTGTTGGAGCATTCACAAAAGGATGCCTAGTAGCCAATCCTCATATAAAGAACTCTCTCTCTCTCTCTCTCTCTCTCTCTCTCTCTCTCTCTCTCTCTCTCTCTCTCTCTCTCTCTCTCTCTCTCTCTCTCTCTCTCTCTCTCTCTCTCTCTCTCTCTCTCTCTCTCTCTCTCTCTCTCTCTCTCTCTCTCTCTCTCTCTCTCTCTCTCTCTCTCCCTCCCTCCCTCCCTCCCTCCCTCCCTCCCTCTCCCTCCCTCTCTCCCTCCATGTCCCACTTTCATTTTCTGATAGCCTCTCTCGACTTGTTCTCCTTTGAATTAGTTACAATTTACATATAATCCAAGAGTCAAACACAAGTGAATGGACAACCTCATCATTACATATAATGGCAATGGGGTTTGGGGGTTAGTGGAATGGGATAAGAGGGCTCCCTTGTTTATAAAAAGGAATTTCTGCAGGGTGAAACATTAATATCTAGACAGGTTTTTGGTGGATCTTGCTCTATACAATATTTGTTAATACATATAGATAGTCCTTGACTTACAACCGTAACTGAGCCCGCAATTTTGGTTGTAAGTGTGCAGGTTAAGTGGGTCACCACATGACCATGACTGATTTTATGATTATTGTTTTTTTTTGTGGTGGTCATTACATGGATGCAGCAGACGTTAAGTGAACCCATTGTACAATTGGAAGTAAACACTGGTTTCTGGCAGCAAATGTTGCAAATCATGATCACATAACTGCAGGATGTTGCAAATGGCCATAAATGCCACATGACACAGGGGTGGGACAGCTTTCAGAACTTCAAAACCGGATTGTAAGTATCTCAGGGGAGGCCCATTATATCTTTGAATGGTTGCTAAGTGATTGGTTGTTAGGTTGAGCACTACCTGTACATACATTCTGTATGTTCCATATGGGGGTCTTGTAAGTCAAGTATAGGAACCCCGTGCAAAATGAACAAGCCCATAAAACAAACAAACCACATTGTAGCTTGGCGCAATGTATGAATTCTCTTAATATAAGGATATGCAGTATATATTCTCCATTCATGTGCATTAAGTTCAGTAGGGGACACTCTTACATTATTGGCTCCTTCACTCATCTAATTATGTTCAGTAGGTGGCTCTAACCATTTCAGTTTTCAGTAAGTTTTATTTATTTTTTATTTTAATCCCATTTATATCCCGCCCTTCTCCGAAGACTCAGGGCGGCTTACAATTTAAGCACAAACCAATGTGCTTAGCAGTAGCCTTCATTCTATGTATATGCCTGCTTACTAGGGCTTTTGGGCCCCCCCAAGCGGCATTATTACAAAGTCAGCTTATTGCCCCCAACAATCTGGGTCCTCATTTTACCTACCTCGGAAGGATGGAAGGCTGAGTCAACCTTGAGTTGATCTTTTATATCAAGCTGAAGTGGAGTTTGATCAGATTCTAACATTCTAACATTCAACAATTCAACAATTCTGCCTTCTTGCCTCTGACATTTCATGTTTAATTTGAAATTTGCTTCCCAGTCAGCGTTTAAAAAGACTCTCAAGCTTTGCTGATGAATCTTGAGGTAATAATGTTAAAATGGATTGGTCAACTCAATTTAACTATACACATATCTCATAATTCATTTTTTTACAGTCAGCATTTGAAAACAAGATTGTTGAATCATATCCTTGTACTTCTTTACCTGCTCAAACCCTCCTTCCAGTTTGTTTTGGTTCTATTTCACTTTTAAGCAGCACAACAATCCCTAACTAGGCAACCTGGGTAGCTGGCTGCATATTTCTGGAATTTACACTGTCAATACGCATAGAGGACGTTCCGTTGGTAGTCTTTATATGAAATATTCATTGTGTATGTTTGTGTGTTCATAGGCCCACCCACTTACCCTGTCTAACGTAATGTGGATGAGAGGGCTGCAGTGAAAAAAGTATCTCAGCGGTGTATTTTTCCTTCCAGCTGGCAGGTGTGTCCAACTCTAGACCTACAATTTTTAGAAGAAAAAATTCTGGGTATCCTTCTGTTTGGATCTGTGGTTGCAGCAGTTGCAGTGTGTGTGTGTGTGTGTGTGTGTGTGTGTGTGTGTGTGTGTTTGTGTGTGTATATATATATACATATATATGTGTAAAAATTTTTTTGTATTTATATAAAAAAAATTTTACACAAATATGAGCTGTCACTGTTGTGACTACTGCCTGTCGATGGCCTTCGGTTAGGCTGAAACAGGAAATAAAGATTTGTCCCATGTTTGGGGCCTAGCAAGGTAATCTAAATAGTTAACAAGCATTTAACACATATCTCCCTTGCTTCTCAGCTAACAAAGTGAGATAGAGCTTGTGGCCTAGGGGTAAAAACAACTGCCTAATGTGCAATCAGCCCAGGTTTGAATCTCAGAAGGGTATGGCTGACTGATGAAAACAAATAAGTTTGAAATGCATATCAGTCTCCCTTTAATTCTTTGTTAGCAATCTAAAAAATTTTTTTACACAAATATGAGCTGTCACTGTTGTGACTACTGCCTGTCGATGGCCTTCGGTTAGGCTGAAACAGGAAATAAAGATTTGTCCCATGTTTGGGGCCTAGCAAGGTAATCTAAATAGTTAACAAGCATTTAATATATATACGGTATATATATATACCGATATATATATACCGATATATATATATATATATATATATATATATATATATATATATATATATATATATATATATATATATATATATATATATATATTCCTTAGGATGCTGACTAAGGGTGAAATGGGAGAGCAGGGAGTCAAAGCAGACATTTTCCTGGCATGGCCTGACCATCTTTATGCAATCTTGCTTAGCCAAGCATTTAGCCCTTGCCTAAGATGAGTCAATGGTTATTTACCCAAGAGAAGATTCAGCAAGAAAGTACGATAAAACTCTGTCAGCAGCACTAATTGACTGGTCCCTCTTAACATGATCATTAGGGTGGCCATAAAAGATCTTTATCACCAGAAAATAGTCCAATAGATTAGACACTGCCATTTTCCAATGGTAGTTTGTGCAGTTTCCAGGTGAAAAAAAGCCAGCCCCTTCATCTGCTGAAGAACCTGTTTGATAGACCTTAGAAAATGAGAATATGGGTTGGTGATACTGTGTGTTACAGAGAGCAGAATTGGCGCAGGTGCAATTGCTTTTGAATTATTGCAGTCCTTCTTGTCAGTGGCTTCCATCTACTAAAGCAGGGCAGAAATGTGAGCCTATCTCTCACCCAAGACTTTCTGAAAAGTGATCCATTGTAGCTGTGGCGTTTTGTTTTTTTTCAGAACAACCAAAAGTGGAGAAAAGTAGAAGTACAGATAAGGTGAAATCTGACTCAAAAGCAGTAACTGTGAGAGGGATCCTAGTGGACAGTCACTTAAATATGAGCCAGCAGCGTGCTGCAGCTGCCAAAAAAGCTAATGGAATCCTTGGTTGCATAAACAGAAGGATAGAATCAAAATCACATGAAGTATTTTAGTGCTGCTTTATAAAACCTTAGTGAGACCACACCTGGAATACTGCATCTGGTTTTGGCCGCCACATTATAAAAAAGATGTTGCGACTTTGAAAGGAGTCCTGAGAAGAGCAACAAAGATGATTAGGGTCTTGGAGACTAAAACGTATGAAGAACAGTTGCAGGAATTGGCTATGGCTAGTCTAGAGAAAAAAAGGACTAGGGGTAATGTGATAGCAGTGTTCCAATATCTCAGGGGCTGCCACAAAGAAGAGGGGGTCAACCTATTCTCCAAAGCACTAGAAGACAAGTCAAGAAACAATTGATGGAAACTAATCAAGGATAGAAGCAACCTAGAACTAAGGAGAAATTTCCTGACAGTAAGAACAATTAGCCAGTGGAACAGCTTTGCCTTCAGAAGTTGTGGGTGCTTCATCACTGAAGGCTTTCCAAAAGAGAGAAGACAGCCACTTGTCTGAAATGGTATAGTTCCTGCTTGAAAAGGGGTTAGACTAGAAGACCTCCAAGATCCCTTCCAACTCTGTTTTTCTGTAGAAGCAGCAATACATTTTGCCAAGCACAGCCCACCTTCTTTTACCGCTTGTAAAGATAAAAACCAGGAGGTGAACCAGGTTTCTTGGAGAAAAGGCAGAATAAAAATAATTATATGATCAAATAATTGTCCTAGTGGAGAGGGGGAGCACTCTGCATGTTTGATAACTACATCGTGGGCAAAAATGCAATGCTGAAACTATTTCTGGCATGGAGATTCAGCAATGAGAAAAGCTTCAGCTGTGCAGTATAGTAGATGTTAATGGCTGTCATTTGATTTATCTACATTACTGCAGCCTTAACAACAAAACAGCTTTGATTGCTAATTCATTTCTGGCTCCAGTACAGGTGAGTGGTGTTTTCCTTTGAAGATTCCACATAGCTTGAGGGCAAAAGATGTACTTGTAAGGGCCAAGCAAAGGGCTTTTTCAGTGGTGGCTCCCAGCTTCTCAAATACTCTTGCTAAGAAGATGTGCCAAATATGACTATACTAACTTTTAGACACCGTATGAAAACCTTTTTAGTTAAGTATTTTAAAATTCCTGTTTCTCAATGTTAGGCTTGATTCTTAAACTTTTTGATAGACATGGCTTATCACATACATGTTGTGATTTTGGGGAAATCTTACTCGACAAATGACAGAATAAAAACAATGTATATAATAATTCAGCAATATACAGAAAGAAACCTCTCTTCCTGGGTTCCTGTGAGCAACCTCCAAGTGTATTAAGGCTCCCACATAGACTTAGTTTAAAATAATTGGATATTGTGGCTCAAGATCTGCGGATCAATTTGAGATCTCTTTTCTGCCTTGGCAATAAGGCCCTAGCAACATCGCTGGAAGAGCAGGGGAGAGGGAGTCAGACTGTCAAAAGCAGCAACTCAGTGTCACAATGCAAATCCCACCGCTTTCCAAATGCATTGTGGTGTCCTACACGTGCCCCCAAAGGGTGGAGCATGCAGCTGATGCCACAGTCCTGCTTTCAGCTTTTTACTGAAAACAACAGGATCCTGCAGACACAGCTGGTAGTCCCTAGATTCTGGACTGCAAAGGCTAGCCCAGGGGTAGGCAACCTTGGCTCTTTTATGACTCGTGGACATCAACTCCCAGAATTCCTGAGCCAGCCATGCTGAGGGGAAAGGGAGAGGTTTCCATACTGAGACATGCTGGCTCAGGAATTCTGGGAGTTGAAGTCCACGAGTCATAAAAGAGCCAAGGTTGCCTACCCCTGGGCTAGGCGACCAGTTCATTTGATTTGCTTACAAAATGGCAATTCCTTATGAAGAAGACACCAGTAGGAAACTATTCCGGTGGGGGTGTGTGTGCTATTTTTACAAGGAGCAATGGTTTGGAACCAGAAGGGAAGAAATTACCCCTGGGAAGCATGAAGTAATGGGCTAGCAAAGATTCCAGTGAGCTAGAGCAGGAAGTTGCATCACCCACAGCTGTCAGCTGGTGTAGGAATCAATGGGATTGCAGGATGTATATGTGATAGGGGTGGAAGGAAAGAAGGAGGTATACACAAAACATTTCCGAAATGGTAGTCTTTAGGCCTTCCTATACATGTTTCCCTTGAAAAGCCAACCTAGCTATGTTGATCAGTGAGAGAGTGGGGGGGGGAATCCACAATTCAGAGTTGGGCATTACACTCTCCCTCTCCATCTACCAGTGTGTTCTAAGATTAGGAGGTTGCATTTGTTAGGATACTTGCTAACTTGTTCTTGCCTCTTCTATAAGGAGAATACCACATGCTCAAAGCCACAGCATTGTTTCTTTTTGAATTAAAGGGTTATAGAGCAGCACTCCTTCAATCATTTACGGAACAAACCCACATGCTGAATCATGAACTAGCTCCACTTTCTGAATTTCTGCAGTATATCAAAACATAAATTAGCTGAACATGGTTTTGCTTGGTTGCTTGTTAAGCCTATCTGGCCATCCTCTCACTAAACAATGCTGGAACAGTAACAAGGTTTATAATCATCCAAAGAAGAAAACAGATATTAATAATAATAATAATAATAATAATAATAATAATAATAATAATAATAATAATAATAATAATAATAATAATAATAATAATATGAGATAAAACATATTGCTGGCATCTTGAATAAACCCAGCCAAAATCTTGTGACTTCTTAAAAGTTCATGGCCCAATATTACATGAGACTGCTTCAAGAAAAATATTGGCATGTTTCATTTGGTTAGAAAGGATGAGGTTTGTCTTACTGAAAGCAACAATTTTGCAACTCTAGTCTAAGAATCTTATAATGGGCTGCAACCGGTTTTTGCACAATGTTGACATAAATCCCCTTTGCAAATTTTAATGTAGAAATAAATACCATTGGCCAGTTATTTTGGTGTGAGGAGAGGGGGTTGCAAAGAGCAGTGGGGAGAAGTCCGTCTGTGTGTCTACCAGTCACATTTAGTGACCCTCACAATCCTGAAGAACTCTTGACACTTCATAAGATAAAACAAGATAAACAGTACAAAGAAAGCTATCTTCGTGGGGAAAATGCTGTTAGATTTGTAAAAAAAAAATAGGAAGAACCTGGTCATACCCTTTCCAAGTAATAAATCTACTTTGCAGATTTATTAGAAGGCTTAAAGTTTTGGAGGCTTCAGGTAACTTTTTTTGGAATGCGTAAAATCTGTGAATTGGACAAGATGTAACCGGATTCCTTCCAATTCCAATGTACCTCTCCTCCTTCGATGTCTACAGTGATTAGAAGGAATATAATCCTTCCATTCCCCCGCCAGCCCCGTCACCAGTCAGTCAGAACTAAAGAAGCTTTTTGTTTTTGTTTTTTTATTCAAGTTTTATTGGTTTTTCAATATTTACATATACATGTTTTTGTGAAGCAATATGGTGGTTGGGTAGTAAAAAGTAACACGTTGTTTGTAAATAGTTCAGGTTGCATCAATAAAGATTCCCTCTCTGATTCCCTTAGTTTTCACATAGTCAAAGTGATCAAGTTAGTACATTTCTAGATATGACCTAATCAATTAACAAAGTTTTCAGTGTAATCAGACTAATACATATCAAAATCCTGTTTTTAAGTTTTACCTAATTGCAATAAAATACTCTAAAGTGGCCTATAATATACAGAAGAAAGCTTACTTTTTGGGTAACCTACAATTCCCTATTTCAGTAAAGAATAGTTCTCTTGTCTACAAAACTTACATTGTTGCCCTTCCGGTGGCGGCGCGGCGCCGAAGACAGCCTTCCCCGGCTGCCCGCGGCTCAGCTGTTTGTTTTTTCGCCCGAAACAGTGCCGATCAGCTGTTCGGGCGAAATTGAAGCCCCCTCCTCGGGAGAAGAGGAGGGGGTGAGGCCCCTGGTAGGGGTAGAGTTCTCCGGGGCCGCCTGAGCTTGGAGCTTGGGCGGCTGAAGGATTGAACTCCCCCGAAGCCTGGGTTGCTCCCAGCTGGCCGGCGTCTCTGCTCTGAACTTCTTGGAGCAGAGCCAGGCGTCTGCGAACCATCCCTGCCTGAAGAAAGGACTATGATTTAAAGGAGCAGGCAGAGCGGTACAAGTGGCAAAGGTGAAGAGGATTATTTTACTATACTCTCTAGCTTGTTGGACTTTTTAAACTTTAAGTGAAAGTGCGTCATAATTGAGGACTAAAAGATGGCGGCGAAACCTCCCCCTAAAACTCTTCGGAGCGGTGGATCCTCGCCGGTGCAACAGTCATCACTACAGGCGTTGCACCCTTCTGAAGCGCTGACATCGAAGGACTTACGAGATGCTCTGGATAAACTTTTGGAATCAATTAATCAATCAATGAGTGATAAATTTGCACAGATGGAGGAGAAATTGGAGAAATTGGAGGAGAGAATGGAAGAGAGGATGGAACAGAAGCTCAGCGTGATGAAGGTAGACATTTTGTCTTCAGTGCATAAAGTGGCGGAATGTGTGGAAGAATTAGATGATGAAATAAAGGAAAAAGAAAAGGCTTTGATTTTGAACCCAGAGGATGTGAAGATCAAGGAGGCTATTAGACTGCTAAGAGGACAATTTGATAAATTAATGGCAGATCAAGTGGCAACCAATCTGCGGTTTGCTAGGCACAATATTTTTTGCAACGCTAATAAACCAGGCAGATGGTTAGCTTATAGACTGAGGAAAAAACAAAGGGCCTCTAATATAGATAAGATTGAGTATAAAGGAAGGGTTGTGTTTCAACAGAATCTTATTAAGGATGCTTTTGTGGATTTTTATTCGAAATTATATACTAAAGAGGAAATTAATGTAAAAGATATTGATATATACTTGGAGAATGCTAGCATCCCGGTTCTTACGCAAGTACAAAAAGAGGGGATTAATCAACTGATTACAGAAGAAGAAATTCTTACAGCAATTAAGGAGTTGAAGGTGGATAAAGCGCCAGGCACGGATGGCTTGACTGCGGCCTATTATAAAAATTTACAATTTGAGATGATAAAGCCGTTAAAGGAACTGTTTCAGACAATTCAGAGGGGGGGAAAGGTGCCACCGTCTTGGAGAACAGCTTTTATCTCTTTGATTCCGAAGGAAGACCAGGATGCTACTCAAGTTAAAAACTACAGACCGATATCGCTTTTAAATACAGATTATAAGATATTTGCTAAGGTTTTGGCTAATAGACTGATGAGGGTTCTGCAACAGGTGATTCATGGGGATCAAACGGGGTTTATTAGTGGCAGGCAAATGAAAAATAATGTGAGACATATAGTTGATGTGTTAGAGTTTTTGGAAAGGCACAACCAGATCTCTGCAGCGCTAATTTTTTTAGATGCTGAAAAGGCCTTTGATCAATTGAATTGGCAATTTTTGTTGAAAGTTTTAGATAAAATGGATTTTGGGGAAAAATTTTACAGCCGATTAGGGCATTATATCAAAAACAAACTGCCCGAATCATAGTTAACAATAGCCTGACAGTAGCATGTAATATTGAGAAGGGCACAAGGCAAGGGTGTCCGTTATCGCCCTTGTTATTTGTGTTAACATTAGAGATACTATTGGTTAAGATTCGGAACTCGGAAAAAATTAAAGGGATACAAGTTGGAGATCAGGACTATAGATTGAGAGCATTTGCAGATGATCTGGTTGTTACAGTGACCCAGCCAGAGAACTCTGTTGTGGACCTGATGGAGATAATAACACAATATGGGAAGGTTTCTGGATTTAAAGTAAATACACAGAAAACTAAAATTTTGGCTAGAAATATGACAGTTTCACAGAAGGCTCTCTTAGAAGGATTAACTGGATTTGAGATTGTTAAAAGGGTTAAATATCTGGGGGTGATTTTGTCGCCCTCTAATACAAAGCTATATAAAAATAATTATGAAAAACTATGGGGGAAAATTCAAAAGGAATTGGAGAGTTGGCAAAAATTGCAATTGTCTTTGCTGGGACGGATTGCAGCAGTGAAAATGAATGTCCTGCCCAAATTTTTATTTTTGTTTCAAATGATACCGATTCTTAAGAAAGATTCTAATCTGGAGGAATGGCAGCGAGGTATCAATAAATTTGTGTGGGCAGGGAAAAAGCCACGAGTTAAACTTAAGATTATGCAGGATACTCGTGAGAGAGGTGGCCTTAAATTGCCTAATCTTAAATTATATTATGAAGCTGCTGCATTAGTAGGAATAAGCGATTGGATTAATTTGACGCAATTGAGGTTATTAAATCTTGAGGGCCATGATTTGTTGTTTGGCTGGCATGCATATTTGTTGTATGATAAGAAGGTAGATACTGTGTTTAGGATGCATATTTTAAGACAGGCATTGCTGAGAGTTTGGAAGAAGTATAGACATAAGCTAAGCAGCAAGATACCATTGTGGGCAATTCCAAAACACGCAATAGAAAATATACATGCTGGCTTTAAACATGATGTGACTACGTACAAGGAAATTTTAAGCCTGGAAAGGAATGTTTGGTGTTTGAAATCATATAGCCTCTTGCGAGAAGAGAAGGTTGTTCAATCTTGGTTTCAATATATCCAATTACAGGCCAGGTGGAAAGAAGACCAGAAAAATGGATTTACAATGACTGATGGAAATTTGATAAAGCAGATTAGAAATCAGGGGTCAGCACATATTAAACGGATATATCTTGCATTGATAGAGATTGACTCGGAAACAGAGCTTGTTAAGGATTGTATGATAAAATGGGCCCAAAATATCCAGGAAGTTATTACAATGGACATGTGGGAAAAGATTTGGGTGAGGAACGTAAAATTTACTCAAGCTCAAAATTTAAGAGAGAACTTTTACAAAATGTTTTATAGATGGCATCTAGATCCTAAAAAGCTTGCAAGTATGTATCCGAATTATCAGCCTAAGTGTTGGAGGTGTGGTGATGAAGATGCAACGTATTTTCACATATGGTGGACATGTAAGAAGGTTAAGGCTTTTTGGATAAAAGTCTGGTGGAATATGCAGAAGATTTTTAAACAGAGGATAAAGTTTTGTCCGCAACTTTTTTTGTTGGGAATAATTGCAGACGCTACAGTTGTGGACACCAAGCTGATGTTGAACTTAATTACGGCGGCAAGACTTTTGATAGGCCAATATTGGAAGAAAGAGGAACTGCCGACCATAGAAGAGTGGACTTTAAAGGTTTCCGACCTGGCAGAGATGGCGAAGATTTCGGCTTATTTGAAAGATCATTCGCAAGAACGCTATATTATGGAATGGAGAAAATGGATTGAGTTTATCCAGAACAAGTATAGGGTTAAGAAGTTTTATGTAGCATTCGAATAAGTCTTCTTTCGTTTTCTTTTCTTTTTTTTTTATTCTAGTTTTTTATATATATTTAATATTGTTAAGGTGTGTCTTATCCTATATAAGCTAGAGAGTGATGGATTTTAGAATTTATAGTTGTTAGTATATGGTTGTTTATGGTTGCCTTTTTATATATATATACCTTGTATTTAGCTCTGGGAAGTCGGGGGGGGGGTGGAGGGAGGGGGGGAGGGAGGGAGGTTGGGGGGAGGTAGGGGGGGAGCAGGGAGGGGGAAGGGGGGTTTCTTAAGGGAAAACTGTATTTTAAAACTTTTCAATAAAAAAAAAAACTTACATTGTTCATTACAAATCATTCTTATGATTTAGCAGTATAGTTTTCATCTTAACAAATCACCAATTGTTAGAAAAGATTTTTTTTTTTATTGAAAAGTTTTATCATACATTTTATCTTTGACAGTCCCCCCTACCCCTCCCCTATCCCTCCCTCCTTACCCCTCCCCCCCTCCCCACCCCCCCCCCCGACTTCCCAGAGCTGAGTACAAGGTATAAAAAACAAAAAAAAGAATCATAAACAACCATATGCTAACAACCATAGACTCTAAAATCTATCACTCTCTAGCTCAGGATAACTACGAACACTATTAATATAGAATATATAAAAAAAACAGAAAAAAAAAAGAAAGGAAGACTTATTCAAATACTACATGAAACTTCTTAGTCCCATATTTGTTCTGGATATACTCAATCCATTCCTCTTAACAGTTTAATAGCCTCCTTAGACTTCACAATCTCTAAATTCAAAATCAAAGCCTTTTCTTTTTCCTTTATTTCATTCTCCAATTCTTCCCTCCTAGCTTCCACAGCACATCTACGTTTATTGTTCATATATATCAACACCCCTCTCAAATAGGCCTTGCTAGCATCCCAAACCATATCCATAGAGGTGCCCTTATTCATATAAATTTCAAAAAAAAAACCCTTCATCCGCTGTTTACATTCTTCCACATTTCTCTGGTTTCTAAACAAATTCTCATTTACGCGCCACGAGCGCCTATCTCTATTCTCCTTATAAATCTCTAGCCAAACTAGGCTATGATCAGAAATAGTTCTTGCACATATCTTCACCTTCTTAATCCTTAAAAAAAAAGTCATTAGTCAACAAAATAAAATCGATCCTGAAAAAAGATTGATGTCTGTCAGAAAAAAAAAGTATAATCCTTTTCATGCGAATGTCTTTCACGCCAAATATCTCGCAGTTCCAAGTCATCCTTCATTTCAAAATAGGATTTAGACAGTCTAGCATGACTTGGGCCGCGCTTAAAAGCTCCAGCCTTGTCCATCTGTACATCCAAAACACCATTCCAATCCCCCATAAAAATAAAAATTTTATAATCCAACTAGGTAGACTTAGTTTTGCCAAGCTGGTGTCCCCTTTATAATCATTGAAATATTGCTTTAATAGCTCAGTTTTTGATGTTTGATGTAATTCTTTTTCCATTTCCATCTGGGTTAGGTAGAAAGTAGTAGCTAATGTTGTTATCGTTTGATCCTCAACATACTGTATTTGAAGGGCTTTGATATCTTCGATCTTAATGTTGCTTTCTTCAGGTGTTGTTGTTTTTTGAACTGTAAGTTTTGTAGTTAAAGTTGGAGTTTGGACTTCAAAGTTCTCTGTAGGCTGCATTTGTTGCTCCTTGAAGTCTCCTATTTTAGTGTTAATTTCCAGTTCTTCTATTTGTTTTTGGGTTGTCAGTTCATCATTTAAGGTCAAAGTTTGGTCTGGTGGCTTTGAGTTGTCAGGTTTATCATGCAATTTGGCTTTAATTTGCTCAGTTATAGCTAAGATTGTGTCCAATATCAATTTGTAGTTAAGTGGTGGGATATAGTCATCCATTTCGTTAGTGTTTACAGCTAAGTCTTCCATGGAGGCTATTTTAATAAGAGTCAGTAATTTTCCACCTCCAATGCTCCTAAAAGTTGTTTTCAGTGCCAGGTGTTCTCACACTTGTCTTTGAAAATAATATCAAGGACAGCTCTGTTATTCAGTCAGCTGTCAGAATAAGCAAAAGGTTTACTTGCAATTCCAAGTTTAGCCACAGGATGTCTTCAGTAGCATATAGAATAAGTTGTAAAATTCGTTTTTTTCAAATTAATATAAAGCTTTTGTATAATTAGTCCATTCTTTTTTCCTTAGTTCACATCTTAAACAGAAAATAGGGTAGTAGATCCCCACAAAATATGAGCTTTTTAATAGGTAGGAATGAGATTGCTTAGTTTCTTTGCTTAATCAGATGGTGTTTCCCCCCCCCCCTTTTCTTCGCTTTAAGGCTTAAAATATTATTTCCTCAAGTATACAAAAGCTGTTTTTTCAAAAAAAGGGGGGGGAGAAGAGGATTTTCAGAAAAGTCAGGCAGTTAGCGGATAAGAAAGGAGAGGTCTCACCCAAGTCCTCCAGATTGCTTCGCCATGCTAGATCAGGGGTGTCAAACTCAATTTCATTGAGGGCCGCATCAGCATTGCGGTTGCCCTCAGGGGTCCGGGTGGGTATGGCCAGGGTGGGTGTGGCCTACTGGGTGGGCATGGCTAGAGTGCGTATGGCCTACTGGGTGGGCGTGGCCAGCTCTACATCATTTGCATCAAGGGTGCCTATGAGGGCCTGGGCAGGAGTGGGACAGATCTGAGGGTCTCTGGCAGAAGGAGGGTCTCTGGGCCAGGGCCAAGGCAGTGGGGGGCCATTCCCTCACTGTTTCCAGGATGGCTTCGAGGGCCACATGAAACCACTTCGTGGGCCGGATCCGGCCCCCGGGCCTTGTGTTTGACATGTCTGTGCTAGATGGTGCTTTTGGCTTTTGGCAAGGAACGGCTTAATGATCGGCCATGTTGATGGCCGGTCTCTTCTTCGGGCCAAAAGGAGCTGCTCCAAATTCAAGCGGAGGGCTGCTGCCATTCCACGATCACAGGAGGGTCTCCTTGTGGTGGTCGCCCCTCCAGGGCAACTTTCGTCCCTTTTCAGGGTCCTCCAATGAAGAAAGATCAGATGGCAGGGAGGGAGCTCTCCCTGCACGTCCGAAAGCACCGCAAGTGCAAACCGGAAGCCCTGACAAAGCCCAGTTGCCTTTTGGAAAAGCATCTTTGGGACAACCATGATTTGGGTGACTGAAAATCTCCATAGACATTTACTAATCTTGAAGCAGCTTGAACGAGTGGAAAGAGTATTGAGCCCTGTGGCACTCCTCAGAGGAGCAGCTGTCGGCTGGACCTCTCACTCCATATCAACACTGATTGGGGCCAGCCTTGGAGAAAGGAGACAAAACTGCACTGCCCAGCCCCAAACCCCACAGCCATCCAAAAAGGATACCAAGATGGATGGTATTCAAGGCTGCTGAGAGATCAAGGAAAGTGTGGATGGTGGCACTGTCCCAATCCCACTCTTGCCAGAGATCATCAACAAGTGCAACCAATTCCATTTCTATCCCATAACCCTGACTGAAGGGGATCCATTTAGTGACCTCATTGCTTAACGATGGAGTTGCAGGTCCCAACTGTGATAACTAAATGAGTATTACCTGTACTGTGGAATATTGTATAATATCTGCAGTCTTTTCTGCATTATGTTTATGATATGGTGGTCATCCTCTTCTCCTCCTCTTTCCTTCCACCTTTCCCCAGCAATTATAGCCTTTTCCAGAGAGCAAGATCTTCACATAGTATCCCAAATAAGATCATTTGAACCTGATCATTTATGCCTCAAGAGAATTCTGGATTGATTTGTTGTTTGATGGTCCATCAGTTTGTTTTCTTGGTTGTCCATGCTATTCTCAGGAACCTTCTCCAAAACATCCATTTTCTAAATTGCACAGTCAGTCAAGCAGTGATCTAGATCATGTTAATTATTTGATTATTTCTACTGTTGTGAAACTCACCCTGGGCATTATGCTTTATTTTTTGTTGCACTATGGATTGTCACTGGTGCCAAGAATGAACCAAGAGTCTGCAACTGTTTTTCACTAGCCATTGTGTGAAAAGCTCTTGATCAGGGGTCTTCAAACGTGGCCCTTTTATGATCTGTGGACTTCAACTCCCAGAATTCCTCAGCCATCGTGCCTGGCTGAGGAATTCTGGGAGTTGAAGTCCACAAGTCATAAAAGGGCCAGGTTTGAAGACCCCCTACTCTTGACTGTGTGCCGAAAGCATCTGGATTTAACCCGTGACTCATTCACTTGCAGGTTAGTTTGGAATCCCTGCTGTTCCTGCAACCATGGAGAGCATGGCAGTTCTTGACTCTGTTGGTGTGGGAGACCTGGTGCTGTTGGAGCCTCTAACTGAAGACACATTGATGCAGAACTTGAAGAAACGCTTTGAACATCAAGAAATCTATGTAAGTGGGGATGGGGAGGGATACAGAGAATAACAGATCTGGGAACCTTTTCATTTTAGGGTCAAAAAGATTGGAACCTGCAAAGATCTGCTATGATACATGCAATCAAAGCAGCTACTTACGCCATCACAACCACCACTACTATCCTAGAAAGGGAAAAGAAAGAAAGAAAGAATGCAACCAGCACAAAGGGCCAAAAGATTTTCATAAATATCTTCATATGTTGATTATTATGCATTGCTGCAAAATGAAAAAAAAAATGCTATAAAAGGAAAGCAGGACATCTCAACAGGAAGATGACCCATGTATCTTCTGTTCCTTATTGTGGATGGACATCGTCCATCTGGCGTCCTCCTGGATTCACGGCTCAATTTCGAAGACCATATAGGAGCCGTGACCAGGGGGGCTTTTGCCCAGGTTCGCCTGGTGCGCCAGTTGCGTCCCTATCTGGACCGAGACGCCCTACGCACAGTTACTCATGCGCTTGTGACCTCCCGTTTGGACTACTGTAACGCTCTCTACATGGGGCTGCCCTTGAAGACCACTCGGAGGCTTCAACTGGTGCAGAATGCGGCCGCGCGAGTTGTAATGGGGGTTTCCCGATACTCCCATGTAACACCTCTACTCCGTGAGCTGCATTGGCTTCCGGTTGCCCTCCGGGTGAAATTCAAGGTGCTGGTTATCACCTATAAAGCCCTACATGGCCTGGGTCCGGGATATCTGAGGGAACACCTGCTGCCGGCATCAAATGCCCTTCGCCCAGTGCGCTCCCACAGGGAGGGTCTGCTCAGGGTCCCGCCGGTAAGAGACTGCCGGCGGGTGACACCCAGGGATAGGGCCTTCTCGGTGGGAGCGCCTGCCCTCTGGAACCAGCTGCCGGTGGAGCTGAGAACTGCCCCCGACCTTCGATCATTCCGCCGGGGCCTGAAGACCTGGCTCTTCGAGCTCTCGGGCCCAGACTGAGGAGGAATTTTTAATTTGGGGTTCTTTTTAACTGACTACAGGGTTAATTTAATATTTTTTAATTTGGTTCTTAATTTTTGTATTTTGGATTTTTAATTCCCTGTAAACCGCCCTGAGTCCTCAGGGAATAGGGCGGTATATAAATATAACTAAATAAATAAATAAAAATAAATAAAATCTTCCTCTGATTAAACCAGGCCATTCTTCAGATGGAGGAAATCTTCCATTTTGAGAGCAGCCACCTCTCAAAATTGAAATGATAATGATGATAATGATGATGATGATGATGATATTTTGGTCGCATATTCAGCCAGGTATTTAGACTGGTTTGAGCAAGAAGGGGACGACAGAGAATGAGGTGGATGGATGGAGTCACTGAAGCAGTAGGCGTGAGCTTAAATGGACTCCAGAAGATGGTAGTGGACAGGAAGGCCTGGAGGAACATTGTCCATAGGGTCACGATGGGTCGGACACAACTTCGCAACTAACAACAACAACATCTATCTACTGAATCCTTCCCAAGACTTGGGATAGGCAGATATTTTGTTAGATGCTGTTAAAGATAAAGTTGCCTTCTGCAATTGATGGGTGTTGATTTTGTCAATGCTGATGGTGTTGAAATGGTGCTTCAAAAGTCTTGGGATTGCATCCAAGGTGATCCTTACAATATTCTTAGATTTCTATCCTGCCTTTTCTAGATATAACTCAAGATAGTGAATATATCCAATGTTCCTGTCTCCTATTTTCCCCACAGCCACAACCTTTGATGTGGGCTGGGCTGAGAGAGAACCCCAAATCACCCAACCAATTTTCATGCCTAAGGGAAGCTTACAAGTCACCATCTCCTGGTTCCCAAACCAGCACTTTCACCACTGCACAAAATTAGCTTTTGTGCACAGTCTATTCAGAAGTACCTCGGCATTGTGTGTTCAACCTAGGAAACATTAATGGGGTTATGACCTAATAATATTTGTATTTTTCATGGTCTCTTGTTTATTAATAAATTCTGCTTTGAAAGCCAAGAGAATACAATGCATAGTCAGCAGAGAAGAACTAATAGTAATGCAAAAATTAATGGAAACTTTCAAGTTAACTTGCTTGTACCTCCTAAGTATTAATAATTTGTTCCTTGTAGCCTTGCCATTTGTTCGTATACAGAGTACACAAATATTTAATAAGGGATTTGAAATAAAGAGGGCCCAACCCACAGGAGTTTATTCCTTTCATCCATTACATTACATCCAGATTTAACTGTGCTTAGCACAGGAGATCATTGGGGGAGGGGGGGACTGAATCTAATTGCCGCATTTCATTCATGGCAGGTAGCAGCACCCAGCCAAGCTTTGTTGATCTCAAAAAACAAACAAACCCCAAAGCAAACAACAACAACAACAACAACCCCACAATAGTAACCAGAGTGTGACTTGACTCATACTTGGATGGGAGACCACCCGATTAGACTGGGAAATTGGGGGATTAAATCTCAGAAAGGGACCTGGGCAAAACAGTTGCATACTCTTGCAGAAAAAAATATTTTGTCTATAGGACTAGAAGACCTCCAAGGTCCCTTCCAGCTTTATTCTATTCTATTCTATTCTATTCTATTCTATTCTATTCTATTCTATTCTATTCTATTCTATTCTATTCTATTCTATTCTATTCTATTCTATTCTATTCTATCCTATCCTATCCTATCCTATCCTATCCTATCCTATCCTATCCTATCCTATCCTATCCTATTCTATTCTATTCTATTCTATTCTATTCCATTCCATTCCATTCCATTCCATTCCATTCCATTCCATTCCATTCCATTCTCTATCCTATCCTATCCTATCCTATCCTATATTATCCTATCCTATCCTATCCTATCCTATCCTATCCTATCCTATCCTATCCTATCCTATTCTATTCTATTCTATTCTATTCTATTCTATTCTATTCTATTCTATTCTATTCTATTCTATTCTATTCTATTCTATTCTATTCTATTCTATTCTATTCTATTCTATCAAGGGTTGAGCTTGATTCAAGTAGTTTGCTTTAGATTGGAATCTTTGCTTTTTACCAGATGAAATAATCCTCTCTTTAAAGTCTTCCTGTGTTTATTTTTTTCCTTAGCATAACAAAAGTTGGAATAGCTGCACAGTGTCCATTGATCGAGTAGCATGAGAATTTATTCTTCTAGAATCACGACTTACTGTATCAGACAAGATGGAGTGGAGGGAAGATGGGGGAAGTGAAGGAGCTGGGGGAAAAGGCAATAAGGGAAAGGCTTGTTAAATAGGGCAAATTCTGAAGCCAAGAAAGACATGCTGAATTTCATATTGTTCCTCACTTATAGACAGAAATCTTGACAGACTAAAGCAAACTGCTTGTATCATTAAAAACATATTCTGAGAACTTAGAGGAGGAGCTGACTTGATCCTTTTTTCTCCCAACCAAACTATCTAAACGTTTGCTGTCTCTTGCTTCTCTGAAATGCAGTCTCTCCCTCCTCGGGCTCCAGATTATAAGCAAGTGTCCCACTTAATCAGATTCCTCCACTATAGTACAGGTAGTCCTTGACTTACAACCACAACTGAACCCAAAATTTCCATTGCTAAGTTGTTAAGTGAGTTTTGCCCCATTTTTACGACCTTTCTTGCCAAGGTTGTTAAGTGAATCACTGCATTTGTTAGAGTAGCATGGGTTGTTAAGTAGATCTGGCTTCCCCATTGATTTTGCTGGTCAGAGAGTCGTAGAAGGTGATCACGTAACCCTGAGGCACTGCAACAGCGAGCAAAACTGGTGAGCAAAGAGACCATGCCTCCTAATTCTCCGGTCCTCCTGAACCAGAGTAGGAAATAGAAATAGAAGCAGATGGCAGTGGTGAACTGAAGGGGCAGGTCCAACCTTTGACTCTTTCTCCTACAGCCTGAGCACTGCCATCTTGCTAATGTGAACAACCTATTTCTGCCTTACAGACCTACATTGGGAACGTGGTGATCTCACTAAACCCATACCAGCCACTGCCCATTTACTCAGCAAAAATAGTGGAGGAGTATAGGAACTGCAACTTCTTCGCTGTCAAACCTCACATGTAAGTGAGATGCTAATGGGGTGGGAATTATCAAACCCAGTAACTCTCAGGAATGGATTCCAGGGGGGGGGGAGAGAGAGAGAGAGAGAGAGAGAGAGAGAGAGAGAGAGAGAGAGAAGGAGGGAGGGAGGGAGGGAGGGGGAGAGAGAGAGAGGGAGGGAGGGAGGGAGGGAGAGAGAGGGAGGGAGGGAGGGAGGGAGGGAGGGAGAGAGAGAGAGAGAGAGAGAGAGAGAGAGAGAGAGAGAGAGAGAGAGAGAGAGAGAGAGAGAGAGAGAGAGAGAGAGAGAGAGAGAGAGAGAGAGAGAGAAGGCAGTCCTGGGGGAATCCAAAGCAACAACTCTCCTCACTCTTCTCCCTGTGTTTGCCCAGTTATGCCATTGCTGATGATGCTTACCACTCATTGAAGGATCAAGACAAAGATCAATGCATCCTTATCACTGGTGAGAGTGGGGCCGGCAAAACAGGTGAGTGAGGATTCCTGGGTTTCTTAAGAAGGGCATAGAGAAAAGAAAGCATTGACAAAAGGCAACTCTTAGCCAAGCTTGGTGGAGCTTGGAAGGGACAGGAGAAAACCAGGGGTGGGGTCTCCCATGCTTTGAGTTGATCACTGCAAGGATAGCTAAGGAATGCAACTGGAGACACCAAAAAAGCTTTGGAAAGTCTTCAAAGCAAGAGGATTCATTGTGCAGCCATCTTATCCCATTCTTATCCTGTTGTCTGTGGCGGGGGGAGGATGTTCTGATAACTTTGCCTAACATTTGCAATTCTGCTTCTTCTGTCCTTTTTCTTGCTAGTGTTAGGAGCTGTGTATATGAGGCACTCAGAGATGAGCAGGGATCAATACATTTTTCAAACGTAATCTAAATAGCATGGGAACGGACCACTCTTGCAGTGGTCTCTTTAAATAAATAAATACATCTTAATATGAGCTTTCTCAAATCAATGAAGCAGAATATAGAAGCAGGAGGGGGAATGCAGGGGCAAAGTGGTTCATTAGAATTAGTTTAGTAGCACCGCCAGATGTCTATAAATTTAAGCAATTTAAGCAAACTTCCACAGCCTGAGTTGTATTGAGCTAGAATACTCCTCATACCAGTCAGCAAAATCCTATTGGCTCCCTTCCTTAGGATGATACAAGTAGCAGTACGACCAATTTGAGACTATCAGGCTGGAGAGAGTTCGTCTAGTCTAGTGATAGATACTGCTTCGGTGGCAAATTACATGCAAATCATTCCTCCATGAGGAATATATTCCTGATTGCATGGCGTGATATAATACATTTGCCCTCTCTCCTTCCTAAATATCATAAACCAGATGCCTACAAATAATTCAGAAGGAAGTTCTAAATGCATTCTATAATCACAAGGAGGAATTTCTTCACGTCTATGGAGATTCTCAGTCATCCAGGCCATAGCAGCCCTCGCCAGTGCCAAAGCACCCCCTTCCAACCTTATAATCCAAGAAAGGAGAGCAGTGACATCCCTAGGAAGAGACCCAAATATCACTATCTTGGCCAGCTGATAAAGGAAGATGCATAGTCATCCTGAACCCAGATGATTATTGGGGAATAGTCATCTAATGTACATTGGGGAAACTAAACAACCATTTTATAAATGCATGGCATAACACAGGAGAACAAACCCATCAGGACAAGATTCAGCAGTCCATCTGCATTTAAAAGACAAAGGCCACTCTTTCAAAGACAGCAAAGTTCACATTTTGGACAGAGAGGGCTGCTGGTTTGAAAGAGGGGTCAAAGAGGCCATCTATGTCAAAGCTGAACAGCCCTCTCTCAACAGAGGGGGGGAGAGATACGACATCACCTATCTACAATCTACAACACAGTCCTTTCAGCAGTTCCAAGTAGGCTCTGCACCCATTTGCACTACTCAGGTGATCCTGAGGACACAGATAAACCTCCTGGTGGCATCAATGACTCTCTAAAGGAATGCAAACGACCAGCTGTCTGCAAGGAGTATGCATTCTTCCATTCCCCACTCTCCAGTCAGAGCTGAAGAAGGTTCTTGGATGAGAAGAGAAACATCTTCAAAGGAAAAAAAACAAATCAAGAAAGTCCAGTTTCCTTGTGGAAAAGGATCTTTGGAGAATTTCCTCATGATTTAAGAGGGCTTAAGCAGTGGGACAGCCTGTCCCAAACTGTAGTCTCTTTTCAGAGGTGTTAAATGTTCTCTGGGACTTGATAGCCACCTACATTAGGGATTGTTTAGTAGTGGATTCCTACTGAGGATTGGCCAGGATTATGGGAGTTGGCCAGGATTATGTATGCCCCTTCCCCCTTTTTTTGTCCCTTTCAGACAGTCATGGTGACTACCTGGATGAGTCCCTGAACTATTTTTTGGCAGTGACATGCACTTGCCTGATTTTTGGGGCTAAGAGTGACCCAGCTGGCCATATGCCTAGGGAAGGACTAGATCTCATTGCCTTCTGGTTTCTAGACTTATCCACCACACCAAAACTGGGTCTTTTTAAAATATCCCTACCAAATCCTGTACTCTCTTCCTGATTCTATGCTGATCACACTTTTTCTTCATTAGAGGCCAGCAAGTTAGTCATGTCCTATGTGGCAGCTGTATGTGGAAAAGGGGAGGAGGTGAATCGTGTTAAGGAACAGCTGCTACAGTCAAATCCTGTCCTGGAAGGTATGTACTTGCAGCCTTTGTAAGGGATGGGAAAGGGAGGGGTCGATTCTATAAGAGCTGATCAGTACTTATAGGCATTCACTGGACAATTATGTATATTATAACATTTCCCCATAATGCAAAAACAGTATTTTGCTGCTGAGAAAGTGCAGATCTCCCAGTTGAGCATCTACAGTGCATTTGCAGTGTTTATAAGGAGTGGTTGTTTGAGTTTTTATTCACAGCTTAGTCAAAGAACTCAGCTCCTGAACTGGCAAAAAATATATACCAGTACTGTATAAAATTTGCTGCTCGTACCGTCAATCCCTAACTTACCACTGGCATGATTTATAAGACAAAGCTCCTTAAATGGGGAATGGCCCAGAGCTTGCAATGCCACGGTGGTGTACTGGAACAAACTATAATGTCCCGTCAGGAAATTTAAGGGCACCTGGGATGACCTC
Organism: Vipera berus; assembly: GCF_964194415.1. Taxonomy (NCBI): domain Eukaryota; kingdom Metazoa; phylum Chordata; class Lepidosauria; order Squamata; family Viperidae; genus Vipera; species Vipera berus. Next base: position 140,610,633 of record NC_138203.1, on the reverse strand, counting down.
ACTGCAGCTGCACCAAAAACACTTAGATGGTTAGTTTCCTTAGATATCAAGCTGTGACATCTATCCCATTACAATTATATGGCTCCGTATTATGATTATTTTATTATGGTTTTATCTTAATTCAATATATATTATCTCCTATATTGTACAGTATTGTCCAATATCATATAGATAGATAGATAGATAGATAGATAGATAGATAGATAGATAGATAGATAGATAGATATAGATATAGATATAGATATAGATATATAGATATATAGATATATAGATATATATAAGGTAAAGGTAAAGGTTCCCCCGCACAGGCGTGCTAGTCGTTTCCGACTCTAGGGGCCGGTGCTCATCTCCGTTTCAAAGCCGAAGAGCCAGCGCTTGTCCGAGGACATCTCCGTGGTCATGTGGCCGGCATGACTAGACGCCAAAGGCGCACGGAACGCTGTTACCTTCCCACCGTAGTGGTCCCTATTTTTCTACTTGCATTTTTACGTGCTTTCAAACTGCTAGGTTGGCAGAAGCTGGGACGAGTAACAGGCGCTCACTCTGTTACGCGGCACTCGGGATTCGACCCGCCAAACTGCCGACCTTCTGATCGACAAACTCAGCGTCCTAACCCACTGAGCCACCGCGTCCCTTATAGATATATATATATATATATATATATATAGATATAGAGATATATAGAGATATAGAGATATATAGAGATATAGAGATATAGAGATATATATAGATATATATATTTCTAAAGCTGCTCACTCATAGAAGGCTCTGGGCTAAGAAGGATTAAAAACAAGTTTAAAAGAAATTCCCTTCACTTTTTTTGTGTTTTGTTTTTACAATCCTGGGAGCACTGGGATATTTATATAGTTCCTTTACAATAAGAAAGACTGAAAGACTCCCCCCCCCAGCTCCTTCCAGAATGAGACAATTTGCCACAGCCAACTCACTGTGGCCAACTTGCCGTGGCCATCTTGCCAACAAACATGTTGCAGCCAATGAACAAGTTGAGGATACTTCTAGAAAAGTTGGGAAAAGTCAGTTCACCTCAGCCAACTTGCTGTGGCCATCTCATCACAGGACAGCTCACCGTGACCAACTCACCATGGGACAACTCATCATGGAAAATTCCATTTTTATCAATGGAAATAATGTCAAAGAAACAGTGGCAAATAACACTTATCGCATTGAGTTATCCTGCGTGGAATTGTCTGTGGTGAGTTTTCCCACAGCAAATTGGCTGTAGTGAGTTGTCCTGTGGTGAGATGGCCCTGGCAAGTTGGCTGTGGCGAACTGACCTTTTCCAACTTTTCCTGAAGTATCGTGAACCTGTTGGTTGGTGTTCTCCCCTGTGCTCATTGGCTATAATGGTGGCCTAATACATATGGAGGCACCAAGTGGCGAAAAACTGATGCACTGATAGTTGTTTTTCCTATTGTTGGCCTATATTTTACCAGGGTTCTCCAAAATGTTCAATATTGACTCCAACTGTCAAAGGGCCTCTTCATTGTTGTTATTGTTCTTATTCATACTACTATTAATTAAAGCAATATTTATTAAATTATTTTCGTATAATGAATGTTTGGGAGTCAATGAACAATCTGAAACTTAATAAAAGAGTCAATGAGATGAGCATTTGGTCTATATTTACCAGTATATTGCCTCCCTTATCTTACCCCAAGGCTTTATAACGCCATGATAAAACAGATAGGCTAGCCTACAAGATTATTCCTAGGGAAAAGTGCAGTTTATTTTCTCTTCTTTCAGCCTTTGGGAATGCCAAAACCATCCGCAATGACAACTCCTCCCGATTTGTAAGTACTTGATGGAGAATTACTACTGAGTGGATCTAGCACAGCTTCTACTATTTCTTAGAAGATATGCATAATTGTAGATCTAGATTTGGGAGCAAGTCTAGATTTATAGTCTTTTTCCAAATCCTGGTTCCTGCATCACAATTCTGCAACTTGAGTAGTGCATAAAGAAAAATTGAATGATCCAACCTGCATAAATGATAAGGGTCAATTAAATGTTCTGCATAATTTTTTCTTCTGCCCATCACAGAAGGAAGTAGATTTATAACGCCTTATCTTTTTACTTTTAGGAACAGTGTAACTGCTTTTTTATTCTCTTTTTTCCCCTGTGTCACACATGAGCTTACTTGGACTTTTCCAGATACACAATTCTATTTTTGCTGTTTTGAAGGCCAAAATATTTTTTAAGAAGATTAGAATTATCTAGAATTAGAATTGTGACCCAATTTATACAACTCAATCACACTTAACATTTACTTTCAGATGAGCCGAGTGGATGATGTAAGCACTTTCTGGAATCTACCAAAATAATTCTTGTGTAGAGCAACATTTCATTGTTGTGTTCTACAGTCAGCCCCCCATATAAAACATAATGAAATTGTCCTGTGAAATGGTTCTTACGGAAATAAAAAAAACCAGATTGTTTAAATGCATTTCTAACTGGATATGTTATAGCTCATGAAAATATGTAACAATAGATTTGGGGTTTTACTGATTATATTGACTTGTTGTTATAGAAATGGCTAGTTTATGCTATTATAGAAAAGTAAAAAGTTGAAGTTCGATGCTAATGCCTTATTTTACTGCAACAGAGGGAGTTGGATGTCAGTGCCTTTTTTTTTCTCCTCCCCCTCCCACATTTTTCTTTTTCCCTTCTCCTTACCTTTGTTTTCTACTACTTGCTTTTGTATTTTTGTGTTTTATACTATAGGTTAATAAAAATAAATATACAAGACAATACATCTCAACATTTGCAAAATTGCATTGCAGTAATAAGGCTTTAGAGCAGGCATGTCAAACTGCCGGCCCACAGGCCAGATGCACCATACTAAAACCACACCCACTCCATTGCCAGCAATGGGGAAAAAGTCGCAATACGTCGCACGACGTCACATGTCATTGGGAGTTTGACATGCCTGCTTTAGAGCAAAGAAGGAAGGGAGAATTATTTTAAGTCCCACTCATGCCAATTCTCTAATGTAGATCCCACACGTAACTTTTACTTGCTGCATATCACATGTAATTTGACCTTAGTTACTGACTTCAGACAATTTCCAGAAGAGTAAATACGTCAATCCATTGCAACAAAAACCAACAGTCTTGTGACATCTTAAAAACTAATCTGTTCAGAGCTTTAAAGTAGGAAAGTCTTTCAATCAAGATCAATTCCTGCTGAGTTCATCGACACAACCAGGCAACAGTACAGAAATGGGCTGCTATTGTCTTTTGCAGAACGCTGGACTGACTACAGTCTAGTCCTGGTTATCTCCCATGCAAGCAGACTTGGCTTGGCTTCCAACCTCAAACAAGATAATTCAGGTGCTGCCACCTGCTGAGGCATTTCTTGTTCACATGTAATAAGTAGATTAGTTTTTCAAATACTACAAGACTCGTCTGTTTTCAGAGAGTTAAGTTTTAAATGCACCAAGCTACATGTCTTGAATTAGCTCAGAGCAAACAAAGGGCAGGGAAACCATCATATCTATTAGGGATTCGAGGCTTCTCATTTGGGTCCAAATGTGCCCCTCTGTTTCTTTTTCTCTCCAGGGCAAATACATGGATATTGAGTTTGACTTCAAAGGTGATCCTCTAGGTGGTGTCATTAGCAATTGTGAGTATGATCTTCCAGATCTTTTCAACAGAAGGGGTTGTTATTGTTGTTAGCTGCGAAGTCGTGTCCGACCCATCGCGACCCCATGGACAAAGTTCCTCCAGGCCTTCCTGTCCTCTACCATCTTCTGGAGTCCCTTTAAGCTCACACCTACTGCTTCAGTGACTCCATCCAGCCACCTCATTCTCTGTCATCCCCTTCTTCTCTTGCCCTCAATCTTTCCCAGCATGAGGCTCTTCTCCAGTGAGTCCTTCCTTCTCATTAGGTGGCCAAAGGATTTGAGTTTCAGCTTCAGGATCTGGCCTTCTAAAGAGCAGTCAGGGTTGATCTCCTCTAGGACTGACCGGTTTGAATGCCTTGCAGTCCAAGGAACTCGCAGGAGTCTTCTCCAGCACCACAGCTAAAACTCGAGTCCATAAAGAAGAATCAGACTTGTGCTATTTACCATACAGGTAGCCTTTGACTTATGACCATTCATTTAACAACCATTCAAAGCTACAAGGGTACTGGGAAAAGTCACTTATAACCCGTCCTTGCATTTATAACTATTGCAGCATACCTGTAGTCACATGATCAAAAGTTGGGCGCTTGACAACCACCAAATGTTGAAGCATCCCTGGATTCCTTTATGAACTTCCCAGCTTCTGGCCAAAATCAAGGGGGAAGCCAGATTTGCTTAACAACCATGTGACTTGCATAAAAACTGAGGGGAGAAAGTTTGTAAAATCGGTCCTGACCCAGCTAACAACCCCATCACTTGGCAACAGACTTTTTTTTTAGCCCGAGTTGAGGTCATAAGTCAAGGGATACCACTAGCAGAGGAAGTCTTTGCTAATAGGAGATAAGGATATAAACTATCAATGATATCTGTATGTATTTTTTAAATGGAGAGCAGCCACCTCCACACAAAGGTTTTGTGCCAAACTAGCTTCAGACCTAGTTATTGTTTCTGGGCTCATTCTGCTATGGTTTATTGAACCCTGGAGCAAAGTTGCTTTTTTTTTCTTTGAAATTCTGAAGGTGCTATTACCTAATGGGGCATATATTCGATTGCCAGCCAATAACAGGAATTCTGTGTCATTACAGCAGAGGCTGACCTCCAGATTTGCCAAATGGCAATTGGCAACATTCCTTATCCCTGGTCTAGAAGCTGGAAATGTAGAAATAAAGTTTAGCAACATCTGGAGGTCCACAGCTTTTCTAATCCTGTGCTTATTTACTTATTTAAATAATTTCTATGTCTGCCCATCTCACAGAAGCAGAATAACAGGGACCTTGGAGGTCTTCTAATCCAACCCCTTGCTCGAGCAGGGGAGCCTATCCCATTTCAGACAAATGGCTGCCCAGTCTTTCCTTAAAAGCCTCCAGTGTTGGAGCACCCGCAACTTCTGAAGGCAAGCCGTTCCACTGGTTTATTGTTCTCATTGTCAGGAAATTTCTTTTTAATTCTAGGTTGCTGCTCTCCTCGGTTAGTTTCTAACCATTGCTTTTTTTTTGCCTTCTGGTGCTTTAGAAAACAGGTTGACCCCCTTGTCTTTACGGCAACCCCTCAAACATTGGAACATTGCTATCATGTCACAACTCTGAACAGCATACAGAGGTTAAAAAAAAAACACAACACAAAATCTGTAGCATCCAAGGTTAAAACAGTAAATCTTAAACACACACAAAAAAACAAACCACCACATCAACAACAGCAGAGCCTACTTAATCTCCTGGCCCAGACGCCTGTATTGCAGTGATCACAGAGTAATAACAGCATGAACGAATCAAGCAGGAAAGGGGGGCAGAGTAGATAATGAACTTGAGACTGCCATGATCTTCCTTGGCTGATAGAGGACATGTTCTAGCCATATTCTAGAGGGAACAACTTGGCCTCAAATTCTCCCAACTCTTGCCCACGTGTTTTCATTTTCTCATTCTTGTCCTGCATTTACTTGCAGACCTGCTGGAGAAATCCCGAGTCGTGCATCATGTGAAAGGCGAGAGAAACTTCCACATCTTCTACCAACTCCTATCTGGAGGCTCAGACCACTTGCTCAGTATGTCTTTCACACTTGAGATCTCTGTGACTTGGATGAGAGAGAGAGGGAGGGAGGGACACAAGGTGGTGGGGATTGAAATAAGGGGAATGCAGGAACAATCTATTGCTGGAATTTGGAAAACTCATTTCAGGAAATGTTGAATCTTCTCAACTCATTGAGGCATGGCTAGCCAAAGATGCTAAACCAATGGTTCTCGAGCTTTCCTTCACCACGGACCTCTTTAAATACCTTTTTTTTTGGCCATGGATTATGGCCATGGACCCCCAAGACTTAACTCATGATTTAAATCATAACATTTCTTCAAGTCTTCATGGACCCCCTGTGATGACATTGCAGTCCCCCAGGGGTCTGTGGACCACAGGTTGAGAGCCACTGTGCTAAACCATTTCTTCCCAGCAGATGGGAAGACATAGAACAGCAGTAACCAGAGCAGCATTCCCATCCAGGTACATTGTACCAAAATCTCCATCATATTTCCCCACCAGCATGCTAATTGGCCATGGTAGTTATAGTCTAATACAGCTAGAAGATATCAGATTATGGTAAATGGAGTTATGCAAGTCTGTTCTTTTGACCCAAGATACCAGGTCACATTAAAGGCAAGATATGGAACGTCTACTTTAGGTTGAAGCTGATTGGCACATGAGAGCTGAAATGACATTAGAGGTAGCTCTCAACTGACAACCACAACTGAGCCCAAATTTTCTGTTGCTAAGTGAGAGATTTGTTAAGTTAGTTTTGCCCCATTTTACAACCTTTCTTGCCAGAGTGTCTTAAGTGACTCACTGCAGTTGTTAAGTTAGTCATGTGGTTGTTCAGTGAATCAGGCTTCCCCATTGATTTTGCTTGTCAGAAGGTCAAAACAGGTGATCACATGACCTCCCCCCCAGGACACTACAACCATCGTAAATATGAGTTAGTTGCCCAGCGTCTGAATTTTGATCACCTGACCCTGGGGATGCTGCAACAGTTGTAAGTATGCGAAATGGTCATAAGTCACTTTTTAGTGCCTTTTTTTACTAACTTTGAACGGTCACTAAATGAACTGTTATAAGTTGAGGACTACGTGCATAGCATCTGAAGAAAAAAAAATCTTGACTGGAGGGAGCACTACTCAGGACTCCGTTCCCACAATTCCTTCTCTTCAACAGAACAGCTGAAACTGGAAAGAAAATTCAGCCTTTATAACTACCTCAACAAGGAGGCTGCAAGCCTGCAGGGCATTGATGATGCAGCCAACTTCAAAGTTGTTCAGGTATGTGTTATGTTATACTCTTTGTGCAATGCATAATATAAGCCTGGAGCAAAAGAAGTCCTATGCATATACTGTTTCCCCAAAAGTAAGCCCTACCCCAAATATAAGCTCTAGCTTGATTTTTTGGGGTGGGCCTAATATAAGCCCTACCCCAAAAATGAGTCCTAGTTTGGGGGCGAGGCACGCACCTAAAAATCAAGCTAGGGAAGGGGTGGGGTGTGTGGATCTGCCCCATGTGCCCCGCACCCACTTACATTGCAGCCGGGCCTCTCCTCGCTGTCCCACTTCTTCTGCGGTGTCTTCTGCAGCCAGGCCTGCATTTCACAGTCAGAGACCTTTCCAAGAAGGCCACTGCAGCCGAAAATTGAGCTATGGATTCAATCCATAGCTCAGTTCTGCAAGAGATCTGCAGCTGAGGACTGAGCTATGGATTGAATCCATAGCTCAGTACTCATCTGCAGAGGCCTTCTGGAAAGGCTTGACTGCAAAATGCAGCCTGGAATGCAGCATGAAGCTGCTCCTTTGGCCCAAGAAGAAATGGGCCGGCTAGGTGGGGCTGTTGGTGCCGGAGGGGAGTAAGACAACCCCTTCCCCCAAAAAAATAAGACGTGCCTCTTTGGGAGGCAAATAAAATAAAATAAAATAAGACCCGGTCTTATTTTGGGGAAAACACGGATATTAACAGCTAGTAATTATCCAAAGTTGGACTCCTGCATTGCCAAAACTGCACTAACCCCCACAAAAGAGGGAGTCACCAGCCAGCTGGTGAAATAATGATCTTTGGAACTGCAAAACAACATGAAAGAAAATTAAGGGAGGAATAACCCTCCACAAAACAAAGCAACTAGTCTCACGACCTTTTGAATGCTATGCAGCTGAGCAATCTAAATGTGTTGTTTTCATGGGGCCCTCGGGCATTCCCTGAAAATGCCACTTGACTTCCTATCTCAGTGCTATTATGCACATACAGCTTTACTTGGATGCAGAGGGAGGTGAGTTGTGCTCTTTCTGAGGTTCATGCTCTTCCCTGGAACTTCTGTAATGTTAGGATGCCATGCGAGCCATTGGATTCACACCCTCAGAGATGACAGAGGTGCTGGAGGTGACAGCAGTCATCCTCAAGCTGGGCAATGTGCAATTTGGAGAGCAATTTCAAGCTGGCGGGACACAAGCATGTGTTATCCAGAGTGACAAAGGTAAGTAGGAGAGAAGGATCATCTGCAGGGCTACGTAAGAACTTGATGGCATCTGTTGAAAACAGTTCCTTCATGATCATTGGCCTTTGTTGTTCTGTTGCCTTAACAATCTCATCCCTGGGCATACTACACAGAGAAGCCAGGTCATCGTCATGGCTTTACCTTGAAAATAGCTTTGCATCAGAAGCTGCACAAACATCAGCTGCCTTGTGGAAAAAAGCCAATAATGTAAGTCTGTTAGGAAGGCCATTTGTATTCTTCAGATCAATTGTCCCTGTTCTTCTACTTAAAGCCAAAGAACTACATCTCCTTTCCCTTCTTTATAATTGGACTAAGTAATAGATGCCGTCCATTTTTTTTATTGAAAAGTTTTACAATACATTTTTGAATACAAAAAACCCCTCCTCCCCCTCCCCTCTCCCCAACCCCCCTCCCCTCCCCTCCCCCCTCCCCAGAGCTGAATACAGGGTATAATAATACAAACAAACATAATCTAAAATATGCTAACAACAATAATAAAACATTAAATTCTATCACACTTTAACTCTCCATAGTCAAAATATTAATAAAATAACTAGGTAAGGTAAAGGTAAAGGTTCCCCCGCACATGCGTGCTAGTCGTTTCCAACTCTAGGGGCCGGTGCTCATCTCCGTTTCATAGCCCAACTACTAACTAATTATACGTCATAAAAACCCGCTACTTATTCAAATGCTAAATGATACTTTTTAGTCCCATATTTATTCTGAATATATTCAATCCATCTACTCCATTCCACAATGTATCTCTGTTGCGATTGATCTTTCAAATATGCTGAAATCTTTGCCATTTCCGCCAAGTTAGAAACTTTCAAAGTCCACTCTTCTATAGTCGGCAATTCTTCCTTCTTCCAATATTGTGCTACTAAAAGTCTCGCTGCCGTAATTAAATTCAACATCAACTTTGTATCTATAACAGTAGTATCTGTAATAATACCCAATAAAAACAATTGCGGAGAAAACTTTATCCTTTTCTTAAATATCTTTTGCATATTCCACCAAATTTTAATCCAAAAAGCTTTAACCTTTTTACAAGTCCACCATATATGAAAATACGTTGCATCCTCACAACCACACCTCCAACATTTGGGTTGGCAGTTCGGATACATACTTGCTAATTTTTTAGGGTCTAAGTGCCACCTATAAAACATTTTATAAAAATTCTCTCTTAAATTTTGGGCCTGTGTAAATTTTACATTTCTAACCCAAATCTTTTCCCAAGTGTCCATTGTTATAACTTCTTGAAAATTCTGGGCCCACTTTATCATACAATCTTTAACAAGTTCCATTTCTGAATCAATTTCTATCAATGCATTATATATCCTTTTTATATGTGCTTGACCTTGATCTCTAATTTGTTTTACCAAATTTACATCAATCATCGAGAAACCAACTTTCTGGTCCTCTTTCCATCTTGCCTGTAATTGCCCATACTGGAACCAAGTTTGTACAATCTTTTCTTCTTTTAAAATATTATATGGCTTTAATTGCCATACATTCCTTTCTAAACTTAAAATTTCCTTATATGTAGTCTCATCATGTTTAAATCCCACATTTATATTTTCTATTGCATGTTTAGGTGCCGTCCATTTTTGAGTTTCTCCAGCCTTGCCTCCAGCAGTCAGTAAAGTAGAGATGAAGCCAGAGAAACCTGCAACAGTTTGCTGTTGGTATATCAGATAATGCCTGTAGGAGATGACCAGGCTGAGCCCAAGGGAGGGGTCAAACACATAAGTCACAAGTCCCTGCGTGCCCGCAAGAGATCTAAGTCCAGCCTGCCTTGAATGCCTTTCTTAACTGCCGCTCATTTCCCTTGACTGTTGGTAGCTCAGATTTTTGTAGAGAGCTTAATCTTGCAATAAATCTTTATACCCATTTGAACTCCCTGAATCTCCTGATTTCCCGGGCACTTGACAATGTCTGAGTTTCTGTGGTGCACTTAAACTGCGTCAGTTACAGACCCACTAGCTGCACTAAGATGACATATGTTTTAACTGTTCTGAGAAATTAGTTATATGGCTTAGGGCAGGGGTCCCCAACCCCCGGTCTGTGGACAAGCGCCGGTCCACAGCATGCCAGAAACTGGTCCATGCAAACAAGTGAAGCCCCATCCGCAGGATGCAGGCAGCACGCAAAACCATGCCCCTTCCCATCCACAAAAAAACCTCTCTCCACGCAACCTGTCCCTGGTGCCCGAAAGGTTAGGGACCTCTGGCTTAGGGTACTGTGATATACCCACCTCATTTAGGTGGGAAGTGATCCTTGCTGGTCATACCAATCACAAACTCAAGCCATGCTCATGACGATTTCAAACCTTCCTTGCCAGTGACTCACAATTGCATGTACTGTTTCCTCCGTATTCTACTTCTACAGTGGTACGAGAGATCTGTCAGCTGATTCAACTGGATGAAACAGTACTAGAGCAAGCTTTGTCTTCTCGGACAGTGGAAGCCCATCAGGATAAGGTGGTGACATCCCTGAATGTCTCACAAGTGAGTGTTGGGCAGGTTTTTGTACATGAGATCTCTGAAATATTGCTGGTGCCCAAGCAGAAGTGTTAGCTGGAATAATTCTGTTAGTTGTGATCATTCTGCTCCATGCTGAAAAGTGTGCAGGGTACTCGGCATAGCTCAAAACTTCAAACACAGGTTCATTGATTCCAATATAAAAACAACAGGGTGCCAGGCATTTGAAGTTACTCAGGTGTTCCAAAGAGAATTGTTTTGCAGATAAGATTATTATTTGGATTTATTTTTCTTCTCCAGTAGAACCATCAGATTAATATAAGTTGACTGACTACTTATTCCAGGAATCTTTGAAGAGAGAGAGCCCGGGCAGCTTTCATTGCTATGTTGCTCTTGAAATATGTTTTATTTTGTTTTAATATGGGTCACTGTATGGTGAGTGTTTCATTAGGTGACCTTAGGAAAAATGCAGCCTGACTGATGTGAATTTGATTTAGCGGGACAGGAACTGTTGAATTAATTAGATGCTGGACAAGCTAATTTGAAGAGCGTGAAGGAAGAAAATGGAGCAGAGACAGAACTATGCTGCTTTGCCATGGTCGTCTTCCAGGTTTTTTTGTTTCTTGTTCTTAATTTCCAGTCTAGCCTAAAGCCAGCCTTTCACTTTGGAACAGCTGGCCCACTCTGATCACCATGGCCCTTATCTTGCTTACATCCTGGAAGGCAGTGAAAACTGTGATCTTCCATAGGGCCTTTGGTGAGAAGAACCCCAATAAGATGGACAGTGGTATTAGGGGCTTTTGAGACATTGTTTATATTGGAATGTTTGTTACAGCTTTATAACTGTAAACAGGCTTAAATTCAGAGAGAGCGAGCAGCATAGAAACAGCTGTACAGCGTAAGCAAGCAAAGAAAAAGAAGAGGGAACCAATCAATTTATCTGCCTCTACTCACCAAATGCCAGTTGTTTGCATCCATTCTATGTATAAAAGTATATATGTTCTCTGCTGCACCATCTCGCTTTGAACAACTATGAGAATGATAGTTCTTTATGCTAAGAATGGATATCAAGATTCTGCAAGTATTGTGGGTATGCAGCAAATAACAGATGGAACTAAAATGGCTCTAAATGTTGTTTAAATACGAACAGCCCAGTGACTATTTAAATCTGGAATGAATCTAACCCACGGGTGTCATACTCGTGTGTCATGTGAACGTGTCACAACCCGTGGCTTTTTTCACATTGCCGGAGCTGGGGTGGGCGCGGCCTCCGTATGACGCAACTGGCCTGAGGGCCAGCAGCTTGACGTCCCTGACTCTAACCCAAGCTCCAGGGCAGGGATTAATTCACAGTTTTTTAAGTTTTAGCTTCTGAATGACTAATCATCACTGTCTTCACTCCTAGGGCTACTATGTGCGGGATGCCCTAGCAAAGAACATTTATAATCGTCTCTTTAATTGGCTTATTAACAGGATCAACGAGAGCATCAAAGTGAGTACATCTCACCCCTGTTTCCTAACATATGTTTAGATTCCATTCATAATAATTGAATGGGAACTTTTGAGAGAGCTTTCAGCAACCAACCTGGCATAGGGCTAACATTCAGAATTTCTAGCTAATAGGGTACGGCTATTGCCTTTTAAGTCAAATTGTAATCTAGAACACTTGGAGGCATTGTGCTGGACAAGGATGGCTAGAGCATTGTATCAGTTTTCAGTCGTTGTTGAAAAGGCGAGAGGTGCATAGAAATTAAAGCTTTAACCACGGAAAAAGAACACGAGGATGCCCCAGTTATACAAAGACAGCTTTTAAAAAGGCATGCAACAGCTGTTACGAAAACAGCAGTTTAGTCTGGAAACATGGGAGGGGTGAGGAAGAAATGAAAAAAGTTGCCCTTCTTTGGTTCTTTTTGGTATAAGAGGGAGAGAGAGCGAAACTTTCAAGATTCGGTCTCCATTCCATGTAATAATGGAATAGATTTCTTGATGATGTGGTAGGAGAGCCATATCAGATTATGGTGCAAAACAACAACAACAACAACACACCAGGAGAAAGCTGACAGAATCTTTTCCAGTGAATACATTTTAATAAAAGCCAGAAGCTTTTGTGAATTGCATGAGATGCATGATCAGATGCGTAGGGTAGCTTTTGAGGAAGTGAACTGCAACTCACAAAACCTGATGACTTTTTAATTCAATTTGTCAATTGGAAAAAGGGTGATTTGATTCCTTTTGAGTGGTTCTTGTGAGGTCTGCTGACCTGGGCTATCTTGAAGACAGTAAGACTGCCTCTTGCAGCTTTGGATCACCAGATGGAGAAGCTGTATTAAGGATTCCCATTAAGGATTTCGAAGTTCCTAACAAGTAGAAACAGACATTTCGCTCACTACTGGCTGTTTATGCCACTGAGAGTCTTTGGGAAAGATGCTTTCTTCTTAAGCTTGTAGAGGGGATAAAAATTGGGAAATAACACTTTAATTGTTCCTGATTTCCAGAGGGGTTCTAATTTCAGGTCCTGGTCTTACTTTTTCCTTTTTTTAATTGTGTGAATTGCAAGAATTAAACCATCCTTCAATATTCTAATCCAGGGATAGGCAACCTTGACTCTTTTATGACTCGTGGACTTCAACTCCCAGAATTCCTGAGCCAGCCATGCTGAGGGGAAAGGGAGAGGTTTCGAAGCTGAGCCATGCTGGCTCATGAATTCTGGGAGTTGAAGTCCACGAGTCATAAAAGAGCCAAGGTTGCCTACCCTTGTTCTAATCCCTTTCGCAATTGGCTAGAAATTGCATTTCAGTGCCAAATGGATATATCTAGTTTCTGAAGCCCTGAAATGAATGTGCCATGCAGTACCTGGCCTGCCATGCTCTGTCATTTCACATATTACCACTTTACACTGCCACTTTCTTTATCCGATTTATACAGCCACATTTATCTAATACTTGGCCCACAAAGTTGAAAGCAAAAAATAAAAACCAACAGTAACAAAAACCAGGGGGAGGGGAATTTAAAGCAATTAAAAACAATGAACCATTAACCATAAAATGTAAAACATGAAATGCAAAATGCGGGAGAGTACCAACCAACACCTTGTAGACATAGTCATCTCATCAGCTCCATACAGCCATGGAATCCCCAGGTCAAGGGACATAACCCTGTCTTTGGGGTTCCCCAAAAGAGGGGTCCCCCACCCCTGGTCTGTGGACCAGTACCGGTCTGTGTCATGCCAAGCCACTGGGCCACACAAACAAGCAAAGCCCCATCCGCAAGATGCAGGCAGCACACAAAACCACGCACCCTCTGGTCCGTGAAAAAAGCCTCCCTCCACGGAACCGGTCCCTGGTGCCCAAAAGGTTGGGGATCTCTGCCCCAAAAGACCAATAGGGTTGTGGCCAAACTAACCTCAGTGGGGATGATATTCCAGAGGGTAGATGCCGTGGCTTCAACCATCCTATGATCCTTGCGCATTGTTCTTGCTGTCAGTGTACGATGGGAGCAATAGCGCATTCAAACGGGAAGGACCCAAGCCAGGCAAGACTGCCATATACATTGCTTTGCAGCTACTTGGAATAAGATGGAACATAGCAATGAGGTGTAGGGTGTTTTCCCTTTCGTGCAGGAACTGGTATTCATAATCTGGGTTCAGGATACAAGCAATGCCCGAGTTAAAAGAGAAAATTGGGGATACCTTCAGAACATTGGGATTCTTTGAAATTAATCCTCAACACCCTCCTTTCCCCCTCCTCCCATTCTTTTTAGGTGAAAACAACTGAGCGGAAGAAAGTGATGGGTGTTCTGGATATATATGGTTTTGAGATTTTTCAGGTAAGTGTTGGATATTCCTGGAATTCTCTTCCTGAAGACCTAGATTTAATAGAGAACTTTGAATTGGGTTCAGAATTAAGTGAGTTTTACTGGTGCTTTCAAGTGTGTGTGTGTCTGCATCTGTGTATCCATGTGTGTGTGTGTGTGTGTGTGTGTGTGTAACTCAAAAACATCACAGGGGATTCAGATGTTCTGACCTAATTTAGGTCATGCTCTGATGTATAGTTGCTATGAAAACCTGTCAATTTTAGCAATAGTGCAACCTGCAATCACACATCCTACATGCTAGCTTCTTTTGAAGATGAATCAATTTCCCCCTACATTTATACAATGTGAGTGGTGGGTGGTTGTGTACGTGAGAGGTTAGCTAGCTACATTTGAACTGTACAAAGCATTTGTAAAAGACACTTTTACAAAAGTGCACTGGTGCGAGAAAAAACACCCCATTTCAAAACACCAAAGCAAAGTTGTCCTCCAGAAAGATGGATAGCTTCTCTGAAGGGTTTTCCCACCTGTCTGCCTATCTGTACATGGACAGGCACTTCCTGGATACAAACAGAGAACTGAGTCAATATTTAAAGCCATAAAAATCCCTGAAAAAAATGTGGCTGCTTTAACAAAGATGCATGTTTTCTTAATCTGGGCACCCAATTGCAGCTCGTCTAGTGTGACCTTAAAAAGAAAAAGAAACAAACCAGAAATTTGACAAAATGAAACTGACAATCTGCAAAAATAATAAGAAATGAATTTGACAGATTCACAAGGAAGGGAAACCAACCCAGACAGATTTATTCAGCTCTAATCAAGAGAGGAAGCTGTTTTCTATCCATTTTGGAACTACCAGAGAGATAGAAGATTTCCAGCTGATTGTCCCTAATTCTGTAGACTATGGCCAATGCTCTCACTAAAAAAAGTCATTAATTCCAAACTTGGTTATGTGGTAAGACATAGCTCTTTGAGCCTGTAAAATGCTAAGAACTTCATTTAACACCTGATGTTCATTATATCTTGTTGGGAAAGACAAAAGAAGAATACTTGAGAAATATGTGGTACATATAACACCTCTGCTACATAAGCTACATTGTGTGCTTCAAGGTCCCATTTCAAGGTGTTGATGATTACCTTTAAAGCCCTTCATGGAATGGGACCAGGATACTTGAGGAACCATCTTATCCCGATTACATCAACCCATCCCATCCAATCAAGTAGGGAAGACATGCTGATGTCCTGCCAGTTAAGAGATTTTGACTGGTGGGCTCTAGGAGGAAGACCTTCTCAGACCTATGGAGTACCTTACTCACAGAAGCAAGGTTTTCCAGAAGAGTGTTAAGACCTACCTGGCTTTGCCAATTAGCATGGAGGTCTAAAACTACGATGCAACCCTAGAGATAGCTGGTGGCCTAATGGCACTTGCGCTCCCTTATTAACCTCATAGCCTTTTGAATTTTGTACCTTGATTTTTATCTTCCAATTACTTTCTAGCAGGACTACCTGACTCTGTAATAGCTTTGTTCCCTATGCCATCTGTCTGGTAAACTCACAAGATTAGTTTTTCTCACCATGCACATGTAAACATAATCCGAACTAGACTGTGTTGTTACTCTGTGTCATGTAATATATGTGAGTATATGCATAATTCTGTATTTATCTATTTATTTATTTTTGTCATATGCCAGTTAGCTTTGACCATTAGTTCAGATTCTTGCAATAAACCTTTATATTCATTTGAACTGCCTGGACTTCCTGTTTTTCCCACACTTGACAGTGCCTTTTCTAATAAAATTCTTTAGCATCACAGGTAATCAGGGTTGTTGAACCAAGCAAAACATTAAATGTGTTATAAGACCTAGTTACACACATCCTTTAGCCTTTGGTTTTTGAAATTTGTCTTGTCTCCTCTTTGTAGGATAACAGTTTTGAACAGTTCATTATCAATTACTGTAATGAGAAGCTGCAGCAGATCTTTATCCTGCTCACCTTAAAGGAGGAACAAGAGGAATACATTCGTGAGGTAACCAGTTATTTTGAATCTGGAGATGACAGGAATAATCATATTCTGTGCAAAAAAATAAATAAATTGACCAAGTAATCCAAATGTGCTGAGGTCCATCTTAAATTCAGGGTTAAAAGCAGTGGTGGGATTCAAATATGTGAACAACCGGTTCTCTATGTGGATGCTGCTTCCAGAAGTCCATTCTGGACCTGGGCAACAAAAAAATAGCTACCAGTTCTGCCGAAGTGGTGCGAACTGGCTGAATCCCACCACGGGTTAAAAGGAATATTTTTAAAAAAATAAAACTGTGGTTCTAATAGATTTTATACAAAGGAAGAAATGGCACATTTGGCAGAATCAGTGATACAAAATGAGGTGATGTCTCCAGGACCAATACATTTCAGTTTACTGTAGTCCATCATGAAGAGCCAGTTTGTTCTACAGGTAATCCTCGTTTAGCAACTGCCTCATTTAGTGACTATTCCCAATTACAGCAGTGATGCAAAAGTAACTTTATGAACAACCCTCTCATTTATTTTTAAAAACAATTTTATTAAAAGTTTTTAAAAAGAACATAGAAACCCATATAAACTAGTAAATGTAAATTAAATTAAATCTAAAGGTGCAGGAAAGGAAAAGTTTTTTTAAAAAAAGTAAAGGACAAAACAAGATACAAAGAAATAGCTTCCAATCTTCTTTACAGAAGTTATAAGTAGAATTATAAATTTATCTCTTACTCTATGATTACAACATAACTTTCTTCTTTCTATAATCTATCCTGCCTAATCATCAAAACCATATATCGTTTTTTTTTCTGTTTTCCACAAAAAGTCTATAAGGAGTCAGCAATAAATATAGATATTCTCTTTTCTCTAATCAAAGAAGTTAATTTGGCCATCTCAGCAAGTTCCATCATCTTCACCAACCATTCCTCCAGTATAAGTATTGCCAAGTCTCTGTATCTTAGTTTGCATAATAATCTTGTTGCAGTTATCATTTATAAAAACAAAGTTCCATGTTTTTTTCCCCATTTGTCCATCATGTTCCTGTCCCAGTGGCAATCATTCCCAAAAGAAAGACATCTGGTCTCCATTGTATATTGATCTTTAAAATTCTCTCTATCAAAGTATGTATTTAAATCCAATTTTTTAAAAAAAATATATATTCACCAAGCATTATAATATTTTCAACATATATTTTGAACCACCTTTTAATTGTTGCAGTCATCTTTTTGCCAAGCTCTTCAAACATTTTCTGTAATAAATTTAGTGAAATGCTCTTATCTGTAAATTCTTCTAGAGAACTCTTGTATTTTCTCCCAATTTGGCATCTTTGCTTGTGGTTGTCGTGGAGAGAAAGTATGTCAATTACTACGGAGAAAGTAAAATAATATTTCTCTTCCCCTCCCCCTCCCATTTTGCTTCTTTCTATCTTAAACACTGTAATCCAGAGGTCACCAACCTTTGTCAGTTGGCGGACCTTAGGAAAAGGGAGAGGGAAGCATTTTACATGCACCGCCAACAGGGTGGGGCTAGCACCCACGTGATACTCACTAGCCTCCCTCGTTCTTGTGTGGCACAGCACCTTGTTCCTGCGCCCTGCGGTGTGGTGGTGCCTATTTTTGCACCCCGTGGTGCGGTGTCAGCATCCCATTTTCATGCCCCAAGGTATGGCGGCATTCAATTTTCATGCCCTGAGGCACAGCAGCAACCCATTTTTGCGCCCTGTGGTGCGGTGTCCTGTTTTTGCACCCCACAGTCATAGCACTAGTGCAAGTGAGGGAGTGCACGCACACATGCATACACTAGCCAGCCTGTCCTGCAGCCCAGTGGCCAGCAGGCCACAGTCCACTACCGGACCACGGCCCATAGGTTGGAGACCCCTGCTTTAGTCCCAATTAGGTCTCTGTAGTTGCAGTCTCATAATTTAGCTCATGTTATCTTATCTTCTTTTTTTAATAATCCACCAATTAGTACTGTACTTAAAAACAAACCAGCAACATTCTTATAAAGTTCCAATCTAATTAATTTTACTATTTCCAAGGGTACTTTCAACCAGAAAAATAATTTCTTCTTTTTTAAAAAAAAATACCCATGTCCCCTTTGTCCATTTAAAACTTTCTTAGATCATGATCTTCTTTTAAATTGTAATCCTTTAAAATAGTAGGGTTTTTTCCCCCTCTTCCTAATTTCAACAAGAATGCACTCACTGAGTCTTTGATCTTCACTGTTGCTCATAATACATATACTTTAGGATATAAGGTAATTAATTAATAAAGTGTTTAAGAAAGTGAGCTTTTGCCAGTCAAAGGTCTCTGAAGACTGCACAACAATTAAGGGCACCTTGTAAATTTCATTTAATTAATTTAAATGAAATTTAATTTCTTGGCTCTCAAGCACATCAACCTACAATCCATCACAAGAAACTAAATTCCTGGGCAATTCTGCAGCACCAGTGGGTGGTCTCCTGATTTCTCCTTCCTCCTGAGAAATTTCCATCAGACTTAGAGGCAGCAAATCAACCAGAAGTTGGTCTCAAAGTTTTTCCCAGATACATTTGCTGATGTAACTTTTTTTCTCCCTCCCAGGGCATTACTTGGACCCATGTGGATTATTTTGATAACAGCATCATTTGTAACTTAATAGAAGATGTAAGTTGTTTTCAAAACAAGGGAAGGTAAAACAGGGGCAATGCCATACTAGCCAAATCTATTCTTTTCTTTAATGCATGTAGAGCAGGGGTGTCAAACTGCTGGCCTGAATCATGTGGAGGCCACGCCCACCTCAGCTCCGGCTGTTATGTTTCCGGATCGGTGAGGTATTGACGAGGCAGTTCAGTGAAACAGCAACACATTTATTAGGTTAACACAAAAGCAGGAGTAAACTGCCATTAAGCTTCTATTTATACGGATCACCGCTAGGCGGCGGCCAATAAAATTAAAGCAATCTTCCTGCTTAAAAACACAAGTAACAACTCTGGAGACAAGCAGTCTGGAGTTTAAACACACAAAGTAGTTAACTAACACTAACAGTTTTCCAAGTATTTACACCAATACATAACACCAGCAATGCGAAAAAAGTCACGATATGTCATGACATGTCTCGTGACGTGGTGAGTTTGGCACCCGTAATGTAGAGTGTCCAGAATCTTTGGAATGTATTACAGTGTTGATTCTTCAACTAAAGAAACCTGGATATGCATCTGTATCAATTATTGGGAATTTGATACCATATTTTCCGGCGTATAAGACGACTGAGCGTATAAGACGACCCCCGACTTTTGAGAAGATTTTCAAGATTTTTCGTCTTATACACCGGAAAATACTTACATGCCAGTTGCCAAGTGTCCGACACAAGCCCGATTCAGCCCCGTCTGATGCAGATGGTGCAAAGCCTCCCTTTTGAAGCCCAAAGGGGCTTTTCCTTCCACCCACCCTTTGGAATAAACGTAAGAGCTGTGTTCACACGACACGCTCTTCCAGGCCAGACTCTGCAAACGGCATGGCAGAAGCTGCAACCACCGCAGGAACTCCGAGTCCCCGCCTTTCGGCAGCCTGCACGGCCAAGCGCAATCCGGCTTTGAGAGTACATTTGCAGACGGAGCAGCTGCCGCGTCTGGAGCCAAGCCCCGCCCAGGAGGCGGTTGGCCAGGCAGGCCCAGAAGACGCGCTGGAGAGCCGGGCTTGGGGCGGCCATGCCGAGGCTGGCTGGCGAGGGCCGCTGTGTGATCTGTGGGCGAGAGGGGTGCCAGGCCGCCAAATACCGCTGTCCAGACTGCCAGGAGAGATAGCGGGTAGCAGGGCACACTCTGCTTATGCTCAGATGCCGCTTGGGCGAGGGGGAGGGGCTTCCTGCTGCTCCCGGGGTCTGGCGTTTGCAAGGGGGAGGGGAAGGGGCTTAGAGGCTCTTGGGGGTGGGAAGGGAGAGTCACGTTGGAGGGGGGACTGGACTAAGGAGGCTTGAAGTTGCTTTGCAAGAACGGGGGTGCTCAATTGATTTATGTACTATTTTCCGGCGTATAAGACGACTGGGCGTATAAGACAACCCCCCAACTTTTGAGAATTTTATTTTATTTTTATTTTAATCCCATTTATATCCCGCCCTTCTCCAAAGACTCAGGGCGGCTTACAATTTAAGCACAAACCAATGTGCTTAGCAATAGAAGATTTTCATGGGTTAAAAAGTCGTCTTATACGCCGGAAAATACGGTAGTTTAGACCAAGGGTGTCAAATTGCCAGCCTGCGGGCCAGATGCATCACAACAAAACTGTACCCACCCAATTGCCAGCAATGGGGGGAAAGTTCTGATATGTCACGCAACGTCACATGACATCATCAGTTTGACATGTCTGGCTTAGACCATTATTCCCCAATCTTGCCACTCTCCAGATATGGGCATTTCAACTTTCAGAAATAGTCGTGCTGGTTGGGGAAATTTGGATATCTAGAATATGTCCAGGTTAGGGGACACTGACTTAGAATCTATGATAAAGTAACTTTGAAAATTGAGGGGGAAGATTTTCTAACTGTCTGTGAGCCCACATCCCATTACAGATCCGTAGCTTCAAGGTGCCCCTATCAGCAATATGCGGTGTGCTCTGAAGAGCTGCAGGGTGTAGATTTTTTTTAAGATCACCACTGCCTTCCAGACAATTGTTAAAACTGTGCAAGGTCAGGAATGAAAAAATACAGAGAGAGCAACATTGTAATTTGTACTTCTTTTAACAGAACAAAAGTGGAATTCTAGCTATGTTGGACGAAGAGTGTCTTCGCCCAGGGGAAGTGAATGAAGAAACATTCCTGAACAAACTTAACCAGGTCTTTGCAAAACATCAGCGCTATGAGAGTAGAGTTACCCAGAATGCCAAGCACATCATGGATGCCAGCTTGCCCGTCAACTGCTTTCGAATCCAACACTATGCTGGAAAGGCAAGTAGTGTTGGTCTTTCTCAGTTCTTGGAAGCAAAGAAGGAAGAGAAAAGGAGATGAACCTGGTTTTCTAAACTTGGTGATCTTGGGTCTCTTTGGAGATGTTCTCAGTATTAGTGATATGATCTATACCACTATAAAACTGAATAAAATAGTTCAGACAGGGAAGGCAGCTGAGTATTTTGTGTCAGGACTGAAATATAAGCCAGGCAGGAATCTTTCAAGGGTAGATAATAAAATGTATGATGTAACCCAGGAGAATAGAATAGAATAGAATAGAATAGAATAGAATAGAATAGAATAGAATAGAATAGAATAGAATAGAATAGAATAGAATAGAATAGAATAGAATAGAATAGAATAGAATAGAATAGAATAGAATAGAATAACAGAGTTGGAAGGGACCTTAGAGGTCTTCTCATTCAACCCGCTGCAATTCATGCTATTAGATCTATGTCCTTTGTAAACATTGATCTTTTTAACATTTATACTGTGTTTTAAGAATAGAATAGAATAGAATAGAATAGAATAGGATAGGATAGGATAGGATAGGATAGGATAGGATAGGATAGGATAGGATAGGATAGGATAGGATAGGATAGGATAGGATAGGATAGGATAGGATAGGATAGGATAGAATAGAATAGAATAGGAAGGGACCTTGGAGGTCTTCTAGTCCAGCCCCTTGCTCAAGCATTTAGAATGAGTAAGAACTCATACATATGTAGATACGTACATATTCATTAAAATATTTCTCTTTGAGGGTAAATAATATTATGCAACATGCAGAATAAGAGTAAAGTGTAGTGAAAAGTAAAATAAAGGCAAGAGATAATAAAGGGATCTGAATCGAATGGAACCCGGAGCATATGGTTATAAGAGTATAGAAAGGGAAAATGTTACACAAACTTTATTATCTCTAGTTTCATTAAAAATGAGAAAGAAGACACAGGAATTATGTACCATGTACATAGTCATGGAAACTAGATAAGGGCTAGCTTATCATAGGAACAGACACTGTTTGGGGAGCAGGAACAAATTTAGAAATCTGAGAGCTGCTATGGGTACCTTGCAAACTGGCAAAATTACTGACATGGTAGGTCAGACACAAAGCTCCCATTTACCAGAAAGCAAATTAGGTGCCCAGGATGTTCTCCACTCCCTGGCTTCTTAGTGGAGTTCCAAGGCATAATAACAAATAACTAATAAATGCTGATAAACATGATGCTAAAAGCAGATACATTGCTTTGCAGCATAAATATGTTGTGAGATTCCTTTAGAAAAGATGATGAACAGTGTTGTGGGCCTAGGCCAGAACATTTAGTAACCATCTTATGGTCAACATGATGCTTCCTTTCCATGTGTCTCCTAAACACAATGTTAGATGAAGCACTGTGCCTGCTAAAGGATGTGTCTAAAGCCAGTCTCTCCCAAAGGTAACTTACAATGTGACCGGATTCATTGAGAAGAACAATGACCTGCTCTTTCGAGATCTGTCACAAGCCATGTGGAAGGCCAAGCATGTGCTATTACGCAGCCTCTTCCCTGAAGGTGACCCACAAAGAGCTTCACTCAAGCGCCCACCTACAGCCGGTTCTCAGTTCAAAGCCTCTGTCTTCACCCTCATGAAAAACCTCTATTCCAAGAAGCCCAATTATATCAGGTAATGAATGCCTACCTCCACGTGAGGAAGTCAAACTAGGGTTGAATTGCATTGGGCTTTAACTAAACGTATTGACTAGTTTATTCTGTCTCAACAAGGCTCTGCTCATGTTCTCTCTGCTGTCAGGTGTATCAAGCCTAACGATAACAAGATGCCGGCTATATTCACTGATGGGCTAGTCCGGGCCCAGGTCCGCTACCTTGGGCTGTTGGAGAATGTGCAGGTCCGGCGGGCTGGCTATGCCTTTAGGCAGACTTATGAGCCATGTCTGGAGCGTTATAAGATACTCTGCAAGGAGACCTGGCCACATTGGAAAGGAAGTGCAAGGTAGGCCAAGGTCATGTGCTAGAGTTGTTGTCAGTAGGGCCTTCTGATAACTTTTAGAATTCAGCAGAAGGTCCAGCTGGTAAAAGAGCTAATGGTTCGATATAATGTGCCTGAAAGGAATATTGAAAAGTACTGAACAGATATAATTGCAGAAAACATAACAGAGATATCCCAGAACTACTCTAGGCACTAGTCTCTATAAAACTGAGACACCATCTGGGGAATTTGGTTGGTGGTGGCATAACCAATACTGCTTGATGTTTGGCGTAGGAACTGTGGCCATCCCACTGTTTTATAACCAGTGACCACAGCACTTATTTGCCTACTCAAGCAATATTTGATCTCTTCTCTTTCCTGGTACAGGGATGGTGTTCAAAGAGTCTTGAACAGCTTGTGCATTGATCCCAAAGAACTGGCATACGGACACACCAAGATTTTCATCCGAACCCCATCCACGGTGAGCTAATGGTACTTCAGATCAATGGAAGCCGAAGGGAGCAAGATGGCTATGCTAATTAAGAGTGAAAGGGAAAGAAGATTTTGTTTGTAGGACTATGCGGGATATTCCTCACTTTGAATTTTCTAGTTGAAAGCGGGGATTTTAATGCCTCATAAAAATGTGCCTGTGCAAGCTAATCCATTTTTTTCCTTTACATTCTCCCACTTCAGTGATACCATACTCTTTTTGATTGCCGCTGTTGCTTCCTCTTTCTTTTGACTCCACTGGTGTATTGATTATACAGTGAAAGATTTGCTCATGATAATATGACGTGCTCAGCCAGATTTCGCAGTTTAATTACATACGGAGAACAAGAAAGAGCAATTTAAACAAGTGACTTTGGAAAGAAGTGCTGAAATAGCGTACAAAATATTGCCAACCCTGCCAAGCACTGCAACAATAATTACCGCTTAGAGCCACTGCTCGTATTTATGTAGTGCGATACGAATAAATCTGAAGTATATCATTTCTTCCTGCTGAGCGTTATCGATCCCTTACTAAAATAAAAATAAAAAGGCAAAGCCTTCCCACTGCTCTTCCAGTTCCTTATAGTTTTCCAAAGTTTACATTAACTAAACCAGAACTAAGGAACAGAACTACTTAAAAGAGTGGCAACACCTCATCAACCTTGACTTATCTAGAGCAATAAGCAGGATCAGACAGGATAGTTTGGAACCATCAAGAAACCCTAGGCAAGAAATTAAAAAAAGCATTTCATAAGAAAGCAGTGGCAAATCCCTTCTGGGCCATGCCAAGAAAACTGCATGAAGGTGTTGAAAGCGATATTACAACAATTTAATTAGTGACCATTACAACATCACTGAAAAAAGTGGCTGATGACTGATTTTCACACTTAGGACCATTGCAGCATCCCCATGATCACGTGATCAAATGTTGGACATGTGGCAGCTGACTCATATTTATGACACTTGCAATGTCCCCGGGGGTCATGTGATTACCTTTTGTGGCCTTCTGTCAAGCCAAGTCAATGGGGAAGCCAGATTCACTTTACAACAATGTTACTAACTTAACAACTGCAATGATTCGCTTAACAACTGTGACGAGAAAAAGGGGGCAAAACTCAGCTAACAAATGTTTCACTTAGCAGCATGAAGTTTGGGCTCAATTGTGGTCGTACGTAGAGGACCACCTGCAGTTTTTTTTTATTGTGGTTTGATTTCAGTTCTGTGAATTCAACTTCAGTTCCTCGTCTTGCTGCTATGATGTGAGTCAAACTGTTAATATGACCAGTGATCATATTAACAGTTTAGATCATCTCCAAAGTGCCCCAAGGCAGGACAAGAAGCAATGGATGGAAATTAATCAAGGAGAGAAGCAACCTAGAACTAAGGAGAAACTTCCTGGCAGTTAGAACAAGGGGGTTGGACTAGATGACCTCCAAGGTCCCTTTCAAATTATTATTATTATAATAAAACTTTTATTCATTAAACATGAACCTCAGTCAACTGAACACTCAAATTGACTGACACTATTGGTTGACATGGGTTGCTGCCAGCATCCTAGGTATCAACCAGGTATCTCCTTAAAATGTAAGATGATGATATTATTATTATTATTATTATTATTATTATTATTATTATTATTATTATTATTATTATTATTATTATTATTATTATTATTATTATTATTATTCCATGTCAAATATAATCCTAAAATTGGGCACAACTCACTTAGTGACCACATTGCTTAGCAACAGACGTTCTGGTCCCAGTTGTGGTTGTGAGTCAAGGACTACCTGTAGAATGCTACCTGTACTCAAACCTTAGTCCATCTTGGTGACTTTCCAACCTTCTTTACAGCTTTTTGATTTGGAGAGGAGACGCCAGCAGCGAGTACAGGAATTGGCTGCCTTAATCCAAGCAACTTTTCGAGCATGGCGGTGTCGTAAGCATTACCAAGAGATGCGCAGGAGCCAGATGCTCATTTCTGCTTGGTTCCGGGGCCAAAGAGTAAGAAACAAACAGACTCAGAGTTGTATATGTTTAGCTACTTTTGACAAGCAAACTCTACTGATTTTGTGCAGAGAGTGCAGAGAAGAGCAACAAAGATGATTAGGGGACTGGAGACTAAAACATATAAAGAACAGTTGGTGGAACTGTGTATGTCTAATTTAATGTAAAGAAGGACTAGTGGGTGACATGATAGCACTAGTCAAGCTGTTCTCCAAAGTGCCTGAAGGCAGGACAAGAAGCAACGGATGGAAACTAACCACGGAGAGAAGGAAACTA
Organism: Vipera berus; assembly: GCF_964194415.1. Taxonomy (NCBI): domain Eukaryota; kingdom Metazoa; phylum Chordata; class Lepidosauria; order Squamata; family Viperidae; genus Vipera; species Vipera berus. The sequence continues at coordinate 140,584,510 of NC_138203.1, read as the reverse complement.
GAACTAAGAAGAAATTTCCTGACAATTGGAACAATGAATCAACAATTTGCCTCCAGAAGCTGTGAATGCTCCACCACTGGAAGTTTTTAAGAAGAGATTAGACAACCATTTGTCTGAAATGGTATAGGGTTTCCTGCCTGAGCAGGGGGTTGGACTAGAAGACCTCCAAGGTCCCTTCCAACTCTGTTATTCTGTTATTCTAGTTTTGCAAAGGTCTCTATGGCAGCTCAGCTTTAAGTCTTTGTCTAGCCTGTTCCCATAAGGACCATCGCCAGATCCATCCAACTGCATAGTACTTTCTTGGATGTGTATCTCTATTAGAATTTTCCTTCTGCTGAAAGCAGCCCAGGTTTCTTTGGTGGCAAGATATGGAGAATATGCATCCAACTCCTAGTGTAGCATGGGGACAGAACAGGAAAGGGCAACATTTTAGGGGCTGTTAATGTGATTAATTTCAGGAACTGGACTACAATGGTATGATATCATATGTACTGAAGATATAGGTAAAGGTAAACATTCCCCCGCACATGCGTGCTAGTCGTTTCCGACTCTAGGGGCCGGTGCTCATCTCCGTTTCAAAGCCGAAGAGCCAGCACTTGTCCGAGGATGTCTCCGTGGTCATGTGGCCGGCATGACTAGACACCAAAGGTGCACGGAACGCTGTTACCTTCCCACCATAGTGGTCCCTATTTTTCTACTTGCATTTTTATGTGGTTTCGAACTGCTAGATTGGCAGAAGCTGGGACGAGTAACAGGTGCTCACTCAGGATTCGACCCGCCAAACTGCCGACCTTCTGATCGACAAGCTCAGCGTCCTAACCCACTGAGCCACCGCGTCCCTTACTGATATAGATATAAATATAGTGCGTGCTTTTCCTCTTCCTTTTCATGTTGAAAAAACCATATGAAATTGCACTTCTTGTACAACCCTGATGGGTCCTCAAGGCTAGGGGGGAAAGGATTCAGTAGCCACATAATATTCATAGACTGACAATCACACCGACGTGGGATAGAACTTCTGGCAGAATAAAACTCAGTAAACCTTGATGTACACAATAGCTGTGGCTGCTATGCGTGCAGATCAAACAAAAAGTGGTTTGCCTACTATCTGTTACTGTATCTCTCTAGTAAAGTAGACATTTTATTTTGCAGGAAAGGAAGAAATATTTAAAAATGAAAACATCAGCTATTCTTCTCCAGGCCTGCGTCCGAAGTTGGAAGGTGAGGAATTGTGTGCAATGGATATCTAGCCAGGCATTTAAAGATTCTGGATTCAGTGCAAAGTTAAACCTTGTAACTTCTTGTAATTAAGAAATCGGAGGTGTGTTCCTAAATTTACCTTTATTCATCTTCTTTCATGTTCAACCATTACAGAACAAAATCTTTGAAGATGTGCATTCATAGTATTCTGTTCTTTTCAGCATAGTCAATATACAACAGTCTTCCGATATCCCACTGCTTTTTTGTGGGGGAAAAAGCCCTGTCTATAATGCTTAGTTGCTCCTGTATACATCTTTAGGTGAATTCAGATGAAGTGGCAATACAGTTTATATCACATAATGCTATACTTGCAAATGTCCCATCTCAAGGATGTAGTTTGCTCCATAATGGAGAAGGCTCTTATCATATGTTACCCTGTGTGCCAGCTAATTCACTATTTATTTTCAATCAATAAATATCTATTATATATATATATATACATATATATATATATATATATATATATATATATATATATATATATATATATATATATATATATATATATATATATAATGTTTTATTAGACATGTTTTAATAATATACAATATATATATATATGTATATATTTAATCCCATTTATATCCCATCCTTCTCCGAAGACTCAGGGCGGCTTACAACTTAAAGCACAAATCAATGTGCTTAGCAATAGCCTTCATTCTATGTATATGCCTGCTTATTAGGGTTTTCGCGCCCCCCCCCAAGCGGCATTATTACAGAGTCAGCCTATTGCCCCCAACAATCTGGGTCCTCATTTTACTTACCTCGGAAGGATGGAAGGCTGCGTCAACCTTGAGCCTGGTGGGATGCGAACCTGCATAATTGCAGGCAGCTGGTGTTACTTAAGGAGGCATTAGCCCACTGCTCCACCAAGGCTCTTATTATTTAATATTAAAAATTATTTAATTTTTACAGATTAAATTAACTTAATTAAACATATTAGGTTTCATTATGTCAATTTAATTAATGTGAAGAATGGTTGCAGGAATTGGGTATGGCTTGTCTAGAGAAAAGAAGGACTAGGGGTGACATGATAGCAGTGATAATTCCAGTATTTGAGGGGCTGCCACAAAGAAGAGGGGGTCAACCTATTCTCCAAAGGACCTGAAGGCAAGACAAAAAATGACAGATGGAAACTAATCAAGGAGAAAAACAATCTGTAATTAAGGAGAAACTTCCCAACAGTGAGAACAATTAACCAGTGAAACAGCTTTGCCTTCAAAAGTTGTGGGTGATCCATCACTGGAGGTTCTTAAGAAGAGACAGCCACCTGTCTCAAATAGTATAGGGTCTCCTGCTTGAGCAGGAGGTCGGACTAGTAGACCTCTAAGATCCCTTCCAGCTCCCTTCCGATTGAAGGCTGTGCATTATGAAAAGTCTCCTTCTGAAATACTGAAGGATGTGCAAGTTGACATTGTTAATGAACAAAATCTATCAGTTAGGTTAGGAAGAAAAGCTGTTTGCAACCCCCTTTCTTTTTCTTTTCGGGGCCTTTGGAATAAAAGTAGAGCTCTGGCTTTTAAAGTTAATTTTAATTTAAATCTCTGGTTGACAGTTCTACTGTGCCACCCTTTGCACAACAAGGAGTCCGGTGGCACCTTAGAGACTGATTACTATAACAACAGCCTCAAGGCAAATTATGAAAATGGAGTCTGCTCACTCTCTCCCTTTTTCTATGGGCTCCTCTGGGTTTCTTATCTATCCTTTCCCTTCCTCTACAGTCTCGTAAACTCCTGCGAGAGTTAAGGGAAAAGAAATGCCGTGTTCAGGCTGCCACCACCATTTCTGCTTACTGGAAAGGTTATCAGGTATGTTTGGAGAACATGCCTAGATCTAAGCGCAGTGGCCATGATGAGCCTTCCCATAATAATACCACTGCTTTGATGCTCTGTTCCCAGGATGTTCAGCGTAAAACCGAAGCTACTCTTCTTTACTGAATACAGAAGAATCTGAATGAGTTAGAGTTAACTCCTGCCTTTGTAATACCGCTATCCTGAACATCACCTTTCGTGTAAAATGAGTACCAATTGACTTTCCCAAAAATTTCTCCCCTTATGGGAATCTATGTGGTACATTAAAAGATACCACTTTGCAAGAAAAGTCGCTTCCACATTCACAAAACCTTTTTCCCAGAGGCAAAAGTGACATCCACATATATTTATATTGGTTCGGTGCGGATTAATAGTTATCCCTGTTTTCTTCTTGTGGAGTGTACTCTTTTCTTTAGAGATCCTATCTTTTTTCCCATCACCTCACATATTCATGTAGTCCTCAAGTTATAACCATTCGTTTAACAACCATTCATTACAATGGTGCTGAAAAAAGTGACTAACAACCAGTCTTTGTACTTATGACCGTTACAACATCCTTGCAGTCGTGTGATCAAAATTTGGACACTTGGTGACAGACAGGCATGTACTTAAAAAGTTTGCAGCATTCTATAGTTGTGTAATTGTCAGGGACAACTCACATGACTGCATCACTTAGCAACAGACATTCTGGTCCCAATTGTGGTTGTAAATTGAGGACTACCTATATAGTAGAAATCCCACAATGACCCAGAGAATGGAAACAAGGCGATTAGGTAACGACTTTCACAACTTTGCAGCTGTGCAGGAACATAGCTTTAAAAATAAAAATGAGAACAACACTTGTAAATATTATAACAAGAGCCATAAGGAAGAACCAATTGTTCAGTACTGAACTTTTATGCTTTGTGTACCAAGTCACAGATTTACTATCTCGTGCATTACCCAAAAATAAATCTTAGCAGATAAAAATCTGAGAGCAGATAACATCATGAATAAAAAGTTTGTCCATAGTATTCCTATAACATGTTGCCAAAATGTATTTTTCCTCCTCACAGATAAGGAAGGAGTATAAGAAATATTTCCGTACTGGGGCTTCTGAACGCATTGCCAATTTTGTTTACCGAAGACTGGTAAGTGGAATGACTTCAAAGTGGAAAATAACTAGCAAAAAAAGTCTATCGAACTTTAACTAAGGAATTGAATACCTAGAACCTTTTGGGTTCAGTGTATCAAAAATTAGGAAAATGCCTACTTTGCCTCTCCTGTTGTCACCCCCACTCCCAAACAAAAGATCTAGGCCAGTCTGAACAGCGGTCCTTGGCAGCAGCATTGAGGCCGGTCGAAACTCGGTCCACAACATCAGTCCTAACACCACTGCTGCCACTCAAAAAGAACATCTCACACCATTCCCCAAGGTGTTTGGGTCTTGGGGAACAGCATGATTGTCTCTATGGCCCAGCACCCTCTGGGATGTACCACATGTTTCTTACCTTCAACCCGTGTTTCGCTTTTGGGTGACAGGTCCTATTCAAGGCTGCTCTGGATCGCACAAAGCAGCTTTGCAGAATGCTCTTAAGTAGCCTCCGCAGTGTTTAAAAAAAACAAAACACCAGGAAACCATACCCCATTCTCAACTGGCTTCCAGAGGGTTTTGCGGCTGTACAAGAATTTATCCCATCCCCATGCAACCTCCAGGGCTTCCAAAAATTGAGTAAGAATAGGGTGTGCTTCTGGTAATGATTTATGTTAGTTGTTGATGTATGCTGGCATGACACCAGAGAATGGTGTGGCAACCTTAATACTCATAGGTTCGCCATCATTGATCTGGAATAGTAACTTTTGCCTTTATAAGAGGATGTAGGTCTTGACATAGCTGCATGTATATAGTTTCCCATATATGAACAAGTTGTAACTCCAGCACTTAGTCAGGGAACAGTCTATACAACTCAGGATAAAAACTTAGGAGATTCGGTCTTTGGAATGTACAGGCATGGTAAAAAGGCACTGACCTAACCTTTATGAACTGCTACCATTTTGAGTTACCAAATTCAAATGGTTAAATAATATCATTGAAAGTACCTGCATGTGCACAGTTATTCTTTCTCACAAGCCATCTTAGTTACATTTATCTTGTTTTGCAAACTCAGGGATTGTTTGCTGAAAGCAGGTCCAGGTACCTAAAAGAACCCATGAAGACTCATTCACTTTTACTAGTAGTACTTAATGTACTGCAACTTGAAAAGCTCCCAACAAGACACAGATGGCTGATTGCAGGTTGCCTAGTTTAAAGGGAAGGAGCAATTTTGGCATATATGCTTAAACCTAAGAAGCAGATCTTGTCATGGTTTGCACACAGCCCCAGAACTGTATCCTCACAGCCCCAGAACAGTCAAGTTCGGGAACAAAGCAGCATAAACAAGCAGTAGCTGCTTCTTGGCTAAGGGCTGGAGATACATTGCATGCTGTAATGCAAGATGCTAGAAGGAAGCTATGTAGGCAGCTTCTTTCAGTTCAGGTTCAATAGCAGGGTTGAATTGTTTATAAACTTTATGTCATCAGAATATACATGTACAGATAGTCCTTGATGTGCGACCACAATTGAGCCCAACATTTCTGTTGTTAAACGAGACATTTGTTCACTGAGGTTTGCCCAGTGGTGGGATTCAAATCTGTGAACAAACCAGTTTTCTGTGTGAACGCCGCTTCTGGAAGTCCGTTCTGGGCCTGGGCAACAAAAAATTAGCTACCAGTTCTGCTGAAGTGGTGCGAACCGACTGAATGCCACCACTGTTTTTACCCCATGTTACGACCTATCTTGCCGCAGTTGTTAAGCGAATCACTGCAGTTAATAAGTTAGTGACTCAGCTGTTAAGTGAACATGGCCTCCCCATTGACTTTGCTTGTTGGAAGGTTGCAACCGACTGAATCCCCACCACTGTTTTTACCCCATGTTACGACCTATCTTGCCGCAGTTGTTAAGCGAATCACTGCAGTTAATAAGTTAGTGATTCAGTTGTTAAGTGAACATGGCCTCCCCATTGACTTTGCTTGTTGGAAGGTTGCAAAAGGTGATCATATCACCTTGGGACAAAGCAACGGTCATAAATGTGAACCAAGCATTGCAGTTTTAACCACATGATTGTGGGGTTGCTGCAAGGGTTCTTGTAACTGTGAAAAATGGTCATAAGTCACATTTTTTTCAGTGCCGGTTGTAACTTTGAATGGTCACTAAATGAACTGCTGTAAGTCAAGGACTACCTTCTAACACAGGTCTCACAGTTTCTGCTTCTGTTCTGCTTATAGGTACAAAAATTCTTCTTGGGCCTGAAGGACAATCTTCCTTCCATGTCGGTGACCAACAACACTTGGCCCCCATCACCATACAAATTTCTCACAAATACCAACCAAGAACTGAAGAAAATATTCCACCACTGGAGGGTGAGGCACCAATTTTGACTCTTTCTATTCATTGCTCTTTCAATCTAAATGCCTTGTTGGCATGTATCAGCCTGGTAGAGTAGACCATGTATATCGTTTAGGTGTTTAAATCTACTTTTATCAGAACACTAGTAAGAGCCTTTTGCAAATCTGAAAGTGCTTCTCCCTCACTTTATCTTTCTGTGAAGATAAAGAATAGCCACACAGAGGCATTTTCTCACATTGCTTGGAATGAGCTTAAGCTGTGTTTATCTAATTAATCCCTTGATCAAGGATCTTCTCATGTCAGCTGTCAAACAGAATTCTGTGTCGTTAGCCAGAATGCCTGGCTGATTTGTTCAATCCAGTGTGCAATTGTCTGGGAAGATGTTTAAAAAGCCTTCTATTTCTGCACAGATTTATTTCATCCATATTACTGAAGATTCAATTGTGCAAGGAGCAATTTCTACTATTGTAGTAAAAAAAGAAGGATTTCTTACTCACCAATGTCCTGCGATGCGGGGCATAAGTGGAATTGATTTTCCCCTTCCTGTTCCCTTCTTTGAGGCAAAGCAAATGGCACCATTAACTCCCTTCCATCCCCCACAGCATCAAGGCACACTGAACACAAAAAGTTCAGGCCACACCTCAACTGGGTCTTACTACCCACGTGCTGGCACTGTTGTGAAGGGCAATCAGATGGCCTGGTGGCTGGCTCCACCAGAAAAACTGTTAGCCAGAATGCCTGGCTGATTTGTTCATCTCAGCCTGCGACAGCCAAAAGACACATTGAGTCAAGAAAGGCAATTTAAATGCTCTTTATTTCTGCACAGGAGCCAAGAGGGTACCTCATAGTTTCAAGAGGCGTATTGAGTATTGTTTCCACCTAACTTTTATGCCTTCTCAAAACAAGGAAAATTGTACCAGAGAAATCATTCATTGGTTAACACAAACTCCTAAATCTAGCACTTGCGTACAAGCTTTGTCTCATCTGTAATATTCTTGGCGTGTAATGTGTTTCCTGCATTGTAATACATTGAGGGGTGGGTTGTTTTTTTCATTTCATTTCATTTCATTTATTTGATTTCTATACCGCCCTTCTCCCTAGGGACTCAGGGCGGTTCACAGGGCATATATAAATAGCTATACAAAAATTAAAAAAGAATTAAACCATGCCCAATTAAAATACAGCAATGATTGAATAATAAAAAACCAATTAAAAAACCCATATTCCCCATCAGGCCAGACCAGCTAACTCAAACAAATGGGTTTTCAACCCGCGACGGAAGGATCGGAGGTCCGATGCCATCCGGAGCTCAACCGGCAGTTGGTTCCATAATGCCGGAGCACCCACAGAGAAGGCCCTCCCCCTGGGGGCCACCAGTCGACATTCCCTGACCGGAGGCACCCTGAGGAGGCCCTCTCTGTGGGCACGCACAGGGCGGAGGGGAGTAGACGCCGGCAGCAGGTGGTCCTCAAGGTATCCCGGACCCATGCCATGTAAGGACTTAAAGATCATAACCAAGACCTTGAACCTCACCCGGAAGACAACTGGTAACCAATGCAGCTCGCGGAGCAAAGGTGTAACATGGGAGTACCGGGAAACTCCCAAGACAACTCTCGCGGCCGCATTCTGTACCAGTTGGAGCCTCCGAGTGGTCTTCAAGGGAAGCCCCATGTAGAGAGCATTACAATAGTCTAGGCGAGAGGTCACGAGCGCATGAGTGACCGTACACAGGGCATCCCGGTCCAGGTAGGGCCGCAACTGGCGCACCAGGCGAACCTGGGCGAAAGCCCCCCTAGTCACGGCCACTATATGGTCTTCCAGGGTAAGTCGTGAATCTAGGAGGACTCCCAAGTTGCGAGCCCTATCCACGGGGGGTAAGAGCTCACCCACCATAGAAAGCGATGGAACATTTTGAATGTCCCGGGATGCCGGAATGTACAGCCACTCAGTCTTGTCAGGGTTGAGTTGAAGTCTGTTCCTCCCCATCCAGACCCGAACCGCCTCCAGGCAACGGGACATCACAGCGAGGGCATCACTGGGATGGTTTGGGGTCGAAATGAAAAGTTGGGTATCATCGGCGTATTGATGATACCCAACTCCAAAACCACGAATGATCTCACCCAGCGGTTTCATGTAGATGTTGAACAGGAGAGGCGAGAGAACCGACCCCTGAGGAACTCCACAAACGAGAGACCTAGGGGCCGATCTCTGCCCCCCTGCCAACACCGACTGCGAGCGTCCCAGGAGATAGGAGGAGAACCACTGAAGAACTGTGCCTCCCACTCCCAATCCCCTGAGACGCCGCAGCAAGATACCATGGTCGATGGTATCGAAAGCCGCCGAGAGGTCTAATAGGACTAGGACAGAGGAATATCCCCTATCCCGAGCCCTCCAGAGATCATTCACCAGAGCGACCAATGCCGTCTCCGTGCTGTACCCGGGCCTGAAACCCGATTGGTAAGGGTCCAAATAATCCAAATAATTTTTAATATTACAATGAAGCAGAGTTCTCTTTATTACTGGACTGGAGCAGTCTATTCTGGTCAGCTGCATTCCTTTCCTTACTGCTCCCATTGTGGAGGCAGATGTTGAAAACTCTCCCCCTCCCATTTCCTCAAGACCCTGAATACTGCTGTAGTTGTCAGGTGCCAAAATTTTGAAACCTTGTGTCTGACTGTGCACACGCATGTGTAAAGGTAACTGAGCTGAATATATATCTTTGTTCCCAAACCACTTTAAGGGGTTTTCTTTTGGGGGCGGCGGGGGGGTGTCTCTGTATTTTATAAGAAGGAATGTTGCATTTTGTCCCTCACCCTTGTTGCTCCATGCCTTTCTGGTACAGTGTAAGAAGTATCGAGATCAGCTGCCCCCAAAGAATAAAGAAGCCTTGCAGGACAAGCTGTGTGCCAGTGAGCTTTTTAAGGGGAAGAAAAGTTTGTATCCTAAGAGGTGAGTTCAAAACGTGAAACTACACCACCCCAGGTCAAGAGGCCTTGACCTCCCCCCAAAATAGCACAAATTACAATCCAGATTTTATGTTTTTCAGCCTCCCCCAGCCTTTCCGGGGGGAATACCTTGGGTTGAAGGAGAACCCCAAATATCGTAAGCTCCAAACCACGGCCAATGACAAGCTAGTGATGGCCGACTATGTGAAGAAAGTCAACCGAGGTGATGGAAAGGTGGGACCTCTAATTAACCTGCTTTGGCTTGCAAGGAACTGCAGCAAGAACATGCCCAGTTTCTCACACATTGCTCCTGTAAAGGGAAGAGTTCTGCTTATTGTGATCCTGGAACGAGCAAATATTTTGAAGCACGTATGCAATAACATTTTGGAGATTTCACACTCGATGATCAAAATAATAATTCTCAGAATGGGCTTCCTTGTGGCTAAAACTATTTTTCCTCCACCTCCTCTTTTTCTTAACTTGTGGCTGCTATCACTGGGGGCTAAAATAAAATACAGCCGCTAGAGTCCCATCTATGAGAAAGTTCTTATCAGGGAGTCCTTTCAGGACATTTGCAAACATTATTTTGGCACTCTGTTAGGTGCTTTGGGAAGATTCTATATTTATCTACCGTAGGTCATGTGTATCTAGCAGAAGCCTTTGGAGAAGAGGAGGGGATGTTTTTGAGTTGCATAGCATGTCACGCAAGGTTTATGGGGCAATATATAATGCATGTGGAAATAATGGTTAATTTAAGAATTAGGTTCATCCCATTGCATGAGTCTGGTTTGGAAGCATCACTGCTTCAGACAGGAAGGCGGTGCAGAGAGTGGTGAGGATGGCCGAAAAGATCATTGGCAGTTCCCTCCCCTCCATCCAGGACATAGCACAGAAGTGTTGCTTGAGCAGGGTCCGTAAGATTATCTGGGACATGACACATCCTCTTCACGACCTGTTTTCCTTGTTACCTTCTGGGAGGAGGCTTCGTGGTATCCGCAGCAGAACATCCAGATTCAACCATAGTTTCATTCCATACAGCATTAACCTTGTGAACTCTCAGGCTTCCTCCTTCCATTATATATTCAAGATGGACAGTATTTAATATTTTATTGTTATCTGAGCTTGTCGATCGGAAGGTCGGCAGTTTGGCGGGTCGAATCCCGAGTGCCACGTAACAGAGTGAGCGCCTGTTACTCGTCCCAGCTTCTGCCAACCTAGCAGTTCGAAAGCACGTCAAAATGCAAGTAGGAAAATAGGGACCACTACGATGGGAAGGTAACAGCGTTCCGTGCGCCTTTGGCGTCTAGTCATGCCGGCCACATGACCACGGAGACGTCCTCGGACAAGCGCTGGCTCTTCGGCTTTGAAACGGAGATGAGCACCGGCCCCTAGAGTCGGAAACGACTAGCACGCATGTGCGGGGGAATCTTTACCTTTACCTTATGTGTAGGGGTGTGGGTCTATACATATGTTGTATGTAGTATGTTTTAGGTGCATGTCGTGTATGTGTTTCACTTTTGAGAGTGGGCAACTAAATTTCATTTTTGATGTGTGCCATTGTGCCCACAGTAAAATGACAATAAAGATTATCTTATCTTATCTTAAAACACACAGTAATAGCTCCCTTCAAAGTCTGAGCCACTATTTTATCAGCCAGATGTTTAACAATCATGTCGGAAATCATGGCAGAGAATTGTTCCTTTCTTGCTGGGAAATAACCCAAGATCCTTACAAATACAGAGTAACTAAACTTGCAGCTCAGACAAGCAGATATAGTACACGAAATAAGAGCTTTTCCTCTCTTCCTTTCAGACTTCTTCTCGGATACTCCTTCTCACAAAGAGTCACATCATCCTGGCTGATCTCAAGGCTGCTCAGCCCAAAACAGTGATCACCTTGAATGACGTTGAGAGTGTTTCTGTCAGTTGCTATTCAGATGGGCTTCTTGTTCTACACGTTAGAGAGGTAAGGAGGGATTGGGGTTTGGCGGGGAGAGGAGGTATAAGAGATGACAGATAGTCATTTTGGGCTGTTCAGACAGCATTAAAAAAGTGACTAATGACTGTGACACTCACCAAGAGCCATGGTGGCACAGTAGTTAGAATGCAGTATTGCAGGCTAACTCTGCCGACTGTCAGCAGTTTGATCCTGACCGCTGTTTGGCAGTTCGAGTTCTAGGTATATGGCATGAAAGATGATAAATTATGGATAGACAACAAGATAATATTTGGTATTACCAGTAGTTTGTCCACATATATATCTCTTGGCCTCTGTCAGGACTCACTGAGCCCTGGTGGCGCAGTGGTTAGAATGCGGTACTGCAGGCTGCTTCTGCTGACTGCCAGCTGACTGCAGTTTGGCAGTTCGAGTCTCACCGGCTCAAAGTTGACTCAGCCTTCCACCCTTCTGAGGTTGGTAAAATGAGGACCCAGATTGTTGGGGGCAATAGGCTGACTCTCTAAACTGCTCAGAGAGGGCTGCAAAGCTCTATGAAACGTATATAAGTTTAAGTGCTATTGCTATTTTCACACTTAACGACCATTGCAGCATCTCTATGGTCATGTGATCAAAATTCAGATGCTTGGCAACTGACTCCTATTTATGATGGTTGCAGTGTTCTGTAGCTATGTGACCACCTTTTGCAAACTTCGGACAATCAAACTCAGTGGGGAGGCCAGAGTCACTTAACAATCGTGTTACCAACTTATCAACTGCAGTGATTCATTTAACAGCTGTGGGAAGAAAGGTTGCAAAATGAGGCAAAACTCACTTAACAACTGTCTCACTTAGCCACACAATTTTGGGGCTCAATCACGATTGTATCTTGAGGATTACCTATACCGTAGAAAGCTCCCTATTGGCAATTTCATTTTGCTTTGGAATAGCAGAACTGCCCCCATTCAAGATGTGAAGTTGCATCAAGTTTAGGGTTTGGGGAAGAGCATATTTTACAGTGCCAGAGTTGAAATAAAAGCCCACCTGAGTTTAAAAAGCTAAATGTGATGTTCAGCTTAGTTTCTTAAAAAAATGGCTTGGAGGAACATACCTTTTTTGAAAGCAAAGGGAGTAAAAAGCTGGGAGTACATCAACAAAGCTATCAACTGACTGAAGGGAAGTTAAGCAGTAGTCCTACTATATACAGGTAGTCCTCAACTCATGACTAGTCGCTCACTTAGTGAGCATTCAAAATTAATACACACCCCGAAAAAGGGACTTATGATCCAGATTCAAAGTTCCAGTGCTTGCCCCCAACACCACAGTCACATGACTGCATTTTGCTCATTCAACAACCGACTTGCATTTTTGGCTGTTTGCAGCATCCTAGGCGGGTCATATGCCTGCAATTTGTGATACTTTTAGCAGAAGCTGATGTTTACATCCAGTTTCAAGCAAAAAAACCAAAACACCACGTAGCAGACAAGGGGTTCACCTAACGATTGTGGTGTTCATTTTATGACAGTCGCTTTCACTTAATAGCAATAGCACTTAGACTTATATATCGCTTCACATTGCTTTACAGCCCTCTCTAAGCGGTTTACAGAATCAGCATATTGCCCCCACAACAATCTGAGTCCTCATTTTATCGACCTGTGAGAAGGCTTCCCAGAAGAAACAAAAAGGAGCCCAAGGGAATGGGGGAGTCAGGGAAATTTTGGTGGGGATGAAAAATCGTGGTGAGCATTGGGTCAAAGATGAAGAGATGATCTGAGATGACTGAAAGAAACAAGGCCAATGAGAGGACCAGGGATACGACTGGTGTGATTCCACCAGGACAGTGAATGGGGCTGGCCATGCAAGGGGATGGAAGAGGAGGAGATGGGCTTGGCAGCCATGCACATGGCCCTGTTCTCCGGAAGGGAAGGGGATGCAATCAAACTTGAACCAGTCAAGATCAAACTTCTGGCAGTTGGCAGAATTAGCCTTCAATATCTCAATATTGCATTCTAACCACAGCACCACCATGGCTCTGTGGCTAATGGCCTCCACAAAAAAGGTAAAATTGGTGGTGTCATGTGCTGACCTGCTTTACAGCTGTCATGATTTACAACTGAAATTGCAGGCTCAATTATAGTCATGTCAAGGAAGTATGTATTTAAGGTATGCTTTTAAAGAGTGGGGAATCTATATTGAGGGCATGCTTTTAATTAACTAAATCACAATTTTTTCTAGGAAATTTATCGCCGAATTGCCTAGTATCTCACTGTCTCCTCCATAAACAGGATTTATTTCCAAAGCTGAGTTGTGTATTAGTACAAAAGAGAGGAAGGGAAATAATCAAGGTTGTAAATATTTGGCATTTTACCTCAATCATCATTTTCCTTCTTGAAAAAAATTGGCTTTGCCTCACCTGGCTTTGGAACTATTTGACATTAAAAATTGTGGATCTCCTCCCTCTAACTATTGCTTGTTTTATGCTGGTCTCATCTCATTTGTGAACCTTACGGTCTGTATCATTCTCGGAGTCTTTATCCATATGCCCCTTGCCCCTTTTTACCAACTTTGTCTAGACTACAGGTAGTCCTTGATTTACAGCCAGTCATTTAGTGACTATTCGAAGTTACAATGGCACTGAAAAGAGTGACTTATGACTGCTTTTCACACTTACGACCATTGCAGTATCCCCACGGTCACATGATCAAGTGGTTCATATTTATGATTGTTGCAGTGGCCTGGTGTCATGTGATCACCCTTTGAGACTCTCTGCCAAGCAAAGTCAGTGGGGAAGCCAGATTCGCTTCACAACCATGTTATTAACTTAGCAACAGCAGTGTTTCACTTAACACATGGGTGTCAAACTCAATCATGTCACGTGACGTATCGTGACTTTTTTTGCCCTTGCAGAGCTGGGGTGGGTGTGGCCTGCGCACAACGCATCCAGCCTGCAGGCTGTCACTTTGACACCCCTGACTTAACAGCTGTGGCAAGAAAGGTTGTAAAATGGGGCAAAACTCACTTAACAACTGTCTTGCTTAGTAACAGAAATTTTGAGCTCAATTGTGGCTATACGTTGAGGACTACCTGTGTAGTTCCTTTGTGGCCTTGTGGTTTTCGAATGAGGTGTAGTCCTAAAAAATGCCAACCTCCTAAATCAGACATGTCAAACACAAGGCCCGGGGGCCGGACCTGGCCCACCAAGTGGTTTCATGTGGCCCACGAAGCCATCCTGGAAACAGTGAGGGAACGGCCCCCACTGCCTTGGCCCTGGTCCAGAGACCCTCCTTCTGCCAGAGACCCTGAGATCTGTCCCACTCCTGCCCAGGCCCCCATAGGCACCCTTGATGCGAACGATGTAGAGCTGGCCACGCCCACCCAGTAGGCCATATGCACTCTAGCCACGCCCACCCAGTAGGCCACGCCCACCCAGGCCACACCCACCCGGCCCCTTGAGGGCAACCGCAATGCTGATGCGGCCCTCAATGAAATTGAGTTTGACACCCCTGTCCTAAATGAACAAAGGAAGTGAAGTAAGCCAGAAGAGAGTTTTGTTTCAGATTATTCACGAACAAACCACTACAACAAAGTGAGCTGAACTGACCAAGAAATTAAGTTCTAAAGCTTGCAAGTCAGGGGAAAGATAACAAGTATTTCCAGTGTGTGTGACTACTCTTCTCTTACAGTCTTCCACAGCTGACACGAAAGGGGACTTCCTCCTTATTAGTGACCACGTGATTGAACTGGTTACCCGGCTTCACCAAACCATGCTGGAGGCTACAAAGCAAAGACTGAAACTCCAAGTGGCTGATGAGTAAGGACAGAGTTGGCCATGGTGGGGAAGGGGAAGGGTTTGGATGAGAGCTTTTATTTAGATGTTTGTTCTTTTTTACTTGTATTGGAAAACCTCCAAGAGTGAGTCACTCCATTTGAGACCTCTGACTTCAAATGGGATAAAGGAGACTTTGGATCCAATTTTGCCAAATCTTTCCTCCTCCCCCCTCCCCCCACAATTCAAAAGACTATTTCTGCTCTGGTGTTTCAGAAAATGAAGAAGGGACTGCCTTTAGCCCTACTGGGTTTAAGGAAGCAGGCCTTGATGTTGGAAGCTATCTGAAGGTGCAAATAAAATTTCCCACCAAACTCTAATTTGTTGATGTCAAGTGTATGTAAATTACATATTATGGCCTGTAAATCTGGAGCCTGCACATCCCTAATTACAGTTTGTGTGGTTTGTTGCATTGTATTCAGGCCGTTTAGCTGTAGCAATTTATACATTTCCCATCTCTTTTCCAATTATAGTAAAGTAACTAATAATTAAATGATGAAATGCTTTAGCTTCTACAGCTTGCAAATTTAACTCTAAATCTGATCATCCCCACGGACTATTGAATATTGTATCTCATTTGACACTCCAAACCTACTACTGTACGGTACTTCTTTATTAAGGATAGGACAGTTCCCAAACTGTCCAGCAGTGACCTACATTGGAGTTAAATAAATTTGCAGAGTTAATCCCCCCCACCTCTTCTTTGAAACCCATAGTTTACATCAGGGGTCTTCAAACTTGGCTCTTTTATGACTTGTGGACTTCAAGTCCCAGAATTCCTCAGCCAGCGTGCCTGGCTGAGAAATTCTGGGAGTTGCAGTCCACAAGCCATAAAAGGGCCAAGTTTGAAGACCCCTGGTTTACATGATAAGATTTCAGAAGTAGTTTACCTTTGTCTGCCTCTTAGGGCTGAGAGAATGTGACTGGCTCAAGGCCATCCAGCTGGCTTTGTGCCCAAGGCAGAAACTCACAATTTTCCAGTTTCTAACCTGGTGCCTTAAGCATTAAACCAAACTGGCTCTAGTCCTAAAATTAAGCCTGCCTTATACTGTAGCTGTAATTCATACATTTATATATAAACTTTTAATTAAACATGGCACGGAAGCCTCCACACAACAGACAAATTGTGAAACAAAGCTCAAACAAGGATGGTATTGTTTTGTTCAGCTGACCTTTGATTTGATCTTTTACAGATTTCTGGTAAAGTTTAAGCAAAGCAACATCACTGTCAAACTTGTGAAGACAGAGGAGACACAAGGCACCGCTCTCGTTTTCAGAAAGAAAGGCAGCAATAGGATGGAGGTGCTGGTCCATTAAAGTGAAGTTATTGCTGATTCAAAGGCAGCTACATTGGACTTTTAGGGACTCTGGAGTTGAGAATATGATTTAGACTTGACCCACTATAGGCACTGGTGCCTTCTAGGTTTCTCATCAGAATGTTTACAGCATGGGGCAACATGAAATGCATACATTCCAAGGCCAATCAGTGCATTTGCAGAAGGTGTAATATCAATATCTTCAGAAATGGCTTCTTTCTATAGATGCTTTAAGTGGAAAATTTGGGGAGAATGTCAATTAAAAACAAACAAATCAAATGAAATGTCAACTCTGCCTTGATTTAAGCCACTTAATAGGGATATACTATCTTTGGAGACACCAAAGAATCCAAAGCCTAAATTTGGTTACAGAGTACAACTTTATTTTAAGCTATCAGAATAATCTCTACCCCGTTTTGAATTTTTTATTTTTTATTTTTGCTTTTCTCCAGTGATCTCCAACAGGGCAGTGGCAAAGTCTCATTAATGCACTGGTGGGATTCAAATATGTGAACAGCTGGTTGTCTGTCTGGATGCCGCTTTCAGAAGTCCATTCTGGGCCTGGGCAACAAAAAATTAGCTACCGGTTCTGCCAAACTGGTGTGAACTGGCTGAATCCCACCACTGTATTAATGTATTCTTTGGTCACACTGGGTCTCTGCCCTAATTTTAATTTTGAAATGAATTGGAAACTAGCATACTGCAAATCAAATCACTTTTTTTTTATTTTAATTCCATTTATATCCCGCCCTTCTCCGAAGACTCAGGGCGGCTTACAAGCTTAGCAGTAGCCTTCATTCTATGTATATGCCTGCTTATTAGGGCTTTCACACACACCCCCAAGCGGCATTATTACAAAGTCAGCTTATTGCCCCCAACAATCTGGGTCCTCATTTTACCTACCTCGGAAGGATGGAAGGCTGAGTCAACCTTGAGCCTGGTGGGATGCGAACCTGCACTAATTGCAGGCAGTTGGTGTTACTTAAGGAGGCATTAACCCACTGCTCCACCAAGGCTCCTAATTGCAAACATAAATTGTTTCCAACAGTGCCCTGGGCTACATAGACCATAAACAGTTTTAGAAAGTGAAATGGTGCGTAAGTAAAGGTAAAGGTTTCCCCTGCCTGGTCAAGTCCAACTCTAGAGGTCTGTGTGCTTATTTCCGTTTCTTAGCTAAGGGAGCCAGCATTGTCCAAAGAGACTTACGTGGCAATGTGGTCAGTATTCGCCAAGACACACAGAACACTATTACCTTCCCACCAAATTGGTACCTATTTATCTAAGTGCATGTGCCAGCTTTCAAACTGCTAGGTTAGCAGTAGCTGGGGCAACACTTTGCTTCTCTTTTCTGATCAGCTATTCCCATGACATGTTCTCCAAATTTCACATGTGGCATTAGTCAAAAAGCATTGATGGGTGCCTGGCTTTTTCATGTATAGCCTGCCTTTCCACTACAGCAAGAAGTTCTAGGAAATGCTTGGAGTCATCCCTGATTTGTTCTTAAAATAATCCTGTGAAATCAATTGAGTTGAAAGAAAGGGATTGATTCAAAGTCATTCAGTGAGTTCAATGGTCAAGTAGGGATATTTTAACTATTTCATCACATCGACATGTTGTTTTAAGTGGTTTTGTAGCACTTGCACACCCTTCCTATTCATGGTAACAAATTTACTCAAGGCTAAGCAGATCAACAGCAGAAAACCAAAGGTACATCAGTCAGAGTTTCTGAAGCTTCCCTGAGTAGTTTTCTTCTCACAGGAACCTGTAGAAGAGTAGCCAAGATTCAATCCAAACTTCAGAGAGCCAAGCAAGATTTACTAGCCTGCCCAGGGAATCAGAGTTTTAGGTTTCTTACGTGAATCAAAGGCAATGACATACCAGACACAAGAAATCAGATGGGTGTTTGAAACAAAGAAACCCGGGTCAAAGCGACATCTTAAGTAAGCTTGCAACCAAGTTTGTTAAGACAAGCACACCCTTATTTGTTAAGAAGCCTTATTGAATGTCTTTGTTCTGTGCCAAAGCCAATGACTTGGAGGATGTGATAACTGCCTGTGTTTGAGTCTCACGATTCTTGGTTCTTCCTGGTGCAGATGGAGCAACTTCTTCAGATTCAGATTCAGAATTCTGAGCCAAGACACTATCTTGATCTGAGGAAAGTTATAATTCTTCTCCTTGAGAATAGGATTGTAGGAGTTGAAATAGCCATATTACAAAAGTCTGGTAAGATGCCTGGCCTTTCCAAACAGTCACTTTGAGAGATATGATATAAACGACATATTTGCAAACCCATGTAAATTCTCTACGGTACTATGCTGGGATTTTCCCTTCTTATTCCAGGCAGCCCATTGTATAAAAGGGAGATCAGCTCGCCATACAATAAACACCTCTGTCTTTTCAAATTAAAAAGTGGGCCAAATGCCATTTGCCATTATATGGCGCTATTTCTGCAGGGTTTCTTGCTTAGTACCTATGTGTACTAAATCCCTGTATCAAAGAGAACTGGTCAAACATTATGAAGGCAAATTCATCTGCAGAAGCCAGGGATCTAGGTTTTTTAGGCAACCAAATCAAAGTGCCCTGGAAGACAGTGCCTGGCTGCCACATGGGATAGGGCAAGCCTATGGCAGTCTAAAGGAGCCAATAGGAGTTGGGCACATCTCAGCACCTGGCTGTACATCTCCAAGGTTATCAGCAAAGCCCTGCAGATCACGTGTACAGCAAGAAAGTGTGATAGGAGAAGCAATGAAAATGAAAACGCTATATTGAAAATGGAACAGCAAAATGCAAATTTAAGCTGCCTTTACAGGTAGGCAGGGGGTGAGTTGAAGATGATATCATAAGGCTATGTTCTCCATAAATGGTTACTACGGCTTCTTCATGCCACAGCGAGCAGGACATAATGATCCCTAAATGGATTTGTTCCATCAGAGTGCTGTCTCAAGAAGATTAATAACCTGCTCTGGAAAATGAAGGGAATTTTCAGGGAGGCCCTGGACTGTTTGACCACCTCGGACCAGTTTGCAAAAGAGGGTGCCATTGGAAACAGATGACAGGCAAATTTAGGCTTGAACAAAGGGTGCAAATCTGACCAGCTGATGTCTTGAGGGTAATAACGCTTCAGAACTCAACCATTCTTTAACATAGAAACAGTAAATTGATGGCAGAAGACCCAGTAGTCCATCAAATCTGCCCTTTGAGAGTTTTTTTAAAATCAAAAGTTGGACATGGGTTTATCTCAAGCATATTTAAACTCAGTCAGTTATTGAATGACCCATCGGTAACTTCCAACCAACACTGGAAGTTGGTTTCAAGCTTCCACTATTTCTCTGAAGTAATAATTTCTAAAATTAATAGTTTGTTACAGGTTTTTTAATTTAACCAATCAGACAGATGGGCCTTCTTATCTTTTTTGATGTGTCCATGGGAGCAACTTCCTTTACTTTAATAGTAACAGCAGTCATTAGTGAGAAGGCTCGTAAATAATGGGATTCTCCATTCTATGCATGCTTATTCCTGTTCTTTGCTTAACTGTGCTAATAGGCTATATCCAGTAATGTCAAGGTTATGATTTAAAAGCTAACCAGCTGATATAATGCAAGATGTATGAAGTAATGATGGGAACAGCTCAGCAGGGTCTGTGTCCCTTTAAGAGCTTTGTATAAAGGAAGGCTCCGCAGATGTGTGCTCTCACTTACATTTCCTGCTGTAACTGTGTTTTGTTGGATCCTGCTGTATTAGCATGTGTATGTATATTGTTCCTGGTGTATGATATTGTAGGTTGTGTAAGATAAATCACCATTTAATATAGACCACTGTTTACTCTATTTACCCCTGAGTTATCTCACACAATAAAACTGCATGTTCTGATAGGTTATGGGCCCAGAGTGAGGAGAAACCCAGTGAGAGCTTGACCCAGAGCCAGAGGAGTTATGGCTTGTGGTTTGTGGTGGTTTGTGGTGGTAGCAGACAATAGGGACTCCGTCAGCGTAATGGGAGGAGGTTTCGTAGTATCTCATCTGAATGAGACAAACTACCTCTCCTGGAGTCTGAAAATGGAGATGTACCTGCGAAGGGAGGAGTTGTGGTTGATAGTTGCTAATCCACCTGCAGTCCTGGATGATGGAGACCAGAGAAAAAATGAAAAAGCATTGACCAGCATAATCCTGAGTTTGGACAATAGGCAGCTGATACACGTGAAGGGTCTCCAGTCTGCTAAAGAGTGCTGGGAAGCTTTGCGCAGTGTGTACATGAGAGAGACTGTGAGCAGCAAAGTAATGCTGACAAGAAAGCTATATAAGACCCAACTGAAACCGGGAGAGAGCATGACTACTCATTTGCAGTCCATGAGAAAGACATTCCTTGAGATCGAAGACAGAGGAATGATTTTTACTGAGGCACACAAGGAATACGAG
The DNA here is from genome assembly GCF_964194415.1 of Vipera berus. NCBI lineage: Eukaryota > Metazoa > Chordata > Lepidosauria > Squamata > Viperidae > Vipera > Vipera berus. The sequence continues at coordinate 140,563,578 of NC_138203.1, read as the reverse complement.
GTGCTCAGTTCCTTGAACACTTCACGGGATGTCCTGGTGACCAGTTTAGAGTCCATGCAGGACAGGGACTTAACCATGAGTTATTTGACTGGCCGGTTGCTGGAGGAGGAACAGAAATGGCTATAAAGACAGCAGAGAGGGGACGACAATGCACAGAGGACGCCTAAAACTGCAACATCCAAAGATGACAGTAGAGCAGCCGAGAACGTTTGCATGGTGAAACGCTGCTTCACATGTGGTTCTACAGAGAATCTCTAGAGACACTGCCCTGAGAAGAGAAATAGAGGAGCAGCGAAACAAGGCCATAAAGTTACACAACTGACATTTTCCCTGGCAGCAACATTAACTGGGGAAAAAAACTTGCTTTTGGACAATGGGGTGAGTCAGCATATTGCAAATGACCCACAAATGTTTTCAAACCTAAGACCAGCTAAATAAACATTTGTTAGCTTGGCTAATGGAAAACAGTCTGCTGTTAAAGGGGAAGATAACAGTCATAAATCACATTCCCCAATTAGCTTGAAGCGCGGGCTTCCTCTCCAACTCTCCAGCCTGCCAATACTTTATCAGCTTTGGGCTCAATAAACTTGATTCTCATGCTAGGTTTACTGTTGTTATGTCTAGTTGGACTCTCATTCACATCCCCCCTCCCAGCATCATCTAACTCTAAAAGCGAAAGGAAGAAAGATGGCTACATTTCTATCTATTGTCAATGCAAAAACATCTGATGTTAGCAGCGTTGACAGCTACAAAGGATGCCAGACCTAGCTGAAGGATACATATTAAGCAATGCAACACATATTTTGATTGTGCTATTTGTAAGGACTCAGTCCAGAGTGTAACCTGTAAGTAAGAAAAGTTCAAGGCAAACAAACAGTTTTTCAATTAGGTTCCAAGGAATATAGGTTCAGAGATGGAACAAAGAAGATTGTGATTTCAAGTTCTGCTAGCTTTACAGAACAAAACAATTTAGACAGGGTGCATGCTAACACTGAGGTTCTTGCCAACACGTAGTGCTAGTTGTCAGCAAGGAGAGACTACACAAAGCCCAATGAAGGAAGAACAATATAGCAGGTCAGAAATAGTAGGACTAAAATTGGATAGACCTGAGGTAAAGAGAGAAGTAACAGAAACACTTTCGGCACGACGCCAGAGGCAAGCAGAGCGGTAGGGAAAATTTTCCTGAACTGCCGAGCTTTGTTTTCTCTCTACCAAGCGGCTAAATGAGCCGTTGCTGATCATGGAGCAATCGGCAAAGAAGGATAGGGGTCCGGGCTTGCTGGGGTAGTGCGAACCTCCGGCGAAGTGAAGGACAGTCCTGATCTCCGGTAAGAGAAGAGGGCCCTGCTGAGAGGATATCAGGCCCATCGCTATGACAGAGCACTTTGGGGGGAATGGAGTGGAAGCGGTGTTGGTACAGTATTAATTGAACTGCGAGAGAGGAACGGATTGCCCCCTTAAAATTGAGTTCGAAGGGATTCGGGAGGTGTAAGACTTGATTGCAGCTGGAAGTGGCAGAATAGTTTTTCTTGTGAGCAGCTCAGAGGTGGTGTGAAGACTGGGGAGATCGGGTTCTGGACTGTTTGCTGAATTAGTAAAACTGATTGGGCGCAGCTTTTTCCCCATTTCCAGTGTATTTGGGAACCTCCTTGGACTTTTTATGATCTACTTTTGCCGCTGTGGTTTTTTATAAATTTGTTTTACAATCAGCTGGCAAGTGGCAGGAAGCTACCTTTTATTGTCCCTCTTCTGGCTTGGATGTGGATTGTATGGTGATTAAGCTACTGCTGTAAATTAGCCACAGGGAACTGCAGGAGAGCGGTGAGGAACGTCTGCAAGAAGGGAGACTTGTAACATTGTTATATATATCTTTGTTCCTTTCTACTGGTTCTTTTTCCATTAGCCCACTAGAATATTAATTAACTCAGTGGCGTAGCGTGGGGGGTGCAGGGGGGGCCGGCCGCACCGGGCGCAACATCTGGGGCGGGCGCATTAGATGCATTTTACTTTAATTACATCAGTATTTTCATAACAAACAATACATGTGCTTAGGGGGTAAGGGTTTCTTTAACTAATCTAGTGGAAGAGACTCGAGTGCTAAAATCCACGGGTTAGGGGGTGCAAATTACTTGCCTTGCCCCGGGTGCTGACAACCCACGCTACGCCACTGAATTAACTATTGGGGGGCTGCAGGGATTAGTTGATACTTCCGGGTTAATTATATGCTAGTTTGGAGGAAGTTCCTCTTCTGCATAACAGAAATGTCTAGCTCCTCAGCTAAAGCTGGGAAGAAGCTTCTGACAGCTACATCGTCGGCTCCAATTACGACCCCTCCTACTCCGCATAGATAATAATAATAATAATAATAATAATAATAATAATAATAATAATAATAATAATAATAATAATAATAATAATAATAATAATAATAATTTTATTTGTATACCGCCCTTCTCACGAAGGACTCAGGGCGGTGAACAGGGCAAACATATAAAAGTACAAGAATACAAGAATTAAACAAGATGCCCAGGTTACAATAGTAGATTAAAATACATTTAAAACGACAATAAAACCCAAACCCATCCCCAATCAGACCAGGCCAGCTTGTTCAAACAAATAAGTCTTCAGATCGCGTCAGACGGAGCGAAGGTCGGGCGCCATCCAGAGCTCAACCGGCAAACGATTCCATAAATCCGAGGCACCCACAGAGAAGGACCTCCCCCTGGGGGCCACCAGACGACATTCTCTGACCGGTGGCGCCCTGAGGAGGCCCTCTCTGTGGGAATGCACAGGGCGTAGGGAAGTTGACGCTGGCAGCAGGTGATCCCTAAGGTACTCCGGCCCCATGCCGTGTAGGGCTTTGAAAACCATTACCAGAACCTTGAATCTCACCCGGAAGACAACTGGGAGCCAATGCAGCTCACGGAGCAGAGGTGTAACATGGGAGTATCGGGAGACTCCCAACACAACTCTCGCGGCTGCATTCTGTACCAGTTGGAGCCTCCAAGTGGTCCTCAAGGGCAGCCCCATGTAGAGAGCATTGCAGTAGTCTAAACGAGAGGTCATGAGCGCATGAGTGACCGTACGCAGGGCATCCCGGTCCAGGTAGGGCCGCAACTGGCGCACCAGGCAAACCTGGGCAAAATCCCCCCTAGTCACAGCTACTATATGATCTTCCAGAGTAAGCCGCGAATCTAGGAGGACTCCCAAGTTGCGAGCCCTATCTATGGGGGGTAAAAGCTCACCCCCCCATGGAAAGAGGTGGAATATTCTGAATATCCCGGGATGCCGGTATGCACAGCCACTCATTCTTGTCGGGGTTGAGTTGAAGTCTGTTCCTCCCCATCCAGACCCGAACCGCCTCCAGGCAACGGGACATCACGTCGAGGGCATCACTGGGGTGGTTTGGGGACGAAATGAAAAGCTGGGTATCATCAGCGTACTGATGATACCCAACTCCAAAACCACGAATGATCTCACCCAGCGGTTTCATGTAGATGTTGAACAGGAGAGGCGAGAGGACCGACCCCTGAGGAACTCCACAAATGAGAGACCTTGGGGTCGACCTCTGCCCCCCTGCCAACACTGACTGCGAACGTCCCTGGAGATAGGAGGAGAACCACCGAAGAACTGTGCCTCCCACTCCCAATCCCCTGAGACGCCGCAGCAGGATACCATGGTCGATGGTATCGAAAAACGCCGAGAGGTCTAATAGGACTAGGACAGAGGAATATCCCCTGTCCCGGGCCCTCCAGAGATCATTCACCAGAGTAACTCTGTAATTGGTGTAATTCACTTCCTCCCCTTGAAAGCAGCTAGCAAGCAAGGGATGTGGGATGGAGAACGGCTGCAAGGCACTCAGCACCAGGAAAGGTGCCATTTTGCAGGAGGAGTGTAGAGGGCACTGCTGTTTCAGTTATGCTTTCTCTTATAGAGCTGTGTGCCTTCCCTGCAAATCAGAGGGGTGACTTGGAATTGCCAGGGCTGGAGAGAATGTTCACATTTTTTTTTTTTTGATAAAGAAAAGGACAGCAGCTGATTTACTTGTCTGACAAATAGCACTAAGGGCTACTTTGGGGGAGCGCTTTGAAGCTCTTTGGGGAGGCAATCATAGCTCCCAGCTGTCGGAGGAAAATACCTGTAACATGGGAGCAGCAGGGATTACATGCAACTACAAATTAGAGAAAGAACATGCTGGGGCAGAATGGTTAGCTTTAGAACGGCACCTAAAATTTATTATTTTTGTTAATATGTACTCTTACTTTAAAAAAAGGGTGCGGAATCTGATGTGCCAGGATAGCATGTGTGCCCCGGGGGCCCAGATATTTGCCCCAAGATGGTAATTTTAAGGCCACAGCCGGAATATTACTCATCTCGGCTAGACCAATGTAATGAATTGTTAATGGCATCAGAATATAGTTACAAATTAATCATAAGACTTTTTTTTGACCTATCCACTTTTTGAATGGGTTAATGCCCTTTTCAGGGAGTATGTTGAACAGGATGCCATTGGGGGGGGGGTGTAATGTGGCCCTCTTCTGAAAAAAAATGGGGGGAAAGGCAGTGTTGCTCTAAAGGGTTAGAACTTACCCCAAATATTTTTGCATTATCTTCCCAATAGATTAGGGACGCGGTGGCTCAGTGGGTTAGGACGCTGAGCTTGTCGATCAGAAGGTCGGCAGTTTGGCGGGTCAAATCCCAAGTGCCGCGTAACAGAGTGAGCGCCTGTTACTCGTCCCAGTTTCTGCCAACCTAGTAGTTCGAAAGCACATAAAAATGCAAGTAGAAAAATAGGGACCACTCCGGTGGGAAGGTGACAGCGTTCCATGCACCTTTGGCGTCTAGTCATGCCAGCCACATGACCACGGAGATGTCCTCGGACAAGCACTGGCTCTTCGGCTTTGAAACGGAGATGAGCACCGGCCCTTAGAGTTGGAAACAACTAGCACATGTGTGTGGGGGAACCTTTACCTTTACCTTTACCCAATAGATTGAATTCTACAGAATTACTTGTTAATAGTATTTACTACAGATATTAGCAGTGATCTGTCTTTCATGGCCACATTATAACTTACAGTATATACTATTAAAACCCTCTTATTTGTCCGTTTGTAACCTTCAGTTAGCCCAAACACATAACACAAACATTTCTAAATCAAGATATCCAGTGTCTGCTAATTTAAAGAATGCATACAAAATTTGGGACCCTTTACTCCCATTTATTAATTGAAATTTCAGGGACCTTCATACCAGTTGCATTTGAAAAGTTCTGGCCGCTGCAACATCACCACGGTGGGCTGCAGTCATGTGACCATGATTTTCAATACACTCCCTGCTAGCTTCCCATTAGCAAAATCAATGGGGAAGCCGGCAGGAAGTTGGAAGTCACTCCCACTCCCACTGCTTTTTCGCCCACCTGTGGTCGTTCTGTTTATCTGTTTATTTATTTACTATAAATAGTATTGGCTGCCCATCTTACCTCAGGGCAACTCTGGGTGACTTACAATCATAAAAGATTTAGACAAGGAAATTTCTCTGAAACTGTGGTTGTAGGTTGTCCAGTAATGGCCACAATTACATAAATACCTATGTAAGGTATTTTTTACACGTTAAATGACTGTTGACTTTCATATATCCCTGTAATATATTAAGGCAGGGTTCTCCGGCCTTGACAACTTTAAGACTTGTGGACTTCAACTCTCAGAATTCCTCAGTCAGCAGTCCAACAAGTCTTAAAGTTGCCTTGGTTGGAGACTCTGTATTAAGGGACAATTTAATTTAATTTTGAGTTAAGTTTTTCCTCCTGATCTGTCCTCCTCCCTTGTCCTGGAATACACACATACACTCCATTTTGGGGGAATGCATCTTTCTTGCTGCTCAAGGACTCAGTGAAAACATGATCCTCATAAAGGCTGTCTGCTGCTGTCTACCTAAAATATGGTCCCTTCTGTTTAGAAGCAGAAGCAAAAATACGCAAAGTGGACTCAAAGGTCTGACTGATAGTCAAGACAACAGCCCAAAATTGCTGTCCTTCCAAAGGCTTGTAGGATCTTCTTGGCCATATTTGAGGATCTCCCTTCCCACCATCAAATGTTACCATAAAAAAGCAACAGTCCCATTGGGGGAAACACACCTATAGCTTTTAGATAAATGCTGCTTGAAGGGGAATATAGATAACTAGGCATGTGATAGAGAAATGCAAGCTGGTAGACCTGGTCCAGGGATGGAAATGTAGCCTCCATTAGGCTGAACCAGTGACAGCCATGGTTCAGCCACTGTTGGCTTTATTGGGCAAAGGGCCCCATTTCTCTGATTTAAATGAATTACTAAATAATGCAATAATTATCCATCAAATAGCCTTTCCAAAATTTTGCTTGCTCTATTCCTGTTTGTAGCTTTGGGTTCCAGACTGGCAGCTGCATGTTCTAATTAGTATTTCAAGCATTGGCCTGGCCTGGGTTTAGCAACCTGCGTAGAATAATCTGTTGGGTCTTGTACTTACTGGCAGCATACTAGACAGGATTCCAATTATTGTGAAATCACCCTATCTAGTTTATGTCATTTTATGGGAAACCCACCGGTAATTGCTTTCTTCTGTTTATCATGTCTTTTGCACATTTTTCCCTTACCAGAAAAAAACAGAACAATTGTTTTGATAGCTCACCTATAAATTAAAGAAGGAAAGGGAAAGTAGATGGATAGATCAATTGCAAGACAAGAGAGGAGTTATACAGGTGGATAATGAACGGAAAAAAGAAATTGCTCAGGAATTTTTCTCACAACTCTATGCAAATGAGCAGATATCTGATGAGAAAATTAAGGAATACTTAGATTGTTTGAACCTCCCCAAATTTCCAGAATCAGCTAGGGATTTGCTAAATAAAGATGTTACGGAAGGAGAGATAGTGATTGCGATCAAGGGACAAAAGACAGGGAAAACCCCTGGTACTGAAGGCCTACCAGCAGAGATTTATAAAATCTTCACAGATCTATTTATAAAATATATGAAGGATATCTTTAATATGGTGTTGAAGGAGTCTAAAGTTCCTAAGTCATGGTTAGAAGCCTATATTTCTTTGATACCGAAAGAAGGGGCAGACCACACTCTTATACATAACTATAGGCCCATTTCACTTCTTAACTCTGATTACAAAATCTTTGCAGCTGTAATGGCGGCTAGACTTAAGCGATACCTCAATGAATTTATTCATACTGATCAAAATGGTTTTTTACCTGCTAGACAGCTAAAAGACAATGTGCGAATTATAATGGATGTTTTGGAGTATTATGAGGCCCATCCTGAAAAGCAGGCGGCGCTTTCTCTTTTTAGACGCCCAGAAAGCCTTTAACAGGGTTAATTGGAATTATCTCATATTACAATTGAAATATATGGAGGCTGGCGATTATTTCTTGAATGTAATTCAGGCCATCTACAGTCAACAGAAGGCTAAGATTTTGGTTAATGGAGAAGAGTCGGATGAAGTGACGATAGCGAAAGGCACAAGACAAGGTTGCCCACTTTCTCCACTGTTGTTTATATTCACTCTAGAACCTCTGCTTAGGTCAATAAGAGAGGATTTGGGTATAAGAGGGCTGAAGGTTAGAGAACAAGAATATAAAGTTCAGGCGTTTGCAGACGACCTAGTCTTTGTCTTAGAAGAGCCACTAACTTCTGGCTGCCAACTTATTGATAGGATACAGAAATTTGGTGAAGTAGCTGGATTACGAATAAATAAAGAAAAAAACAAATATTATAGTTAAAAACATGATGGGAATACAGAGATTAGAACTACAAAATACTTTGGGCTTCCAGATAGTTTGTAAAATTAAATATTTGGGTATATGGCTGTCCGATAAATGTTCCTCAATAAAGGTGGATAATCATTTAAAATTGGTCGGACAATTGGAGAAAGACTTAGAGAAATGGGGTAAGCTACAACTTTCGGATAGCTTTGATCAAAACCCAGGTCTTGCCTAGATTGGTATTCCTTTTTCAGATGGCCCCTGTTAGATTAGATAAAACTTTTTTTAGGAATTTGGATAGGAGTACCAGTAGATTTATTTGGCAGGGCAAGAAACCCCGAATTAGATTAAAAATGATGCAGAAACTGAAAGAACAAGGTGGATTCGGGGTTCCAAATTGGCAAAACTATTATAATTCGGCAATCCTGGTATGGATTCGTGAATGGGTCATATTGGCACGTAAACGTTTGTTGGTAATTGAAGGCCACGATCTCCAGCAGGGGTGGCATGCCCACCTATGGTGGGAAAGAGGTAGACCCCCAGAATACTTTAGAAAACACTATTTACGTGGAATTTTGATTGAGATCTGGGCCAGAATTAGGAAAATATATTATAATAAAGTGCCACCCTGGACCTCACCCCTGGGAGCTGTGATCTATCTGACTTTGTACAATTTTGAGAAAAAGTTGATTTATAAAGAGTTATTAGATTTAAATGGGAACTTAAAAACAAAGTTATCACTTCAGGAACAGGGGTTAAATTTAGATTGATGGACTTATCTGCAATTTAGTAGTAAATACACGAAGGACAGGCAGAGGCCTGGAATTTGTCGAGAGCTCCATACCCTGGATAGGATTTTGTTGGGAGTGGATGATAAGATCTTATCTAAGTGTTATAAATTTTTTATGGCTGGAGCCGGTTGCGGCTTCCGGTGGCTGCGCGGCGCCGGAGACAGCCTTCCCGGGCTGCCCGCGGCTCAGCTGAGTGATTTTCGCCCAAAACAGCGCCGATCAGCTGTTTGGGCGAATTTGAAGCCCCCTCCTCGGGAGAAGAGGAGGGGGTGAGGCCCCAGGTAGGGGTCGAGTTCTCCGGGGCCGCCTGAGCTTCCAGCTTGGGCGGCTGAAGGATCGAACTCCCCCGTAGCCTGGGTCGCTCCCAGCTGGCCAGCGCCTCTGCTCCTGATTTCATGGAGCAGAGCCAGGCGTCTGCGACCACCCCTGCCTGAAGGAAGGACTATGGATTAAAAGGAGCAGGCAGAGCGGTACAAGAGGAAAAGGTGAAGAGGATTATTTTATTTTACTCTCGAGCTTGATGGACTTTTTTAAACTTTAAGTGAAAGTGCGTCACAATTGAAAGTTAAAGATGGCGGCTAAACCTCCCCCTAAAACTCTTCGGAGTGGTGGATCTTCTCCGGTGCAACAATCCTCATTACAGGCGTTGCACCCTCCTGATGTATTGACACCGAAGGATTTACGAGATGCTTTGGATAAACATGCCCAGGTACTTTTGGAATCAATTAATCAATCAATTGGTGATAAATTTGCACAGATGGAGGAGAAATTGAAGAAGTTGGAGGAGAGAATGGAGGAGAGGATGGAACAGAAGTTCAGGGTGATGAAGGTAGACATTTTGTCTTCAGTGTATAAAGTGGCTGAATGTGTGGAAGATTTGGATGAAAAAGTGGAAGATTTGACTCAAAAGAATGCCATATTAGAAGCAAAAGTACTGGAGAATGAAGATTTAAGAGATAAAATGGATAGAGAATTGAGTCTTGCTCAATATTTCCAGATGCAGTTTGCCATTAGAATCAGAGGTTTAAAGGAGAATATTAAGGAAGATCTAAAGCAGCTGGTTTCTGAGGCTCTTGAAGTGGTATTGAATCAGCCAGCATCCGAAATAAAAGGAGGCATGGATAAAGTGTTTCGTGTGAATTCATGGATTGCTAGACAGAGAAAGTTGCCTAGAGATGTGGTGGTTTATTTTGCAAAAAGGGAAATTAGAGATGAAGTTATACAAGCTGCCTATGATACTAAAGTCGTGATTGCTGATCAAGAAGTTCTGGTTCTAAAAGAAATTCCTCCAAAGATTTTAAGGAGAAGGAAGGATTTTACATTTCTTGTGCAAGAGCTCAAGCAACGAGATATAAGGTTCAGATGGGAGATTCCAGCTGGGTTGATGGTGATGCATGAAGGTAAAAGGTACCGTCTGGTTACTGTGATGCAAGCGCGTGATTTTTACAATAATGTTTTAAAAGCAACCCCATTAACACTTCTGGAAGCTGCAAAGGGATCTGGAGAAGGAGAACATCAAGAGGCTGAAGATGGACAGACAGAGGAGAATGGTGCTGGAGGAGATCAAGTTATAACACCTTTGGATGATCCCAGAGAACAGAGGGTGACGCGTGCTGCTTTAAAACGATCAAAAAAGATAAAAGAACAAGAACAGCAGAAGTCTATGGAACTTTCACAACGTACTTACAGCCAAGTAGTGGGAGGTGGGAAAAGATTTGGGTGAGGAATGTAAAATTTAAACAAGTTTGAAATTTAAGAGAGAATTTTTACAAAATGTTTTATAGATGGTATTTAGATTTTAAAAAGCTAAGTATGTATCTGAATCATTAGCCTAAATGTTGGAGGTGCGGTGATGAAGACGTAATATATTTTCATATATGCTGGACTTGTAAAAAGGTTAAGGCTTTTTGGATAAAAGTCTGGTGGAACATACTAAGTTGATGTTGAATTTAATTACGGCAGCAAGACTTTTGATAGGTTAGTACTGGAAAGAGGAACTGCCGACCATAGAAGAGTGGGCTTTAGAGGTTTCCGACTTGGTTGAAATGGCGAAGATTTCGGCCTATTTGCAAGATTACTTGCAGGAACGCTATATTATGGAAGGGAGAGAATGGTTTGAGTTTATCCAGAATAAGTATAGGGTTAAGAAGTTTTATATTTGAATAAGGCTTCTTTCTTTGTTTCTTTTTCTATATTAGTTTTTTTTATATATATATTTAATATTACTAAGGTTTGTTTTATCCTATATAAGCTAGAGAGTGATAGATTTTAGAGTTTATGGTTGTTAGTGTATGGTTGTTTATGATTGTTTTTTTTATATATATATACCTTGTATTTAGCTCTGGGAAGTCGGGGGGAGGGGGGGAGGGGGGGGAGGAAGGGGGGGAGGGAGAAGGGTGGGGGAGGGGGGATTTTATAAGGGAAAAATTGTATGTTAAAACTTTTCAATAAAAAAAAAAATTTTTTATGGCTATGAAGTAACTGAGGAGGGCGTGAAGGCCTTGATCCATGCCTGGGTGAGAGATTTAGGTTGCTCAATAGATATTGAGAGGTGGAGCAAAATTTGGGTTAAGAACATTAAGTTAACATGGTCAATAGCATATAAAGAAAATATATATAAAATGGCATATCGTTGGCATTTATCGCCGGCCAGGCTCACCAAAATGTTTCCGGGAACATCTCCAAACTGTTGGAAATGTGGTGTCAAAGAAGGCACATATTTTGAAGTGGCTGACAGACCACTCAGAGACAGCAGGCTTAACTTCAACAGGTTTATTCAGAATCGGACAAATAGGTGTTTGGCTTTAGCTCTTTTATAGCCGGCCGCTGGCTGGCTGGTCCAATCCGCGGGCGTTCTTCTCCCGCCGGGATTCAGGGACCAATCCTCTGTAGGCTGTGTTTGACAGCTCCTTCGTCCGCGTGGCTGGAGCGCATGCGTGGTACCGTGCTTGTGTTGACAGCGGAGAGCTGTCAACTGGCTGCGCCTGCGCCTTCGCTGTGGTGGTTTTGACAGCTGTCAAAACTCCCACGTGTTCTGCTGTCATGGTGTTTACCTCACGATAATACAACTGTATTAACTTATTAAACGTTAACATTTCTTACATATAATACACCCCTTACCCTTCCCCCGGATTAGTTCCTCCCCCCTGTTGTTTTTGGTTGCTGCCTGCCCACTCGTAGTCTTGCAGGTAGGCGGGGGCTCTCCTGGATCGGCTGGAACGGCGTGGGGGTGCTTCATTGTTAGGCTCCCTTTCCCCCTGCTGTGGTTGTGGCATGTCGGCGTCGTTGGGTGGAGCTGGATCAGCTGGTGCTGGGTCGATTGTTAGCGGGAAGTCTAGGCTCTCTGTGGGTGACTGGGAGTTATTTTGGGGGCTTCGTGATCTCAATTGGTCTACGTGCCGTCGCAGTTGCCCGCTGGGACCTGCGTCTACCAGGTATGACAGGGGCCCGGTCTGGTGTAGCACGACCCCTTGAACCCATCTTTGCCCGCTTGTATAACTCCTTGCCCAGATGGCTTATCCTGGTTTGAAGGTTCGTGGTGGGGGAGGCTGATCTGGGTCGAAGTTTGCTCTGTCTGGGTGCAGTCTGTCTAGTCTGGTTATTAGGCTCCTGCCCCACCTTAGTTCCACCGGAGATTTGCCTGTGGTCGTGCAAGGGGTAGTGTGTTGGGCTAGGAGAAACTGGCTTAGGCGCCGGTGCCAGTCTCCTTTAATGAACTTCTTTAATGCTTCTTTTGTCGACCTCACCATAATCTCTGCCATGCCATTCGACGACGGGTGAAATGGAGCCGACGTGACATGTCTAATAGAGTTCCTCATGGTGAACATCTGAAATTCACGAGAGGTGAATTGTGGTCCGTTATCGGAGACAAGGACATCAGGGAGGCCGTGAGTGGCGAAAACCCTTCTGAGGGCTTGAATGGTGGAGGTTGTGTTGGTTTTGTTGATCGGAATGACTTTGAGCCATTTTGAAAAACTGTCTTCGACTATCAGAAAATTTTGTCCCCGTAGGGGTCCGGCAAAATCTAGGTGAATCTGGGACCATGGGTTTTTTGTGGTTTCCCATCTGTGGACTGGTGCGTGGGGTGGGTCTGATCTGGCTAATTGGCAAGGGTAGCACCCCCCCACATGGCCCTCGATGCTGTTGTCAATCCCTGGCCACCACACATAACTTCTAGCAAGGGACTTCATTTTTACCACCCCGGGGTGTCCCTCATGCAGTGTGCGAAGTGTCTGGAGCCTATTTTTCTCTGGAATCACCACTCTGTTTCCCCATAGAAGGCAGCCTAAGTGGGAAGTTAGTTTCTGCTGTTTTGTGAAGAAGGGGTGGAATTCCGGGTCGGGGCATTTTGCCGGCCATCCCGCAGTGACCCAGTGCAGGACTCTGCTAAGGTGTTTGTCCCTGGCCGTGTTAGACGCTATGTCCTTGGCTGAAAGTGGGCACTCTGGCAATTCCGAGATGGCTAGTATGTGTCCGGCAGGAGCCGGGTCTGGGTCTGTCGTCTGTATGGGGAGCCTGCTAAGGCCATCTGCGTGTCCTAAATCCCTCCCCGGCTTGTGTACCAACTTGTAAGAGTATGCTGATAAAAAGGTAGACCACCGTAAGATTCTTGGGGACAGTATTTGCGGGGTTGTTTTGTTCCACGTAAAAATGCCTAACAGGGGTTTATGGTCGGTAAAAATGGTAAAGGGTCTGCCGTACAGGTAATCGTGAAATTTCTTCACTCCGGCGACAATAGCTAGTGCCTCCCTGTCAATTTGGGCATAGTTTCTTTCTGCCTTGGATAATGTCCTTGAGTAGAAGGCTATTGGTCTTTGTGTCCCGTCTCTGTCTAGGTGGCTTAGAACGGCCCCTATCCCGTATGGGGATGCATCGCAAGCGATGCAAATGGGAATGTCCTCTTTGAATAGAGTGACGGTGGAGCTATTACAAATGATGCCTTTCAGGTTTTGGAAACTGGCTTCATGTGTCCTGGTCCAGGACCATGGCGTTCCTTTATCTAAAAGCCTATGCAAGGGCTCCGCAATAGTTGCCTTGTGCGACAAAAATGCGTGATAGAAATTTAGTAAACCTAAGAAAGCCTGGAGTTCTTGTTTATTCTTGGGGCTGGGGGCCACTTTGATGGCTTTGAGCTTCTCGTTTGTGGGGTGGATTCCCTGGGCGTCAATCCTGTACCCCAGGAATTCCGTGGAAGGAACTCTGATGGAGCATTTCTCCTTTTTTAATTTGAGACCGGCTGTTCTGAACCGGTCTAGGACGGCTGACAGTCTGTCAGCTAGATTGGATTCTGTCTCTCCGGCGATGAGCACATCGTCGAAGTAGGGGCAGACTCCGGGAATCCCTTTCAGTGTTTTCTCCATTATGTCTTGAAATATTCCCGGGGCAGCCGAAATGCCAAATTGTAGCCTATTGACTTTGAAAGCCCTGCGGTGCGTGACGATCGTCTGCGCATCCACGGTTTCTTTGGTTACAGGCAATTGCAAGTACGCCTGCGTGAGATCCAGTTTCGCGAAGATGGCGCCCGAGCGGATGGAAGCGAGGACGTCTCTCACTCCCGGGACCGGGTAAGTGTGGGCGCTTAAAGCTAGGTTCAGGGTGGCTTTGTAGTCGGCGCAGAGCCGAATTTGGCCGTTAGCTTTAATAGGGGTCACGATAGGGGTTTCCCAGCTTCCCCCTTCGGTAGGTTCTAAGACCCCTAGTTCCACGAGGCGTTCCAGTTCGTCCTCAATTTTCTTTTTGAGGGCGAATGGAACTCTCCTGGCCCTGATCCTGACTGGTTGTACGGCGGGGTTTAAGTTTAAGGAGACGGGTGGGCCTGTATATTTTCCCAGAGAGCCGTCGAAGACGTCTGCATATTGTTTGCAGACGGCTTCGAGGCTTGAGGCCTGTACAGCGTTGACCCCCGTGATGGCGATGCCTAAGGGGTTAAACCTTCGTCGCCAGTGAAGTGGCTGACAGACCACTCAGAGACAGCAGGCTTAACTTCAACAGGTTTATTCAGAATCGGACAAATAGGTGTTTGGCTTTAGCTCTTTTATAGCCGGCCGCCGGCCGGCTGGTCCAATCCGTGGGCGTTCTTCTCCCGCCGGGATTCAGGGACCAATCCGCTGTAGGCTGTGTTTGACAGCTCCTTCGTCCGCGTGGCTGGAGCGCATGCGTGGTACCATGCTTGTGTTGACAGCGGAGAGCTGTCAACTGGCTGGGCCTGCGCCTTCGCTGTGGTGGTTTTGACAGCTGTCAAAACTCCCGCGTGTTCTGCTGTCATGGTGTTTACCTCACAATAATACAACTGTATTAACTTATTAAACGTTAACATTTCTTACATATAATACATATTTCCACCAATGGTGGACCTGTCGAGGGGCTATGAATTTCTGGAAGAATATTCAGAAATGGCTAAGTGAGATGTTGGGATACCATATACAATTGTGTCCTGAGGTATTTTTATTGGTGATAAGACCACAAAATATAAACAGAACTGTGTGGTACCTGTTGTTACATATAACCACTGCTGCAAGATTGGCGTGGGCCCAATATTGGAAGATGGATGTTAGCCCACCCGACCAAATAGTAATTCAGAAAATATTGAACTGTGCAGAATCAGATCGGCTTATTATGATGTTAAGGGGACGAGGGGACACAGATTACTATTTGTCTTGGAGTCAATGGTACAATTGGATGTCAAAAAGAGCTGTTAATTGAATTTTATTACTTGTTATATGCAATGATTTTTCCTTTCTTTGTGGTTGCTTTCTTATATGTAACAGGACAACCTTATTTTCCCCTCGCAATGTGATGTAAACCGCTATTGACTTAATGTTTGCTTAATACACAAATAAACAAAATTGGGGACAAAAAGAAACACAGGAAAGATGATACCGAGGAGGTCTGAATATAGCAATAAAGGTGTACCTCCTGATCGGTTCTCAGCAAGTGGCATTAGAGCATATAGTGTAACGTATGAACCCCATAATTACCAAGAGATGTTAACATTGCCTTAAGTAGAACAGGATAAATGGAAGGAGGCTATGGACAGAGAAATGGAGTCTATGAATATGCATCAGGTGTTTACAGAAGGAAAAAGGGTGTGGGGTGTAAATGGGTATTTAAAAAGGTTTTACACAATAATGAACTGTAGTATAAGGCATGGTTAGTTGCGCAAGGATTTACACAGAGAAAAATGTGCATTATGATCAAGTGTTTGCACCAATAGTAAGAGGTGAGACCATAAGGCTAGCATTGGCTTTAGCAGTTGCATGCAGCTATACCATATAAAATTTGGATATAACCACTGCATTTTTAAACGCTGGATTAGAGGATGACATATATATGGCACAAGCTCCAGGTTATGAAACTAAGCACCCTAGATATGTATATAAATTGAATAAAGCCATATATGGGTTAAAACAGCAAGAAACTGGAATCAGTGTTTAGATGTTGCTCTCAAAGAGTTGAGTTTTAGAAGCAGCAAGGCAGATCCATGTTTGTACACTGCACAGTATAAGGGTGCAGAGTGTTTCCAGTTAGCTTATGTTGATGACTTGTGTTTTATTACCAAGAATTGCTCCCAGGTTGACTCTTTTGTCAAGCAACTTGAAAGGAAGTTTCAATTAAAAAGCCTAGGGAAAATAAATAATTATCTAGTGTGGAAATAAGAAAACCAAAACAGGGGGGATATGTATTAAGCCAAACAAGGAAAATAAAACAGCTGTTAGAGAAGCACGATATGCTAGGCTGTAACTCCTATTAACTCCTATGACACCAAGCTTCCAGAATGATACAGCAGATGGCACAGAATGTGATCAAGAAGTGTACCAATAAGCTATAGGTATCTTATTGTATTAATCCCAATGGTCAAGACCAGATATAGTCAATGCATTAGCAATTTGAGTCGGCACATTTCAGCAACCAAACAACACCACTGGTTGAGGATAAAAAGAATATTTAGATATTTAAAAGGCACAATGGACCTAGGACTAAAGATAAGACCGTCTGATATCCTATCATTACAATGCTATGTAGACAGTGACTGGGCAAATGAAAGTCAAACTCAGGGTTTGTGATATTGTTTGCTGGCACCTTAATTGGATAGAAATCCAGAAAACAACCTTCAGTAGCACTCTCATCTGCTCAAGCTGAATTTATAGCATTGCCTGAAGCATGTTCTGAATTAACTTGGTATGTCCACTTACTCAGAGCTGTACATACTGATGTGAAAGAAGCTGTGCCAATGTTTGAGGACAACGTTGCATGTATAAAGATGGCAACAGGAGAACGTATTGGAAGCAGAAGCAAACATATAGACATAAAATATTGTAACATCAGGGAGGCTGTAAAGCAGACATGTCAAACTCATGACATCACATGATGTTGTGCAATATATTGGAGCTTTTCTCCATTGCCAGCAATGGGGTGGGCACGGTTTCCTGATGACGCATCCAGCCCGCAGGCTGGCAGTTTGACACCCCTGCTGTAAAGGATAAACTGATAAACTTACAGCATTGTTCTACTGATACAATATAGCCGATATGTTGACTAAGCCTTTAAATGCAACCAAGCATCAAGGATGTGTAAAAGTATTTGGGTTAACAGCTGTTTAGCTTTAAATGGGAGGAGTGTCAAGATAATGATTTAAAAGCTAACCAGCTGATGTAATGCAAGATGTATGATGTAATGATGGAAATGACTCAGCAGGGTCTGTGTCCCTTTAAGAGCTTTGTATAAAAGGGAAGACTCCACAGATGTGTGCTTTCTCTGCTGTAACTGTGGTTTGTTGGATCCTGCTGTATTAGCATGTATATGTATATTATCCCTGGTGTATGATATTGTCGATAGTGTAAAATAAACCACCATTTAATATAGACCACTGTTTACTGTATTTACTCCTGGGTTATTGTAGAGATGGAGGTCAAGGATATGAAGGGACCGTGTGCAGAAAACTCCTGCTGAGATCACGTCTGCCAGTTCCTTGAGAACCTTGGGGTGTAATCCATCTGGTCCTGGTGATTTGAACTCGTCTAGGCTGGACAGGTGCTCACTTACTATTTTCTTGCCTATCTTAACTTGCGTTTCTATTCTGTTTTTTATGGCACTGGTTTGGGTAGGTTGGACTGTTTTTTCCCTTTGTGTAAAGACAGATGCAAAAAACGAATTAAATAGTTCTGCTTTCTCCCTATATCTTGTCACCTTCTTGCCACTTTCACCCACTAATGGACCAATCATTTCCTTAACTTTTTTCTTGTTTTTTATATGTTGAAAGAAGCATTCTTTGTTATTTTTGACTTTGGTCGCAAGCCTTAGTTCATTTTGAGCCTTAGCTTTCCTCACTTCATCTTTGCAGGCACGGGCTATTTGCTGATATTCTGACTTAGTTATGTGCCCCTCTTTCCAATTCTTATACTTGTCCTTTTTATCTTTCAATTTATCAGAGAGTTCTTTATGCAGCTGGTTTCTTTTGAGAGCTGTTATTTTTCTTCTTTGTTGGTATTGTACTAGACTGGGCCTTTATTATCTCACTTTTCAAAATTTCCCAAGCTTCTTGAGTTGTTTTCCCCTTTAGGATTCTCATCCATGGAATTCTTCCCATGGTCTCTCTAAGTTTATTGAAATTAGCTCTTTTTAAAGTCCAAGACTCTAGTTTGGCTGTGTTCTATTGCTGGTGACTCCAGAATGTTGAATTCCAATATTGCATGATCACTTCCCCCCAAGGTTCCTATGGCTTCGACACCTTCTATCATTTCATCTCTGTTTGTGAGAATTAAATCCAATATGGCTAATCCCCTAGTTCCCTTCTCTACTTTTTGGGAGAGAAAGTTGTCTGCTAGGTTTGACAGGAATCTGATCTTCCACTTGGTGCTGAGTTTGTCTCCCAGTTGATATCAGGGTAATTAAAGTCCCCCATTACTATTGTGATGTGCTTCTTACATACCTTAGTTAGCTGACTAGCAAAAAGTTCATCTATTTCCTCTGCTTGGTTGGGCGGCCTATAGTATACACCTATGGCAATGTCATTTCCCCCCCTTTTATATTGACCCAAATGCTTTCAAGTTTACAGTTTTCATCATTGTTGTGCTCTATTTCTGTAGAGATAAAGTTATTTCTTATATAGAGAGCAACTCCTCCTCCTCTTTTGTTTAGTCTGTTTCTTTTAAATAGTTTAAATCCCTCTAGCTGTGTGTTCCATTTGTAGGTTTCGTCCCACCATGTTTCCGTAATGGCAACAATATCATATCTGCCCTCATTTACCTGAATTTCTACTTCACCCTGCTTACTGTTCATACTCTGTGCATTGGTGTATAGACATTTGAGTCCTTTATAACTGACCCTGTGTTTACTTGCTGCATAACTTGTGTGGTGCCTGGCTTCCCCTATTTTCTTAGATTGCCGGGGACAGTGATGTTCTGTATCAATTAACTCACTATCCCCATTATGCAGGACAAGCCATATGTCTAAATGAATGTTGTTTTACTAGTATCTGTGTATATATGTCTGTCTATGTTGTTCTGTGTTATTCCAAGACTTGGAAGAGGGTATAAACCCCCTTTGATAACAATAAACAAAAAGGTCTTATTTAAAAACAAACAAACAAAAAGAGATTTGGAACAAGGAGCTCATTGGCTTGTGAACAGCTGCCTGAAATTATAATAATAGTGATTGGTTTGCCTGGAGAAAGTATGAAATGAAATTTTTGTATGTGAAATTGTTTATGCCGGCAGTTGGAATGGACGTGAATGAGTTAATTTGCTGATGTGTAAATGTGTGTGTGTTAGCCTCAAAACCCTACCACCTCCACCTCCATCCCAGGCTGTGAAAGGAACAGTAAATTGCTGATTTTATTGTTGTAAGTGTTTGCATGAGAAGAGTTTTATGGGGGATCTGTGAGTGAATTTATAGAAAATGCATGTGAAGGAAAGCAAGCTATTTTTTTTTTTTTGTGGTGAGATTTTTGTAAAATTCCTTTTACCTTTTCTTTTCCCCCTCCAGTCTCTTTCTCCCCCCCCCCACTATGTTACTTTAAGAATGAGAGAAAGAGACAGAAGAAGGGGGGCTGGTCGTTTTAACTGTTTTTTCTCTCTGCTTAGAATTCTGGTCTGGGAAAGGGGTGGTGGTGGATGTGAAATTTAATATCCACTCTTGCAGTTTCAGCTTGCAGTTTTTTTTTTTCCTGGAAGGTGGAGATAGTACTTGTTGGACAATTCTTTTTGAAAACTTTTGAGTTTTAAAAGAAATTACTCTGCATTGTTTTGTTTAGATTTGTAAGTTTTAACCTACTTGATGGAAGTTTGTTTCCATCTGATTGGAATCTGATTTTCAATTTTATTTTCAGAATAACCTATCTCTTCAGTGTGTTTTAACTGACTATGTGGGCTGTATTGCATATCATTTGCCTAAAGATCCTCGGCTTGTGTGTTTAATGACTTTTTTCTTTCCTATCCGCCCATTGCTTTCATCTTCTCTGCTTTTGCAAGCTCTGACTGTTTCAGATGGAGGGCAAATAAGAGTAGTGATTGCTTACAAGGATTCTCATGATGATACATGGAAGGTGTCCTACACTGCAATACAGTCGTCTCCGCAACGCTCAGAATTGTTTGCTGCTATTTTAGCTTTTTATACCTTTTCTCCAGCCTTTTAATTTAATCTCTGACTCTCATTATGTGTGTCAACTTATTTTTAATCTTCTAGGTGCTTACATTACACCCAGGATTGACTCCAATCTCATGGCTCTGTTTTTAACTTTACAGCAACTACTACAAGACAGAAAGCATTTATATTTTGTTTCTCACATACGCGGTCACTCGTCTCTTCCTGGACCTCTTTCTGAAGGCAATAGTCGTGTTGATACTGCTGTTCATGTTTTACCCGCTTTGTTTTCAGATCCTTTCTTCAGTCACTCTTTTTTTCATCAAAATTCCATGGGGCTGGCACAAGCTTGCCATATTCCACTTGACCAAGCCAAGCAAATTGTTTCATCCTGTCCCCAATGTTCTGGGGCATCCCCCTTGGGGGACACGGGAATTAATCCCCATGGTTTAGCCTGTAATCAGCTATGGCAAATGGATGTCACCTTGGTTCCCTGGAAGTATATTCATTTATCTATTGATACCTATTCAGGAGCACTTTGGGCCACACCTCAATTAGGGGAAACAGCTAATCATGTTATTTCTTTTTTTTCCAGCCATTGCTGCCTTGGGCAAAGCCTCCTCTTTAAAAACTGATAACGGCCCGGCCTATTCTTCATTGGCCTTTTTGCAATTTTGTACAACCTGGAATATTGTTCTTACTCATGGGCTACCCTACAATTCCACAGGTCAAGCCATCGTGGAACGTGCTAATCAGTCCTTTAAGGACTGTTTTCACAAACAAATAAAAAAGGAGGGATCTCGGGTACCCAATTTGTTGTGGGTAACACAACAGGTTAAAAAAGTTTTATTTACCTTAAATCAGTTGAATGTCTCTATTCAAAATCTGACCACTTATCAGAGACACTTTCAACAGAAAACAAGCTTGCCTCCCCTTCTAGTATATTATCGGGCATTACCAGACAAAACATGGTTAGGGCCAGTCCCTCTGATTACTTGGGGAGGAGGATACGCTGCTGTGCTTGCTCCTACAGGACCCTTGTGGATTCCAGCACGTTGCGTCCACCCAGCTAAGGATGTCGTGGCATCAGTCCCCGAATCTGGTTCCAGAAATGGCCAAAATGACTTTACAGATGGCACAGCAGCCAATATCTCACCGGACCAGCCGTCCAGTAACGTGGGGAGATGTGTAAAGCCTGACCACCAAAGCGCAGGCAGTGCTGCAACAGCAGCATGTGGAGCAAACCCCCAAGAATTTATGCGCTGCCATTTTTGCAGTTTTAACTGCCAATTCCTTAGCCATTATTTCTTTATGCTTGATTATTGTTGCCCTTTAGCGACAGCAGCTATCATCTCACCCAAACATTCACTTGAGCAGCGAATGAAGCAAAACCTATGGGTGCAGCTAGCTAACATCACACAAAATGAAGTCTTTTGCTTATCTGAATCGTATGACATGGAAAATTTGCTTTCTACATGTCTGATCCCTGTTTGTACCCCTTCTGCAGCAATTCAAAACTTCACTGGCTTGAGCAAATTTCTATTGAATAAAAACTTTAACTATGGGACTATATCTAGTTGGGGGTTGACTGCCTATGATCTACCCCCTGGTGTAATTGCTTTGCACACCCCGATAGTAGCAGTTCCTGAGAATATAACATGTGCAAAAATAGTTAATTGTACATTTTCAAGTAAAAAACCTCACTGTTTTTGTATTAGTTCACCTGTTTTAAATTGTAAAGCTTTTGAGGAAACTTCCTTTAATTTTGCTCATGTTTGGCTCCCGCAAGGATGGTTTTTTACATGTGGTCAAGAAACTTTTAATTACATTCCTGCTAATATTAGTGAAGCACAGTGTTGTCTCAGCTGGTTGATTCCTGTTTTGCTTTCCAAACAGCAAATTCACTCAAACCGTTCTTGACGAGGAGTCATGCTAGATAGCACCTGTGACTCTGAAACAGCTTTACTTAATAAAGCAGAATACGTAGCTTTGGCTATATCTATAGTGGGTGTGCCAGCACTTGCTGCTCGCGCTCATCTTAACATTAACGCTGTTGCGTGTAATTTGGTAAGAACAATTAATGCTACTTCTATAGATATTTCAGCAATCAACCACGAGCTGCAAGCTTTGCGTAAAGGTATTTTACAAAATCATGCTGCTATTGAATATTTGCTTCTGTGTCAGCATTTGGGTTGTGAAGGTTTTGAAGGAATGTGTTGTTTTAACATTTCAGATGAATCATGAACCATCCAGCACCAGCTCAATATTTTACACAATTTGGCCTCTGATTTGAAAATTGATACTTTAGGATCTTGGTGGGAAAGCCTTTGAGCTTGGCTACCGACAAGTTTATTGGGAAATGTCCTATGCTATTTAGTCATTATTTGTGCTATTTTGATTGGTGGGTGCTGTTTTGTTCAGTGTCTCCCTTTCTTTTGCAACATATGTATCACAGCTTTTTGCCCTAAACCCCCTCCCACACTGCCTCAAGGTCAGGTATATGCCTTGTATAAGCAATTGCAAGGATATTCCTCTCCTGATTATGACTCATCCATTAACTTTACAAGTCCTTGGCTAACAAAAAAGAAAAGAGTGAGATGTAGAGATGGAGGTCAAGGATATGAAGGGACCATGTGCAGAAAACTGCTGCCTTAGTATCCTGTTATCCGCATGTCATTCCAATTAGCACTGCCAAGGACTGCCAGGAACCAGCTAGATATGAAAGACTCTGCCTTGGCTGGGATGTTTGGATGTTCTCTAAGATTGACTAGGGCAGGGGTCAGCAACCTGAAACAGTGAAAGAGCCACTCGGAACTGGTTCCCTCACAAAAGGAAAAACTGGGAGCCGCAAAAAATATGTGTGCATGTGCTTACATGCGCGCATGCGCAGAACAAGGTTTGACTGAAGACTGGAGCCAAGGCGAGATATGCACCTACCCTGCATATTTGAATTGATTGGTTGAACTTTTTAGTCCCACTTTTTTTTTGGACTGCACATGGCAGAAGACCGGGAGCCGCAGGAGACAGCTGAAAGAGCCGCATGCGGCTCCGGAGCCGCGGGTTGCAGACCTGTGGACTAGGGAGTACACCAATAAACAATGCTTTTGCTGTGTGTTATTTCCTGCTTGTTAAAACTGTATAAGAGACAATAAACACTGCGTAGGCAGACAGACATTTTGGGACACCCTGCAATGACTGGTCTCTGAATCCCACAGGTTATCTCACTGTGCATGCTCTGACAAGTAACTATTAAGAGTTGGGATTGCTAAATGGATCTCTTACATGTACGTGTGTCAGTCTTCCACAATCTAGCATTCTCTATCCATAATCCACAATCTCCCATTGTGACTGAAGGGGCCAAGGGATTACAAATGTACAGGTAGTCCTTGACTACAGTTGGGATTGGAATTTTGGTTGCTAAGGGATGCAGCCATTAAACAAGCCATCATATGATTGGTCTCAATGTTATAATTTTTTACTGTGGTTATTAAGTGAATTGAACTTCTCCCATTGACTTTGCTTTGCAGAAGCTGGCTGGAAAGGTTGCAAATTGTGATCATGTGCTTCAAACCATCATTCAACAAATGTTCATATGTTGAGGACTACTTGTATTCCAGCATACCTGGAGGTGGGTATCTTGGGAAGAACAGGATGTTTTCCATAATGCTACAAATAATCAATTAATCAATTTATTATTACAGCCAAAGGCCAACACATAAATTAAACATTCAAATAAAACAAAACTAAACAGAACCAAACACAAGAAGACATAGCAATATATTACAATTAATGATGTAATCAATGGGTGACCAAGGTCTGCCTAGTTTTACAGACAGTAAAACTAAACCTAACTACCTTCAGAAAAACTGAAACATATTGACCTGACAATAAAAACACATTGAGTATAGTCTAATAATGTTTTCACCCATTGTACCACTTTTTGGATATGGCAACATCCGAGTACCACCAGTCGCCTAGCAAGGTGTCAAAAACTTGATGACCAAAAAAAAAAAAAGGAAAAAAGTGATGAAGTACAGGTAGTCCTCAACTTACAACAGTTTGCTTAGTGACTGTTCGAAGTTACAATGGCACTGAAAAAGTGCCCCCCAAGCCACAGCCGAGCAAGACACCTACCTGCCCACCCAGTGGCGCTCTTCCTCCAGTCTGAGGTTTTCATTGTTGTGAGCATTTCTGTTGAGGATTGGCAGCAGGGGTGGGGTGGGGGTGTTTGGTTTTTATTCCCATCTGCTGGGTGGTTGTAGCAGGTTTTGGTCACTTCACATGACCCTGGGACACTGTGACCATCATAAATATGAATCAGTTGCTAAGCATCTGAATGTAAATCACAAGACCCTGGGGATGCTGCAACATTCCAGCTGATGGGCACTTCTGGGCTCAGCAGAAGCGCCAGGATCAGCACTGAGCTCCAGCTGGAGCCTGGTGCTGATCCTGGCACTTCCACTGAGCCCTGACAGCCCTGAAGAAGCGCTGATCCTGGTGCTTTCGCTAAGCCCTGACAGCCCTGCAGTTCCAGCCATCTCTCGCTCAGGCATGTGCGGTGCTGCCACCGGTTCAGCTCATTCCCCTCCCCCGCTACCACTTTTCTAGGATGGTCACGTACCACCTGCCAGGTGCCAATGTAACACAGGTGGTACCCATGTCACTGGTTGAAAAGCCCTGGTCTAATGCTGGATAAAAACACGTAATAAAATTAATTATAAAAGATTATTAAAAAGATCTAAAATGTTTATTTATGTTTCTGGTGAATCCCCAATGCTGCTGTGCAGAATCTAGCCACCTTTGCCATGATCACTGCCTGATCCTCCTTAAGCAGCCACTGGAGATAAATACTTTCCGAACGACCAGGATACCTATCAATTATGGGGAGGATATGGTTTTTCTGAATAGCTCTATAGAAGGAACATCGAAGGAGTATGTGTCCAATGATCTCCACCTCTTCTGAACCACAGGAGCAGAGTCTTTCAGCCAATGGTGTCTTTTTATACTTGCCGTACAGGATGGCTGATGGAAACACATGGCACCGTACAAGTGAGAATGCTTTCCAGTGATTTACGAACTCAAACTGACTAAGATACCTGGCAAGTGTAACCACATATCTAATAGAGTTTGGAGCCAAAAACAGCAGAGCTATATCTAAGTCTGCTTACCTCTCAATGTCCTCTACCTTTTGACACAAGGTTTGTTTTGCTTGGTCGTAGTCTAATTTGAGAATTGAGGCTGACAAGAAGCCTAGTTTGGCAAGGTTGGACTTGACTGCCTTGATCCATGAAGAGGAGAATTTATCTTGAAGAATTAATGGAGCAAGGCCTTGCAGAAAGTAGTTAAGCCTTAGCCAGATGTTTAAAGAAGCTATACATATTCTTGCTTCGACTTTTATCAATCCTGTCTCCAGGTGCAGAAGTGCATTTGGGACACAGTGCAGCATCTGGAGAATTTTTCTGATAAATTTGGATTGAACTCTTTCCAGTGGTGTAAAGCACGAAGCTGAGGATCCGAGCAAGGTCCCGTAGAGAAGCTGTGCTAGCGACTTGGCCAGAAAGAGCTTAATTGCAGATGGAACATAGCATCCCCCCCTTTGTGCATAAAAATTTAAGAATGGCATTCGCTGATCATTGGCCAGAGGCAGCCGCATGTTCTCCATGGGCTTTTTGTGAGCCAGTGGCATGGATGACCACCCCCAGGTACTTAAAGGTGGTTACCTGGCTATTTAAATACCATGAGTACCATTTTGGCCTTTTTGCAAAAGCCATAACCTTTGTTTTCTCATAATTTGTGTCCAGTTTATTATATTTGCAATACTGGACAAGGGCTCACAAGGCTCTTTTAAGGATCACAGTGTCATCTGCATAGAGCAGCAGAGCAATGCTTCGGTCACCTATTTTTTGGGGGTGGTAATTTGATTATTTAACCATATGATTTATGTAAAAATTGAAGAGAAAGGGGGCCAAAATGCACCCGTTTAACCCCCTTTTGGGTTTCAACTGACCTCGAGAGAGACCCTTCCATATTACACCTCACCTTGATGGATGTTTTGGTATGTAAGGCACATAACAGTTGGAGGAGTCTGTGATCAATTGAGGCAGCTTCCAGCTTCTCCCATAGCTTAGTTCTTGTAACTGTGTCAAAAGCTGCCTTAAGATGTATAAAGGCAGTGTATAATGATACAGATCTATCTGGTGCATATTTTTCAATCAAATGGTGAAGAACTAAGCACTGATCTATGGTTTCTCTCCCCTCTCTAAACCCGGCTTGTTCTTCAGCAATCAGGTTCTCAAGATCCAGCCACTCCTTTAATTTATCTTGAAGGTGTTTGCTGATTATATTTAGTAGACTTATTGGTCTGTAATTGGCAGGGTCATCTCTCTTTCCTTTTTATAAATTGGGACCACAATTGCCAAACCCCAATCCTCTAGGACATGTCCAGTGGAGTCAATATACTGTAGGTGAATAACGCTGCCAGGATGGGTATCCACCAGTCCATTTTTTTCTTTAGTAATCCAGCCGAAATTCAGCTCCTGGAGCCTTCCCGATACTGAGTTGGCCAATGTGGGATTTAATTTCAGACTCATAAACTGGAGGCCACTATGATAAATCCTTCATTATAGACCTTGTATTCTCACTGGAGGGGTCTTCATACATTGAAATGAAATGACATGAACCTTTATTGTCAAAGTACAACTATGTGTACATTGAGATTAGCTGAGCCTCTCTTTGTGCTCCCACCCCCTAACACACAGTGACAACAAACCCTCCATCTTACTCCATCTTACTTCACTTCTCCAAAAGTGAAGTTCCCAGGTTATAGGAGATATATGACAATCTAATGGGGTATGGATTCTTTCAGAGTGGCAAGCTATTAGATGCCAAAATAAAGAGTTATTTTGCTTTGCTGCCTCAATGAGCTGTTCCCAGGAAGATCTTGTTTGTCTTGTCTCTTCTTGAATGCAGTCAGTTGCTTGAATTGTTTTTTGAGTGTAAGAACTGTTTAAGAATTGCTTTATTGCCATATCCAGTCTCGCTTTTGTACTCTTTGTGTGCCAAGTTAAGAGCTTTCTTAGCTTCTATGCAATCCTTATCAAACCATGGTTTGGAGGTGGTGCAGGACCTCTTAACTGAGAAATTTTGGTCATGTGCTAATAATGGTTGTAGCTCAAACTAAACTTTTATATATTTTTAATAAGTCTTGAGTTGGGTTGGCTGACATAAAGGCTGTGCAGTTTTTTTGACAATTATCCTGTTAGGGCTCTCTTTACCTTCTGATCAAGTTGTTGGGTCCATTTGACCCGACATCTTGTTAGGCCTGCTGTAGAGATTGCAGGGATAAAATGGCCCTTGGAGGGTATCTGCCTGATAAAGGGCTTCAGATAGATGATCACTTTCTAGGTAAGACAGGACTTCAAATTTTTCTATATAATGTACTAAGTCCATAGAAGTTATGATGTAGTCAATGGTGCTAGTTTTGGACTCTGCCATAAATGTAAACTCGCCAGGATAGTTACCAGGAAATGAGCTGTTAGATATGAAGAAGTTAAATATATTTGCCAACTTGGCAAGACAGAGACCAGCATAGTTAGCTCTAATGTCTTTAGAGAGTCGTATGAGGGGGGTGTTGGTTTGTATATGGACCTCCAATGGTGGGTAATGATGATGTTTCATGAATAATGTATAATCATCTGGTCCCAATCTGGCATTAAAGTCTCCCCCTAGTAGGACCCTGGCATTTGGGTGTTCCATGAGTTGTTTATTAATGTAGCATACCAACTCCAGCCATACAGCAGTGGTTTCAGCTTTTCTTAGTGAAGGAGGAAGATAAACATTAATTATCAAAAGCAGGACCAAGTCCAATTGAGGAGAAGGACCATAGCTGAATGGTTTAAAGGGGTAATAAGTGTGGACTCTGCTCTCAAGTTGGTAGAAATAAATATACCCAGCCCTCCTTTCTGTCTTCCTGGGCCTCTGCTTGGCCTTGTTTCCAGATTATATGAATAATAGCCATTAAGCAGGAGATCATCAACAGTCCAAGTCTCTTGCACCAATATAATATCCTTACCTTTCAGAGGATCAGAGTGATTAAGGCCTCTAAATCAATACCAACTGGCTACATTCCATGACATGATGTTTAAAGTGTTTAAAGTGATTTTCTTGCACTGGCCTTTATATAGCCAGTTCGTGTTCTCCATAGGAACACTTGTTGGAAGATAGTTATAATAATTGTTATTTGATGCATTAGATTGAGTTGTTGTTGTCAATGCTTATTTTAAACCATCCGTGTATTATTAGCTTACTCATATTCTGGCAATACACCGTTAAAAACTATCAACATTTCTTCTGGCATGCCCTCAACAGATTCAGTGACTGAGGGTAACTCAGTTTGTACATCACTTCTCTGCTTTCTCAAGGTCAATTCAGTATGAGGTCTGTTGCCACTTGGAGTTAAAGCAATAGTTCCCTCATGGAGAGACTGAACCAGGAGTGGGAGCAGGTTGCCTGAACAGAAGACACATATTGGAAATATCGAAAAACTGCTCAGGAACTGCTTCATTCTAAAAAGCATTGGAGGAATTATGGACTGCTTGAAGGATAACAAAATTTGCATACATTGCCTTCTTGCTGGCAACCACTCTGCATGTAATAAATCAATCTGAGTATACTCGCAGCAGAGCAGCTGGCTCAGAGACTGCCTAACAGCTTTTCTATCACTCTAACGTCTTCTATTTCTTCTGTTGTCATAGATTTGCAAGGTAAACTTGTTGGTCTGTAAAGTGAGGTTATAATGGTCACCTCTAGAACTATCTGAGTGTTGTTTTCTTTGTGGATATTTTTTCCTCTCTCGTTTATAGAAGGGAGAGAGGAGCCTATTCTAGTTTCCATTTCTGCATTAGCCATCCCATGTCTGTCATTATGTGTCCTCCTGGGTCCTTCTGCAAAGTTTGTTTGACTGCTGATAAACTTTGCAAAAGACTCATTCAAGCAGTCAACCTTATTTGTGACAATTGATAAAAGTTTGTAGATTGAATTTACAGTTTGAGTTGTGAGCAAACATTGTCTGGAAAGGAGATCTATTTCATTCTCCCTTACTAAGTTTGTTACTATCCCATCCTGTGCAGGAAAAGCGGATGCTGAATTCCAGGGAGGGGAGCTATTTTCTGTGAGAGAAACAGAAAGTTCTATATGCTGTTTGCTTTCAAGTTAGGTTTGAAAATCCCATTCCAATGGGTCACATATAGATGAGTTACTTACTGGAGCAGACAGTCTATTTACAGCAAAATCTTCCATTTTCTGCTGCTTCAGTGGCTTGGAAGAACTCTGTGCTGCCGAGTGAACACACTGTCTCTTTCTCCTTTTCCCCATTCTTGGTAATCCTGGCTTGTAGTGTTGTTAAAATGTAGGTAAAACAAAGGTAGCCTCTCCAGTATATATCCTTTAGAAAAAGTCTCGACTATTATAAAGTCAAACAAGGGTTAAAACAGGTTTAAAAATAGGTTAAAATGGGTTAAAAATAAGTTAAAATGGGTTTAAAGTAGGTTAAAATTCAGTGTTAAAAAGTAAAAATAAAAATAGAATAAAATAAAAGAAAGCTTTTACTTTTGGAGGAGCTCTTTACAGCCTTTGCTGCCTGTCCACCATCTTGGCTCCTTCCCACCCCCCCCCCAGGAGAAGATCTGCCAGCTCTCCTCTCCTTTGTGGGTGAGGAAGAGGAGCTGCCCAACCCCAGCTGATCCCCACCTGAAGAGGAAAAAGGAGGCAGACGCTTCCAGCCTCAGAAGAGGAATTGGCAGATCTTAAATCACGCCACAAATAGTTCAACATGATTTGAAGTTTCCCTGAATGCCAAGGCATGTGTGTCATAAATGCCAAAAGAGTTCAAGGTATATGGCATGAAAGATGATAAGTTATAGATAGGCAACAAGATATTCTTTGGTATTAGTTTGTCCACACATATTTCCCTTGGCCTCTGCCAAGACTCACTGAGTCCTGGTGGCACAGTGGTTAGAATGCAGTACTGCAGGCTACTTATGTTGACTGCCAGCTGACAGCAGTTTGGCAATTCGAGTTTCACCGGGCTCAAGGTTGACTCAGCCTTCCATCCTTCCGAGGTCGGTAAAATGAGGACCCAGATTGCTGGGGGGGCAATATGCTAACTCTTTAAACTGCTTAGAGAGGGCTGTAAAGCACTGTGAAGCAATATATAAGTGCTGTTGCTATTCCCAGGTTATTCTTGAAATTCTTTTAATTTAGATAAGAGTCAGATAAGCTTCAAAACAAAGTGCTACCATCCTTTAGCTGCACATAGGACCCAAAGGCATTTTTATAAAATAAAAATGAGGAATGATTAAAAACCATAGCTTTGTTTGAAAGAGTGCTCACATGCAAAGTGGAAAAGAAGGCTGAGATAAGCGGTGGCTAATGTGGCAGCATCTTGTTTTCTAATGTCTATGCCCATTTTGATAGCCAATCCTTGTGATGGCCACTTGGGGACAGCATTTCCTGCATTCTTGCAACATTCCCATTAACTTAAAAAAAAGATGAAGCATAAAGAAATCTATACTTTTATTTAATTTGTCCATCGCAATGACTTACCTTTTAATAAACTAAGAATGGAAGAAAATGTTGAAAAGCATTGATATGTTTGGCAATGTATGGTCTCACAAAGAACTGAATGTACTAGCATCCCATCTCCATCAGAGCACACAGGCCAGGGATTAGCATTGACAAGGGAAGGTTTATCAAAAGAATGGGGATTGCAGAGTCCTCAAGTTACAACCATAATGGAGCCTGCCTATTGTGATTGTAAGTTGTAATGGTTGTAAAACATTGCCAACCTGATTTTGTGATTCTTTTTTTGGTGGTGGTCATTGTGGTGCAGTTTTGCTGAAAACCTTAAAGTGAAGTCACCTGACTGCGGGATACTACAAACAGTGGCCCTAACCTTGTTGCCGAATGCTCAAGCTGAGGTCACACCACCACAAGGGGGTGGTGACCATTGGAATGTCACATCTGCATCGTAAGTCCATTTTTCAGGTATGTCATAACTTCAAATGGTTGCTAAGCAATCGGTTGTAAGTCAGGGACTACCTACATTGGCTTTCCGAATATTTCTAAACTGCAGTTCTCAACGCTTTTCACCATTGTTCATACTGGCTGAGCTGCAGTCAATCAGATTGCTTTTCCACAACCCTCAATCAATTTCACAAGTTCCGTAAGACAATTGAAGAAGGCTTAGCTTCTGCAGCTCTTTCAGGACATATTTGTCTCATCTGTGTTATTTGTTTTTACTTTAACTGATATGCTGCCTCTGTATCCTACATTTACGAATATTTCCAAGGATTGGATTTTTTGGTGCGAGATTTTATCATATGCTTTTAGATTTCCAAATGCACAAATTTTATTGCTAACCTTGAAACATTGCTGTAATTTTATATGAATTTTTCTAAAATCTATGCTTGAATATAAATGTTTCAAATACAAAAATTACAATGTTCATCTATCCTAGTACCTGCCAAACATTTTGGACCAAAACTTGCATTTTTATTGCTCCACTTGGTCACCTATCGATTGACAATGCTAAGAATAAAATGCCATCCAGTTGAGGAAAGCTGGCTATTAAATCACTGTCATGTGCCCGTTTAATAGATATCAAACAACTACAGGTTTTGGTTCTCTTCCAACCCTCCCGATTTTATTTTGATAGATTTTAGACTTCAGAAAATGTGGAGCAATGATTTGCCTTTTGCCTTCTTCCCAGATGGTTTTGGAAAGTCCTTGCTGCAATCTGGCAGCACCGCTTTTGATATAGCCCACTTTATATGTTTTCAGATGTCCATCATACTGCATTCAGTTATAGTCTAGTACCAGCATGGCTTAAAAAACAGCTCTGTATTTTCCTCCCCTGCTTTTTCCCCCCTGGATCATTATAATTTTTAAAGTTATCAGATTGCTTCAGTTTCAAAGGAAGAGAGGTTCATATGTGCTGCATCAATTTAATTATTCTGTTTTATTCCATGATGAGAAGTTACCAGTTTTTTTTAAAAAACCGATCATTTAAACATGAAGCTAAAACATAAATTGTTAATATTGTGATTCAAACAGTATAGACAAAAGGCAGATTATGAAATTGCTCAAACAAGATTAATTTGGTTAGGTGATCGGCATTAAAAAGTAACTCTGAAAGAGCTGCTAATAGGCTAAGCAACAAATTGTAAAGTTGGCCTTCACAAGGGCGCCGGCAGACCAAATTATGATGAAGTGTCTGGGAATGACCCTGTAGTAGAAAACCAAGTGAGTAAAAAATGTGCAAAAGATATTGAATATAAAATATTGCGATGAAATAAGGGTGGGGGAAAAAAGAAGTAATCTTAGCTATTAAATTGGAGATTTTAAGAAAGCTGAGAATTACTAGAAAATAAGAATATCATCTGTATTATTAATGGGTTGATTAGACGGCGAGAAGTCTGTATAGATAAGTGTATTCAGAACTACAAATTGTGGGGGAAATGTGATAGAAATTGGGGTCATTTGGAACTTGGAAATGATGAAGAATAAATGTTAATTTTAAAATACTTAATGGAAAACCAAAATTAAGAAAAACTATTAGGTCATTGATTGTTTAAAAGATGAAATGTTAAATTAATTAACATATACATGAATTGAAGATTATAATAATAATAATAATAAGTTGGAAGGGACCTTGGAGGTCATCTAGTCCAACCCCCTGCTCAGGCAGGAAACCTTATACCATTTCAGGCAAATGGCTGTCCAGTCTCTTCTTAAAAACCTCCAGTGTTGGAGCATTCACTGCTTCTGGAGGCAGGTTGTTCCACTGGTTAATTGTTCTAACTGTCAGGAAGTTTCTCCTTAGTTCTAGGTTGCTTCTCTCCTTGACTAATTTGCATTATTGATGAATATTAGAAAGCTGCTTGCTGTTTGATCGATAGAATGGGAGCAGTCTTGGCTTGAATATGAGACAGTGTAAATAAAGGGGGAAGGAGAGGGAAATGGTTGTTGTAATATTTTGAGATTTATATTGATGACACTTAAATGTGATGGAATTGTTGTGCTCAGCCGCCACATTGCTTTTCAAATATGTTAATTTTAATATTGGAAAAATAATTAAAAAATATTTTTTTAAAAAAATGTGCAAAAGTGTAAGAATTTCCCAAGTGTGCCTGAAATATTCTCAGAGCAAGTAGTTCTCCAATTAACAGAACACAGTCAGGAGGACCATCTGCTTACAGACTAATGGAATAATCTGCCTGGAATCCTCTCCAGTCTGAAGCCATCCTGAACAATGGGATCTATACTCTATTTTTGCACAGCTATGGCAGTTCCCAACTATAGCTTAGTGAACAGACATTTGGAGGTACAAGCTTCCAGTTATCAGGACCTCAAAGATCCAAGGTAACCTACTAAGTTGGACAGATCAATGGTCCTATTTGATTTAGGAAAATGTTGCATGCTTTCCCCCTGATAATACTTTAGAGTCAAAACCTAGATGATCATCACTTCTATAACAGATAGAACAGGTGGAGGGTGGGAATACACGTACCCACACATAACTAAGTAACAAGGAAACTACCCTGACCTGATGAAAGATAATTTAGGATATATTCTGGAAACAAGCATTGTATAATAAAAAAGGAGCATATAAAAATCCACCCAAGAATGAAAGATTCAAAAAACAATAAATTTTCAAACCCAATCCATCAGTGTCAAACTTTCCCCTTGTAATCTCTCCACCTTAAGAGCTCTGTTCTGGTTGAGGATAAGACCACAAAAACAGTTGATCTGTTAGCCTCGTTGGCAGGTAGCTTAAAGGGAGGTAAAAGAGTTTTGCGTCCCAACCAACTGAGTAGCGGAAGCGAGGATTCACAGCAGTCAATGCATGTTCCATGCAGTTGGTAACCAGATAAAGTTTAGAACTGCAGTTGGCTTGCAACTTACTAGTTCCTTTGATCACTACAGAAAGAGAAGGGGGAAAAAATGAAATAAGAATACACTAGTCCCTCACAACATATAAATTAGAACCATCCTAATCTCTCATTTAACTATCTTGTATACAAATGGCCCAGACCATACCTATTCTTTGCAACGATACCTTTTGCTCGTTACAAATTTAGGAGCCTGGAGTTAACATCCAGAGAATTGTGGGTTTCGTTTATAAAATAGTCAATGTGGTAAGAATGCATCCAGCCAGAAATAACGCTCAGGGTAACAGCATAATTAGAATATGTAGAAGACTTTCTGTAGCTATGTGGCTCACTGAACAAAATGCATTGGCCCTAAGAAGGTTAATAATTTCTTTCATCCAATTAAAAGGGGAGGTTCTAAGTAACTCCCACCCAGGCATACATCATCCACCCAGAAGCTTAGCAACCCCCAGGAGTTCCCAAAGAAAGCTAGGACAGTTCAGAAAACTAGGATAGTTCATATAAGTTAGTTATTAGAAAACAAAAATCAAGCATGCCAAAACTGGGTCTAATTTTTGACTCATGAGACAGAAACAAGGCAGATATCATCTAATAGAATTATATTTTATTTCCTAGATAAGGAAATAGGTTTCTTAAATTTCTTTGACAGGCCTCCTTGAATTAAAGTCCCATTTAAGGGAGAAGCAAACCAAGCATTCAAGTTAACAACCACAGGGTCCGACTGCCCATCTGTTAAGAAAGACGGTCAGCTCCCTGCAGTTGAACTAGAAGTCCCGGACTCTGTATTGTTTGACATCAGGTTTTTGAGAAAATAGGAGAATCACACTCACTTGAGTTAAAATAACGCTCTCCATACGCTTCCTTGGTTTCTTTGGGAAGGCGCTCCCAGATGTTCCTGAAATTCTCGTGCAAGATTTTTTCATTGGTGATTGAAGTTTTGAAGTAACCTGGCTCTATTATGCAGACTTTCACTCCAAAGGGCGAGAGTTCAAGCCTGGGGGGGGGGGGGAGAAATTAATATTATCTACCTCAGATCCTGAAAGACAATTATGGATGTGACATCTTAAAAAAATGCGGGAGCAGGGACAAAAGGAAAGCACTGAGAGGAAATGAACATGGAAGGAGAAAAATACAAAATGAGAAAGTACAAATTCTGTATTCTGTATGGTAAAGGTAAAGGTAAAGGTTCCCCCGCACATGCGTGCTAGTCGTTTCCAACTCTAGGGGCCGGTGCTCATCTCCGTTTCAAAGCCGAAGAGCCAGCGCTTGTCCGAGGACGTCTCTGTGGTCATGTGGCTGGCATGACTAGACGCCAAAGGCGCACGGAACGCTATTACCTTCCCACCGTAGTGGTCCCTATTTTTCTACTTGCATTTTTATGTGCTTTCGAACTGCTAGGTTAATAATAGTAATAATAATAATAATAATAATAATAATAATAATAATAAGAATAAGAATAAGAATAAGAATAAGAAGAAGAAGAAGAAGAAGAAGAAGAAGAAGAAGAAGAAGAAGAAGAAGAAGAAGAAGAAGAAGAAGAAGAAGTAGTTGGAAGGGACCTTGGAGGTCATCTAGTCCAACCCCCTGCTCAGGCAGGAAACCCTATACCATTTCAGACAAATGGCTGGCCAGTCTTTTCTTAAAAACTTCCAGTGTTGGAGCATTCACCACTTCTGGAGGCAGGTTGTTCCACTGATTAATTTTTCTAACTGTCAGGAAGTTTCTCCTTAGTTCTAGGTTGCTTCTCTCCTTGACTAGTTTCCATCCATTGCTTCTTGTCCTCCCTTCAGGTGCTTTGGAGAATAGCTTGGCAGAAGCTGGGACAAGTAACAGGTGCTCACTCTGCTACACGGCACCCGGGATTCGATCCGCCAAACTGCCGACCTTCTGATCGACAAGCTCAGCGTCCTAACCCACTGAGCCACCGCGTCCCTATCTGTATGAAAAAGTATTAATTCTAGGATTAATCTCCCAAAAGAAAGCATGGGAAATAATGTTAAGACTCTGACTTCTATACACTACACTTCTATAGCAAAGAATAGAATTCTTTTTACTTGAAAGTAAAAAAGAATTCTGTTCTGTGTTACAGACCTACAGGTAGTCCTCGACTTACAACAGTTCATTTAGTGACTGTTCAAAGTTAAAACGGCACTAAAAAAAAGTGACTTATGACCATCTTTCACAGTTAAAGACCTTTGAAGCACTCCCACGATCATGTAATCAAAATTCAGACACTTGGCAAAGGACTCTTATTTATGACGGTTGCTGTCAAAGTAAATGGTGAAGCCAGATTCACTTAACAACCAGGTTACTAACTTATCAACTGCAATGATTCACTTAACAACTATGGCAAGAAAGGTCGTAAAATGGGTGAAAACCCACTTAACAAATGTCTTAACAACAGAAATTTTGGGCTCAATTGTGGTCATATGTCGAGGACGACCTGTATGTGGTGTTACATGAATGGGAAGTCTAAATAAGGATGCTTGGTGAAATGATGAAACAAAAATAACTGTGAATGAGGGATGGGGGGAAAAAATGAGGGAGAGAAAAAAAATGTGACAATGTGTTTTGAAAAAAAGGTGGGCGGGATTGCAAAGAATATAATATAGGAGTTAGGAATGGTCCAGGATAAAAGAGATAGAGAAACTGCAGAATGATTATGATAGATATAAAAAAATGTTGTGGAAGTAGGCGAAGAAAGGATAAGATGGAACAAATACAAATCTGAAAACTGAGTGACAAAAGTTAGGTTTGATGGGGGAAATGAAAGTTATATCTACACAGAAAGAAACTAGACTTTGTCAATTAATTAATTAATTTATGTGCCTTGATAGCATATTTACTATTCTTCTGTCAAATCTATTACCGGTATATGAAAGTGAGAATTGGATATAATGCATAAAAATGTAAAATTGGAGTGGGAACGATGTATTTAAGTATTGTCTTTTTGTGTGTGTGCATGGGTATGTGTATTTACTATGTATAGTAAAGTAAGAAGAGATGGCCCATTTTTTTTAAAAAAATGCTATTTTTATCTTATTTATAGGCTGCCTGACTCACACCTCTGAGTAGTTTACAATTAAAATGTTTTTAAAAATTACAAAAGAAAAAAAATCGTGAGCTCTCCAAAAATAACATAAAAGCCAAAACCTCAATCAATAAGGGGCTCAACTTTCAGTTTTCCCCACACCCTAGGAGAGCAGCCAGGTCTTTAATAACTTCTTGAACATCACCCAGTGAGAACCTCCTAAATCTCTAAGGGAATATAATTACAGAGGGGAGGCATGGCCCATTGTGAAAGAGCAGATTGTTTAAGAAAATTGCAGGCATGCAAAGAAGGCATGCTTCCTGCAATATGACACTGCTAGATTAATGGCATCCACACCAATCTCACCAGATGGGCAGAAACAACCAGGGACAGGTGGTCACTTGAATAACTAGGCCCTATGCCATGGTGGGCTTTATGGCTCAAAACTATTGAGTAGGTGGCCTTTTGTGACTAGGGCAGCCTCTGCACAATTTCATGTTGTGCCAGTTGTGCCCTTTCCTGGCTCTGTTCAGTCTCGCAAGCCCTCTCACACTTGGACTGCTGCAATGAACTCTTAAAAGAGTATCCAGAAAATTCAGCTGGTGCAGAACATCGCTGCACAGGCATGGCCCACGTTACACTGCTGTTCCACGAGATGCACCGGTTGCCAGTTTGCTTCCACATCCAATTCGAGGGGTTGGTTATAGCCTTTAAAGCCCTTCATGCCATGGGTCCAAGCTATCTTGAGAAACTGGCTCACCCCAATGGCATTAGCCTGCTCCAGCTGTGCCGACAGAAGGAGCATGCTGTGGGCTCCATCAGCCAAGGAATTTTGGCTGGCAGATTCCAGAAAAGCCTTTTCTGCCATGGCTCCTGCCTCCTAGAACATCATGCCCACTGAGATCAGATCTGCTTCCCACCCTTTTCGTCCTTCTGAGAGTCCTTGAAGATGTGGCTATTCTAATTAGAATGGGGCCCCAATGGGAGTGTGGCAAGTTGGAGGTGGGATATAGACAACACTACACCCCCTCCCTGTGTGCACTTTGCTCCCTCCCTCTCCATCCTGCTTAGTTTTATTTTGACTGAAATTTTATTTCAATTAAAATATAACTAAGATCTCTATTGTTTTAATGTTTTACACTCATTTCATTCAATATCTGTAAATTGCCTAAACCCATCTTTGGATAGATAGCAACATACAATATAGATTAGATTAGATTAGATTAGATTAGATTAGATTAGATTAGATTAGATTAGATTAGATTAGATAGATAGATAGATAGATAGATAGATAGATAGATAGATAGATAGATAGATAGATAGATAGATAGATAGATAGATAGACAGACAGACAGACAGACAGACAGACAGACAGACAGACATATGCCTGGCTGAGGAATTCTGGGAGTTGAAGTCCACAAGTCATAAAAGGGGCCAAGTTTGAAAATCACTGATTCACAATGTGCTAACCATAAGGTGTTTTGTTTGAAATTCAGTGTGAGGCATGAACTCAATCGCTGTAGGTTTGTAATGTCATGTCAGGGCCCTTTGATGAAGGGGGTCATATTTTTTTTAACATAACCCTCCAATTGCATTTTTAACAATGGCAAAAAAAAAATCTGGCCTGCTATAGTTATGACAAGCAAAACAGTTGCTAATCACTTAAGCACTCCAGAGAGCAGATCCTATCTTGGCTTCTAACACAAGGCATTTTATTGTGGCATTTTATAATGACTAGAGCAGACAGGATTGCAAATACTAAAAATATTTTTTTATTTATTTTAATTCCATTTATATCCCGCCCTTCTCCGAAGACTCAGGGCGGCTTACAAGCTTAACAGTAGCCCTCATTCTATGTATATGCCTGCTTATTAGGGCCTTCACACACACCCACAAGCGGCATTATTACAAAGTCAGCTTATTGCCCCCAACAATCTGGGTCCTCATTTTACCTACCTCGGAAGGATGGAAGGCTGAGTCAAAATATGGTTTTGCAGATCAAAACCCACCTATGCTGGGGAATTGCTCGATTTCAGAAAAGCATGTGCTTGAAGCAGGTGTAAAGCTGGATGGAAAAGCAGGGTATTCTGTGTGAAATATTTCTATATTTTGGATGCAAATGGGTGACAAACATTTGTTTCAATGGGAATAAGTTGTTGGCACTGTAACAACTTTGGGAGAAATTGACATTTATGATGCTATGTGAACTTCATTTTTCAGAATGTATGCACTGGTGTATATTTAATAAAGTTTTACCTGCAGGTACAGGTAGTGCTCGACATACAACCATAATTGAGTCTGATTACAGTTGTAACTTGTGTTGGTCGTTAAGCAGGACACCACATGAGTGAACCCGATTTTATAAGCTTTTTTTGTCGTGGGCATTAAGTGAATCACCATAGTTACTTCAGGAACACACCATTTGTTCAGTGAATCCATTGTCTGCAATGGGTATTTTTGCCAGAAACCAGAAGTAAATATGGCTTTCCAGCAAAAAAGTCACAAATTGCAGTCAAGTGACTGCAGGACAGTGGAATCAGGTGTAAATGTGAGCCAGTGGCTGAGTACCTAAAATGCAATTATGTGACGTGTGTGTGTGTGTGTGTGTGTGTGTGTGTGTGTGTGTGTGCATGCGCGCCATCAGAACTTCAAATCCAGGTTGTAAGTAGCCTTGGAAAGGTCTGCCATAATTTTTAAGAGGTAGTAAGCGACAGATCATAAGTCAAGGTCCACATGTATTCCGCTTTGCTTTTTAACCAGTAAGATTTACACTGATGTTTTACATGTATGTTATGTCTCTCTCATACACCTGGATCTAACCATCAGCTCTTTTAAAGGAGAGCTCGCTCAGTTTTACTCACAAATCAGTCCCCTTCCATTTGCAAAGGTTTAGCTCAGTTTAACGCGACATTCTGTTACTTTCAGCAGAGGAATTTCAACATGGTGATGGTAAAACTTCCCTGTTAATTAGTACTTATCAATCATCTTTTTATGTACCAACTTATCTCTCACTGTTAACTTTTTTTAAAAAAATAAAACAATTGGGTCATGAATGATGCATTTGGGGGGGGGAGTCAAAATCCCTGATTAGAACGTAAAAGTTTGCTCAGCATTTTGAAATGTTGGTACTTATAAAAGTACGGTATCTAAAGATACTGTATTTAACTTTGGTGCCATATGAGAAGGTTGATCAGTCTGCAGTTACGCTAGTGTTGTATCCTGTGACACTTCTGTAGACTAATACTGTAATTATTACTGTGACACTAGTTTTTATATTCTGAAATACCCTGTTTTATGAAAGAATGTACCCCAACGTCCCAGAAACATTTGAATTTTTACCAATACGATTAACAGAAAACAGCACTTACCTGAGGCTATCAGAGAAAGATTCCACCCCATATTTTGAAGGACAGTAGGCTCCACCAAACACACTTAATCGGCCCATTATGCTGGCAATGTTGACAATACGTCCCTTGGCTTTTCTCAGTAATGGTATCATGTGTACGGTCACATCAATCAAACCAAGTAGATTGATATCTAAGATTTTCTTGAAATCCTCCTTGGTTAGCCACTCATTTGGGCCTGTCGGGATAGAAACACCGGCGTTGTTTACCAATCCCCAAAGTCCTAATAAGAAAAAGAAAAACAAGGGACATCAACTAAGTGATAAAAGGCCTCTACAGCATCCCTCTGGAATACCCTCTCTTGTTATACATTAGGCACGCAAATCTTGTTCTTTAAACATGTGAAGAAGACAGCTTAGAGATTATCTAAGACAGAGTCCCCTGGTCCATGGACCAGCAATGGTCCGTGGAATGCCAGAAACTGGTCTGCGCAAACCAGCAAAGCCCCATCTGCGGAATGCAAGCAGCATGCGAAACCATGCCCACTCCGGTCGGCAGAAAAACCTCTCTCCACGGAAGCGGTCCCTGGTGCCCAAAATATTGGGGGCCGCTGACCTAAGATAACCCAACTGTATTCCCTGAAAACAGAACAAAATTAAGTAACTGATAAATATTTCTGTCCTTCAACATCCTCTGCTTTGTTACATCAAACTTAAAACTCACTGAATGTTTATAAAAGTAAGGAGAAAAAAAACAGCACAAACAAACCTAACAGATATTATCTCAGGGGTCAACTGTTAAGCTGTTGGGTGAGGAACAGAGAGGCCCAGGCTAATAGATGTTAATGTAAATGATAATACAATACTAATAATACAATACAATATTAGTAGGGTAGAGTAGAGTAGAGTAGAGTAGAATAGAAATAAATAGAAATAGAAATAGAATCTTTATTGTCACTTTAAATGTACACTAATCCAGGGGTCCATTAGTGGGCCATGAGCGGTCTGCAAGTAGGCCATGGAAATAGCTGGTGAGTTTGCATGCGCACGCACATTCTCACTTGCATAAACAGTGGGCGAGAGCATCCGGACTCGCTCCATTTGTGTGAATGGCAGGTGTGCGTACATGCCACTTGCGCAAATGGAGCTGTGTGCAGATGCTTACCAGCCACTTGCGCAAACCATCCCCTCCTGCTCCCGCTGGTCCACAAAGCCAGAAATGTTGGGGAACTCTGCACTAATCAGCTTACTTTAAAATGAAATTTTGTTGCATTCAAGAAAAAAAAACATTTTGCACATACCCACATATGCACACACATATGACACAGAGAAATAAACTGAGCTAAGGTGTGCAGGGTCCAATTCAGCTCTCAAGAGCTAGGATTTATGGAAGCCTAATCTCAATTTACAGACCTGGAAAGATTAAATATTTTTGGCACATCTCCTTAGTAAACAATAAGACACATTGCAATATTCATCTTGGTCACTTCTTTTAGAGTTTTGTTTGCTTAGAAAGGCCATTCATTTTCCTTCTAATGTGCAATGTTCACATTAAAGCCTGTTTTGTGACTCACACCGGGGTACTCAGAGTTCTCTTTCATTTTCCCTACAAGAATAATCCTCTAAAAAGATTAGAGGAGAGTGACTGGCCCAAAGTCACAAAATGAGAATAATCTGGAAGCTAGGCTTTCCTACTCTTAACCTTACTCTTAATCTGATCAGCAAGTTGGTTGCTGATTTCATGCAGCAACCAACTTAAATGCGATGGACATGTTTTTATTTGCCTTGGCATTTGATAGCTACTAATGAAAACTTCCCGGTACTTGTGGTCATTTTTCATAAGTCTTATTTGTGGGAATAGTCTGTGGGAATATCATTGGGAGACAGGAGGAGGAAGACTGCTGCCAGGAAAACGGTCAGATAAGAGACATCTCCGTTCACAGAAGGACTGGAGATGTGGAAAAATGTCTTAGAAGAGACTGTCTTGGATCCCCTAGAAAAAGGGGTCCCCAATCCCAGGGCCGTGGACCAGTACCAGGCCGCGGCATGCCAGCAACCGGTCTGCACAAACAAGAAAAAGCCCCATC
The DNA here is from genome assembly GCF_964194415.1 of Vipera berus. NCBI lineage: Eukaryota > Metazoa > Chordata > Lepidosauria > Squamata > Viperidae > Vipera > Vipera berus. Next base: position 140,521,054 of record NC_138203.1, on the reverse strand, counting down.
CACAGGATGCAGGCAGCACACAAAACCACGCCCCATCTGGTCCGCAGAAAAAGCTCTCTCCACGGAACTGGTCCCTGATGCCCAAAAGGTTGGGGACCTCTGCCCTAGAAAGTAAAGGCAAGGAGGGGAAATGTGCTTTCAATTCTGTTACAGCAACCTTCTAATGAAGGTAATGTTAGAAGTCACCTCTTGCAAGTCCATAAAAATTGGGACAGCCTCCAGATATTGTGAAATTAATCAATCTGATATATGCCTGGCATGACAATCATCCACAGCTGCTGAAAGAAGTAATAGTGCAGTTAATCCTTGTTTAGTGAGAATGATTTGCTGTAAATCTGGTCTAGTGGTTACGACACCATGTTAGAAACCAGAAGATGTGAGTTCAGCTTCTCTGAGGTCATATTAGGTACAGTATGTTCACTGTCTTCAGTCATTTATAAAAAAACTAATAAAGGCAGGACGAGAACTTGAAAAAAAATGAAACTGACAAAATGGTTGTTAGGTGAAGCAGTCATTAAGTGAGACCCTGTTCTTACTTCAACTTTCCTCTGCTTTACAAACCTGTGAAAATTGCAAATAAAGGCACTGGCTGCAAAATTGCTTTTTCATCATCATCCTAACTGCCAAGGCAATTGCTAAACAAAGACTACTGATAATAAAATGGATAAGCAGCTAGCATTGAATCTGGATGGGCAAGCAAAACCACTTCAGTATTTAAGTTGGTATATTCTTTTCTAGATAAAACAAAGCTGGCCGTATCAAAAGCCAGTTACCTTATTTTAATGCATTTCTATGGATGATTTTTGAGGTTGGAAGCCCCAATCACTATAACACAGGGGACTTCAAACTTGGCCCTTTTATGACTTGTGGACTTCAACTCCCAGAATTCCTCAGCCAGGCATGCTGTCCACAAGTCAAAAAAGGGCAAGTTTGAAGACCCCTGCTATAACATAACATAACAATATCACACATAACATATAACATAACAATTAACTGTCATAAAATTACCATAAATCCAGACCGTAAATGCTGATTGCATTTAATATTAAAGCCAGCAAATGTTAATAAAAGTGAAGGCTAATCTTATGGGACCTGTGTACTACATGTCAAGATTAGTGGGGCAGGAAAATTGGGCTTTCCTGTTGTTGCTAACACATGGCTGTGTTGGCTGGGGCTGCATAGAACTTACACAACATCTAGATGGCCACCACAACCTGATTCACCCTGTGGTCAGCCATTTGCATCTTTATTACCAAGCCAATGGCAATGTGCACCATTTTCTGAAACCCCTTGTGAGGAGAGTTCGGTAGCAGCCTCAGAAGACACAATGAGCAAGAACAAAACTGTATGTAGTGCAGGGCAAGCAACCTTGCAGGGGTTATGGACAACTCCTGCAATTGTTTGCCATCGTCTGTGCTCAGGCTGATGGGAGTTGCGGTCTAAAACATCTGCAGGGCAATAGCGCAAGAGTTCAGTCCAGTTTAGTAACTTTTGCCTCCGATACATAGCAAGGAACATTTTTCATTGAAAGAAAAGGGTTGCTCAACAGTCACATGGCCTAATATGTACAGCGATAAAGAAAATGGACTTCAAACCTAGAGAAGCTAGAGTCAAAATCTCCTGCTTAGTATCTTTTTTTTATTTATCAGTTTCAGAGGTCTGTAGTGATTAAAAAAAAAGTGGGGCTATCCCTTCTGTAAATTCACCCTAATTTACACAAGTAGAATAAATACGTTTATTATTCTATTTTATTCAAACCCTAAAGAAAACCCAAGAGTGCCTGACTTCTGTGCCAACCTTTGTCTCCCACTTGGCTTTTCACCCATTCCGTTGCTTTGTCCAAACTTTCTGTGCTGTTGACATCTATGAGGGTGGTCTGCAACTGCTCTGACGTGGCTTCTTTCAGCTTCTCTGCAGCCTGCTGGGTCAAACAACCTGCCAAGACCCGAAGACCTTTCGCATCCAACTGTCGAGCCAGGAGATTGCCAAATCCGGAGTCACAACCAGTTATGAAGACATATTTCTCTGTCAGGTTTGGCAAAATCTGTTTTTCACGATACCAACGGAACAGGAGATAGGACGCCAGCAAGGCCACCACATAAAACCACATGGTCTTTCAATACTTCTGTGGCTGGAAAAGAAGAACATTGCTGATGTTTGATTACCAACCGAGTGGAGGGAGAAGAGGCGAAAATAATCAATAAACAATTATTTATTGAATAAACCACAAGTGCTTGGATTCACGCACGCTGTCTTATGACCCAGGTTTTACAAACCACAGTGGCCAAGAGTTCCCACACTACCACAATCCAAGCACCTGAACGATGATGACTTAGTATCGTTATTTGTTAACGAAAGCAGTTTTTAACCTGCTGTGTTTTTATAATGAATGATTTTTAATGTTTTCAATGTTGCTGTACTGTAAGCTGCCCAGAGTCGTTGGATACGAGATGGGAGGCAAATAAATATAATTAATTAATTAAATCCCTTTGCCAATCTGACCTTGCATGCAAGAGCTGCAAAGAGGGTGAGCTGTGATTTCAAAATCCCCAGCTGAAAGGTGACATTTGGCCAGGAATAAACAAAGTGGACTTTAGCAAGGGACTCCTTCCTTGCTGAATTACATTGCATTCTGTTTATAGGTAAAGGTAAAGGTTCCCCCGCACATGCGTGCTAGTCGTTTCCGACTCTAGGGGCCGGTGCTCATTTCCGTTTCAAAGCCGAAGAGCCAGCACTTGTCCGAGGACATCTCCGTGGTCATGTGGCCGGCATGACTAGACGCCAAAGGTGCACGGAACGCTGTTACCTTCCCACCGTAGTGGTCCCTATTTTTCTACTTGCATTTTTACGTGCTTTCGAACTGCTAGGTTGGCAGAAGCTGGGACGAGTAACAGGCGCTCACTCTGTTACGCGGCACTCGGGATTCGACCCGTCAAACTGCCGACCTTCCGATCAACAAGCTCAGCGTCCTAACCCACTGAGCCACCGCGTCCCTTATTCTGTTTATAGAGTATGGTAAAGACTCCAAAAGAATGCTATTATATTTGTTTCTTACTTTAAAAAAAAAGCCTTGAGATTATGCATGAATCTCTTCTCTTTCACACACACCAACACACACGCGCACTCACACACACAGCGCCATCACCACCACTTTATCTCTGTGGCTGCTCTGTGGAATACCACCAGCAAGATTAGCAAAAATGTTTAAAAAACATGTCAGATAGATGATGGAAGTGTGAACACAAGCCAGGTTCTTATTACCATGTTTGGTGGACATGTGCCAAAGCAAAGAGTTATTGGAAAAAAATACATACGTGGCTATAGAAAAGATGTTGGGAAAACATGTAGATGTTAAACCTGAACGTTTTTTTTAATTAGGTATAATGCCAGAAAAGACTGATGAACAAAGCATATATTTAATTTTACATGTAACAAGAGCGGCAAGAATTATATTCGCACAATATTGGAAAAATGAAGAAATACCATCAGATGAGGAAATAATTTTTAAAAATACTAGAATGTGCGGAGATGGATAGATTGACTTTGAGGTTGAAAGAAAAAGAAGAAAGAGAATATTATCAAACTTGGGATGTATTTTATCAATGGCTAGACTAGAGGAAAGAATAAAGGATTAGGAATTAAATCTGTATTAGTGAATGTAAAACTCAGACAACACTTTTGTTGAACAAATACTATTGAATGTATGAAAAAAATCAGTAAAAATCTTATTTAAAAAAATCCATGAGGCAGAGAAAGGTGACTGAGTATATATAATGGTATATATATAATATGGTAAATATAGTATTAATAAAAGCATAGCCTTAGAAAATCTTTCTTGTTATGGCTATCAAGTGCCTACATTGCTGTCCAAACCAAGAGACAGCTGTCATTTAATCATCTTGTCTGGCATTCGGTATCAATCTACCATATAACAACAGCCATTGAATGACAAACTGTTGTGATTCAGGGTCAGCCTGTGGGTTCGGCAGTTGGGTCGGACGACTCAGAAGAGGAGGGGGGTGTTGAAGAGCTTGCTGATGATGGCCTTGAGGCTCTGCAGAGCCCTCAGCCAGGCCCCTCCCACCTGGTCATGACGGAGACCCAGCTGTGTGAGCCTGACAGCGTGGATGAAGATGACCCACAGCTGGCCCTGTTCAAGGACGCCCGACGCAGGAGGCAGTCAATCAGGAGTAAACAGAGGAAGGCAATGGGGCACCTCGGAAGGAGGCAGAGAGAAGCCACGCCCTGAACTGTATAAAAGGGGAATGCGTGGGAGGGCTGGTTTGCTGAAGGAAACCGCTTGAATAGCTCCTGTTTCATGGTTCGTGTCTTGTTTGCTTTTGTATCCATAAATTTGGTAGGCTTAGTTCCAGCCTCTTGCCTTCTTGTAAAAGGGGTTGTCCCTGCCTTTTCTGCAGGGCCGGTAGCAGGCTGGTACAGAACAGTTTGCCTTCAGCCTCCCACCCCTTACTATTATTATGGAGCAGCTACGTGCTGAGAATGCCCAGCTCGCCCAGCAACTCACTTTGTTGGCAGCTCAGGTGGCTCAATTGCAAGCTGAGGTCCATGCTGCACTCCCACCATCACCCCCACCCAGGAGAAAATGCCAAGTTGCGATGTCGGATAAATTTACTGGCAATCCAGAACTGTTTCCTGCTTTCCTAGGACAATGCCAGCTCTTTATCAGCGTGAGAGCAGCTGATTTCCCCACTGACCGGGATAAGGTGGGGTTTGTGTTAAGCCTTCTTTCGGGTGATGCAGCTCGTGATGCAGCTGAGGTCCATGCTGCACCCGCACCATCATCCCCACCCAGGAGAAAATGCCAAGTTGCGATGCCGGATAAATTTACTGGCAATCCAGAACTGTTTCCTGCTTTCCTGGGACAATGCCAGCTCTTTATCAGCATGAGAGCAGCTGATTTCCCCACTGACCGGGATAAGGTGGGGTTTGTGTTAAGCCTTCTTTCAGGTGATGCAGCTCGTTGGGGCACGCCTCTGCTGGCTCAACCTAGTCCATTGTTGGACAACTTTGTGGGGTTTTGTGATCATATGCGTCTGACGTATGAGGACCCTATAAAGACGCAGACTGCTACTCGTCGCCTGAAAGCTCTGAGGCAGGGTCAACGCCCCATTGATTTAGTCCCTGATGCGCCTCTCCCAGTGGGAGTAAACAGAGGAAGGCAATGGGGCACCTCGGAAGGAGGCAGAGAGAAGCCACGCCCTGAACTGTATAAAAGGGGATGCGTGGGAGGGCTGGTTTGCTGAAGGCAACCGCTTGAATAGCTCCTGTTTCATGGTTCGTATCTTGTTTGCTTTTGTATCCATAAATCTGGTAGGCTTAGTTCCAGCCTCTTGCCTTCTTGTAAAAGGGGTTGTCCCTGCCTTTTCTGCAGGGCCGGTAGCAGGCTGGTACAGAACACAAACATTGGAGCAGGAGTTAATAACCCTTTTCTCTCCAAGGAATAAGGGCACAATTATGTTTGTATTTCCGCATGCTAGCTGAGCTCCACCATTCATTTGTAAATGGATCAGCTATGATCATGTAACTTTGTCTTGTTTTATTCCCTTTGAAACCCTGAGAAAACAATGATACTCTTTGCAAACCACAGCACCAGATGTATAGCCATTTTCAACACAGTATCTCAATTCACTGAGCAAGGAAGCTGCAAATGTTGCTCTACGAAGGGATACATTTTCCTGCCTATGTCTAATTGCTTAAATAGGACAGCTGGTAATCAGTTGTTTGTTTTTGCATTATTGTTGTTGTTGTTGTTGTTGTTGAGGCAGTTGAGACTCATAGCAACCGCCTGAACAAGAAAAACTGCAGTTTTCTTGGCAAGATTTCCAGAAGTGAATTGCCCTTGCTTCTTTCACAGGGCTGAGAAAGAGAGAAAGTCCCAAGGGCACTGAGCGAGCTTCGGGACTAAGGTGGGACTAGAACTCACAGTCTCTCAGTTTTTAGCCTGGTGCTTTTAATTACTCTACCAATTCAAAGCATCGCAGGGTCTGAAAGTCACTGACTGGGTTAATAATCTCAGAATCAGATTGATATGGGAATCAGTATGGTCTAATGCAGGGGTAGGCAACCTTGGTTCTTTTATGACTCGTGGACTTCAACTCCCAGAATTCCTGAGCCAGGGAGTTGAAGTCCACGAGCCAAGATTGCCTAGCCTTGGTAATGGTTACGGGACCAGGTTAAGGAGATGGGTGAGTTCTAATCCCACTTGAAGGCATGAAAGCTGGCTGGGCGATTTTGAGCCACTCATTCTTTTTCAGCCCAACCCACCTCACAGGGTTGTTGTTGTGAGGAAAATAGGAACAAAATAGGATTAGGCATGTTTGCCACCTTGAGCCATTTACAAAAATAACAAAGATTTGATCATAATTAAAATTAAATAAACATAACCTTTTCTACCTGAATGCCCTCCCAAGGCACTGAACTTCAATCTCACCAAAAATGACTGAAGGCTGGTTTCAAGCAGTAGGACATTCAACAGGCATTCCCGGATTCATTCTCTCGGCATTTAAAAATACAAACAAACAACAAATTTCAACCGAGTTTGATGGTCTAGCACTCCTTGAACAAAACCAAAGCAAGGGGAGTTCAAGGCGGCATATGGTGGGTCTCGCTACTTCTGTTTTATCTTTCACCAGCTGAGACGGAGTTTTGGGCTACGAGAAAGAAATCTGGTGAAGGAAAGACTGGATATAAAACTAGTAAAAAATTTTTTTTATAAAAACAAAACCCTGGACGCTAAAAGATTTCTCTTTCAGACGACTTATTAGAGTTGAAAAATTAATAAAACGCTGGCTTGAAGCATGACTTAAAACTATAATCCTTCTCCCCACTTTTCCAGCGAGCTCAGCTAACCTCAGCAGGATTATGGTTTTCGGGAAGAGACGGGAGACGAAAGAGACCAACCTTACTCTACTTTGAAAATAGCCGCCCTGTTCAATTTTACGACGACAGAGCTCTTTTCGCCATTTCTTCTTAGCTAAAAAAAGAGGGGAGCCGATATACACCCAACAATACCACACCGTTTTAAATCACCGTAAACCACCCCCACCCCCCGCATAAAAGAAGATACCTCTCAAACGTTCCCTTAGCCGAAGCTCCGGCAAACGTTTCAGGGACCACGATCGTCTGATTTGGTTTTGCCGATTTGCATTTAAAAAAATGGTGAAAGTAGGTGTTTACTGCCCTCAGTGCCCGCCCACTCAACTGGAAAAAGTGGGCAGAGACCTGAAAGGGGATCCTGCCAGTACCCGCTTGTGAGTAACCCGTTGCGTAATAGTTTTCAAAAAAAAAGCAAAACATACTCATTAGACTAGATAGGAGGAGAGACGGTAGAACAAAAATGTGACCGCAAGACCTATGAAGCCATTGTGCAGAACTGTAACAGTAGAGATGTAGATGATCGAGTCTTGATAAGGCTGGGCTACGTGAATATAAACTTTATATAATTTAAATGGTAGTTGTAATTTATATTTTACATCGATTTATAAATGTGATGGAATTTATATTTATAAATTTATAAATATAAAATGGAAAGAGGGGTATATAGCCAAAACAGAATACTAGTGTATAGTCTGAATCTGCAAGGACGAAGTCAGGAAAGCTAAGTCTCAGAAATAGAATAGAATAGAATAGAATAGAATAGAATAGAATAGAATAGAATAGAATAGAATAGAATAGAATAGAATAGAATAGAATAGAATAGAATAGGAGTTGCACCCCTTCATGGATTACTGCCTTGTCGTGGCGAAGGGGCTTGCGTAATTCAATGAAGCTATGAGCTATGCCATGCAGGGCCACCCAGAGAGTTCTGACAAAACGTGATCCACTGGAGAAGGAAATGGCAACCCACTCCAGTATCTTTGCCATGAAAACCCTATGGACAGTACCAAAAGGCAAAACGATATGACGCTGGAAGATGAGCCCCTCAGGTCGGAAGGCGTCCAATATGCTACTGGGGAAGAGCAGGGGGCTAGTACTAGTAGCGCCAGAAAGAATGAAGCGACTGGGCCAAAGCCGAAAGGACGCTCAGCTGTGGATATGTCTGGTGGTGAAAGGAAAGTCCGATGCTGTAAAGATTTTTTCTCCATAGGAACCTGGAATGTAAGATCCATGAATCAAGGCAAGCTGGACGTGGTCAAACAAGAGATGACAAGACTGAACATCGACATCTTAGGTATCAGCGAACTAAAATGGACAGGAATGGGTGAATTTAATTCAGATGACCATCAGGTATACTACTGCGGGCAAGAATCCCTCAGAAGAAATGGAGTAGCCTTCATAGTCAATAAAAGGGTAGGAAAAGCAATACTGGGATACAATCCTCAAAATGACAGAATGATCTCAGTTCGAATCCAAGGCAAACCATTCAATATCACAGTAGTCCAAGTCTATGCCCCAACCACCGGTGCTGAAGAGGATGAAATTGACCGGTTCTATGAAGCCCTACAGCACCTTATACAACTAACACCCAAAAATGATGTCCTTATCATCATGGGGGATTGGAATGCTAAAGTAGGAAGCCAAAAGATAACCGGAATAACAGGCAAGTTTGGCCTTGGAGTACAAAATGAAGCAGGGCACAGGCTGATAGAATTTTGTCAAGAGAATACGATGGTCATAGCAAACACTCTTTTCCAACAACCCAAGAGACGGCTCTACACATGGACATCACCAGACGGTCAACACAGAAATCAGATTGACTATATGCTCTGCAGCCAAAGATGGAGAAGCTCTATACAGTCAGTAAAAACAAGACCAGGAGCTGACTGTGGCTCAGACCATGAGCTTCTTGTTGCAAAGTTTAGGCTTAAACTGAAGAAAGTAGGGAAAAGCACCAGGCCAGTCAGGTATGAATTAAATCATATCCCCGTTGAATATACAGTAGAGGTGACAAATAGATTTAAGGAATTAGATCTGATAGACAGGGTGCCTGAAGAACTATGGACAGAGGTTCGCAACATTGTACAAGAGGTAGCAACCAAAACCATCCCAAAGAAAAAGAAATGCAAGAAAGCAAAATGGCTGTCTGAGGAAGCTTTGCAAATAGCTGAGGAAAGGAGGGAAGCAAAAGGCAAGGGAGAAAAAGAAAGATACGCCCAATTGAATGCAGAATTCCAGAGAATAGCTAGAAGAGATAAGAATGCCTTCTTAAATGAACAGTGCAAAGAAATAGAAGAAAACAATAGAATAGGGAGGACCAGAGATCTTTTCAAGAAAATTGGAGAGATGAAGGGAACGTTCAATGCAAAAATGGGCATGATAAAGGACCAAAATGGCAGGGAACTAACAGAGGCAGAAGAGATTAAGAAGAGATGGCAAAATTACACAGAAGAACTATACAAGAATGAGCTTAACGTCCCTGATAATCACAATGAGGTGGTCACTGACCTCGAGCCAGACATCCTAGAATGTGAAGTGAAGTGGGCCTTAGAAAAGCTGAGCAACAACAAAGCTAGTGGAGGTGACAGTATTCCAGCTGAGCTATTCAAAATCTTAAAAGACAATGCAGTAAAAGTGCTACACTCAATTTGCCAGCAAATTTGGAAAACTCAACAGTGGTCACAGGATTGGAAAAGATCAGTTTACATTCCAATTCCAAAGAAAGGCAATGCCAAAGAATGTTCAAACTATCGCACTATTGCACTCATTTCTCATGCTAGTAAAGTTATGCTTAAAATCCTACAAGCTAGACTCCAGCAGTATGTGGATCGAGAACTACCAGAAGTACAGGCAGGATTTCGAAGAGGCAGAGGAACTAGAGATCAAATAGCCAACATACGCTGGATCATGGAGAAAGCTAGAGAGTTCCAGAAATACATCTACTTCTGCTTCATTGACTATGCTAAAGCCTTTGATTGTGTGGATCATAACAAACTGTGGCAAGTTCTTAAAGAGATGGGAGTACCAGAACATCTTATTTGTCTCTTGAGAAACCTATATGCGGGCCAAGAAGCAACAGTGAGAACTGGACACGGAACCACTGATTGGTTCCAAATTGGGAAAGGAGTCCGGCAAGGCTGTATACTGTCGCCTTGCCCATTTAACTTATATGCAGAGCACATCATGAGAAAGGCAGGGCTAGATGAATCAAAAGTTGGAATTAAGATTGCTGGAAGAAATATCAACAACCTAAGATATGCAGATGATACCACTCTAATGGCAGAAAGTGAAGAGGAACTGAAGAGTCTCTTGTTGCGAGTGAAGAAGGAGAGTGCAAAAGTTGGGTTGAAACTAAACATTAAGAAAACCAAGATCATGGCATCCGGCCCTCTCAATTCCTGGCAAATAGATGGGGAAGAAATGGAGGTAGTGACAGATTTTATTTTCCTGGGCTCCAAGATCACTGCAGATGGAGACTGTAGTCAAGAAATTAAAAGACGCTTGCTCCTTGGGAGGAAAGCCATGGCAAATCTAGACAGCACACTAAAAAGCAGAGACATCACCCTGTCAACAAAAGTGCGTATAGTCAAGGCTATGGTCTTCCCAGTTGCAATGTATGGCAGTGAAAGTTGGACCATAAGAAAGGCTGAGCGCAAAAGAATTGAGGCCTTTGAACTCTGGTGCTGGAGAAGACTCCTGCGAGTCCCTTGGACTGCAAAGCGATCAAACCGGTCAGTCCTAGAGGAGATCAACCCTGACTGCTCTTTAGAAGGCCAGATCCTGAAGCTAAAACTCAAATACTTTGGCCACCTAATGAGGAGGAAGGACTCACTGGAGAAGAGCCTAATGCTGGGAAAGATTGAGGGCAATAGAAGAAGGGGACGACAGAGAATGAGGTGGCTGGATGGAGTCACTGAAGCAGTAGGCATGAGCTTAAATGGACTCCAGAAGATGGCAGAGGACAGGAAAGCCTGGAGGAACATTGTCCATAGGGTCGCGATGGGTCGGACACGACTTCGCAACTAACAACAACAAGGAGTTGCAAGAAAAAGTATGTGAACCCTTTGGGATTACGTGGAGTTTTGCATGAATTGGCCATAAAATGCGCTCTAAACGTCATGTAAGTCACAACAATAGAAAAACACAGTCTGCTTAAAATAATACTACACAAACATTAGCTGTTGTCATGTTTTAATTGAACATAAGATGGAAACATTCACAGTGCAGGGTGGAAAAAGTATGTGAACCTTTGGACTTAATAACTGGTTGACTCTCCTTTGGCAGCAATAACCTCAACCAAACGTTTCCTGTAGTTGCAGATCAGACCTGCACAACGGTCTGGAGTAATTTTGGACCACTCCTCTTCACAAAACTGTTTCAGTGTAGCAATATTCTTGGGATGTCTGGTGTGAATCGCTCTCTTAAGGTCATGCCACAGCATTTCAATCGGGTTGAGGTCAGGACTCTGGGCCACTCCAGAAGGCGTATTCTGTTCTGTTGAAGCCATTGTTTTGTTGAATTACTTGTATGCTTTGGGTCATTGTCCTGTTGCATCACCCATCCTCTGCGGAGCTTGAGTTGGCGGACAGATGGTTGTACGTTTTCCTGCAAAATGTCCTGATAAACTCTGGAATTCATTTTCCCATCAATGACAACAATCCGTCCAGGCCCTGAGGCAGCAAAGCAGCCCCAAACCATGATGCTCCCTCTGCCATGTTTTACAGTGGGGATGAGGTTTTGATGTTGGTGTGCTGTGCCTTTTTTTCTCCACACATAGTGTTGTGTGTTTTTCCCAAACAACTCAATTTTGGTTTCATCTGTCCACAGTATATTTTGCCAGTACTGCTGTGGAACATCCAGGTGCTCTTTTGCAAACTTCAAACGTGCTGCAATATTTTTTTTGGACAGCAATGGCTTCCTCTGTGGTGTCCTCCCATGTACTCCATTCTTGTTTAATGTTTTCCTTATTGTAGATGTGTCAACAAAATGTTAGCATGTGCCAGAGATTTCTGTAGGTCTTTAGCTGACACTCTAGGATTCTTCTTTACCTCATTAAGCATTATGCGCTGTGCTCTTGCAGTCATTTTTACAGGATGACCACGCCTAGGGAGAGTAGCAACAGTGCTAAACTTTCTCCATTTGTAGACAGTCTGTCTTACCGTGGACACATGAACATCAAGGCTTTTGGAGATACTTTTGTAACCCTTTCCAGCTTCATGCAAGTCAACAATTCTTGATCATAGGTCTTCTGAGATCTCTTTTCTGCGAGGCATAGTTCACATCAGACAGTGCTTCTTGAGACCAGTAAACCCAAAACAGGTGTGTGTTTTTAAAGGGCAGGACAGCTGTCAGCAACACATCCAATATCATCACACTGGTTGGAGTCAAGGTTGGCTCACTCCTGGCTCCAATTAGCTCTTGGAGAAGTCATTAGGCTAGGGGTTCACATACTTTTTCCACCCTGCACTGTGAATGTTTCCATCTTATGTTCAAATGTTTGGCTCATTTTATGGCCAATTCATGCAAAACTCCATGTAATCCCAAAGGGTTCACATACTTTTTCTTGCAACTGTAGAATAGAATAGAATTGGAAGGGGCCTTGGAGGTCTTCTAGTCCAGCCCCCTGCTCGAGCAGGAGAACCTATACCATCTCAGACAAGTGACTGTCCACCCATGATTTCTGAAGGCAAGCTGTTCCACTGGTTAATTGTCCTCACTGTTAAGAAATTTCTCCTTAATTCTCTCTTTGATCAGTTTCCAACCATTGTTTCTTGTCCTGCCCTCTGATGCTTTGGAGAATAGCTTGACGCCCGCTTCTTTGTGGCAGCCCCTCAAATACTGGAATACTGCTGTCATGTTGCCCCTATTTCTTCTTTTCTTTAGACTAGCCGAACCCAAGTCCTGCATCCGTTCTTCATAAGTTTTAGTCTCCGGGCCTTTGATCATTTTAGTTGCTCTTCTCTGAACTTTTTCCAAGGTTTCAATATCTTTTTTGTAGTATGGTAACCAGAATTGGTTGAAGTATTCCAGATGTGGTCTTATTAGGGTTTTATAAAGCAGTACTAATATGTCACGTGATCTTGATTTTATGCCTCTGTTTATACAACCCAGGATTGTATTAGCTTTTTTGGCGGCGGCTGCACACTGCTGGCTCATAGTCAAGTGATCGTCCACTAGGACTCCAAGGTCCCTTTCACAGTTACTATTTTTGACCCAGGTCTCGCCTAATATGTACTTGTATCTTTGGTTTTTCCTGCCTAAATGTAAAACTTTGCTTTCCTCCACTTTAAAATTCATTTTGTTGGATAGGGCCCATTGTTCAAGTTTATCAAGATCTTTTTGGATCCTGAGTTTGTCTTCTGGGGTGTTGGCTATTCTTGCCAGTTTATAGTGTCATCTGCAGATTTGATGAGTTCCCCTTCTATTCCCTCTTCATTAATGAAGATATTGAAGAGTACTGGTCCTAAGAAGGAGCCTTGTGGTATCCCACTGCTTACTTCTCTCCATGTGGACTACTCGCTGAATACGGTTTGCCCGCCAGTTACAGATCCATCTCATGGTGTTGTTGTCTATCTCATCTTTTTCTAGCTTAATAAGCAGCAGGTTGTGGTCTACTTTGTCAAATGGCTTACTGAAATCTAAGTATACTATGACCACAGCGTTTCGCTGGCCTACTAATTTAGTCACTTAAAGAATGAAATAAGATTGGTTTGGCATGATCTGTTTTTGACAAACCCATGCTGGTTACTGGTTATAACTGTGTTCGTTTCTAGTTGTTTGCAGATGTCTTTTTATTATCTTTTCCAGGATCTTCCCAGGTATTGATGTTAGACTGATTGGTCTGAAGTTTCCTGGGTCTGTTATTTTTTCCTTTCTTAAAGATGGGAACCACATCAGCCCTTTTCCATCATCAGGTACTTCCCCGGTGCTCCAGGATTTTTGAAAGATATTGTTCTGTACCAGCCTGCTACCGGCCCTGCAGCAAAAGCAGGGACAACCCCTTTACAAACGGCAAGAGGCTGGAATAAAGCCTGCCAAATTTATTAACATAAAACAGAGCAAGACAAGACACCAACCATGAAACAGGAGCTATGAAACAGGAACTATCCAAGCGGTTGCCTTCAGCAAACCAGCCCTCCCACACATTCCCCTTAAATACAGTTCAGGGCGTGGCCTCTCTCTGCCTCCTTCCGAGGTGCCCCATTGTCTTCCTCTGTTTACTCCTGATTGACTGCCTCCTGCGTCGGGCGTCCTTGAACAGGGCCAGCTGTGGGTCATCTTCATCCAAGCTGTCAGGCTCACACAGCTGGGTCTCCGTCGTGACCAGGTGGGAGGGGCCCAGCTGAGGGCTCTGCGGAGCCTCAAGGCCATCATCAGCAAGCTCTTCAACACCCCCTCCTCCTCCTCTGAGTCATCCGACCCAACTGCCGAACCCACAGGCTGACCCTGAATCACAACACTATCCTGCACCGCAGGGCCCTTCCCCTGGGTCTGCCGATCCGGATACGGTCGGGATGAAAATTGTTCATGAAAAGCGGTCACCAACGCAGGGGCATGAACGGCGGTCGCGTCTTCCCAGGTGAAGTCCTCTGGTCCGTAACCTTTCCATTCAATCAGGTACTGGAAATGACCTTTCAGCCAACGGGAGTCCCTGATGCTGGCGACCTCGTACTCGGGGGTGCTGCCTCCATCACGAGGTCCTGATGGGGGAGGTTCTGCTCGGTGGAGTGGACAGGCCAGTTGCTCGGGGACCAACAGAGACAGATGAAAGACTGGGTGCACGCGCAGGGAACGTGGCAGAGTTAAGCGATAGGCGACCGGATTGATGACAGCCTCAACTGGGAACGGTCCTAAATATCGGTGATCTAACTTTCTCACCGGCTGTGTTGGTGGTAGGTTCCTGGTGGACAACCAGACCCAATCTCCCACCGATAGTGGAGGCGTATCCCGTCTTGACCGATCAGCAAACCTTTTGTAATCGGCCTTGGCCTTCTCTAGCTGATGTCGCACCAATCGATGGATCGCCTGTAACTCTGCCATGAAGTCGTTCGCTGCCGGCTCCGGTGAGTCCACGGGAGAAAGGGGGAAAAACCGGGGGTGATATCCCACATTGGCCAAGAACGGTGTCATCTGTGTGGAGGTGTGCTGTGAATTGTTAAATGCAAACTCAGCTATGGCCAGATAGTCCACCCAATTGTTTTGCTGCAGATTGACGTAGCAGTGCAGATATTGTTCCAGGATACCAATGACCTTCTCGGTTCCCCCGTCAGTTTGAGGATGATGCGTGGACGAGAGGCAAATCTTGATATCCAACGCATGCATCAACTCCTGCCAGAAGCGGGCTGTAAACTGGGCCCCCCTATCGGAGATGACTCTATCAGGGAGGCCGTGTAGCCGAAACACCTGCTGAATGAACATACGACTAGTGGCGCGGGCTGACGGTAAGCCGCGACAGGGGATGAAGTGCGCCATCTTGGTCAGCATGTCCACCACCACATACACTGTCGTAAAACCAGAGGATGGGGGTAAATCCATCAGAAAGTCCATGGACACAGCCCCCCAGGGTCTTTTGGGTGTCGGCAAGGGCTGCAGTAATCCAGGTGGGGCCCCTGTCGCTGACTTGGCCTGCCTGCATGGGATGCAGGAAGTGACATAGGACTGGACGTTGTGTCGGACTCGGGGCCACAAGAAGGTACGGGAGACCAGGTTCAGGGTCTTGAACAGGCCAAAATGCCCTGCCGCTGGGTTATCGTGACACTGGCTGAGGATGAGTCCCCTGAGTGGCCCTCCCGGAACGTAGAGCCGGTCACGATAATACAAGAGTCCATCCGTGACCGTCCAAGGAGAATCTGGCCCCACCTCCTCCTTCCGATGAGCCACCCACACCTCCTGCTGCTGTGCCTCCCGGATCCGAGCCCGTATATCAACCGGCTCCTGCACCGCAGCAAAACACTCGACGGGGATCACTGTCCTGGGCAGAAGCTTGTCTTCCACTCGGGAATATTCGGGCTTCCTGGACAGAGCATCCGCTCTTTGATTGTGCCCGCTAGGTATGTACTGAACCCGGAAGTCAAACCTCGCAAAGAGACCACCGGATCTGGTGTTGGTTCAAATTCCGAGCGGTCTGCAGGCTTTCCAAATTCTTATGGTCCGTCTGGACCTCGATTTGATGCCGCGCTCCCTCCTGATGATGCCTCCAGGCCTCGAACGCCACTTTGATGGCCAGCAGCTCCTTCTCCCAGATTGTATAATTGCGCTCCGAAGGGTTCAGTTTTCGTGAATGGTACGCGCAAGGGAAGAGGGTACCACTGGGCGTCGTTGCCTGGAGTAACACCGCCCCAATGGCAATGTCGGAGGCATCCGCCTCCACAACAAACGGCCGTTGTGGGTCAGGATGCTTCAAGATGGGCTCCTTCATGAAGGCTTCCTTCAAAGTCTGGAAAGCCTGTTGTTCTGGAGCGTTCCACTGGAACCGAGTCTTCTTCTGCAAGAGCCGGGTGAGGGGGGCTGTCAAGGCAGCAAACCCAGGGATGAAAGTTCGGTAATAGTTGGCGAACCCAAGAAGTCGCTGAACATCCTTCACGCGATGCGGGGGTTGCCAACTCTGCAAAAACTCAACCTTACTCGGCTCCATGGCGATGCCCTCAGGAGAAATGCGGTGACCCAGGAAATTGATGGTCACCCGGTAGAACTGGCACTTCTCCAACTTGGCAAACAGCCAATGTTCTCGGAGTCGCTGCAGGACCTGATGGAGATGCTGATGGTGCACCTCACGCGACGGGTAGTAGATCAGGATGTCGTCCAAGTAGATCACAACAAACTGATCCAACAAATCCCGGAAAATGTCGTTCATGAAATGTTGAAACACGGCGGGGGCGTTGGTCAGGCCAAATGGCATCACCGTGTACTCAAAATGTCCATAGCGAGTACCAAATGCCGTCTTCCACTCATCACCCGGCCGAACCCTGACGAGGTTATAAGCTCCATGCAGGTCCAGTTTCGTGAAGATCTTAGCCTCCCGGAGTCGGTCCAAGAGTTCGGGGATGAGGGGCAGCGGGTAACGATTGCGCACCGTGATGGCATTGAGTTTCCTATAATCGCAGCAAAGCCGCAATTCACCCGACTTCTTTTTGACGAAGAGCACGGGTGCAGACACTGGACGAGGGCCAGATGAAACCGCAAGCCAAATTCTTCTCCAGAAAGTCCCGCAATGCAGCCAACTCGGGGTCCGACATGGAGTACAAACGCCCCACTGGGAGTGGCGCATCAGGGACTAAATCAATGGGGCAGTCATAGGGCCTGTGCAGGGGTAATTGATCCACCTCTGTCTCGCTGAACACATCAGCAAAGTCGGACAGTTTGGGAGGCAAGGAAACCCCTGGCGAACCTTCCACCTGGCCAGCACAGATATGGCGGGAGTGGTCCATGCACTGCAAGCTTGGAAAGGTGACCAAGTTCTGTGACCAATAGATCTGTGGGTCATGCGCCCGGAGCCATGCCAGTCCCAAGACCACGGGGAAGTGCAGATCTGAGGTGATATAGAACTGGATGGCCTCCACATGGGAACTGATGGCCATACATAATGGTTGCGTGGCGGCCGTAATTGGCCCAGACAGGAGCACACGACCATCGATAGTCTCCACTAACATGGGCGGATCCACCAGGCACTGGGGAACAGCCCATTTTAATTTAATTTAATTTAATTTAATTTAATAACATTTATATACCGCCCTTCTCCCTAAGGACTCAGGGCGGTTCACAGGGCAGAATAAAATAGCAAATACAAACATTAAAAAAGATTAAACAATTGCCCTAGTTAAAAACAATGGAAATACAATGCTAAAAACCCCAAGAAAAATTAAAAGACCAAAAATAAAACAACCCCAGCAATCCCCATCAGGCTAGGCCAGCTTGTACAAACAGAAATGTCTTAAGATCGCGGCGAAAGGAGCGAAGATCGGGCGCCATCCGGAGCTCTACCGGTAGCTGATTCCACAGCTCCGGAGCGCCCACAGAGAAGGATCTCCCCCTGGGGGCCACCAATCGACATTCTCTGATCGGTGGCACCCTGAGGAGGCCCTCTCTGTGGGAACGCACAGGGCGCAGGGAGCTTGATGCCGGCAGCAGATGTTCCCTGAGGTACTCCGGCCCCATGCCATGGAGTGCTTTGAACACTGTTACCAGTACCTTGAATCTCACCCGGAAGACAACTGGCAACCAATGCAGCTCACGGAGCAGAGGTGTAACGTGGGAGTATCGGGAGACTCCCAACACCACTCTCGCGGCTGCATTCTGTACCAGTTGGAGCTTCCGGGTGGTCCTCAAGGGCAGCCCCATGTAGAGAGCGTTGCAGTAGTCCAGACGAGAGGACACGAGCGCATGAGTGACCGTGCATAGATCATCCCGGCTAAGATAGGGCCGCAACTGACGCACCAGGCGAACCTGTGCGAAGGCCCCCCTAGTCACAGCTCCTATATGGTCTTCCAAGGTGAGCCGTGAATCTAGGAGGACCCCCAAGTTGCGAGCCCTATCTACGGGGGGTAATAGTTCACCCCCCATAGCCAGAGGTGGAATGTCCGAATAAACCCGGGATGAAGGTATGCAAAGCCACTCAGTCTTGTCGGGGTTGAGCTGGAGTCTGTTCCTCCCCATCCAGACCCGAACCGCCTCCAGGCAACGGGACATCACGTTGAGGGCATCACTGGGGTGGTTTGGGGTTGAAAAGAAAAGTTGGGTATCATCAGCATACTGATGATACCCAACTCCAAAGCCACGAATGATCTCACCCAGCGGCTTCATGTAGATGTTGAACAGGAGAGGCGAGAGGACCGACCCCTGAGGAACTCCACAAATGAGAGACCTCGCGGTCGACCTCTGCCCCCCTGCCAACACCGACTGCGAACGTCCCAAGAGATAGGAGGAGAACCACTGTAAAACCGTGCCTCCCACTCCCAATCCCCTGAGACGCCGCAGCAAGATACCATGGTCGATGGTATCGAAAGCCGCCGAGAGGTCTAATAGGACTAGGACAGAGGAATGCCCCCTGTCCCGAGCCCTCCAGAGATCATTCACCAGCGCGACCAATGCCGTCTCCGTGCTGTGCCCGGGCCTGAAACCCGATTGGTACGGGTCTAGATAATCCGCTTCATCCAGGACCAGAGGGAGCTGATGCGCCACCACACTCTCAACAACCTTCGCAAGAAAGCGAAGGTTGGAGACAGGACGAAAGTTGTTCAATACAGCCGGGTCCAGGGCAGGCTTCTTGAGGAGAGGCCTCACCACCGCCTCCTTCAAGACGGCGGGGAAGATACCCTCACTCAAAGAAGCCGATATAACTGCCTGGAACCAGCTGCGTGTCCTCTCCCGGGCTGCATAAACCAGCCAGGAAGGGCACGGGTCCAGTAAACATGTGGTGGTGCTCAGCCTCCCCATGATCCTGTCCACTTCCTCCGGAGTCACAGAATCAAACTCCTCCCAGGTAATATCGACAAGACCACCCGTGTCCTGATCGTCAGACTCTGCCCAGTCAGAGTCCAGACCGGTCCGAATCCGAGCGATTTTGTCCGACAGATGTTGGTTAAACTCCTCGGCACGTCCCTGCAAGGGATCCTCCCTCACCTCCTGATTTAGGAGGGAGCGAGTCACCCTAAACAGGGCAGCCGGGCGATTATCTGCGGACGCAATAAGGGTGGCGAAGTGGTTGGACCTCGCCTCCCTAATTGCAGCGAGATAAGACCTAATATAGGCTCTTAGTCGCAATCGGTCGGGTTCGGATCGGCTGGACCTCCAACCGCTCTCATTTGGCCACAAATGCTGAGTCCATAAAATTTGTGGTGGCCCCAGAGTCAATTAAGGCATGGACTGGAATCCCCTCTGGCTTGGCAGGAAGGATCAGACGTGCCTCCAATATCAGATGCCGTGGAGGTCCACAGGCAGCATCGGAAAGACGTCGCTCAGTGTTGTTGTGGGACGCCCAATCTATCACACCGTCTAGATCGGGCTCGGGGTGTTTCCCGACAGAAAAGTAGGGGACTTTCTCGGGGCAGACTCGGTCACTGATGCCCGCTGTCGCTTCTTTGGGCAAAAAGCAGCCAAATGCCCAGGGTCCCCGCAGTAAAAACACAACTCCCCCGATCGTTGTCTGTTCATTTCTGTCACCGATAGACGAGACCTGGCGGCACCCAGCTCCATTGGCTCCTCCCTTTGAACTGGGGGCTCATGCACAACAGGGGCTGCAGGGGTCTGTGGGGTGGCACGGCGACTCCTTCGCTGCTGCAACCGAGCATCGATCCGCAGACAGAGATGGATCAGCCCATTCACGTCTGAGGGAATATCCACATGGGCCAGCTCATCCAACATCTCCTCCGACAATCCATCCTGGAAGGCATCCACAAGCACAGCCTCATTCCAGGCGGAATCCTGGCTAAGCAGCTGAAAATCGCTGATATAGCCCTGTAGGGGGCGTTGACCCTGCCTCAGAGCTTTCAGGCGTCGAGTAGCAGTCTGCGTCTTAATAGGGTCCTCATACATCAGACGTATATGATCACAAAACCCCACAAAGTTGTCCAACAATGGGCTAGGTTGAGCCAGCAGAGGCGTGCCCCAACGAGCTGCATCACCCGAAAGAAGACTTAACACAAACCCCACCTTATCCCGGTCAGTGGGGAAATCAGCTGCTCTCACGCTGATAAAGAGCTGGCATTGTCCCAGGAAAGCAGGAAACAGTTCTGGATTGCCAGTAAATTTATCCGGCATCGCAACTTGACATTTTCTCCTGGGTGGGGGTGATGGTGGGGGTGCAGCATGGACCTCAGCTGCATCACGAGCTGCATCACCCGAAAGAAGGCTTAACACAAACCCCACCTTATCCCGGTCAGTGGGGAAATCAGCTGCTCTCACGCTGATAAAGAGCTGGCATTGTCCCAGGAAAGCAGGATAAGATAAGATAAGATAAGATAAGATAAGATAAGATAAGATAAGATAAGATAAGATAAGATAAGATAAGATAAGATGATAAGATAAGATAAGATAAGATAAGATAAGATAAGATAAGATAAGATAAGATAATAAGATAAGATAAGATAAGATAAATCTTTATTGTCATTTTTTTTTACTGTGGGCACAATGGCACACATCAAAAAGGAAATTTAGTTGCCCGCTCTCAAAGTGGAACACATACATGATACACACCTAACCATACTATATACAACATACGTATAGACCCACACCCCTACATATATATAACAAATAAATGTTAAATACTGTCCATCTTGAATATATAATGGAAGGAGGAAGCCTGAGAGTTCACAAGGTTAATGCTGTGTGGAATGAAACTATGGCTGAATCTGGATGTTCTGCTTCGGATACCACGGAGCCTCCTCCCAGAAGGTAACAAGGAAAACAGATCATGAAGAGGATGAGTAGTGTCCCAGATAATCTTACGGACCCTGCTCAAACAACGCTTCTGTGCTATGTCCTGGATGGGAGGGAGGGAACTGCCAATGATCTTTTCGGCCATCCTCACCACTCTCTGCACCGCCTTCCTGTCTGAAGCAGGGATGCTTCCAAACCAGACTGTGATGCTGTATGACAGGATGCTCTCGATCGTCCCTCTGTAGAAAGTGGTCAGAACAAGGGAAGGAAGATGAACTTTTCTCATGCGACGCAGAAAGTGCAGGCGCTGCTGTGCCCACTTCACCAGTTTCTCACTGTTGAGCGACCAAGCCAGCCTACTTGTTAGCTACACACACCATCTCCACAGTTGAATCATTAATGCACAGAGAAGTGTGGCTGTGCCTGCCTTTTCTGAAATCAACAATCATCTCTTTGGTTTTTTTGTATTTAAAACTAGGCTGTTTTCCTTACACCAGTTCACCAACCCCTCAACCTCCTTGCAGTAAGCTTTCACATTGTCATCATGATTAAGGCCCACTACTGTTGTATCATCTGCGAACTTCACAATATGGTTGGTGGCAAACCTAGCACAACAGTCATGAGTCAACAGGGTGAACAGCAGCAGACTTAGGACGCAGCCCTGTGCTCAAGAAAATGGTACTAGAGGTATTTGTTCCACCTCGCACATATTGGGGCCTGTTGGTAAGAAAATCAAGAATCCAGTTGCACAAAGGGGTGTTTAAGCCTAAAAGGCCCAGTTTGTTTACTAGATGCTAGGGAATGATTGTGTTAAATGCCAAACTGATGTCAACAAACAACAAACGCACATGAGTATTTCTTTCCTCTAAGTGCTTCAAGCTCAGATGGAGAATGGAAGAGATAGCATCCTCCGTAGAGCGATTTGGTCGGTAAGCAAACTGAAGCGGGTCAAATGCTGGTGGGAGGCTAAATACAATAAAGTCCTTTATCAGCTTCTCAAAGCATTTCATAATGGTGGATGTCAGTGCAACTGGATGGTAATCATTGAGGCCTGTAATTGTGGACTTTTTTGGCACTGACAAGATGATGGCCATCTTAAAACATGATGGGACCACTGCCTGCTGCAATGAGAGATTGAAAATATCTGTGAGAACACAAACCAGAATATGAATATCTATCGGTATTGTTGTTGTATTATCTCCTTTCTTATTTATTTTGGTTCTTGAAATACTGAATAGAGATATAACAGAAGTTGAGAGGATTGTGGGACTAAAGATTAAAAAAGAAATGTATACGTTAAAGGCTTTTGCACATGGCCTGGTGTTCGTTTTGGAAGATCCTTTAAATGGAATTGAAACGTTAAAAGGAAAACTAAAAGAATTTGGTCTGCTAGCAGGCTTAAGATCAACAAATAGATGAAGATGTTAAAAAACATGAAAATAGAACATCAAAAAGAATTGATGAATAAAACTAGTTTCGTGATTGAGAAGATAGTAAAACATTTGGGTATCAATATGACAAATACAAATTGTGTGCTGTTTCAAAATAACTATGTTAAGACATGGAATGAGGTTAAGAAAGACATGTTAAGATGAGAGAAATTATAATTGTTATTGCTGGGGAGAATTTGTGTGATTAAAAAAAGAATGTCTTGCCTATACTTTTCCCCCCCAATAATACCTGTTTTGACCATTGATACTCCACTTAAACCATGGCAAAAGGATATATCTACATGTAGAGGAAAAACATGAGTTAAATATAACATTTTACATGATGCAAAAGAATGGAAAAAAATTTGTTTACCTGTTTTGAAATGGTGTTTTGGAGTTAGAAGGCCATGATCTGAGTTTTGCGTTGCATGGAGATCTGGGTGTGACATTACCCAAATGCCACAAGTTAGCATTTGCATCACATGTTAGGATACAAATATCCAACGACAGCATTTAGGCGATTATATCAATGCACCTGTGTCAACACACTGGTAGCACTGAAACTCGCTGCAGCCATGTCTATTGTATATCTTACAGTTACCAGTTTGGGGTCTGCAAGCACAATCAATTCTTCTGATTCTTCAAATCAGTAGGAGAATTGATTGTGCTTGTAGACTTCAAAATGGTGCAAAAAAAAAAGAAACCCAGAGTGTTTAAGGAGGACTATACCAAAGGAAGGACAATTGGTGGATTGTTTACTATGCGGTTCAGTTCCCAGGAATTCAAATTAGTTCCTGGGATCGCCACATGAATGTTCTTAAGCTATACTATTCTGGAAGGATCTGTGCTGTTTCACATCACTGATGAATGGGTGAAGGGAATGGGCATTTCAGATGATTTCTGTCAGCCTCCACTTAGGATAATAGGCAGAGATTCAAGGATCCAGCTCTTTGTTAAGCTAGTTTTAGTACAGGATAGACAACCCGTGCTCCATTGGGTCATAATTTCAAAGATATTTTCTTACATAAATAGACTAACAGAATGACCAAGGGCAGGCAAAAAAGCACTGTGAGTGACTTCCAACTTTTCTGCCAGTTTCACCATTGAGTTTCCCCATTCCAGGTTTCTGTCCTTCCCTGTCTCTCCCTCCCTCCCTCCCTCCCTCTCACCTTCTCTTCCCAAAGTATTAATTAATGAGACTGGTTAGGAAACTGGCATGGAACTTCGAAAATAAACATCACTTAACTGCAGCAGTAGTATAGCAGCAGCCAGTAACAGAAAAGCACCCACAAGTTTCCCAATTTTTATTTCCCTTGGGAGTCAGGGGTCTTGGCCTTTGGACATATTCTGTAAGTTAGCCCATTTGAAGTATTTTGGTTCACATGTTGTTGCCCTATGATGCACTATTTCATTCAGCTCAAGGTCATGATAAGAGTTTCAGTATATAGATACCAGAAAATCGATAGCTAGAACAGAAAACCAGGAACTGCCAATTATCAGCTGATGGACGGATAACCTCAGGTAGTGTGTTTTCTTGCCTACCTGTGTATCCCAACAGTCTGAGAGCTGGATGATTCTTTATTTGGAAAAATGATTAACATCTGTGCATTGTTATTATAATGGGCCTATCTGGTCTTAGGCTGTTGATCATTCTAGTCCCCATGTCATCTTTTGGGGACAGTGGAAAGGAGGTGGAGTAAATGAAATGATTGCTTAATCTATCAATGTAGCAATTGCTCCCCTTCACACAACATAATGTGGGTATAGGTTGCCTACTACCATTTGATCACCTGAACAACAATGCTGAACAGAATAGTAGTTATAATTAGTTCTCAGATTTCCAGCTGTCCCAGCACCCACACAATCATATGATCGCCATATGCAACCTTCCCAACCAGCTTCCCCCCACCCCCCAAATCAATGGGGAAGTCAGCAGGGAAGGTCACAAATTGCTGGGGTATGTTTTTCCCCCACAACCATCCTCCTTCGACCCCTCTGTGCTTATATCTTGCTGGTTACTTGTACACCCCACATACTACCCCCAACCTCCACCACACCCTTGTTCATCCCCAGGTATCCTCTCCACCCCATGTGGATCTCTTGTACTTTCCTTGCACCCTCCCTGACCCATGTCATGTCTCTTGTGTATCCTCCCCAACCCTTTCCCACACTCCCCTGTAGGTAGATCTTGACGTACGACTATAATTGAGTCCAACATTTCTGTTGCTAAGTAAAGCATTTACTAAGTGAATTTTGCTCCATTTTACAACCTTTTTTGCCACAGTGGTTAAGTGAAACACTGCAGTTGTTAAGTCAGAGATGTGGTCATTAAGTGAACCTGGCTTCCCCATTGACCTTGCTAGTAAAAAGGTCACAAAAGGTGGACCCTGGGAAACTGCAACTGTCATAAATAGAAGTCCGTTGAATTTTGATCACATGACCATAGGGATGCTGCAATGATCATAAGTGTGAGAAACAGTCATAAGTCAGGTTTTTTTCAGTGCTGTTGTGACTTTGAAGAATTACTAAATGAACTGTTGTAAGTCAAGGACTACTTGTACATCTCTTGCTCCCTCCTTCACCAGGCAACAGAGATTCCTGCTGGCTTCCCCTCTGACCTTTGTTATGGGAAGTCAACAATTAGTAGCCTTACCTAATGACTGTGACATTCAATTATTGATAGCAGCGGGGACTGCAAGATTTTCATGGCTAAGGAACATTGTCATGCTTTATGACCATATCACTTAGCAATAGAAATTCTAGTCCAATTGTTGTCATAAGTCAAGGATTACCTGTATACCATTTTAGGAATGGGGGCAATTAGAAATCCCATCCACTAGTGGGACTGAAACAGCCCTTGTTTATATGTTGAAGAAGTTATATCACTATCTGGGCAGCCCTCAGATCAGAAGACAGAAGATACAACAAAAGAAAAAAGTGAATATAATGGAGCCTGGCTATGCAACTTTACTGTTGTACACTATCCATTGTAGCAGACACCCTGAGGACTATATGAAGGCCCAGTGTGATTTTAATGAACCCAGACAGAACATGCATTATTATTTATTTCAGTATTTCCTTTTGTAGCTCTTATTCACATACAGTACAGAGGAGATTTTGCAGTAGAAAGTAGGGCAAATGATTTCTGAATTACCCCCATCTTACTGTTTTTACAGGTAGTCCTTGACTTACAATCATTCAAAGTTACAACAGCATTGAAAAAACTGACTTACGAGCATTTTTCATGACCATTGCAGCATCCTCTTAGTCCCAGAATCAAAATTTGGAAGCTTGGCAATTGGCATGTATATATGATGGTTGCAGTGTCCCAGGGTCATGTGATCATCTTTTGCAACCTTCTAATAACCTTCTATTATTATTATTATTATTAACAAGTCAATGGGGAAGCCAGATAAGCTAACCACCATGTTATGACAGCATTGAAAAATGTGACTTATGGCCATTTTTCACAGGTGCAACTTTTGCAGCATCCCCAAGATCACGTGATCAAAATTCAGATGCTTGGCAACTGGTTCATATTTATAACCACTGCTGAGTCCCAAAGTCATGAGATCACCTTTTGCAATCTTCTGACAAGCAAAGTCAATGGAGAAGCCAGATTCACTTAATAACTGTGGCAAGAAAGTTTGTAAAAACGGATCAAAACTCAGTTAACAAAGGTCTCACGTAACAACAGAAATTTTGGGTTCAATTGTGGTCAAGGATTTCCTGTATTAAGTTCCCCCAGAATCTATTTAGACACACACACGCCCAAGGATGTTCCAATCATGAGTATGTTTGCAAAGGATTACCTATGCAGAAGATTTCTCTGGATCTGGCAATAGCCATGCTTTCTGCTTCCATAATGGAATACTATCCAACCTCACAACAAAGCAATTTGACCGACCTTTGTGGATAATCCAGTCTATCAGTGATGGGAAATTGCTCACAAGAAAACACATGGAAACAGCCATTTTAATGAAGAGTTGCTTCCTTACCAATTACTGTAGTTTTAACCAGGTAGACAAAGAAAAAAGAGAGAGAATTCTTGATACATGTTAAAAGGAAATGGGTATTTGATTATTGTACTTCTTGTTAAACTATACTAGGCTGGATATTCACAGTACTTGCAATTCTAACGGATATTATTTAGGTTGTCCTATTCTTATTTAGGCTCACTTTTCCTGTTCCTGAAAGCTTGGTCCAGGAACACCCTTCCCCCTAGCTCCTTGTTCATCCTGGCTTTAATCTAGAAAGTAATTAGACTGAAAGAAAATGGGTGTGTTGCAAAGCAAAATTATTTAATGGGTGAGAGAAGCTAAGGTATTATGTTCCCAGAATATGGCTTACTTAACTGATAGCATGGGGCATTATTCATGACTAGAAAGTAAGTATCTCTTTATATCACAGGGGATCTATAGATGCTTCTTGTAACCTCTAACAGGTGTCTGAAATTGTTTAGTTCTTTCCTGAGATTCTTGTTTTTCCTGGCTTTGGTTTCTGTTTTGTTCTTTTGCAATCTCCACCATTTGTTTTGGCATCCAGTTTGGTTGCTTGGTCTTTGGAAGTCTCTTTTTAAATACATTCTTAACCACTTCAATCAGAATAGAGCTAAAGGGGACCTTGGAGATCTTCTAGTCCATCCCCCTGCTCAAGCAGGAGACCCTATATCAGTGATGGCGAACCTTTTAGAGACCGAGTGCCCAAACTGCAACCCAAAACCCACTTATGTATCATTGGGTGCCGGGTGGACATGGCCCTTTGGGTGGGTGTGACCGTTTGGGTGGGCGTGGCTGCAGTGGTAAAAAGTTCTATCAATCAATTCCAACTTTGCGAGATCTTTTTTCCCCCGCCAGAAGTTGAAATTGATTGATTGAAGCTTTTTTTTTCTTGCACACGGCGGCAGAGGCCTAAAGCAAAAAGGTTTTATAAAACCCAGCTGAAGACCTACGACTGGGGCGATGGCGTGTGTGCCCATAGAGAGGGCTCTGCGTGCCACCTTTGGCACCTGTGCCATAGGTTCACCACCACGGCCCTATATCATTTGAGACAAGTGGCTGTCCAGTCTCTTCTTAAAAACCTCCAGTGATGAAGTACCCACAACTTCTGAAGGCAAGCTGTTCCACTGGTTAATTGTTCTTACTATTAGGCAGTTTCTCCT
Organism: Vipera berus; assembly: GCF_964194415.1. Classification (NCBI taxonomy): domain Eukaryota; kingdom Metazoa; phylum Chordata; class Lepidosauria; order Squamata; family Viperidae; genus Vipera; species Vipera berus. Next base: position 140,493,193 of record NC_138203.1, on the reverse strand, counting down.
TAATTCCAGGTTGCTTCTCTCTGTATTAATTTCCATCCATTATTTCTTGTTTTGCCTTCTGGTGCCTTGGAAAATAAATTGACCCCCTTTTCTTTGTGGCAGCCCCTCAAATACTGGAATACTGATATCATGTCACACTCTAGTCCGTTTTTTCTCTAGACTAACCATACCCAGTTCCTCTAACCATTCTTTGTATGTTTTATTCTCCTGGCCTTTAATAATCTTAGTTGCTCTTCTCTGCACTTTTTCCAAAGTCTCAACATCTTTTGTGCAAAGTGATTTGAACTTATTTGATCTCATCCTCCAGTTCCTCTGGTTCCTCAGGTTCAGGATTTCAAAGGGATTCCAAATGTTCCTCTATAGTCAATTTGCTTTATGTGTGCTTTGTCTATTGATGCCCAGGTATCCAAGGCGAAGTATTTGGAAGATGTAAAGTCTTCCTTTCTACGTACATCTGTAACAAACTATGGTTGGAAAAGGTTGAAAAATAATTACATTCATCTCAAGGCATAAACTCTATAATCAAAGCATGCACAGACCTGCAGAGTAAAGAAAGTTCCATTTTTAAAAGTACTACAAGAAATACACAACAAAAGACATACCGTATATGTCATAGTACTTTCCTATAAGGAAGCGGGCACATATATTAGGTAGGAAGAAATAGTAAATGCTGGGGATGGTTGTTCTCTTTAGTGATTTTGATAAATGCCTAATTTTGTACTGCATGGGAGAAAGCAGTGGTAAGGTAACTGTATTTTACTAAGACAATTTTTCCCCTGCTCACATTTTTGAAACTGCTTTAAATACAATTCCTCTGTATACATAATCCTTAAAGTTAATATAAACAAAGGAATCTATGGAAACAATGGCAGAGGGCCCATCCTAATAGGATTTGGGGGTCATGAGGTTGAACTATTAACAGCAATTAAGAACAGTACTAGTACAACGATTCACAGTCCTTATTGAGTTACAGCCACTTAACAAAAGCTTTGAGGTGTATAAACAGGAAGACTTTCAAACAATGTTTGCCTCTGGTCAAGTAAAGGTTAATCTCAACTGAGCTTCATCTGAAAGACTTAATCCCTTCAGTAATACGGGAAAAGAACTAGTAAATTTAGGATGCATTGGAAGAAGAATAAAGCAGGGAAGAATAGCTGATACCCCTCCCCCAAAATAAGTTGTGTCTGCACAGGAAGCTCCATTTGCTTATAATGATGTTAAATAGGAACCCTGCAGACCTGAAAATGTGAGCTGCTGATTTTGTAATCTGTGCTGGGATGAAATATGCACAGTCATTAGGGGTCACAGGTCAAAGGAATTTGACCATGTTTTTCCAGTTTTTCTTATATTCTCCTGGACCTCCGACACACAGAACCATAGCTCTTCCCTATACATAAATATTCAGAGACAGAATAGCACTGAGAAAATTCTGATAGAGCAGACATGTCAAACTTGTGACGTCACGTGACGTTGCGCAACGTATTGGGATGGTTTTGCTATTGCCGGCAATGGGGTGGGCGCGGCTTCCGGATGACACATCCAGCCCACGGGCTGGCAGTTTGACACCCCTGTGATAGAGAATTCTCTGCTTTGTATTCTAATCAGCTTTTCTGATCAATCTGGCAATAATGTCTTGGTTGTTCAACATAGGGCAGGGGTCAGCAACCCGCAGCTCCGGAGCTGCTTGTGGCTCTTTCATCCCTCTGCACTGGCTCCCAGTCCTCTGCTGCCATGTGCAGTCCCACAAACAAAAGAAGCGGGACTAAAAATGTTCAATCAATCAATTTCAACTTCTCGCAGGAAAAAAAAAGATCTCGCAAAGTTGGAATTGATTGATTGAACTTTTTTAGTTCCACTTCTTTTGTTTGTGGGACTGCCTACAAACTTCTTTTGTTTGTGGAACTGCCCACAAACGGGAGTGATGGAGGACTGGGATGGAGCTGGAAAGATGCTACATGGGTCCAATCAGGGGGCGGGGGTTTCTGCCAAGCATCTTGTACAGAGCCAGGGAAACAGGCCACGTGGGGGGAGCTGCCAATGCCGCTGCCATGAGGCTTGGCAGATTCCCCCCACTGAGTGGCCATGATTCCCCCCTCCCCAGCCCCAGCCCGCCAAACACTATTGCCTGACCTATTCCTCACCTGGCCAGTTAGCCTCATGCTCTCCTCCTCCTCCTCCTCCTCCTCCTCCTCCTCCTCCTCCTCCTCCTCCTCCTCCCCACTCAATTGGCTGCCAGTGGCTTGGGTGGCTCTGCTCCATCTGAGTTGAAGAAAGTGGAGGTGCAGCAGTGGGATTTCTCTCAAAAAATAAGAGCCGGGTACGTTGCTCGCTCATGTGTACCCGCCTTATTGATAGCAATCCCGCTGCTGCGCCTCCGCTTTCTTCAACTCAGACGGAGCAGAACGCCCAAGCTGCTGGTGGCCACTTGAGTGGGGAGGACGAGCTTTGCTGCTGCTGCTGGGCTACGCCCTGCCGCTGCCTTCCAAATTCTACCTTCGCCACTGGGTGAAGTAGCGGCGGAGCGCTCTATCCTGGGGGGAAACAGTGGCGGTGGTGGAGCACTCTGTTGGGGGGGAGAAGCAGTGGCTGGCAGCGGGGTGCTTCGTGCAGGGGGGAAGCAACAGCAGCAGTGGAGCACTCCATCGGGCGACTGGGGGAAGCAGTGGCAGCGGGGTGCTTTGTGTGCGGGGAAGCAGCAGCAGCGGTGAAGTGCTCTGTCAGGGGGTGGGGGGGAAGTAGTGGCTGGCAGCGGGGCACTTTGTGGGGGGGGGAAGCAGCAATGGCGGCGGAACACTTCTTTGGGGGGGAAGCAGTGGCGGCAGGACACTTTGTGTGTGGGGGAAAGCCACAGCGGTGGTGGAGCACTCCATTGTGTGGTGGGGGGAAGCAGTGGCAGTGGGGCACTCCATGGAGGGTGGGGGGGGGAGGAAGCAGCAGGGTTTTGTGGCTCCCGGTGTTTTCTGTGGGAAACTGGTCCAAATAGCTCTTTGAGTGTTTAAGGTTGCCAAGTCCTGACATAGGGTATCACTCTTCTATTTCTCTGACGGGACAAGAGATCGCCCAGGATTTGAAAGAATTCTAGATAGCAGCAGATCTATAGGAAAGCAATAGTCTTATCAGCAATAGTATGTACAATAGAAGGAATTAAAAAAGCCCATTACTTAGAAACGATCTTGCCTAATAAAATACAACCAAAAACTAATGTATGAAAAAAATGCAACAGTGATGACAACAGTAATTCACATTGATTAATGTGAATTAAAACTGAAGAGAAAAAAGGATCTATATCAGTAGCATCCGCAGGGGTTCAAAACGCGTCAAAATGGTGGCTAGGACCATGTGATCAAAGTTCCATCCTTTTGTGCACGCATGTGAAGTTAACAGAGCCAGTTTGATGTAATGGTTGAGGTGCCAAACTAGAAACCAGGAGACCATGAATACTAGTTCTGCCTTAGACAAGAAAGCCAGCTGAGTGACTTTAGACCAATCATTCTCTCAACTCTATCCACATCACAGGTTTGTTGTTATGGGGAAAATAGGAGGAAGAAGCAGTATTAAATAAGTTTGCCACCTTGAGTTATTTATAAAAAAAATAATAAAGGCGGCATATAAATATAAATAAATAAACTCATATATCAAAGGGTTAGGGCTTGGATAGTTTTGATTGGATGTGGCTGCCCTCTTGGCATTTATTACCCTCTTCACTTTGCAAACACCTATGATCCATGTACTATGAATGCAGATGTAGCTTAATCCTTCAACTTGCTATGTTAATTTTGATTGATAATGCCATCAGGTCATTGTCCATTCTTACTGATCACATTGATAGATTTTCTTCATGATGATCTGTCTCTAACCTAGTTTTTCAGAGCACATTATGTTAATACTCCCTGAAACTACCCTGCAATTAATCGTGTGAGAACAGCAATCACGAGGTAGACCCAATTTATTTCAAAATGTTTTCTTTCCAACTCAAGTGCAGGAAGCAAGCACTTTAATGTAACCATGAAAAAGAATGGATAACAAGGCAGATATGAAGGACTGCTTTTGAAATGATGTGTTGATAACCACTACACTGTCATTTTTAAAGGAGCAGAAAAAGAGTTGTCTCCTGCAAGAGATGACTAAGTGTTGTGTTTCGAAATCAGGTCTGAACTCAGACATAAAAGGATTAAGATCACTGGGGTTGGAAAACAACATCGTCAGCTTTGTAGATATCTACTGTAGATCTAGTTCTTTAAAACATTGTTGTGGTTACTAGGGCGTATTGTGTCTTTAAGGTACCTCAAGTTTTAAAAACTAGCAAGAAACCAAGAGATTTTAGAAGTCTTCTGTAGTCTTTTTTCCCCTAGTCAGGATATGTTTGAAGATGATCCATTCCACATCAGCGACTGTAGGAGAGTTACAATAGTCTAGAGTAGCCAAAAAAGAAGAAAAATTAGGATCTTGTCTAACTAACACATTTTATTAAAAGCATAAGCTTGAGATTCACTGATGATGTTTTTATCTTGACTCATGGAAATGAATCTCTCATCAAACTCCACAATGACTTCAACAACTTGCATCCACCATCAATCTTAACCTCAGCCTATCTATAGAACGAGTTCATTTCCCTGATGTCATGATAAAACTACACAACGGACCCACAAGCACCACGTTATAAAGAAAACCTACAGATTGCCATGCATATTCATGCTTCCATTTCCACCCAGAACAACTCCTTAAATCTATAATCTATAGCCAGGCTATATTGATAAAACCACATTTGTTCTAATCACTTGACAAAGATGGTAGAATTAAGCCAGGCATTCAGGAGAGCGAACTACTTACCCTACAAAATCAATGCACAAATCAATAGAGCCAGATTAATTCCCAGGGAGGACCTATTAAAACACAGACAGAACGTCAATAATTGTCACCTATAGCTCACGGTGCAAACCAATCAAATGCATTATTAATAAACTACAGCCCATATTTCACCATGACACTGCACTTTCTCAAGCATTGGGCGGCAAGCCCATCCAGCACCCAAACAGCATAGTTTATAGTTTATAGTTTATAGTTTATTATATTTGTATACCGCCCTTCTCCCGAAGGACTCAGGGCAGTGAACAGGGCATATATAAAATACAAGGTACAAAAGTTAAAAAAGAATTAAATACAAAGCCCAAGCTAAAACAATAAATAATAATGTAAAAAACCACAATAAAAAACCCCAACACATTCCCCCATCAGGCCAGGCCGGCTTGTTCAAATAAATAGGTCTTCAGATCGCGTCGGAAGGAGCAAAGGTCGGGCGCCGTCCGGAGCTCAACCGCCAACCGATTCCATAAGTCCGGGGCGCCCACAGAGAAGGCCCTCCCCCTGGGGGCCACCAGACGACATTCTCTGACCGGTGGCACCCTGAGGAGGCCCTCTCTGTGGGAACGCACAGGGCGGAGGGAAGTTGACGCCGGCAGCAGGTGATCCCCGAGGTACTCCGGACCCATGCCATGTAGGGCCTTGAAAACCATTACCAAAACCTTGAATCTCACTCGAGATTCAGCCTGAGGCAGATTTTCAGAAGCAACAAGAAATATCAAGACAACAATGTTAACTTGGGAACCAAACATCACAACAAACCAAATATCTACTCCCACACACACCTACCTGTTCAGCACCATCACAGGCTCAAACCAGTGGAACAGCTTGCTTTCAGAAATCACTGGAGATTTTTAAGAAGAGACTAGACAGTCATTTGTCTGAAATGGTAGAGGTTCTTCCTGCTTGAGCAGGGGGCTGGACTAGAAGACCTCCAAGGTCCCTTCCAGCTCTATTCTATTCTAAGTAAACATGCAAGATCAGAGGTGCCTTCACATACTTTTCCACCAATCTAATATATGCTATCACCAGCTAGGAATAACCCTGTGGATTCTACAGTACATAAGACAAATGGAACAAAATTGACACAAAAGAATGCATGGGCATTTAACATTAAGACTCCTATCAAGGACAAAGTAATATCAGTGTGTTTCAACCTCCCAGGACACTCTCCTGCAGTGACCACCTTGGGAACAGGAGACTTTACAGCTCAACTAATTCCAACCTAAAATTAAGGGGAAATTTCTTGTCAGTGAAAACAATTAACAACTTGCCTCCAGAAGCTGTGGGTGCTCCATCACTGGAGGTATTTAAGAAGAGATTGGACAGCTATTTGGCCAGAATGATTTAGGCTCTTCCTTGAACAGGGATTAGACTAGAACAGGGGTCTTCAAACTTGGCCCTTTTATGACTTGTGGACTTCAATTCCCAGAATTCCTCAGCCAGCGTGACGTCCACAAGTCATAAAAAGGCCAAGTTTAAAGACCCTTGGACTAGACGATTTCCAAGGTCCCTTCCAACTCTGTTATTCTGTAATTCTGTAACTGGGTGAGAATTCAGATACTTCAAAAGATTTCATGTAATTTGAAAAGGACTCAACAAACACAATGAATTCTAGCACATCACAGTTGTTTAATTGATAAAATACTTGAAATTTGTTTCACATGTATCCTGCATCTGTATAACCAGCCTGTCTTCCCCTCCCTGTGTCATCCCAATTTAACACTGCATCCAGCCTAGCCCAGTATTGGCTTGGGAATTCTGCGAGTTGAAGTTCACACATCTTCAAACTGTTATGGCTGAGAAACTGTGTTCTAGTGACTCCATGTCTCTGATGGAGTAGGTTGCAATCCATGCCTTTTAATAAAATTAGACAAAGTGCATATAGATGTTAGGACTCAATAAATCTATGTGTTTGTTTTCAAATACAGCTATCCATGGATTGACTGAATTGATCCAACTTCCTGTATTTGTATAACACACTGAATTGTAAATTAACTATAACCACTGGGTTTGCATAACTCTAGACAAAAAGATAGTCAGTAGTGTGTAACAGATTGTGCTATGCTAGCTCAAGTTTTGTCATGTATTTGTCATGTCAAGTTTTGTCATGTATGTCATCCACAGTTCTCTCTCTCTCTCTCTCTCTCTCTCTCTCTCTCTCTCTCTCTCTCTCTCTCTCTCTCTCTCTCTCTCTCTCTTAAAAAAACCCAGCAACCAACACCATTTTCAAGCATGAAATTCAACCCCAAATTTCCTCCCAGTGTCTCTTTTAGCATTTGGGTTGAAAAAAAGTTTGGCCTCCCGGACACCCAGATCCTTGACCCTGGCATTAGGAATTTTCTTCGCCGGGGACCAGTCATGGTTGATTTTTAACCATGCACCAGCACCATTTTTAACCATCAAATTCCATCCAGGATCTTGTCCTGGCATTTCGGTTGAAAATGACTGACCCCGGCATCAGGAATTTTCTTCAGGGGGGCCAAAAATGGTTGATTTTTAAAAACAGCAACCAACATCAGTTTTAAGCATGAAATTCCAATCCAAATCTTCTCCTGGCATCCATTTTAGCATTTGGGTTTAAAAAAATATTGGCCTCCCAGCCCCCCTCATCCCTAACCCTGGTATCAGGCGGGAAAAAGGGAGTCTCCTTTACACCCACAGGAACCAATCATAGTGCAGATCGCCTCAGGCAGGAGCCAGCTCTCTCCAACCAATCAACTACAACTTTGTGTTCTGACTCATTTTACACTTCACTGTTCCAGCTATTAAATTTAATATCTTAACACTCCGGCTGCTGTAGTGATGCTGCACAGTGTGGCAGTTGGGGTGACTATAGGCAGGGCCAGGTGGTGGAAGTGGTTAAGTGGTCAGTCAAAGAGCAATCATAAATATGGGTGGCCCTGAGTGGGCTGGAAATTTGTTTATGTGACCACAAGACCAGACTTTTGTCCCTTTTGCTCAGCACCATCGTAAATTCAAAGGGCAACTTAGTTAATGAATGTTAAGCAAGGACTACCTGTATCAGGATGGCAAATGTCAGCTCAAGTTAGAGACTTAAGTATATTTTAGGATAACATTTCCTCATTGGTGCTTTATCACTGTTAGACTGATTAGCAACTGTTCTGCTAAAGCAGAGGTGCAGAGCCTAAGGCCAAAGGTGGATGCCTTTAGAGACTGGTGAAAGTTGCTATTAATTTGTAACATGTCTGAACAACTAACGGGAGAATAGTAACTGTATGGCATGGGGGGAAACGCTATAATTAATTTTAATTAAATGTAGAAGAGAACAAATCAAATTCTGACATGACTTTCTGGATGTGAGCCAGAAAGGCTCTTCAAAGACTAAGTAGGTGTTTTGGCTCACAAAAAGATCTTCACCAGTTTCTTTTATCAGGGATATCTTTTTAAAAAGGAGATATTTAACACAGGCCCAAGTGTTCTTTGCCACTTTCAGATTCTTTAAGCTGCCTTAGGCAAATCATACCATGATAGAGTTTATACACCCATTAAATCATGATGTGGTTTGTTTTATGATCTGTCTGTAACAATAACAGAAAGGTTCTGCTTATTTAAACATCTCATCAACTTTAATAAGCAGATTCCTTAAGGCATTATTTTTCCTCAGGCTTGAGAACAGTTGTACTGCTTTAACAAAAAGCAGAGAGGTTCTGTGCTTGAGTGATATGCAGAGCACCTTTTTCAAATCACTGTCAAAGCACGCACCGCACTAGGATGTTATAGTTTTAGTTATTTCCAGTAATCAGCATGTACCCAAACTTTTTGGAGTCTTGTGGAATATACTGGAAGTATTTTGCATGGCGGACAATACAGAAAGCAGATGTCCAGAATAAAAGAGCAGGTATGAATTTGTTATTCATTCATTCATTCAATTTATATGGCTGCTCAGCTCATAAAACATGACTGTGGGCAGAATACAATAAAAACTATACAAGAGTAATATAAAAAAACCCCCCATCCACCATTTAAAATATTGTCATCATTAAGGCATGAGACAGCAGCAGATGCTAACAAAAGTGGAGCCACTTCAGCAACTCAACATCCTCTTGGGGGTCCCAAGCCTGATTATATAATCAAATTTTGTGAAATTTACAGAAAGTTAAGAGATGGAGCCAATCTCACCTAGGGGGCAGGGGGGAGATGATATTCCATAAGGTGTATCTCCTGGGGCCTGCTAGATGTAACTCCTTAGCAGATGGGAACTGCGACATACTGCTGGATCTGAAGGGACAAGCAGATGTAATTGGGAAGAAGTTGTCCCTTTTCCTGAAGCATCATCCACTTTGTTCATATTATTTCCCCCAGTCCATCCTGTTCTATCTTGTCAAAGCTTAAAACCGTAATACTGAAGATTGGTTGATCATTTAGTGCCTTTGAGTGCAGAACTCAGAGGGAGATCTGCGAACCATTGTTCAGCCTGCCTTCTCTTTTTGCAAAGAAAGACCTGAGACTGCAGTTACAGAAAGAAAAAAAATGTGAAGAGGATTGGAAAAGGATGTGTGTGAGAGAGGAGAGGAGAGGAGAGGAGAGGAGAGGAGGGGAGGGGAGGGGAGAGGAGAGGAGAGGAGAGGAGAGGAGAGGAGAGGAGAGGAGAGGAGAGGAGAGGAGAGGAGAGAAGAGAAGAGAAGAGAAGAGAAGAGAAGAGAAGAGAAGAGAAGAGAAGAGAAGAGAAGAGAAGAGAAGAGAAGAGAAGAGAAGAGAAGAGAAGAGGCTAGAAAACTGCTGGTATTCACATTTTCATCAGTCAGACAAATGGCAGAATAGACCTGGAGGACACATAAGGGTTACAGGTTTGTAGCTCTGAATAGTGAGATGGTTGGCATATAAAATTAATAAATAAATAAAAGTAAATTAAACAAAAATAAGTTTGTGAATTACAATAACTAACATGTTTACCCTTATCCTTTTAACATTCATCACAAACACACATACACACACACATAATACACACATATATTTGTACATGTGTGAACAATGCTATTGCTCATATACCACTTCACACTCCTTTACAGCCCTCTGTGAGCAGTTTACCGAGTCAGCATATTGCCCCCAACAATCTAGGTTCTCATTTTACCCACCTTGGAAGGATAAAAAGCTGTCAACCTTGAGCCAGTGAGAATGATACTGCTGGCAGTTGGCAGAATTAGCCTGCAATACTGCATTTTAACCTCTGCACCATCACGCCCTGTGTGTGCGTGTGTGCGTGTGTGTACCTAAAGCACGGGTAGATGGAGTTCTACCAGGTAGGTTAATTTAAAACAGGAATTTTCACTAACTTTTTTTTCAATTTGCAAAAATGGTATTCATTAAAAAGGTTTTAATCTATTTTCAGTGAAACTGAGCATTTTTCAAAAATATTTTGCTAGAACAGAAAAAAAATCAATCTATCAAGAAATGCTGGCTATGGATTGCCTTCAGGATTGTTCCTGTTGCTGTCTGTGCAAAAAAGGGAATTTGGAAGTTGACAGATTTCTATGTCGTACTGTTTAAGAGTGTATGCTGACTTCACATGTTGTTCTATCTAGCTAATCCAGATGTCCCAGCCACTTTGACAATGAAATACAATGAAACTGACCAAAGAGAGAAGCAACCTAGAATTAAGGAGAAACTTCCTGGCAATTAGAACAACCAGTGGAACCACCTGCCTCCAGAAGTTGTGAATGCTCCAACACTGGAAGTTTTTAAGAAGAGATTGGACAGCCATTTGTCTGAAATGGTATAGGGCCGTGGTGGCGAACCTATGGCATAGGTGCCACTGGTGGCACGCAGAGCCCTCTCTGTGGGTACGTGCGCTGTCGCCCCAGTCCTAGGCCTTCAGCTGGGTTTTATAAAACCTTTTGTTTTACGCCTCCGCCGAGTGCAAAAAAAGAAAAAAGATTCAATTAATCAATTTCAACTTCTCACGGGGAAAAAAAATTCTCGCAAAGTTGGAATTGATTGATTGAACTTTAGTCCCACCTAGTCTGCCATTACCGCCGCAGCCATGCCCACCTAATTGGCCACGTCCACCCGGCACCCAACGATACATAAGTGGGTTTTGGGTTGCAGTTTGGGCACTCGGTCTCTAAAAGGTTCGCCATCACTGGTATAGGGTTTCCTGCCTGAGCAGGGGTTGGACTAGATGACCTCCAAGGTCCCTTCCAACTTTATTAGTATATTTTTCAATGGTAATTAAATAAGACTTTATATAGAGTTCACTAGAATCAAGTATAAATAAGGAATAGTTGTTGTGGTTAAAGTAGGATCCCTTAGGACAGGCATGTCAAACTTGCGACGTCAAGTGACATCACATGATGTATCATGACTTTTTCCCCATTGCCGGCAATGGAGTGGGTGCAGTTTCATCATGACGCATCTGGCCTGCGGGCTGGGAGTTTGACATGCCTATCTTAGGAGCTCTGCCATTTTAAATCAAGTACATCCTTTTGTAAACCTCAGAAGAGTTAAATTGTGCATATTGGTATGACTGTACAGCATGTCTATTATTCTAGTCTACTGTCAGCTTAGCATTTATAAATTTAAAAACCAAGTACAAAAATGATCTTCCTTTTTGTTTGCAACTATCTCTGATACATGGCATTTCCTATGCAACTTCCACAGGCAACTAGAGAAAATGTGCATAGTTTTTAATATAAATTTTTTCAACGTAATGAATTGGAGCCTCCCATTTGTACTAGTTCTGTTGTGACTAAGTACTACCAGTTACAAAGCAAACTTATGCATTAAGAAAATCTAAAAATAATGTTGCAGTTAATGATTGATCAATATATTTTATTCTAAGAATATCTGTAATGACATGGGGAATGCCCTATGGCAGGAGTCTTCAAACTTGGCACTTTTGTGACTTGTGAACTTCAACTCCCAGAATTCCTCAGCCAGGCACGTTGGCTGAGGAATTCTGGAAGTTGAAATCCACAAGTCATAAAAGGGCCAGGTTTGAAGAGCCCTGCCCTACGGAGATAGGAAGAACAACTTCAGGGTGGATAATGGTCAGAGGCAGCTCTTTCTATTAATGTAACCTTACAATAAAGATAAAGCTACTACACCTGGGGGTGCTTCCTGTTTGGACTACCTCGCAAGGCTGACATTATCTTGCAAGTCTAAAAGTACATCTATCCCCCTTTGCCTTCACAGCCCAAGAAATGACATGCCTTCTGAGAGGTTTGCCACACACACCATCTGACATATGGAGAAATCACACAGGCACTTGGTGACTAACTATTGGTTACAATTAACATTTTGTAGGCTAATACAAGGAACTTAAAATAGTAAACATTTATAGGCAATTTAGGACATTCAATTCAAGGATAGAAAGGCAAAAGAATAAAAGAATGCTGGAAAAAATTGTATTTTGAGTACAAAGGTAGTCCTCGAGGTACGAACCTAATGGAGCCTGCTCATTAGGCTCCTAGGTCAAATAATTCATCAAATGAATCAATTTTACAAATTTTTAAAATCAAATTCATCAATTGAATCAAATGGGTTGTTAAATGAACTAAGATCTGACTTACTACTTCCCCCGCTTTTAATTGACTGCTGCCACATTAATTGAACTTAGAGGCTTTTCCACTACCCATCAGCTATTTCCGGTGTAGCTGGCTCAGGAACTAAATTGCTTCCAAGCAGGGTTTGCAGCCATTGCAGATGCTTTAAAAAACAAAAAAAACTGCTGTTAATTAGCTCATGGAGCCTTCAGCTGCCTAGAGCCAGTGCTTAAAAAAAACACTTGCCATTAATTAGCTTAAGAGTCTCCAGCCAAGCACCCAGAGGGAGATGAGGGAGGGATTTGCAGAACTCTCAGCTTGCAACAGTAACAGAGATGGAATGGACCTTGAGGTCATCTAGTCTAACCCACTGCTCTTACAACAAGAGTATTTCTGATAAATGGATATCCAGTTTCTTTTTAAAAGCTTGCAGTGATGGGGCAGCTACAACTTCTGGAGGCAATTTAAATTTAAAACCTACAAACTGTGGCAAGTCAGCCCCCCCCCCAAGAGAAGGAAATACTAAAAGGGCAGAAAAATATATTTCCTCAAAGGAACTTAAAGAGGCAGAAAAGCATGCCCAGTTTTTCTTAATAGCCCCAAGTCTCCCTCCCCCAAGCAGAAACCAGCTCTGTACAAAAGCAGATGTAAATAATCCAGGAAGGTTGGAGGCCCCCAGCTAGAAGATTAAGAAGACAAAAACACCTAAAATCTACATACCCCACCCAAACTCTAAGACAGGACATAATAGGATTAAACCACAGATGCCAAAGGGCACACCCAGACTCAGGTCAGAATACATGACACAGGAAATACAAAGCCTCAAACAGGAACAGGAAACAACTCCAAACAAAAGTCCCAGAGGGTATAAAAACCCACTCCCTACATGTGCTCACTTTTTTCTTCCAGAGCCATCTTCCTGTCTGGCTCTCCTCTTCAATAAACTGCAACCTTCTTTCTGAAGCAGTCGCCATGTTGTTTATTCCCGGCTTGGACTGAACCATGATTGTTATGTCGTGGGTTCTGGTGAGCAGGAATGAAGACACAAGGCTGGGTACAGAGAAACTCATTCTTTATTTCTTGATGGAACTGTACTTAGGCTTGGGCTGCTTCCAGCCCCAATATATAGCCAAGCCCTATGGTAGCAGCCAATAAGATTGAACCCACGCTTGCCGCCTTAGACTGACCAATTGCAGGCCCAGAGATGGCCTGTCTGGGTTGCTGGAGAGCCGTTAGCTCTCCAGCAACGCACGTGGTATAATGCCCAAAAGCCCAGTACATAACAATGATGAAGACTTTTCCTTCAACAAAACTACAGTAACATACACTGGTCTCCAAAATAAAAGCAAGGAAACACAATGTTATAGAACGCTTTGCATAGATCTTGGCTAGCATTTCTACAAGCAGTTTCAAGGAAAATGCAAACAAACTTTATCTTTGCAAAGTACTGTACTTAATACAATAGTTTGCAAAGTACAGTACTTAAAAGGCAGAACAGTTCCCAAAGTGTTTTGTTGCTACAGTAACAAAAATAAAAAAGTAACATACTTACAGAAGCAGTCCTCAAGCCCAGGCAGCAGCAGATTCTCCACTCAGCACCTAAAAAGCAAAAACAAACCAGGTGTCAGGACCCACCCCAAACCACGTCTTAGGAAGACAAAAACTCTTGGAGTCAGTTCTAGTCCAAAAGGAATCTTTACTAGGACATGCTTGGTTGTGGGAATACAAGACAGGACTTAGTATTGTTTTACAAATTGAAATTTTATAAAGGGTACCCAGTTCAACCCCCCTTCCCTCAACCCGATTTGGTCAGCCCCCATCCTACTTCGTGTCATCCCTTTCGTGGGGAAAAAAAGGAACTTCGAATCTTTATGGTTATTGCCTTCTTCCTCTCCAGAATTAAAAGAAAACACAAGCCAGATACCTTCTTCTCTAACCCTACCTTTTGATCCCCCCCAGTTCAAAAGGTTTCCTTGGTCTTTGAAATAACCTAAGGCAGGCTGAATCCACATATGCTCCTCCTTCCTCGGAAGATGGCAGAATCCATATGGGGGGGGGGTTTATAATGTTTTAAACATACATTTATGAATGTGATATAAATGGATTCTGACACCAGGACCCACTGGGCTCTTGTTTGGCCATGTGATCAGGGCCAAAAAAAACAACAATCCCTTCTGGCTTCAGGAAATTGCCTTCCTAGCCCAAATGGCCCAGGTAAGTCACAGAGTTAAACATGGTCGTCACTGCAGCAGTAACTGAATCCAAGTCAGATGGCTACAGAAGCCTCTTTTTGCTTGTAAATTCTAATGTGAGTACCCTTTCTGAATAAATTTGTTTTTGCAAAAACTCGCTAAATGAATTTTCGTACCTGGGAGATATACCTGTAGTGAATAACTTTTGTAAGGTCCCAGTCCCCTATGTGAACTTGAGATATCATATCAGTCTAATCAGATAACCCAAGTGGAGACTTCTTAATCAAGCAGCACTTCATTTGGTCAAATTAATCAGCTGGGTGGCCAACAATCTGGTACGCTGGCAGAGTTACGTCCAGAAGTGTCACACCTTAGAAAGTTGGTAGCATTGCTTTATAAAACAATAAAACAGACAACAGAGCCATTACATCATAAGGAAGACATCAATAATTCCTATACACTCCCTTATTCCCTCCTTCAGTACATCCCATCCATGTACAGGTTTCCCACACTTGCATGAAATTTCTCTGGTGCAAAAGCCGATCACAAAAAGCAAGAAAGCAACAGTTAGACTAAACAATATTCCTTTGTTACAGACCCCTTCATTTTAATGGAACATTCAGAGAATTCAGTTATATGATAAAGCAGAAGACATGTAGTAATGGGTCTTCAATCTAGAGACAGTAAAAAAAGTGTTAAGGCCTCTTTGTTACAGCAATAGAATGATTAAAGATGTAACATTATATTCAAACCATATATACATAACATTAGTTATAGACAAATACACCTGTATGCTAAGGAGGAGCCCTTGATCGAATTACAGGACACAGCTTACTTTGGGGAAAGGGAAGAGAAAATGAGGAACGATTGGATTTGTGGTTAGGGTTATGGAGAGAGACAAACCTTTCTGAGCAGTTTTAGCAAGAGCAAAAGCACTTAGACTTATATACCGCTTCTCAGTGCTTTACAGCCCTCTCTAAGCGGTTTTCAGAGTCAGCATATGGCGACCAACAATCTGGGTCCTCATTTTACCCACCTTGGAAGGATCGAACGCTGAGTCAACCTTGAGCCTTTGAGACTTGAACTGCCAAACTACCAGCAGCCAGCAGAATTAGCCTGCAATACTGCATTCTAACCACTGTGCCATCACGGTTTTAGCTTATATTGCTGACATATCTGAGTTATCTAAAAAAATAGATCAGAACCGGTTTGGTCTATCAGTTAAGGCACCAGGCTAGAACCAGGAGATCCTGCTTAGGCCATGAAAGCCTGGTGGGTGCCCTTGGGCCAATCACTCTTTCGCAGCTCAATTCACCTCACAGGGTTGTTGTTATGGAGAAAAAAAAGGAAGGAGTATTAGATATGTTCATTGACTTGAGTTATTTATAAAAAAAATAATAAAGGCAGAATATAAACAAATAAATAAATAGAAACAGTGTGTCTCAAGAAAAAAAAGGAAGGAGAGATATGTTGGGAATGCTGCTACACTGACTTACAGGAGAAAGATAGCCTTAAAGAAACAAAGAGAATAAGAGAGAGAGAAAGAACATTCAGAAATACAACATACTACTCTTTTTTAGAGAATTTTTCCCCCGAGGCACAAGTATTACAACTTTACCAAAGAAAAATATGAGGAAGAGAATGTGGCAGAAAGAGACTAGAAACAAAATAAAACAGGAAGAGATGGATTTAGCCTGGAGGCTGAATTGTTTTACTGCTCACATGACCAAGGAATTGCAAAAGTTCTGGCTTCTTCACAATGACTTAACAGAATACAGAGTTGGAAGGGACCTTAGAGGTCTTCTAGTCCAACCGTCTGCTCAAGCAGGAGACCTTATATCAGGGGTGTCAAACTGCCGGCCCGCGGGCCAGATGCATCACACGGAAACCGCACCCACCCCATTGCCGGCAATAGCAAAACTGTCCTGATACATTGCGCGACGTCATGTGACATCGCTAGTTTGACACGTCTGCCCTATATCATTCCAGATAAATGGCTGTCCAGACTTTTCTTAAAAGCCTCCAGTGATGGAGCATTCACCACTTCTGGAGGGAGGTTGTTCCACTGGTTAATTGTTCTCACTGTTAGGAAATCTCTCCTTGGTTCTAGGTTGCTTCTCTCCTTGATTCATTTCCATCCATTATTTCTTGTCTTGCCTTCTGGTGCTTTGGAACATAGGTTGAGCCCTACTTCTCTGTGGCAGCCCCTCAAATATTGGAACACTGCTATCATATCACCCCTAGTCCTTCATTTCACTAGACTAGACAAACCCAATTCCTGCAGCCATTCTTCATAATTTTTTTCACATCCCTAATCATCTTTGTTGCCTTTTTTGCACTCTTTCCAGAATCTCTACATCTTTTTTTAATATGGTGACCAAAATTGGATGCAGTATTCTATGTATGGTCTTATTAAGGCATTATAAAGTGGTATTAACACATCACATGATCTTGATTCTGTCCCTGTACTAATGTAACATAGGATTGTGTTGGCTTTTTTGGGCTGCTGTTGCACACTGCTGGCTCATGTTTAAGTGATTGTCCACTAGGACTCCAAGATCCCTCTTACAGTTACTGCTGTTGAGCCTAATCTCTACCTGTACATTTGATTTTTCTTGCTTTAGTGTAAAACCTTACTTTTTTCTACATTAAATATCATTTTGTTAGACAGGGCCCAGGGTTCAAGTCTGTAGAGATCCATTGTTTTTGTTCAAGGAGAATTCATGATCTGGTAACATGCCAGTGCAAATACCTTCTATTATGGCTTTTATTGTTTCATCAGGACATACCAATTCCGCACACTTTTAGAGAGTGATAGCTGTTTGGGAAAGTTACCTAAATATTTTAACATTTATTTCCTTATTCTCCCAGTTGAGCAAGGATATCACAGATAGGGCTGTGAGGAACCCTACTTCTCCATAGGTTATGTTCCTTGATCTACGGCACCCCAACTTGCTTGCTAATCTCCTTCTAGAGAATAAGGTTACCCTTTTATTCCAAGAATAGGGCAACTTGCTGAAAGCATTTTGGTGTCACTTTCATGACCCAAGTATTGGAGCTGTGCAGATATTGAACCAAATTGGGGGATACCTATTTCCTTCTTATCCTTTCAAAAGCATGTATTATTTCTCAGATGCATCTTAAAAGAAACCCTAAAATTTTGAAGAGCAGATTTTACTTTTGGGGGGAAAAAATGATAGGCTCACGTTTATTCATCTATGCCACAGCAGGATCCATTTTAGCAAATCCATTTTTCTAATGTCAGGGGTAACATTTTGACATCTAATACATTTTTGATTTCCTATTAATGACCCTCTCCCAAAATATGCCTTTAATTTCTGTTTGCAATCCATAATTCCAGATACAGTTAATCGAGAACTGCAGTTCTAAAAAAAATAATCAGGAAGTAGGCCCTGTTGAACAAAATGGAAGGTTAGCCTTGCACCCTAAACCTCCTATGGAAACAGGAGACAGAGAAGGATTCTTTTCAGAGGGGTACAGTATTTGGATAAAAAAGTGGGTAAAGCTTGTTGTTGTTAGCTGTGAAGTCGTGTCCAACCCATCGCGACCCCATGGACAACCTTCCTCCAGGCCTTCCTGTCCTCTACCATCTTCTGGAGTCCATTTAAACTCACACCTACTGCTTCAGTGACTCCATCCAGCCACCTCGTTCTCCGTCGTCCCCTTCTCTTGCCCTCAACCTTTCCTACCATTAGGCTTTTCTCCAGTGAGTCCTTCCTTCTCATTAGGTGGGTAAAGCTACTGCACTTTAAAGAAGGAGGGTCTTTTTCTGAAGCCAATCATAATGATGTGGGCCCTGGAAAATGTATATTGAATTTAAAAGGTAACAATAGATTGTGACCGTGTGTCATCATTCTGTTGTTACCTCATTTTCTTGGGACTGGGCAGCTTCCACAGGTGTCAAACTCAATCAGGTCACGTGACATATTGTGATGTATCGCAATGTTTTTTGCCTTTCTGGAGCTGGGATGGGTGTAGCCTGCGTGTGACGCATCCGGCCCACAGGCTGCCAGTTTGACACCCCTGATGTAAGCCAAGAAAAGATATGGCTCCTTTAAGGAACTACATCCTGATGTAGTGAGGGCAATCCCATTGGGTAGAAAGCAACTTTGCCTGCTTGAGAGGTGAATTCTGAATACCTTCCCCATCCTTTCAAGCCTGTATCCTTTCATAATCCTACTTTGCTTAGCTGCTGAACCAAGTAAGATACATCTCATTTGCCTGGGAGTAATCCTAAGCAATGTAGATATTTAAATACCTATCTGTTTCATCATTCCCCCATACAACATTATGCAGGTTCAGAAAAGGAGTACGCTGTGGTAAACCAAATAAATAGGGGCATGACATAACAAAGGAGAAATTGTATTCATTTATGTTGTGATTCAGGGTCAGCCTGTGGGTTCGGCAGTTGGGTCGGACGACTCAGAGGAGGAGGAGGGGGGTGTTGAAGAGCTTGCTGAGGGGATTGGACAGCTTGATGAGAGCCCCCAGCAAGGCCCCTCTCATCTGGTCACGACGCAGACCCAGCTGTGTGAGCCTGACAGCGTGGATGAAGATGACCCACAGCTGGCCCTGTTCAAGGACACCCGACGCAGGAGGCAGTCAATCAGGAGTAAACAGAGGAAGGCAATGGGGCACCTCGGAAGGAGGCAGAGAGAGGCCACGCCCTGAACTGTATTTAAGGGGAATGTGTGGGAGGGCTGGTTTGCTGAAGGCAACCGCTTGGATAGTTCCTGTTTCTTAAAGCTCCTGTTTCTTTGTTCGTGTCTTGTTCCGTTTGTTTCTGTAGCAATAAATTTGGCAGGCGTAATTCCAGCCTCTTGCCTTCTTGTAAAAGGGGTTGTCCCTGCCTTTTCTGCAGGGCCGGTAGCAGGCTGGTACAGAACAATTTATTTTTACAACACCTTTATTATTTTTTATAAATAGCTCAAGGCTGTGAATATAATACTCCTATTTTCCCCACAACAACAATCCTTTGAGGTGTGTTCAGTGGTGGGATTCACCGGTTCAGCAGAACCGGTAACTAATTTTTTGTTGCCCAGGCTCAGAATGGACTTCCAGAAGTGGCATCCACACAGAGAACCGGTTTGTTCACATATTTGTGTCTTGGGCTGAGAGAGAGTGACTGGCCCAACCAAAGTCACCCAGCAAAAATACAGTGAAATCACCAACACTATTTAGTGTACTTTTTCCATACAAAACCATCCTTCTTTCCACCTCATCTATATACAGTGACTCATTTCTTACCTTTTTTTTCTTCAGACTTCTCCCTCTCTGTTTGAAGATCTCATTAAATTTCATCAGCCATAATTTTCTCAAAGTTCTTTTTCCTCTGGACCAATCTGTTCCTCCTTCATACATTTATTTTTTAGTTCAGTTACGATTCACTCCTTTGATATCACAAACCAGATCAAAATATTTACTCACTTTTAACACCTCAGTTAAAGTTTTATATTATTATTATTATTATTATTATTATTATTATTATTATTATTATTATTATTATTATTATTATTATTATTATTATTATTTATTAAATTGATTAAATTATTATTAAATAATTATTTATTATTTAATATATGAATCAAGAAATTATTATGAATTAAACTAGTTAACAGAGTATTCTGCTGTTATTATTATTAAATTATTAATTATTAAATTAATTAAATTATTATTAAATTAAATTATTATTAAATAATTGTTTATTATTTAATATATGAATCAAGAAATTATTTATTATGAGTATTACTAGTTAACAGAGTATTCTGCTGTTCACCCAAAATAGCTAATTCACTATACTTCCCCAAACCCTGTAGGTTTTGTGGTGCAAGGGAAGATGGGAGGGCCATATTCCCATCTTTCCTGCCTCTCTCTAACCCCCTACACCAATCAGCTGCTGACAAGGTCTGACCAGTAAGTGGTGACTAGCTGCTTTGAAACTGAGGCTGAATTTTGAGATCTCTTCAGATTGTGAGGGAAGGATGAGAAGGTGACTCTGACGCTTGCTGGTGCAGTAGGTCTGGCTGGGGAGAGCTGGCGATCAACAGGTGAGCCCTCTTCTTCTCTGGCACAAGAGGGCACTTGGGGACAAGCCAGGATGGGGAACCAGATGCAGTTTTCCTCCTGGCCCATGGCTTCCTTTGTTCTCCTTCTCCTCAACAAAGTGGCAGGCAATTCAAAGAGGAGGAGAAGGGATTTCTGAGCTTGCTTTCCGCAAGCAATGTCAATGGTGAAGCTGGCAGAAAGTTGAAAGTCATTCGCACTGCCACTGCTTTTTTGCCTGTTCGTGATCATTCTGTTTCTGTGTTTATGTAAGGAAATATCTCTGAAAGGATGATCCAGTAGGTTGTCTGGTTACGTATAAGTACAGATTTTTTTTTTCTCCTCAGCCCGAGCATGTGAAAAGAAAGATGCTTTTATTTTGGGGATAAATTTTTACAACCAATTAGGGCATTATATCAAAAGCAAACAGCCCGTATAATAGTAAATAACAGTCTGACTGAAGTATGTAATATTGAAAAGGGCACAAGGCAAGGGTGTCCGTTATCACCTCTATTATTTGTTTTAACATTGGAGATATTATTGATTAAAATACGGAATTCGGAAAAAATTAAGGGAATTCAAATAAGAGATCAGGATTATAGATTGAGGGCGTTTGCAGATGATCTGGTTGTTACGGTGACCCAGCCAGAAAATTCTGTTGTGGACCTGATGGAGATAATAATGCAATATGGGAAAGTTTCTGGATTCAAGGTTAACATACAAAAAACTAAAATATTGGCTAAAAACATGACAGTATTACAAAAGGCTGTTCTAGAAGGGCTAACTGGATTTGAAATTGTCAAAAGGGTTAAATATTTGGGTTTATTTGTTACCCTCAAATGCAAAGTTATATAAAAATAATTATCAAAAGCTTTGGGGTGAAGTTCAAAAAGAATTGGACAGCTGGAAAAAGTTACAATTGTCATTACTGGGAAGAATCGCAGCAGTGAAAATGAATGTTTTGCCGAAATTTCTGTTTTTATTTCAAATGATACCCATTCTTAAAAAGGACTCAAACTTTGAGGAATGGCAAAAGGGTATCAATAAATTTGTATGGGCAGGGAAAAGGCCACGAGTTAAATTTAAGATTATGCAGGATACGCGTGAAAGAGGTGGTCTTAAAATGCCCAGCTTTAAACTATACTATGAAGCTGCTGCGTTGTCAGCGATAAGTGATTGGATTAATTTAACACAAGGGAGATTATTAAATCTTGAAGGCCATGACTTGTTATTTGGCTGGCATGCATATTTATTGTATGATAAGAAGGTAGATAATGTGTTTAAGGTGCATATTTTAAGACATGCTTTGTTGCGAGTTTGGAAAAAGTATAGACATAAGTTAAATTACAAGATACCTTTATGGGCAATACCAAAACACGCAATAGAAAACATAAATGTTGGGTTCAAACATGATGTGACTACATATAAGGAAATCTTAAGTTTGGAGAGGAATGTATGGTGTTTGAAGCCGTATAACTTTTTAAGAGAAGAGAAGATTGTTCAAACCTGGTTTCAATATGGGCAACTACAGGCCAGGTGGAAAGAAGATCAGAAAATTGGTTTTTCAATGACTGATGAAAATCTGGTAAAGCAAATTAGAAATCAGGGTCAAGCACATATCAAACGGATATATCTTGCATTGATAGAAATTGACTCAGAAACAGAACTTGTTAAAGATTGCATGATAAAATGGGCTTAGAATATTCAAGAAGTTATTACAATGGATACTTGGGAAAAGATCTGGGTGAGAAACGTAAAATTTACGCAAGCTCAGAATTTAAGAGAGAACTTTTATAAAATGTTTTATAGGTGGCATTTAGATCCTAAAAAGCTTGCAAGTATGTATCCGAACTATCAGCCTAAATGTTGGAGGTGTGGTGGCGAAGATGAAACCTATTTTCATATATGGTGGACCTGCAAAAAGGTTAAAGCATTCTGGATTAAAATCTGGTGGAACATGCAGAAGATATTTAAGAAAAGGATAAAGTTTTGTCCGCAATTGTTTTTACTGGGCATAATTACTGATACTACTGTAGTGGACACTAAGTTGATGTTGAACTTAATTATGGCAGCAAGACTTTTAGTAGGTCAATATTGGAAGAAGGAGGAACTGCCGACTATAGAAGAATGGACTTTAAAAGTGTCTAACCTGGCGGAAATGGCAAAGATTTCGGTGTATTTGAAAGACCATTCGCAACAACGTTATATTACGGAGTGGAAAAAATGGATTGATTATATCCAGAATAAATATGGGACTAAAAAGTTTCATTTAGCATTTGAATAAGTATTGATGTGATATTTGTATTGCTTGTAGTCACTCTATAAGAGCTAAAGTGCGATAGATTTAATAGTTCATTGTTGTTAGCATATGGTTGTTTATGATTGTTTTTACTTTTATACCTTGTATTTAGCTCTGGGAAGTCGGGGACGGGGAGGGGGCAAGGGGAGGGGGGAAGGGTTGGGTAGGGCTGGGAAGGGGGTGGGTGGGGAGGGGTTGTTAAAGATAAAATGTATTGAAAAACTTTTCAATAAAAAAAAGAAAGATGCTTTTATGGGGTACATATCCTGAAGAGCAAAATAACATATTGGGAAAAGTCCATCTTCTCAATTCTGAAAATTATTATTTTTTGAACAACCATTCTCCAAATATTTACTCAGGGTGAAACTGTGTCACCTGCAACCTAGACATTTGTCTCCAAGATTTTGCACCAGCAATCAATATTTTACAGACTTTGACAAATACCATCATATGACAGTACCTGACAGTTAATATGAAACAATATTCTATGTGACAGTATCAAAAAGAGATTTTCTTGCAACTCCGCTTACTTAAGAGTAAAAAGCAATTGACTTTTCATATCACATTTTAACCTCCTAAAACTAAGAACCTGAACAATTTATAATTTTGAAATATCGTAAAGCTCCATTTCAGCTCTAATGTCTGCATGAGTACGTTGACTGATGCTCTTAACGCCAGATATGCAGGTCAAACAAATTTACCTGCTTGTATATATATTGCAGGAAGTTGGAACAGTTGCCATTTAGCCATACGTTGATAATACAAATTTTAATGAACAGCTAGATCATTAGGACCTTTTGTGATCAAAATTCCAAAATATACAATTTTGCAGATAATTGGAATGCTAAGGGATAAGCTACCTGCACAACAGCTATTATCTGCCCTCGTCTGTGGTAATGAGGGGGAAGCAGGCAGATATAAGAGGGGCAGCCATGTTGGAGGGCTGGCATAAGTGATGGGCTGGCATAAGCAAGCTGCATTTTATAACATATTACTACTGTAATGTGAGACTGAACATCGCTTACTATTGGCCAAACTGGCTAGGTTTGCTGGGAATTGCAATTCAACAACATATATTCCTCACCCCAGATGTAAAATAAGACAGTGCTTTTCAACCCTGGCAACTGTGAGATGTGTAAACTTTAACTCCCATAATTCTTCAGCATGGGTGACTGGGGAATTCTGGGAGTTGAATTCCACTCAAGTTAAAGTCGCCAAGATTGAAAAACACTGGATTAAAGACTAGAAAGAGTAAAGAAGCCATCTTCTGGTACATGTTTAGTTATAGAGGAGGACGTAGAAATGAGTAAACAAAAAGAACTAGTCTTATGTAAAACAGATATGAAAAGCGGGAGAGATTAAAATATGAATATATACATATACATACACATAAACACATACACATACACATATATATACATGCAGAAAGTGGGCTTTAGCTAAGATGCAGTTCATAGCCTATTCATGAAAAGTTATAGAATAATTAAAAATATGCATTCTTGAACAGCCACACACTGGGTACAAAGGCATTTAAAATAGCCACTTTGTCTCTTGTTTGTGTATGACAACAGGCCAAAAACAGTTACGATTTTATCTGTGAAATAAATGACATTTACAGGGAAGGAGGAAGCATACCCAATGAAAAGTTCACGTTTATACTTTGGAGATTAAATCTGGTGATACTCTGCTGAATTAGATATTGTTAAATTAGAAAAATGGCTTTGTAGCCTGAGCCCATACATTGTAATAACTTACAGTTTCTTAAACAAGCAATAATTGTCCGGATTCATGCAGCATGCCAAGCCATAAAAAATGGTTTAGAAATCACAGTGGCTGATGTTCAACTAAGATACTAAGCCAATAAGTAGCCATTTGGAAGCAGAATGTTCTAGGGTGCCATGTCCTGAATATCCTGAATCACTTCCTGTTTAGGAAATTTACTTCTGGAAACAGACACATCACTCTAGGAATGGCCTGGTCCAGAGGGGAATCAGCATATTGCAGAGGGGTAATAGAAAGTTCTCCAGAAACTCCATTTCTGAATTATGGAATTTTATTTATCCTTACCTGGCTCATCATCTCTGCAAGCCCTTTTTGGAAGTATGCGTAAGCTAGTAGTCCTCAATTTAGGAGAATGAACTCATCAGGTGCTATTGAAGACACCATGGGCACCATTTTCCCCCTTATTCTAAAAAAATGGTAAAGTTTCCCCCGCACATGCGTGCTAGTCGTTTCCAACTCTAGGGGCTGGTGCTCATCTCCGTTTCAAAGCCGAAGAGCCAGCGCTTCTCCGAGGACGTCTCCATGGTCATGTGGCCGGCATGACTAGATGCCAAAGGCACACGGAACGCTGTTACCTTCCCAACATAGTGGTCCCTATTTTTCTACTTGCATTTTTACGTGCTTTCGAACTGCTAGGTGGGCAGAAGCTGGGACGAGTAACAGGCGCTCACTCTGTTACGCGGCACTCGGGATTCGACCCGCCAAACTGCCGACCTTCTGATCGACAAGCTCAGCGTCCTAACCCACTGAGCCACCCCGTCCCTTATTCTGGCACTATCCAAAAGCAGCCTCATGGAGCATGAAATCTGTTAGACTTTGTGCCTATTTGGAGGGAAGGTAGAGGACTGCAGTTATTTTAACAGAGGCAGCAGGAGGAGGCTAGGGATCAGCAAAGACTGGATGCCAATCTAGTTTTCTGCTGACTCAAGGACAGCTGGAGAGGACTCAGCAAGATACCATGTTCAAGGGACTGCTGCTGTTCCTCCATTTTTTCCCTTTAGTATTTCAGGCAAGATGTAACTCTCTTTCCCTCAGATGCTACTTTCTGAGCATTTTATATTCCAGCCTACAATTAATGAATTAAAGTCTTATCTGGAAGGAAATGAAATTGCAGAGCCATCTCAATTGGTCTAGGAAAGAAAACACTCAAGAAAGTGAGAAGAGACTGGCATTCTCTTTTTTGGACACGAGAGGGCACTAAATGTATTCACTTAAGAGCAATTTTTAAGAGTGGACAGAAACTGTACTTGGCACTTCAAGGAAAAACAAAGGAAGTCCAGTTGCCCTTTGGGGGAAAAATTGCACTTTGGGTGCACTTTGCACTGTTAGCTGCTGGAACAGAGGGAACAATCACTACTTCTTTTTGTGCAATCAAGATAAGATGTGATAAGAGATACAATGGTCACTAAATCCGGATGTCTTGAAAAGGAAATTGGATAACATGGGATCAAGCTATCAGTGGCTATGCAAACTTTAATTAGATTGGAGGAATCAAACTCCTAGATTCTAATTTTGGGGGTCCACAAGCAGAAAGGTGTTATTGCACCCTTCTTTCTGTGAGTTCCCACAAATACTTGATTTGATTGCAACTGAAATGTTGGGCTAGAGAAGTCTTGGTTTGATCTAGTCATACAGAGCTTCATTTGGTCATTGATTGTACTCAGGTGTAATAGCTTACAGGAACAAATAAGAATCTGGAATACCTAATAAACTAATCCAGGATGTTTACTGGGGTCAGTCCTAACTTGATGATCTTAAGCCTTTTCATGGTATAAAAGTTTAAGTGTTGCTCCATAGGCGCTAGTAGTTGATCAAGGAGGTTCTGTCATAGCAGATCAAATGATTCGAGACAGTTACAGCTTGATCAGTTTGTTGTAGACAAATTTAAAGACAATTATGGCATACACCTTTGAATACTGCAATCTATTTTCTGAGAAAATGGGTGGTTTGCTGAGGCCTTTCTTCCTACTATAAATATTCCTTTGCATTCCATTTGAGAATCATAGTTTGACATTCAATTTTTAAAGGTTGTTCTTCCCTTATCATCATGCAGTCACTTCCTCTCTAAATATAATATATCTAAGGCAAACATAAAGTTCTTAAGAATGAACCATGTTTACAACCAAAACTAACAGGTAGTAAGCTGCTATTATAAAAAATAAATCTTAAAAAGTTATAACTGTAAATCTACAACTGCTAGTGTATATGAATAGAGTTATGGCTGCTGTAATAGCTATTGCAATGAGAGTACAATGGACTTTCTCCAGCTGTGAACTTAAGGATGGTTCTCCTGATGCTGTTGAACTAAAATCATCCTGAGCCAAAAAACATGGATAGTGGGAGTTGTATTTCAGCAACATCTGGAGGGATACAAGTACTCTGTCCCTGACTTAGAGTTGGAGACATCTTCCATTGATATCATCTCCAGAACAGTCTTGCTTCC
This sequence comes from Vipera berus, assembly GCF_964194415.1. Lineage (NCBI taxonomy): Eukaryota > Metazoa > Chordata > Lepidosauria > Squamata > Viperidae > Vipera > Vipera berus. Next base: position 140,466,049 of record NC_138203.1, on the reverse strand, counting down.
TCCATTGATTAAAGAATCTGTCAAGCATCTTTTACAGGCTGGGTTTGGATTCACAGTCTCACAAAATATAATGTGGCATGTTTGGTTTTTGCTTAATGTTGGGAGTCAGTTGTGATACAAATTTAATAAATTATTATTTAATTATTAATGTGATTGGTGGACCGCTGAGGTTTTAAACTATGATTTATGGCTTACTTGTATGTGTACATTCAAGTATATTCAAGAGACTATGGTTATAAAACAATCATGACTGAGAATCTACGAAACTGACTGCACAAAAAGTCCATGATGCTAGTTTTGGTTTTATGATTGGAAAGACATCTACTAAGCAGAATTTAGGTCTGAAAGGTTCAATCCAGGTCTTAAGATTAACTTTCTAAATTGGCCTAACCAACTGATCAGGAGTCAATAGGGTTGGCTTAAAGTCTGAATGTACTTTGGCCACCCTTGCCAGGTGACGTGTTTGAAAGTAGACCCTGCAGATTCTTAAGAGGAAACCATAGCAGTTAAAATGGCTTCCCTTGGTAATGTATGTATTGTAGACAACTGTATAACTTAGGAGTAGGCAACCTTGGCTCTTTTATGACTCGTGGACTTCAACTCCCAGAATTCCTGAGCCAGCATGGCTCAGCTTGGAAACCTCTCCCTTTCCCCTCAGCATGGGTGGCTCAGGAATTCTGGGAGTTGAAGTCCACAAGTCATAAAAGAGCCAAGGTTGCCTACCCCTGGTATAACTGCTGCTCATGTCTAAATATTTTCTTCAAACTTGGATGGTTCATTTAGATTCCTGTTTCTCATTTCTAAATTTTACTCTTCAGGCATACTGAATTGATTTCTTGCCGTTTTATTTTCCTCCATGTGGCAGATGAATCATTTATACAACAGTTCTAATAAAATAAAGGCAAGAGAAATCCTCCTTAAAATCACACTTGACTGAGGATGACTTCATGAATACATCCATGTGATTTTCTAGGCCATAATTGAGTTTCTACTGCTTTCTTCTGACATGTTTTCCCAACTTCCTAGTCTAGCCTACTACCTTAGAGTTTCCCAATGGACTTTAACCAAGTAGCAATCAGGTTCAGTCTGACTTCCATTTTTTTGAGCCAGACAAGGTTTATTAAGTGTGATCAGTGTAATATTCAGAGTACCGTTTCCTTCACTGTAGCTGGCAAGCTGTGCCTAAATTTTCCAAGCAACAGAAGGAGCTCTGTTGGCTAATGGAGGACCAGGGATGTTGAGGACCATAGTTCAGCATACTCCAAGAGGACCAAGTTAGAAAACGCTGCTGTAGTTCCTGCCCTACACCCTCTTGTATCTGATAGGAAGAGATGAAATTAAGAAAGAAAAGTATATTATGTGTGGGTTAAAGGAATCTCATAATTTAACACTAAGAAGCATTTTTCATCCATGGACAGCGAAGATGACTAACAAAGTATTGGAGTGCATAACACCAGACATGACACTGGAAGGAAAAATCCCGAAACTGTGTCTCACTTACTTTGGCCAAGTCATGCAGGGGAAATCACTGGAGAAAACAATTACAGGTAGTCCTCAACTTACAACAGTTCATTTAATGACTGTCCAAAGTTACAATGACACTGAAAAAAGTGACTTACGACCATTTTTCACACCTGCTACTTTGTGGCATCCCTGTGATCCATCTGATCAAAATTCAGATGCTTGGCAACTGACTCATATTTATGACCGCTGCTGTGTCTCAAGGAATGCCAGATTCACTTAATAACAGTGTTACTCATTTATCAGCTGTGCTCATTCACTTAACAAAATTGTGACAAGAAAGATTGTAAAATGGGGCAAAACTGACTTAACAAATGTCTCACTTCTCAACAGAAATTTGGGGCTTCATTGTGGTCGTAAGTTGAGGACTACTGTATGCTTGGAAGATTTAGCAGTAAAAGGAAGCCAAGCCATCAAACAACACAATGGTTGGACACCATCAAAGCTGACCCCAGCGAGAGCATAGAAAAACTCAAAGAAGTAGCGAAAGGTCAGAAAGATGCGGAGAGACCTGGCCCATAGAATCACCAAGAGTTGGACGCAACTGAACGGATAAGCTCCACAGCAGCATTTTTCAAGTATCCAAAGTACTTCTACTCATACACATATCTGCAATCCTCATAACAAATCTGTAAAATGTTCATCTCCAGGACTTGAGGGAAGTAGATGTACCTTTCAAGTTACGGGGAAATGGTAAGGAGGGCTCATTTAGCAAAACTGAGTTCCTTCCTGTTGTTTAGCCATCCAAAAAAGATAAGGAGGCCATACCCAATCTGACCAGGGGAAGAAAAGGCTTTGAAGCTGAGAGTTGCCTCGGGCTATTTAGTCAACGCATTAATAACTCAGTTAAAATTTGAATTGACCGCTTCCTGTCTAAAAGTTTGCACACTACACCATGCAACACTATCTGCCAAGCTTCTAAGGCACAATCCTAGCATTAAAAACAGGCTGGTCTCAGGCTAAACCTTGGAAAGGACCTGATGCAACGGAGCCAGGTGGGTTTTATAATTGACTTTTCTCATCTCCTGAGAGTTGCAAACAGATATGCCCAAAGCAGAATTTCCCCAGAGACCCTCCCAGGCTGGATTCTGGTTCCCACTTGGCCCTCCTTTAGTAGACAGAAGACTCAATCGGGTGGAGCAGGAGGTGTCCTTGGGATAAGTGATACCAAAAGGTGTATGTTTGGTGGGAGGGGGAGGAAACATCCTCAAATTTCCCTGATCTTGTGGAAACCCAGGGCTCATCTTATGGCAGGGCGGAGGGGGTAGCATGCCCTGCACCTGAGCCAGGCAGCTGGCAGCATGGCTGGGTTGGGATCCAGCTCTCAGGTTTCCCCCCTCTCATCATTACATCCATTAAAGTCCCGTTCAGCCAGCATACAAAAGGATGGAACAGCAAATTAGCAGTAAACTCTTGAGCACAACATGACCCAGCCTGCATTATTAATGTCACTAGAGAATGGGTAATGTGAGCTTCCCTTGAAGGTCGGGGCTGAAGCTTGCTTGATGGTAGTCATAGGTGACTTCTCACCTACTGGAGGGTCAGGCCTTTCAAAGGAGGTTGATGGAAAGTGAAGCTTTTTATCCTAGGATATAATATTGGACGCTTAGCAGCACTTTAGCATTGAGTGTGTTACAGATGTTTTGGCATTCTTGGGAAAATGCTAAAATTCGATCTTCTGACCCAGACTTTCATTTGTCTGTGGCGGTAAAAAAACTTCTCCCTACTTCTCTCCCTCTGCTGCTTCATTTGATCTTTAAACGCCCTAGTCCTTTTCTGGAGAACATTAAAATATACTGTAAATGGTTTTGTATAAAGACATACCAAGATCTTTTTTTTGAATACGAAGCCATATAAAGATGGATTTTGGATTATAATCTGTCGCTTGCTTCAAGTTCAGTTGGGCATCATAGCAAACAACCACTTCAGCCATGTGCAGACTGCAACCCTGCAAACCAGGGAATGCCAGGTTAGTGGCTTCTTTAGCTAAGTTACAGCAAGCTTTAGAGCAGGGGTGCCCAACCTCTGGTCTGTGTACCACTACTGGGGCGTGGCCCATTGGAACCAGGCCACGCACAGGCACATGAAACCATCCCCTCCCGCCACAGCTGCCAGTCCATGGAGCTGGCAAGGTCGGGGACCACCGCTTTAGATTATTCTGGTTACCAACTGCTTCCATTTATATCGGGACAGAACCTATTCTCTGGCCGTAAATCTCATTACCTTATGTGTGTAATCAACCAATTATATTGCTGATGTCAAACTTATATCATCTGGATTGTTAGTATAGCCTTTCCCACTAAAGACTTATAGCATCATTTAGCAGTTGTCCAACTTTGGCAACTTTAAGACTTCAATTCCCAGAATTCCTTATTCCATCTGGGAGTTGAAATCCGTAAGTCTTAAAGTTGCTAAAGTTGGACATCTCTGATCTAGCATTACCCAGCCATCATTCTAGTGATTTGTTTTGCTGTTGTATCAGCCTAAGAGTAGTAGGGACACTCTAGAAGATGCTCAGGACCTTTCCTTATTACCCACTTAGGGCTGTCCACCCATCCTTAAGTCACCAGAAAACTCTACAGGCATGAAACTTCTGTCCCCATTCCTGACCCCACCACTATTGTGTCTTTTCTGACTCTCTGACAAATAACACTGTCCTGATTTTGCATGTGCAGTATGTAATAAGTAAAGGAAGTGGTTAATTCTTTGACTTTGTCACCCTCACCTTTCAGCATTTCATCAGCTGCTGAGAAAAAATCCACCAGTCATGAGGCTCCAACAGGAATGGGGTGAGTCTGGTTACAGGACCCTGTCAAACATCTCTAGGCTGTTTTGTACACTCCTCTCCTTCTATATCCTATTCTTTTATAACCTGAATTGAATAAAAAAAAACCCAATAACAATGCATTGGAATCAGGAAGAGGACTGAATCACAAGCAATAGTTTTATTTCCAATTTATCTCTTTTTTCCACGCTGTTTTTTTTTAATATAGGCAACAAATACCAACTTCAAGATTCCTCAGTGCTATATTTGGAGGGCATCGGGAGGGGATACATTTATTTATTTAAAAAAATTTCACTGCACATCTTGCTGTCACATGACCCTGGCCAGCTTACTATCAGATAAAACTTAGTATAAAAATTAAAACAGTAAAATAATGAAACAATAAATACACTAACATTACAAAGAAATAGCTAAGATAGCAGGGATGTGCAACAGACTGGAGGCGAGATCTTCTAAATAATACAAGAACCACCTCCAAGATGACAGGCCCCTGTGCAGGCCCCAGGCCAGCCGGCAGGGCTAGGTTTTCACATCAAGGCCAAGTTGTTCCAGTGGGCAGGACTTCTCCTGGCCCCTGCCAGTCAAAAATTCCTTGCTTGACAGGGTCGCAGCATGCCCCTTCTGCCGGCACAAGTGGGATAGGCTGATCCCACTGGAGTGAGCCGGTTCCTCAGATAACCAGGACCCATGCCACAAAGGCCTATATAGACAATAACCAACACCTTGAATTGGACCTGAAAGCAAACTGACAGCCAGCGCAGCTCACATAAGCACATGTTGCATCATTTATCCTTTCATTTCACTATTACACTACTATTTCACTTTCCTGTTACACATTTTTGCACTAAATCAGTACAGGTCCTGGAGCCAAAGCACTTCCAGTATTGCTGGCTGAGCACTTTAGTACCATTGCACAATGTGGGTAGAACGCTGAACATTTTTGCTGGTATATCCAGTTCTTTAGGCTGATCACAGCAAAATGGCAGCGGGCAAGATTTGCAAGGAGAAGGTCGGCCCACCTCAGCTTCAAACAGCCACTCCATACTGCTTTAATTCCATTTACTCGATTTTACCATGATTCTGTAGAATAGGTGGTGAAGCATTAACAGAGCTTACAGTATAGTTGCAGTGACTTCGGATGGTGTCTGAATGAAGGTGCTGGTACAACAAAGAGGTCTGAAGCCTGTCTCACTCCAGGGTTGGGTAAGAGATACGAGCAATGTCATGTGGACGTGGCAGAACCACCTCCTCATGTTGCAGGCCATGTTTACCTTGTGTTTAACAGGGGAGGCCATTCAGTCGCTCTGCCTACAACCTACCTCTTTGCTTTGTGCCTGCTCTTCTCATTTCATTCAATATGTAGCATTTAAAAAAAAGAATTTGGGATTTGATTAGTTTGATCTGCCTCAATCATCTGTGTTTCCCACAAAACAGCCCCCCACACACACACACACATCAATTTTGCAAGATGGTGCATGCTAAAATTAATTAAACTGGCTGCAATAAAACGTTGAACAAAACAAAAATTTAGGAAGACAGAGTAGCAACAAAAGAGTCTGGAACGTACCCAGACTTTCCTCAAGAAGCTGAGACAAGTTTAGGCAGGCTTAGGATTTCAGAAAGGGAGTGCCAGAGCAAGGGAGCCTCTTTAACCCATACCCCATCCAGTGAATATTTTTAGAAAAGGGGACTCAAAACCAGATCTCTCCCACAGATCTTAGGGAACTTACAAAGAGAGAATGGAAGGGTAGGTAGAGTCTAAAAATAAGAATGATTATGTAAAGTGTAAGTCTTATCGATTTCAAATGTAGCTCAAGTCTGAACTAGAGGATAATTACCACATTTAATCATTAGTAAGGGTAGAGCAATCTGCATACTTTAAAAAATTTTTTCACAGAATTCTTTTATCTAAACCAGGTGTATCCAACCTTTTGGCTTGCCTGGGCCGCACTAAGTGAAGAAGAATTGTCTTGGGCCACATATATAATAGAGTTAATGTATATAAATAACAAACTTCCTTTATTTTTGAATATTTTTTATTACGATCTTATTGGGGGGGCTGTGCATTATTAGCGGTCCTGAAGGCTGCAGGTTGGACCTGCCTCATGTAAATCAAGCCAGCTGGGTGACTTTGGGCCAGGCACGCTCAGCCCAACACGCCTCACAGGGTTGTTGTTGTGGGGAGGAGGAAGACATGCTGGATATGTTCGCCACCTTGGGTTGTCTTTAAAAAGAATAAAGGTGGGATACAAATAAATGAATGAATAAATTTCCTCCTGTGTACAACCAACATAAAACTGAAATAAGCACCTCATATTTGACACGAGCACTGCAATTCCGAAAAACTTGCATCTGTGAGCAAGAGTGGCAAATATGAACGCAGGATGTTTAGGCTTTGTCTATTTTCTCCTAACATCATTTTTAAATAGTTCGATCTTATGCACCTCTAGTCAGTCATAAGCTTCATTGAATTTGACTCGATTTGAATGTAAACACCCTATTTGGAGTAGTTTTAATTCTGTCCATAATTATCTGGGATTAAGCCTCTGTGAGCTGGCTGAATCTTATTTCTCAACAGGCATGCAAAGAACTGCATTATTAACTATATGAAATCCTGCTGATTAACTATCACTTAACCTTGAAGTGGAACAAAGACATCAGGGTACCTTCTTTTTTTTATATATTATGAACCATATTTATAAGCCAACTCTCTCCATCCTGATTTCTTGCCTTCTAATTCTTGCTGGACTTTAGAATAGAACAGAACAGAATAGAGCTGGAAGGTACCTTGGAGGTCTTCTAGTCCAGCCCCCTGCTCAAGCAGGAGAACCTATACCATCTCAGACAGGTGATTGTCTAGTCTCTTAAAAATCCCCAGTGATGGAGTGCCCATGATTTCTGGGGCTAAGCTGTTCCACTGGTTGATTGTCCTCATTGTTAGGAAGTTTCTCCTTAATTCCAGGTTGCTTCTCTCTTTGATCAGTTTCTAACCATTGTTTCTCATCCTTCATTCTGATGCTCTGGTGAACAAGATGACCTTCCTCTGCCTTGTGGCAGCCCCTCAGATATTGGAATGCTGCTATCATGTCTCCCCTATTTCTTCTTTTCTTTAGACTAGCCAAACCCAACTCCTACAGCCATTCTTCATATGTTTTAGCCTCCAGGCCTTTGATCATCTTAGTTGATCTTCTCTGAATTTTTCCCATGCTCTCAACATCTTTTTAGTGATGTGGTGACCAAAATTGGCTGCAGCATTCCAGGGCTAGGGCTTTGTAAACCAGTACTAGTACCTTGCGTGATCTTGATTCCATGCCTCTGTTTATATAACCAAGGATTGCATTAGCTTTTTTTGGTTGCTGCTGCACACTGCTGGCTCATAGTTAAGTGATCATCCACTAGGACTCCAAAGTCCCTCTCACAGTTGTTTTTAAGCCAGATCTCCCCCAGTCTGTATTTGTGCCTTTGGTTTTCCTGCTTAAGTGTAAGACTTTTCTCCACATTGAAACTCATTTTGTTGGATAGGGCCCATTGTTCAAGTTTGTCAAGATCTTTTTGGATCCTGAGTTTGTCTTCTGGGGTGTTGGCTACTCCTGACAGTTTGATGTCATCTGCAAATTTGATGAATTCCCCTTCAATTCCCTCATCTAAGTTGTTTAGGAAGATATTGAAGAGTACTGGGCCTAAGATGGAACCTTGTGGTACCCCACTGCAAACTTCTCTCCATGTAAATGTAGTGCCATTGAGGACTACTCTTTGAGTATGGTTTGTCAGCCAGCTACAGATCCATCTGATATTGTCTATTCCACCTTTTTCTAGCTTACCAAGGAGTAGGTTGTGGTCTACTTTATCAAATGCTTTAGTGAAGTCTAAGTATACTACGTCCACTGCATTTCACTGGTCTACTATTTTAGTCACTTTATCAAAGAATGAGATAAGATTGGTTTGGCATGATCTGTTTTTAACAACCTCGTGCTGGCTACCAGTTATGACTTTGTTTGCTTCTTAACAGATCTGTTTTTTGATTATCTTTTCTAGGATCTTCCCAGATATTGATGTTAAACTGATTGGTCTGTTTTTTTGTCCTTTCTTGAAGATGGGGACCACATCAGCCCTTTTTCCAGTCTTCAGGTACTTCCTCAGTGCTCCAGGATTTATGAAAGTTGTGATGCAATGGTTCTGAGATAACATCTGCCAGCTCTTTCAGAACTCTGGGATGTAATCTGTCAGGTCCCAGTGATTTATACTCATCAAGATCATTATCAAGAAGTGCTTCTTAAATTTGGAAGTCATATTTAACCACTATACTTTGTAAAACTGTTTCTAATGGTGAAAGGCTATTGCTCATGTTTATGTATGTATTCATTCATGTGAGATTTTTAAATTAGGGCTGCAGAAATCCAGATGATTGTGTTTTCCGTACCACTTTTGAACTCTCTAGTGGTCATGCAGATTTTTTGCCACAATCTGGCAACACTTCTTCAAATCTGTTTATTTCGTTTCCTCAGTTGACAGCTTCCCAATGCCAGAAAGCGGAAATGCCTGTTCTCTTCTTGAAAGGCTAAAAGGAGATGTTGCCATCCCACAGTAGGAAGTAGCCAGGAATAAGGCGATCCCTCCCCATTGCTCCAGATAATTTGACATGACACATTTTTATACCAGAAGGCATGCTCGTTCTTAGTATAATCAGGCTTACTCTCCAAATTTGGGAAATCAGGCTAAAGTGAGGTGGCATAGGCAGGATCACTCCCCCTTGGTTATTTGAAGGATTCATTTCAGGCAAGAAGTATATAAAAAAAATCAATCACTAGATCAGGGGTGTCAAACTCGCCGCGTCACGTGACGTGTTGCAACCTATTGCAACTTTTTCCCCCTTGCTGGAGCTGGGGTGGGCACAGCTTCCGCATCATGCATTCGGCCTGTGGGCCAGCAGTTTGACACCCCTGCTCTAGATAATCCTTCTCCCAAAGGCTGTGCTGAAAAAGCAGTACAGGCAGTCCTTGGCTTACAGCCACAATTGAGCCCAACATTTATGTGGCTTTATGTAGTAAGTGAATTTTGCCCCATTTTGTAACCTATCATGCCACAGTTGTTAAATGAATCATTGCAGTGGTTAAGTTAGCAACACGGTTGTTAAGTGAATCTGGCTCCTCTATTGACTTTGCTTGTCAGACGGTTGCAGAAGCTGATCACCTGACCCCAGGATACTGCAACCGTCATAAGTATGAATCGATTGCCAAGCATCTGAATTTTCCATCATGTGACCATGGGGATGCTGCAAAAGTGTGAAAACTGGTCACTTTTTTCAGTGTTGTTGCAACTTTGAACGGTCATTTAGCGAACTGTTGTAAGTCAAGAACTACCTGTAATTGATACCCTGTTGCCTTGGGAAGTTTCTTTCCTTCTTAGGCCTAGAAAGCAGAAATAGTTGCCCCACTTGGATAACTATTATCTAGGTTTCCACTACCCAAGGGACAGGAGGCATGAAGAACACCTCAAGGTTATGTCAGAATAATAGGAGAGAAAAGATATTTGAGAGGCTGGCATTGAGGCAAAAAAAAGAGGGACCAGGAATACATATGCATGTTTGACTTTCCATCAGTGCTTGTGCAGTCCCAATAATTTTCAACCGACAGAAAGGGTAAAGCTTGGAATTTTCATTGTTGTTTTTTTTTGCGATGAGATCTTGACCAGCAACAAACAGAGCGGAGTAAAGTCAAAGGAAAACAGGAATTATTTACCCAAAAACCTTTGAGCAGACATGACACAAAGCAAGCAATTTTGAAACACCTTTCTGATTCAGCATGCCTTGCAATATTGGTTATTGAAAATCTACAGTGGAAAGATGCTATGGTCTTCCAGTTCAGGTTTGTAAGCTTTACAAACAGATCTAACGCACCTACTGTGTAATAGAGACAGCTGGATTTTTATGTTGTTTTACACATCAGGGTTCAATTTGTACCTTTACTACAGTGATGCGCAACTTTGGCATCTTTAAGGCTGCCTGAGGAATTCTGGGTGTTGAAGTCTACCAATCTTAAAGTTGCCAAGGTTGAGAAGCACTGCTTTACTTAAAACCATTCAATGTTACAAAAGCACTGAAAAAAGTGACTTAGGAACATTTTTTACACTTACGACCATTGCAACATCCCTGTAGTCACGTAATCAAAATTCAGACACTTGTCAACTGGCAGGTACTCATGAAGGTTGCTGTGTCCCAGGGTCAAGTGATTCCCTTTTGCAACTTCTGACAAGCAAAGGCAATGGGGAAGCCAGATGCGCTTAACAGCTGTGTTACTCACTTAACACCTGCAGTGATTCACTTAGCAACTGTGGCAAGAAAGGCTGTAAAATGGGGCAAAATTCACTTAACAACAGTTGCTTAGCAACGGAAATTTTGGCCTCTATTGTGGTTTAAGTTGAGGACTACTATAGGCAGCCATGCATACCATGCATACCAATATGTCCAGGGACACCCTCCCTCCACACATTAACTTATCCCACCTGATTTGAATTTTGTGAGTAAAGGAGTTTACTCATTTATTTCAAGAATGCCTTTGGGACATATACTGTATAGGCCAGGAGTAGGCAACCTTGGCTCTTTTATGACTTGTGAACTTCAACTCCCAGAATTCCTGAACCAGCATGGAATTCTGGGAGTTAAGTCCACGAGTCATAAAAGAGCCAAGGTTGCCTACCCCTGGTATAGGCCATGTTATGTATTGGGCTCATTTGTAACACCAAATGGTCAGCTGGAGCAGCTAACGGCTCTCCAGCAACCCAGACTCCAGGTCTCCAGTGCTGCTATTGGCTGCCCCTAGGCGGCAATGGGCTACTTTAAACCTATTGGATGCTGCCTAGGGGCCAGGCTATAAATTGCTGCAAGCTGCAGCCCAATTCTCAGTTCAGATCCTGCAAGCAATAAATCATGAGCTTTGTTGAACTCACTTGCCTCGTCTTCTTTCCGGCGCGAAGAACTCACTGCACAACAGGCCATATAGGCTATCTTGGGAAATAGCAATGATATTGGCTATAAATCACTTTTTCCCCTTAGAATTGTGTCCACCCATACAAGGAGGCAGACAGAGGGAACAATAAACATCCTGGGACTTCAACAAATAAGGAACAGCAATTTTTCCAGTTTGCCTTCAATTGTGATTGTCTATGCATGGCAGTCATTTTGTGAATATGCAAGGTGCCCCCGCTGCCATTTTGTGACAGTGACTATAATGTGTTCTCAAAATCCTATATATGCCCACTGTCAATACTGCCTTATGAAATATTATGTAAGTCGTGGAAGAATTTGCTGATTTCTTCTTCAGAATGAATGAATGAACCTTTATTGTCAAAGTACAACCATGTATACATTGAGATTGGCTGAGCCTCCCATTGTGCCCCCCCACCACAACTCACAGTGACAACAAACCCACCATCTTATTTATTTATTTATTTATTTATTTATTTATTTATTTATTTATTTATTTATTTATTTATTTATTTATTGAATTTCTATACCACCCTTCTCCCAAAGGACTCAGGGCGGTGTACAGGGCAATAAAATACAACATACAAAAGTTAAAAGTAAAATTAAATTAATTTAGCCCTAACAATAAATAGTTAAAAATAAACCCAAACCCTTAGTCCAGGCCGGCCTGTTCAAACAACCAGGTCTTCAGATCATGGCGGAAAGAGCGAAGGTCAGGAGCCATCCGGAGCTCAACAGGCAATTGATTCCAAAGGGCTGGCGTGCCCACAGAGAATGCTCTCCCCCTGGGGGCCGCCAGCCGGCAATCCCTGACCGACAGCACCCTGAGGAGGCCCTCTCTGTGGGAGCGTACAGGACGAAGGGAAGTTGACGCCGGCAGCAGGTGCTCCCATAAGTAATCCGGACCCATGCCATTTAGGGCTTTATAGGTCATCACCAGCACCTTGAATCTCACCCGGAGGGCAACTAGAAGCCAATGTAGCTCACGGCGAAGAGGTGTTACATGGGAGTATCGGGAAACCCCCATCACAACTCGCGCGGCCGCATTCTGCACCAGTTGAAGCCTCCGAGTGGTCCTCAAGGGCAGCCCCATGTAGAGAGCATTGCAGTAGTCTATCTGAGAGGTCACGAGCACATGGGTGACTGTACGCATGGTATCCTGGTCCAGATAGGGCCGCAACTGGCGCACCAGGCGAACCTGGGCAAAAGCCCCCCTGGCCACAGCTCCTACGTGGTCTTCCAGATTGAGCTGTGAGTCAAGGAGGATACCCAAGTTGCGAGCCCTATCTACGGGGGGTAACACCTCACCCCCCATAATTAAAGATGGAATGAACTGAATTTCCCAAGATGCCGGTACGTACAACCACTCAGTCTTGTCGGGATTAAGCCGAAGCCTTTTCCTCTTCATCCAGACCCGAACTGCCTCCAGGCAACAGGACATCACATCGAGGGCATCACTGGGGTGGTTTGGGGTAGAGATGAAAAGCTGGGTATCATCAGCATACTGATGATACCCCACTCCAAAACCACGAATGATCTCGCCCAGCGGTTTCATATAGATGTTGAACAGGAGAGGCGAGAGGACCGACCCCTGAGGGACTTCACAAACGAGAGGCCTCGAGGCCGACCTCTGCCCTCCTGCCAACACTGACTTGTTACACCATGTGAGCTAATTGCACAACACACCAGCCTCGCAAGTCAATCATACATAAAGTTATTTCCTGTTCAAGAGCCTAACAGCCCATGGATAAAAGCTGTTCTTCAGCCTGTTAGTACGGCTGGCTATACTCCTGTATCTCCTACCCAATGGTAGGAGAGTAAAGAGGTACCGACCAAGGTGTGAGTCGTCCCTGAGAATTTTTCTCACTCTTCCATGGCAGCGAGCCCTGGCAATGTCATCTAGTGGTGTCAGGGGACAGCCTACAATGTTTTGTACTATGCTCACCACCCTCTGTAATACTTTCCTATCCATGTCTGTCAGGCCAGCATACCAAATCACAATACAGTGCGAGAGGACGCTCTCTATAGTAGACCGGTAAAAGAGGGTCATTAGCTGTTGTTCTACCCTGTTCTTCCGCAAGACCCTGAGGAAGTGGAGTCTTTGTTGGGCCTTTCTGGCCACCTGGGTTGTATTGACTTTCCAGGTAAGATCTTCACAGAGGTAGACTCCCAGGAATTTAAAGGAGGAAACTCTCTACACACAGCCCTGCCCCCCGATGTAAAGTGGGGCAGGCTCTTCTCTTTTCCTCCAGAGGTCTAGCACCATCTCCTTTGTCTTGCTGATGTTCAGGTGCAAGTAGTTCTCTAAACGCTATATGGATAGTTTTTGTACCTCCCCCCTGTACGCTGTTTCATCTCCACTTATGAGATTACAAAAGGCATCTTTCACTGACGTGTCTACTCAAACTGACGATCAGCAAATTTAAGGAATTAAAAAACCTATGAGCCCTACTCTGGTATATTGGTTAAGGAATCAGGCTCCAGGAAACTGTGAGTTCTAGTGCCACCTTAGGCACAAAGGTACACGAGCGACATTAGGCCAGTCGCTGTCTCTCAGTCCTTGAAAGAAGGCAAGGCCATACCCTTTCTGAAAAACATTGCCAAGAAAACTGCATGAGCTTGTCCTGGCAAAAGCCAGGAATGAAAACTGATTTCAAAGTTGTAAAACAAAACCTGTAGAAAAAGCTCCACTCGTGCAAGTGGAAGGCACTTGCACTCACTTGCAAGGTTCCACTTGGGCTAGTTCACAAAGCTCCATTCTAGTGCCAGTCACGCGAGCACTCTCCACGCCCTCTGCTCAACTGTCCTCCACTCGAGCATGCATATGCCTGCCACTCACACACATACACACCACCGGGCCAGGCTGCCAAGCTGGAAAGGTTGGGGATCACTGCCCTAGAGTACCTAAAATTAGTGGCTATGTTCACAGATCAGAATAATTAAGCCGTGGTTTCCATATCAAAGTTCACAGTACCGTATTTTCCGGCGTATAAGACGACTGGGCGTATAAGACGACCTCCTACATTTCCTGTTAAATTATAGGGTTTTGGGCTATACTCGCCGTATAAGACTACCCCTCTTCCAACGCACACCAAATAAAAATTAAAAAACATCAGATTTGATTTTAATATGGTAATTTTAATTCAAATGCTTATGACATGCAGGTGCTTAGTAGGAAAACTGTCACTTATAAACATAAGGCTGTTTGTCATCAAACATGTAAACATAAAACAGTGCAAGTGGATTAAACTATAATAATAATAATAATAATAATAATAATAATAATAATAATAATAATAATAATAATAATAATAAGAAGAAGAAGAAGAAGAAGAAGAAGAAGAAGAAGAAGAAGAAGAAGAAGAAGAAGAAGAAGAAGAAGAAGAAGAAGAAGAAGTTGGAGGGGACCTTGGAGGTCATCTAGTCCAACCCCCTAGGCAGGAAACCCTATACCATTTCAGACAAATGGCTGTCCAGTCTCTTCTTTTTTTTTTTTTTTTAAAGTTTTACAATACATTTTGACTTTAATCCCCCCCTCCCCCACCCCTATCCAACCCTCCCTATCCCTCTCCCCCACTCCCTCCTCCCCCCCCCCCGACTTCCCAGAGCTAAATACAGGGCATAAAATCGAAAAACAAACATAAACACCCCTATGTTATCAACAATAAACTATAAATTCTATCTCTCTCTAGCTCATATAAAATGAGTACAAACAATATTAATATTACAAATAAAGTAGAAAAGAAAAAGAGGAAAACAGAAAAAGAGCTTTACTCAAAATAAATTTTCTTAATCCCAGTCCTTATTCATATTAATTTCAAAAAAAAAAGAAAAGAAAAAAAAAACTTTCACCTGCTATTTGCATTCTCCCACCTTTCTCTAATTTCCAAACAAATTCTCAGTTACGCGCCAAAAGCGCCTATCTCTGTTAATCTTAATAATCTCCGACCAAACTAAACTATGATCAAAAATAGTTCTTGCATGTATCACGCCAAATGTCTCGCAGTTCCAAATCATCCTTAAGTTCAAATAAAAGTTCAAATAAAAAGAGTATATAAAAAAAAGATTTAGGCAATCTCTAAGACAACTTGTTGTTAATTAGGAGCTTATATACCCATTCTTAGTTCAACACATACTTTAAGTCCATAACCCTAATATACTTTTCTAGCAAGCAAATAACATCAATCTTAAATTGTGTAAAATATTAAAAAAAAAACTTTCTTTCTCCTCTATAATAATTTTACTCCATTGACATTCTAATCTAAAAATTTAATCAGCAATCTTAATGCCCCAAAACTTTTGGAGCACCTCTGTCATGACCCCCAAAACTTCTTTAGACCGCTCTCCTCCCATATCTTCACTGTAAGCACACTTTGAAGATTCCATAACTTTCTGCTGGTCTTGCTCTTGCTCTCGTCTCGCTCTTCTTAGGGCGGCACGCGTCATCTTCTGGCCTCCTGCAGCAACCGATGAGACTGTGACTTGATCCCCTCCAACACCATTGTCCTCTGTCTGTCTATCTGCAACATCTTGAAGCTTTCCCACACCGTATCCTTTTGCAGCTTCCAAAAATGATAGGGGGGTTGCTTTTAACACATTACTATAAAAATCACGTGCCTGAGCCACAGTAACCAAACGATGTCTTTTACCTTCGTGCGTCGCCACCAATCCAACTGGAATCTCCCATCTAAACTTAATATCATGTTTCTTAAGTTCCTGTACTAGAAATGCAAAATCTTTCCTTCTCCTTAGGATCTTCGGAGGGATCTCTTTTAAAACCAAAACTTCTTGCTCAGCCACTACCAAATTAGTATCATAAGCAGCTTGAATGACTTCATCTCTAATTACTCTCTTTGTAAAATAGACCACCACATCTCTGGGTAACTTCCTCTGTCTTGCAATCCATGAATTTACACGAAAAACTTTGTCCATATTTCCCTCAATTTCAGATGCTGACTGGCCCAGTACCCCTTCCAGAGCCTCAGAAATCAGCTGCTTTAAATCTTCTTTACCATTCTCCTTTAAACCCCTAATTCTAATAGCATACTGCATCTGATTATACTGAACAAGGCTCAATTCTTCGTCCATTTTATCCCTTATATTTTCATTTTCTAATACCTTTGCTTCTAATATAGAGTTCTTTTGACTGAGGTCCTCCACTTTTATATCCAGCTGTAGCACACATTCAGCTACGGATTCAACCATAGACAAGATGTCCACCCTCATTGCTCTCAGCTTCTCTTCCATCTTCTTCTCCAATTTCTCCATTTTCTCCTCCATTTTCTCCTCCAGCTTTTTCAACTTTTCATCCATCATATCAGACATCAATTGTGCATGCTTTCCAAGAGCGTCTTGTAAATCCTTAAGCGTCAATACCGGGGGAGATGCAGGAGGAAGCAAAGCTTGCAATGAGGTCTCTTGCACCAGGGAAGACCCCGCATTCCGAAGAGCTTTAGAAGTTTTAGCCGCCATCTTCCCCCACTTTCACTTATTACGCACTTTCACTTTAAAGCTATAAAATCCATTGAGCTAGAGAGTAAAAATAAAGAGTCCACTTCACCTTGACCTCCTGTACCGCTCTGCCTGCATCTTGATAATCAAAAGTATTTCCTTTTGGCAGGGGTGGTTGCTAACGCCTGGCTCTGCTCCAAAAATCCCAGAGCAGAGGCACTGCGCAGCTCGGAGCAACCCAGGCTTCGGGGGGGCTCATCCTTCAGCCGCCCAAGCTCTCAGCTCAGGCGGCCCGGAGAGCTCAACCCCTACCTGGGGCCTCACCCCCTCCTCTTCTCCCGAGGAGGGGGCTTCAAATCCATCTAAACAGCTGATCGACGCTGTTTACGATGGAAAAACACAGCTGCGGAGCGGGCAGCCCAAAAACGGCTGTCTTTCAGCGTCGCGTCGCCACCGGAAGTCCGCTGTCCAGTCTCTTCTTAAAAACTTCCAGTGTTGGAGCATTCACCACTTCTGGAGGCAGGTTGTTCCACTGGTTAATTGTTCTAACTGTCAAGAAGTTTCTCCTTAGTTCTAGGTTGCTTCTCTCCTTGACTAGTTTCCATCCATTGCTTCTTGTCCTGCTTTCAGGTGCTTTGGAGAATAGCTTGGCTCCCTCTGCTTTGTGGCAGCCCCTGAGATATTGGATCACTACTATCATGTCACCCCTCACCCTTCTCTTCGTTAAGCTACACATACCCAATTCCAGCAACCGTTCCCTATTTTCCTAATTCACTTTTTCACTTTTCCTAATTCACTCTAAAGCTTTCCCTGCGCAGAGCCTTAAATAACACCAGCTGCCTGCAATTAGTGCAGGTTCGCATCCCACCAAGCTCAAGGTTGACTCAGCTTTCCATCCTTCCAAGGTAGGTAAAATGAGGACCCAGATTGTTGGGGGCAATAAGCTGACTTTGTAATAATGCTGCTTGGGGGTGTGTGTGAAAGCCCTAATAAACAGGCATATACACAGAATGAAGGCTATTGCTAAGCACATTGATTTGTGCTTTAAATTGTAAGCCACCCTGAGTCTTCGGAGAAGGGCAGGATATAAATGGGATTTTTAAAAAAAGACCAAATGGGAGATCCGCTCCAGGTTTTCCAGCCAGCCCGCCCAGTTCCTGAGTCAAATGTGTCCTTAGAGCTAAGCCGCTGCTCTGGCTGCTGCCTTCCCCACCTGCCTTTCAAGTTGGGATATGCTACAGCTGCTCTTCAACTTTAGAAGGAAAGACGCCCAGACCCCAGCCTGTAAAAAATCACAGACTGCAGCTTCTTCTCCAATTGGTCCCACTTTCCCTGCGCAGACTAAATGGGAGATCCGCTCCAGGTTTTCCAGCCAGCCCTGTCCCTAAATTTTCAGCACCCGGCGTATAAGACAACCCCTGACTTTTGAGAAGATATTCATGGGTTAAAAAGTAGTCTTATACGCTGGAAACTACGGTACTTTAAGTATATTACTTTTAACACAGACAAGAGTACTGGCTTGAGTTTAGTTGGGCCTGATCTATTATCTATTATCCTAGGCAAAGGAATCGTGGCTAAAGTATATTTTTTGAAGATCTGAACGTATCCAGTCAACAAATCGCAATTTGAAAACAGTGTTAATATATCTCTGCTTATTTTTAATTATCATCATCATCTATCCACTGCAGGATGAAGACCACTTCTGCATGTTTGCAACCTATCATCCTCTGCCTTCAGGCACGTAGTTGCCCTATGGCCTCTGGGGAATGAGGGCCATTTTTGAGGTTGTATTGGCATTTGTAAGGAATAGACCATAATCTGCTACACTGGTCCAATGCAGATGTGGCAGATGTGATTGGTGTTAAGTCTGGGGTATCCATCATGGCCTGTTTGCTTTGGGAGATCCTTCTGGACATATACACGTCTGACAACTTAGCCCACAATTTCAACAAGCCCCTTTGCCTTCTCAAGGCCCCAGTTAAGGAAGGTGATGAATTGTTATTGTTATGTATGCAGGCACCTGCATAGCAACAGCCACCAGGGGGCGTTGGCCTGAACGGTTTTGGCGGGAAACCAGTTTTGGCAGGAAACCATTGGCTGTCCGCTTACCTGGCTAGGTATTTAAGGAGGCCAGGTAACCCTCATTCCCCAGTTCACTACTCCCATCCAATAAAGAGCTGAACTCACACACCCGGCTGGCGTCTTTTCCTTGCGTCGGACCCACTACACAATAGTTATACCAGGCTTTATTTATTAGACCTGTTTGCTTACTCCTAGTCTGATTTTGTGTTCTTGTCCAAACATCTTGCCAGCCCACAAAGATTACACTTGAATTCTCTCAAGATGGCCTGCAGCATGTTCAGCAAACCAAGATTGAAACATTACCAGGCTTCAGCCTTATTCTCTCTCTTATTCAACACAAGACTTTCCTACTCTGGGCTTAGATAGGGGCCTCGATTTAAGACATGCTAAGAGGCCCCTGATAAAAATTTTAGCCGGTTATTTTAAGAAGTTAGGGAGGGGGAGGGAGGGGGGGGTAGGGAGGGAATCTTTAACCGGCACTCAGTCTGGTCCTGTTAGAGGTCCTGACGGGACGGGGTCTGGGGAGGTGGCTGCTGGTTCTGGGAATGTGGGGGTGGGGCTTCAAATCCCCACGGCGATAGGGAATGGCAGCAGGTATTTGCGCGGAGGGCCATATCAACATCTGGGATCGCGCCCCCGCTATCTTCGAGCGGTGGCGCGCTCCGACCCTCCGGTTAGCACCCTCTTACCCGGGGATGAGGGTGATCAGGCCCCTGAGCTCAGGTTGGTCTATTTTAACGCTAGATCCGTAGTTAACAAAGCTCCCCTCATCCGTGATCTGATCGAGGAGGAATGTGCGGATCTAGCGTGCATCACGGAAACTTGGTTGGGTTCGGAGGGAGGGGTGCCTCTCACCGAGTTATGCCCGCCAGGTTTCTGGGTGCTGCACCAGCCACGGGCTCAGGGCAGGGGTGGTGGGGTGGCAGTGGTTATTCGGGAGACCTTGTGTCCCCGGGAGGCCACCATTGTTCAGATGGCCGGGAGTGAATCCCTCCTCTTGAGATGTGGTCCTCGGGTTCAGTTGGGCTTGTTGCTCACATACCTGGCGCCCAGCTGTGTGGCAACAGCCCTGCCTGAGCTGCTCGACACCCTCTCAGGGTTGGCGGTGGAGTTCCCCAGGCTTATAGTCCTGGGTGACTTCAACCTGCCATCACTGGGGGGGTCGTCGGAGTTAGCTCGGGAGTTCATGGCTTCCATGACAGCCATGGGCCTGACCCAGGTTATTGAGGGCCCTACTCACGAGGGGGATCATACTCTTGACCTGGTGTTCCTGTCTGGACAGTGGTTGGATGATCTGGGAGGGGGTTCTCCATCCATCACCCCTCTGTCATGGTCAGATCATTACCTCCTGAGGCTGGTTTTCCGTCATGCCATCCCCCGCCGCTGGGCGGCGGAACCGACCAGGTGGTTCCGCCCCAGGCGCCTAATGGACCCGGACCGGTTCCAGAGGGCGCTTGGGCCGATACCTATCACCCTTACCCACAGGCCAGTCGATGCTCTGGTGGAGGCCTGGGAAACGGCTGCCACCAGGGCACTCGACTGCGTTGTACCCATGCGACCTCTGACTCGGCGCAGATCCCGTTGGGCCCCATGGTTCTCTGTGGAGCTCCGGGAGATGAAGCGTCGGAGACGAGGTCTAGAGAGCGGTTGGAGATCCAGCCGATCCGAATCCGACCGATTGCAGTTAAGAACCTTTATAAGGTCTTATCTTGCGGCGATAAGGACGGCGAAGTCTAACTACTTTGCCGCCCTTGTCGCATCCGCAGATAATCGCCCGGCCGCCCTGTTTAGGGTGACTCGCTCCCTCCTTAACCAGGAGGTGAGAGAGGATCCCTTGCAGGGACGAGCCGAGGAGTTTAGTCATCATCTGGCGGACAAAATCGCTCGGATCCGGACCGGCCTGGACTCTGACTGGGCAGAGTCTGATGTGGAGGAATCAGGCGGTCTTGAGCATGTTATCTGGACTGAGTTCGACCCTGTTTCCCCTGATGATGTGGACAGGATCATGGGGAGACTGAGCTCCACCACCTGTTTGTTGGATCCGTGCCCCTCCTGGCTAGCTTATGCGGCTCGGGAGGGAACACGAGGCTGGTTCCATGCAGTAATAACTGCTTCTTTGAAGGAGGGTGTCTTCCCTGCCGCCTTGAAGGAGGCGGTGGTGAGACCCCTCCTCAAGAAGCCTGCTTTGGACCCGGCTGTTTTAAACAACTATCGTCCAGTCTCCAACCTTCGCTTTCTGGCGAAGGTTGTTGAGAGTGTGGTGGCGCATCAGCTCCCTCTGTTCCTGGAGGAAACTGATTATCTGGACCCGTACCAATCGGGCTTCAGGCCCGGACACAGCACGGAGACGGCATTGGTCGCACTGGTGAATGATCTCTGGAGGGCTAGGGACAGGGGTTGCTCCTCTGTCCTGGTCCTATTAGATCTCTCAGCGGCTTTCGATACCATCGACCATGGTATCCTGCTGCGGCGTCTCAGGGGGTTGGGAGTGGGAGGCACCGTTCTACGGTGGTTCTCCTCCTACCTCCGGGGCCGCTCGCAGTCGGTGTTGACAGGAGGGCAGAGATCCACCCCGAGGTCTCTCATTTGTGGAGTTCCTCAGGGGTCGGTTCTCTCACCTCTCCTGTTCAACATCTACATGAAGCCGCTGGGCGAGATCATTCGTGGTTTTGGGGTGGGGTATCACCAGTATGCTGATGATACCCAACTTTTTCTTTCCACCCCAAACCAACCCAGTGATGCCCTCTCCGTGATGTCCCGGTGCCTGGAGGCGGTTCAGGTCTGGATGGGGAGAAACAGGCTTCGTCTCAATCCCGCCAAGACTGAGTGGCTGTGCATATCGGCGTCTCGGGTTAACCATGTTATTCTACCTCTAACGATGGGGGGTGAGGTGTTACCCCCCGTTGATAGGGCTCGCAACTTGGGCGTCCTCCTGGATTCACGGCTCAATTTTGAAGATCACATAGGAGCCGTGACCAGGGGGGCTTTTGCACAGGTTCGCCTGGTGCGCCAGTTGCGTCCCTATCTGGACCGAGACGCCCTACGCACAGTCACTCATGCGCTTGTGACCTCCCGTTTGGACTACTGTAACGCTCTCTACATGGGGCTGCCCTTGAAGACCACTCGGAGGCTTCAACTGGTGCAGAATGCGGCCGCGCGAGTTGTAATGGGGGTTTCCCGATACTCCCATGTAACACCTCTACTCCGCGAGCTGCATTGGCTTCCGGTTGCCCTCCGGGTGAAATTCAAGGTGCTGGTTATCACCTATAAAGCCCTACATGGCCTGGGTCCGGGATATTTGAGGGAACACCTGCTGCCGGCATCAAACGCCCTTCGCCCAGTGCGCTCCCACAGGGAGGGTCTGCTCAGGGTTCCGCCGGTGAGAGATTGCCAGCGGGTGACACCCAGGGATAGGGCCTTCTCAGTGGGAGCGCCTGCCCTCTGGAACCAGCTGCCGGTGGAGCTGAGGACTGCCCCCGACCTCCGATCATTCCGCCGGGGCCTGAAGACCTGGCTCTTCGAGCTCTCGGGCCAAGGCTGAGGAGAAAATTTTAACTGGGGTTTTTAAGTGTACAGGGTGAATTTAATATTTTTTAACTGGTTTTTAACTTTTGTATGTTTTGATTTTTAATTCCCTGTAAACCGCCCTGAGTCCTCAGGGAAAGGGCGGTATACAAATGAAACTAAATAAATAAATGAAACTAAATAAAAAAACAACACAGACAATTTCATAAACTGAAGGGGGAAAATTAATGGATTAGAAGGAACTGAAAAGCTTTATTATTTTACCAATTGCAATGATAGAATTATTCCCACAATCCAGCTCTCCAGTTCCATTCATCAGGTATATTACAGGGTCTTCTGTTACTTGGTTGCTTCTTTATTGACTATCACTATTTGCTGTTTTCTTGGGTTTTTAATTTTACTGAAAAATTGTCTTCAGAATGCCTGTGAGTAACAGGTCTTGTCTCTCTCTTTTGTTTTAATCAGTCTTCTTTTTGGACCTACAGTATGACAAGAATGAACCAAGCTGCATGCTCATTTTTTAATTTTTTTTTTTTAAAAATTCTGTTAGTCACACTTGGTGAGCTTACTTTTCTTCCCTCCCCCCACCTGTCAATCCTCTCATTTTAGCACTATTTCACAATAAAGGCAATTACAAATTATGTGTGTTTAAGTATATGGCAAATTTTTGAAACGGGGCTCCCAGAATTAGTGTCATTCAAAGCACCAACCCTTCCTTAACTTTAGCAGTGTTGCAACCCAAGATGCTTTGAAGCAATTCCTGGGACCAAGCAGAGGCAACAGTTGTTACTCAGCTGTTACAAGGTGGGCAGGCCCGGAGGAGCCAGACATCTTTGCTCAAGCAAGAAAACCACGCTGTACCAAAATAAGGTTTTGGAACAGAATGTACTGTTGATGGAAAAGTATGGTCCTCTTCCCTTCCCCCCATATAGAGTTCCTATTTCACTATGATGGTGTAATGCCCTACGGGCACGGAGAAGATAATGCAATACCACAGGTGAAGGCTAGGAAGAATGAGTTCATTCACTTGTCTACCTTCCACCTTGCAACAAAGCAACAGGCTCTTTCTGGGTCTGCTGTCTGCTCAATGTTAGACACAGGGATGGGTAGGAGGTGTACACCTGGCTCGCCTCAAAATCCAGAAGCAGAAAATAAGCTTTGTGGGTGGCAGCTGGTGCAACTCTTATGACTGAGTGCTTCCTCTTCTCCTTCCTTTGTAGAGAATCTAAAACACCCTGGTCAGCCCCTAGAATTTCTGAAATGAGTTGACAAGAAAATGGAATCATTGGGACTATCAAATTGGGCTTTCAGAAAAATAAGAAAACCATTAGATAAGATAACCTTTATTGTCTTTTTTTTTACCGTGGGCACACATCAAAAAGGAAATTTAGTTGCCCGCTCTCAAAGTGGAACACATACATGACACACACCTAACCATACTATATACAACATACGTATAGACCCACACCCCTACATATACATAACAAATAAATGTTAAATACTGTTCATCTTGAATATATAATGGAAGGAGGAAGCCTGAGAGTTCACAAGGTTAATGCTGTGTGGAATGAAACTATGGCTGAATCTGGATGTTCTGCTTCGGATACCACGGAGCCTCCTCCCAGAAGGTAACAAGGAAAACAGGTTGTGAAGAGGATGAGTAGTGCCCCAGATAATCTTATGGACCCTGCTCAAACAACGCTTCTGTGCTATGTCCTGGATGGAGGGGAGGGAACTGCCAAGGATCTTTTCAGCCATCCTCACCACTCTGCACCGCCTTCCTGTCTGAAGCAGTGATGCTTCCAAACCAGACTGTGGTGCTGTATGACAGGCAGCAATGAGTGACAATTTACTTGGACTGCTTTGCTGCCCTCAAATGGTGATCTGGATTTTTACAGGTTAAATTTGGTAGTCAATACAGTACCGGTAATCCTTTACTTATGACCACCATTAGGACCGAAACTTATGTCACTAAGCAATGTGGTTGTTTAAGTGAGTTGCATCGAATGTTACCACTTTTTTTGTCATGGACATTAAGTGCTTGGTGTGATTGTTCAGTGAATCTGGCTTTCCCCATTGACTTTGCTTGTTGGAAGCCCCGGGGTAGGTCATAAAATGTAATCAGGTGACCCCAGGATGCTGCAACTGTTGTAAATCAAAGCCAGTTGCCATACACTTGAATTTTGATCCTGGGACCATGGGGACACTGAAAGAGTTGTAAATGCAAGAATTTTAAGTCACTTTTTTCAGTGCCATCGTAAGTTTGAATGGTGGTTAAATGAACAACTGTAAGTCAAGGACTACTGGTATCCCTCTTTCAACCCCAATAAGAAAGTGCAATTCTGGGGGACTTCCAGGTGGCACTTCAGCAGCGAGGATGGTCGGATTCGACCGCTGGCCCTTCGATCCCGTTGAAGTGGCGGAATAGCCGACGATCAGCTGTTCTGCCGCTCAAAAACCCTTCTCCTCGGGCAAAGAGGGGAGGGGGAGCTTTCAGGTAGGGGTAGAGCTCCCCTAGTGCCCCAGAACATTTGTTCTGGGGCATGAAGGGTGAGAGCCCCCCCGAAGCCTGGAAATGCTCCGGAACGAAGGACTCTTCTGCTTTAGCAGAACAAGATGCTGAATCCACTTCTGCCGGATCTGATTGACATCTTGAGTGATGGTAGCAGCAGAGCTGATGCAGGAGCAATATAAATATCAAGTACAAAGCTTTAACTCTGAAACTCAAACTCTCTTCCTGTTCCAACAATCGTTTTGAAAGAAGGGGAAGATGGCGCCTGACTGATTTTTTTTTCTTTTTAAGAAGAAGCGAAAGTGTTTTTCTTCAAAGTAAAGTGACTGTTTGAACTGAGTAGGAATATGTAAAATGGACTTTTAAACCTTAAAAGAGCTAGTTATAATTTGGAGGTGCTAAAAAGTTATTTTCAAAATTTGGTTATTCCACAGTTTAACTACAAAGTAATAAATGGACTAGAAAGTGAAAGTGTGTATTGAAAGTTATTAGTTGCAAAAATGGCTCCCAAACCACATAGACCCGTTTTTAAAAGTGCGGAGGCATTGTTTGTTCAGAAATCTGGAACGCAGTCTTTGAAGTTACCTCCCGAAGCTGCTGCATCTGTATTGACTTTAAAAGATTTACAACATGCTCTAAATGATGCTTTAAAAACTCAGTCTGAAAAAATATTTGAGAAGGTGGCAGAATTTATTGGAAAGGAGAGCAAGAAAATAAGGGAGGATACTTTGATGGCACTTCAAGTGTTTTCAGGCTGTATTGAGAATCTGGATGAACGTGTGGAAGAAGTGAAACAAAATAATCTGATGCTGGAGGCTAAAATGGGCGAAGTGGAGAATAAAATGGAAAAACATGAAGATGAAATGATGATGATGCAATATAGAGATATGGAATTCACCCTGAGGATCAGAGGTTTGAAAGAAAACCCGCAGGAGAATCTGGAAGAGATGTTGGTGGATGCCTATTTTGGGATTTCAACTTGAGGATTTTTTTGGGATGATAGGTAAAGTATTTCGTGTTAATTCTTGGATTGCTAAACAAAGGAAACTGCCAAGGGATGTGGTTGTGTATTTTACAAAGAGAAAGAGTAGAAATGAGATCATTCAAATCTCTTATAATAAAAGACTTAAAGTGGCTAATCAGGAGGTTTTGATTCTGAAAGAGATTCCTCCAAAAATTTTGAGAAAAAGGAAAGATTTTTTTCTTTCTGACAGATGAATTAAAGAAACAACAGCTTCGGTCAGGTGAGAGATACCAATGGGGATTGTGGTCAATTATTCTGGAGAAAGATATTGTCTTAATACAGTAGGGAAGGCACGTGATTTTTATTCTAATGTATTGAAAGCAGGCTTACCATCATCCACAGAAGTCAAAAAAGGAAAGGAAGAAGAAGAGCGACAGTTGCAAGAAATAGTTTCGGAAGCTGTGCAATCCTTGGTTTTATTTAAAGATCTTAAGATTCAAAGAATGACACGGGCTGCATTTAGATTTAAGGAATAATAATAATAATAATAATAACAGTAGAGATTAATGGAGGACTTTGATAGAAATAAGATTTGGAAATGGAACTTGTTAAAGATCATAGGATAATCAAGATCTAATAATGGTGGATATTTGGGAATGGTATTTACAGTAGATTTTAAAAATTAGTATGTATATATTTAAATTGTTAGTCTAAATCTTGAAGATGTGGTGGTGATGATGCAATGTATTATTATGTATGGTTGAATTGTAAAAGATTACAGTGGAATATGTAAGATCTTTAAGAAAAAGATATTTATAACTAATATGAATTATTACCCCCCGTAGATAGGGCTCGCAACTTGGGAGTCCTCCTAGATTCACGGCTCACCCTGGAAGACCATATAGGAGCTGTGACTAGGGGGGCTTTCGCCCAGGTTCGCCTGGTGCGCCAGTTGCGGCCCTATCTAAGCCGGGATGATTTATGCACGGTCACTCATGCGCTCGTGACCTCTCGACTTGACTACTGCAACGCTCTCTACATGGGGCTGCCCTTGAGGACCACCCGGAAGCTCCAACTGGTACAGAATGCAGCCGCGAGAGTTGTGTTGGGAGTCTCCCGATACTCCCACGTTACACCTCTGCTCCGTGAGCTGCATTGGTTACCGGTTGCCTTCCGGGTGAGATTCAAGGTATTAGTAATGGTATTCAAAGCCCCCATGGCAGGGGGCCGGAGTACCTGAGGGAACACCTGCTGCCGGCATCGACTTCCCTCCGCCCTGTGCGTTCCCACAGAGAGGGCCTCCTCAGGGTGCCACCGATCAGAGAATGTCGACTGGTGGCCCCCAGGGGGAGATCCTTCTCTGTGGGCGCCCCGGAGCTATGGAATCAGCTCCCGGTTGAGCTCCGGACGGTGCCCGACCTTCGCTCCTTTCGCCGCGAGCTAAAAACATACTTTTTTGAACAAGCTGGCCTGGCCTGATGAGGGGATCGGGGGCTATTTATTAGGTTTTAAATATCTATTTTAGTATGTGGGCATTTATTTAATTTAGTTTTAACTTTTGTAATTTGTATTTTTATTCTTGCCCTGTTCACCGCCCTGAGTCCTGCGGGAGAAGGGCGGTATAGAAATATTATTAAAATAAAATAAATAAATAAATAAATAAAATAACTATAGTAGAATTTTTGGTACTGTTATTTTATTTATTTATTATTTAAACTTGTATAGCGCCCTATTCCCGTAGGACTCAGGGCGGTTTACAGGGAAAAATTAAAAATACATAACATACAAAGTTAAAATCGATTAAAACTAAGATTAAATTAAGTCCCTGAATTTAAACTAAAACCCCTTGGAAGAAGGCTGATTTGTTTATTATAGAAGAATGGATTTTGAAAGTTTTGAATTAGATAGAAATGGTAGAATTTGGAATATGTGAAGAATATTTGTAATGGAGATATATTATGATGTTTAAGGAGAGTTAAAGCGCGACTGGATTTAAAGTGTAATTATAGTTAGTTAGTATATTTTAGATTAAGATTGTGAAAATAATACCCTGTATTCTGCTTTGGGAAGTCGGGGGGGGGGATGGGGGAGGTAGGTGTATTGGGTGGGTTAGGGTATGGGTTAGGGGTAGGGGGGTGGGGTTTATGTTCAAAAATGTACTTTAAAACTTTTTAATAAAAAGTGCAATTCTTATTGTGCCATTCTATGCTCTCTTCTTTACACTGCACACTTATTCTCTTCTTTACACTCCAGTCTTCTGTAAGTGTTCTTCAGCTGTGCTGGAGCTGGGGTGGGCCTGGCCTCCGCAAGATGCATCCGGCCCACAGGCCGGCAGTTTGACACCCCCGCACCAAACCAGTGAACAAACCATAAACTACTCAATCTGCATTCTCACTTTACACTAAGCTAATAATGGCTTACTGAAGAAATCTTAATCAGGTGAGTTCACATAATATACTAACTAAGCTATTATCCTGGTTAATGACCAGTGGCTGGATTTATACAGCCCAAAATGTAATATGAGCCTGAAAACCTGGAAGAATAAACTGTTGGTCGGTGTGACCGACTCAGATTGGATCCTGCAAAATGTAACATGCTGCATCTTACTCCCTAGTGGAAACCTATTTAGAACTGTTCCCTTCAACCAATTTGTTAGTTCTACATAGTGCATTTTCTTGCACCTCCAGGAAAAGATTTTTAACTCCGCAGCAGAACACATGCAAAAACTTATTCTGTGACATCTGTGAACATCCAAATAAAACCAAGGGTATTTTGGTTCAATAGAACTGCAGGAGACAGATATTCTAATGTCTCAATTTATCTACTACAGAATTAAATTTCTCTATGCAAGTGTTACCTTGAATAATTTTCTCACACTAGCAAGTGAAGTATTTAGGCAAAGCTTTGGATCCAGAATTTCA
This sequence comes from Vipera berus, assembly GCF_964194415.1. NCBI lineage: Eukaryota > Metazoa > Chordata > Lepidosauria > Squamata > Viperidae > Vipera > Vipera berus. The sequence continues at coordinate 140,437,306 of NC_138203.1, read as the reverse complement.
TAACAAGGCGTGGGTGTTACCTCAAAGTTACAGCGACAGCATTACTATTTTGCTGATGGGAAGAACTAACTGAAGAATATGCACAATTTCTGCTTGTGATAGGAAGCCAGGATGCCTTTGAAATCCTGTTGTTCTGGGCAACTCTATCAGTGAAAAGTACTACAGTTAGTCCTTGACTTACAACCACAATTGAGCCAAAAATTTCTGTTGCAAAATGAAGACCCAGTTTGTTGGTGGCCATATGCTGACTCTGAAAACCGGTATACAAATCTTTGCTCTTGCTAAAACTGCTCAGAAAGGTTTGTCTCTTTCCATAACCCTAACCACAAATCCAATCGTTCCTCATTTTCTCTTCCCTTTCCCCAAAGTAAGCTGTGTCCTGTAATTTGTTCAAGGGCCCCTCATTAGCATACAGGTGTGAAGTGGTATATAGGTCTAAGTGCTATTGCTATTGTTATAAGCGTTTCTAATTTTTTGTTGGTGAATGTGTGAGACTGTGTGTCCCTATTTCATTTAGTTAATCTAATAACTGGTATTCTTTCATCTTTCTATACGTCTGTACATACATACATACATACATACATACATACATATATATATATATATATATATATATATATATATATGGATCTGGTATTCTTTCATCTTTCTATACGTCTGTACATACATACATACATACATACATACATACATATATATGGAGGGACGCGGTGGCTCAGTGGGTTAGGACGCTGAGCTTGTCGATCAGAAGGTCGGCAGTTTGGCGGTTCGAATCCCGAGTGCCGCGTAACAGAGTGAGCACCTGTTACTCGTCCCAGCTTCTGCCAACCTAGCAGTTCGAAAGCACGTAAAAATGCAAGTAGAAAAATAGGGACCACTACGGTGGGAAGGTAACAGCGTTCCGTGCGCCTTTGGCGTTTAGTCATGCCAGCCACATGACCACGGAGACGTCCTCGGACAAGCGCTGGCTCTTCGGCTTTGAAACGGAGATGAGCACCGGCCCCTAGAGTCGGAAACGACTAGCATGCATGTGCGGGGGAACCTTTACCTTTACCTATATATATATGGATCCATCACCAGCCTGATGATGACGGATGGGATTCCGTCGAAACGTTGCGCCTACACCTTTAGTTCTACGCGGGGAAAAACCCGAATAACCAAAGATCCACATACAAACACCCGCGAAAACCTCAGAAAACATATATATATATATATATATATATATATATATATATATATATATATATATATATATATATATATATATATATATATATATATATATATATATATATACACACACACACACACAGAGAGAGAGAGAGTGAGTCAGAGTAATATATATTGATTACTCCAATGGAATTAAAATAAGTTATGATTCCCAAAGAATGGGAGAAATAAACTGGCCTTCCAGATGTTGACATAAGCCCCAGTCAATGTGGTGAGTGGTCACTACTGGCAGGTTTCAACCTCTAGGATCATCACAGCTGATAACCTACAGAGCTAAAAGCAGCCACCTGCTGTTTCTTTTAGACAGCTGGATTCCCTTGCAGTGAAGAACAACCCTGAAGCTGAAGTATTATTTTATCGCAAAGGGATTCAAGGAAAGGCCAGTTGAGATATTCTATATAATAAATCTTTTGAAATAAAAAGATAAGGACAATAACATGTCTTTGGGAGTTATACACTTGTGGAAAGTTCTAAGGCTAAGCCCTAATGTGGTACGTGTGGTTTGATATTTTGTGAATTCAAACGCTGTGGTGGTTTCAGTAAACCATAGATAAACCATGATTTATTGTAATGAATGAACCTAATCAGTGATTGTTCTCAATCTTCCTAAGTACTAAGAAACAACAAATGAAGCTGACATCCACCTTAGATTAAAGCATAATATGGCATTTCTTGTTAGGGTAAACAACTTTGTGTGATTGGGTGTTGCTTTTTTTTTTTAAAGGTTCTTGACTTCTGAGGACCATGTGATCAGTAACGATATGACATCTGGATGGCTGATCAAAGATTTTGGCCTGATTTTGGTATCTGCAGTAGAGATAACTACTTAATTCCCCCATTCGGGAAAAGATAACATTTTTGGCAGGTGGCAAGTGGATGCCTTAAAAATCTGCATGGATTAAGGCATTTTTTTTCCTCTTAAGCTCCACCTTAAAAAAAAAGTTTAATATTATCCATCCCAGGAATGTGCTTTGTAGGCCATCAAGTTGTTGCCCACTGTGAGATTTTTCTCCATGACAGGAATGTCCTTGGGACTTCAAAAGGGATGTTGGGAGACCCCTGAAACCCATGGGTCACAAATTGCCCACCCTTCTTCACGTGCACATACATTTAAGGCAGAACTTTTACCCACACGATGATAGGGATCCATCCATTGTATAGTTATATACTGTATGCAGAAAAAACCCCTAAAGCACTTCATTTATATCTCATAATAAATTATGGTGCTGATGAGAGGACAAGCTCTGGGAATTTGGAGTAGGGCAGCAATGAGTCACCATTTCACCATTTCGGTCCTTTTTCTAGAAACTACTTTTTTGTTCTAAAGCACAGCCATCTGATTTTTAACAAGTGTACAGTATGATTCAATGCTGTAGTTAGGTTCACATGTTGAACGTGAGAATGTTATGGTGTTTTAACCTTGCTTGGATGGTCGGCTGCATTGTCTCACCTCCAAATATGGCAATCTGCCCCTGTTCTGCTTGGGAAACCTTCTGTATTGAGAAGGCCGTGATTTGGTATTGTAAAAACCTGTCCTGACACAGCAATTTCATATTTAAGTACCATGGCATTGAACAACGTCAAGGATGGAGTAGAGATGGGGGATGTTAGCCATTGAAAGCTAGGAATGGCAATGAAGAGAGCTTCAAGAGATGTGTGTCCATAGCTGTCAGAGGTGGGCAGCTTCTTAAGACCCCCTTGCTCCTGAACTTTTAGAGGGCACTTGAGGAATAATACCAACAACCATTGATCTGATTCAGCAATTTATGAGAATTCAGTAATTCTCATATTCTTGTGACTGAAGCAAGAGACCAATTTGAAGATGCTGCTGTATCTCTGTTGACAATTCAGAACTTCTTGAGGTGCTGTAACATTGGATAGGCAGTGTGTCAAAAAGAAAATAATTAAATGTTGCTATTATACAAAAGCTGCTTTGTCCCCTGGCTTTAAAATCAATGTGTTTAGCTGCATTTTGTAGGAAAAGGACAACAGGGCTATTAGTTGGTATTTATCCCAGGAGTAGGCTGTGAGTGATGCAATTAAATGTGGCTTTTTATAAGCATGTCTGCACCTGTCTTTGTGTATGAGTTAATATACAGGCTAGTAGTTGTGAATGGCATTCAGCTGTTCACATTATGGAGATTGCTGAAGCATTTTGCTGTGGTTATTTTTTCCTTTTCCTTTTTTTTTTTTTTGCAAAAAGCTCCAACAAATAGCCTAAAAGAACATTTCTCAAAATGATCCAGTCTTTTAAAACACCCCTCATTAAGCATGCAAACTTGCTTCCTATTCTTCTGTTCTCACTGTGGGCTAATTTAAAGGACCACACCAGAGGCAGATGAATCACTCCCAAACAACAACTTTATTTCGCAACACTCACATGATAATGTGGGAATCTCTCATGTGGTTTGAATGCAGACTTCAGCACTTGTTCAAAATTCTTTTTCAAAATCCCCTGATTGTGCCTTTTACATGTACAAATTGTAGAGCCCATTGTGGCTTCTGAAAACTTAGCACAAAGCTTTCGGAAATTTTCCAAGAATTGCCACTGTTGGTCATTTTTAATAGGATGGATGAAGGAAATGATTAAGTACATGTTAGCTGGGACTAAGTCATTTTACTTAGGTTTCTGAGTAAATTGTATCAAATTTAGATTTCAGTCTAAGTGCAACTCACTTCAAAATACTAAACATTAAATGCCAGATACTAACCTTGACCAATAAAGTCAGACATATAGTCAAAGAGACACACTTCATTGTATCTATTTTTTAATTAATAGTCAGCATGGGAGGGAGGATTTAATTGAGATCCTAGCAGCTTGCATAGGGAGGTTTAAACTTCCCTCTCCCATCCTAATCTTGATACTAATTCTCCATCTTACCACTTCTTTGTTACCATATTAGCCCTATAAAAAGATGCCTCTCTGATAACAACAGGAGGTTTTTAAAAGAACATTTGGGGGCTTATAGCAATTCTACAGTTGCAATGCAGGAAGAAAGGAGTGCAATTCCCTTCTCCGTGTGTTATGATCTCCTTCCAACAACCCTATTACACTTTTACCCTTAGCCCTAACAGTTATACTTCCATCTTTAAAGAGGCTGAAGTGAGTATTCTATACTACAACTGCAGAGTTAATTTCTTTCACAAAAGAAAAATGAAATATTGTCCCACAGTTTGCAGAGGTCGATGGAAGCCTGGGTGCCTCTCCTCTGTATGTTATCTTGATTTTGTTGTGATTCAGGGTCAGCCTGTGGGTTCGGCAGTTGGGTCGGACGACTCAGAGGAGGAGGAGGGGGGTGGTGTTGAAGACCTTGCTGAGGGGGTTGAAGATCTTGCTGATGAGAGCCCTCAGCCAGGCCCCTCCCACTTGGTCACCACGGAGACCCAGCTGTGTGAGCCTGACAGCATGGATGAAGATGACCCACAGCTGGCCCTGTTCAAGGACTCCCGACGCAGGAGGCAGTCAATTAGGAGTAAACAGAGGAAGGCAATGGGGCTCCTCGGAAGGAGGCAGAGAGAAGCCACGCCCTGAACTCTATATAAGGGGAATGTGTGGGAGGGCTGGTTTGCTGAAGGCAACCGCTTGGATAGTTCCTGTTTCTTAAAGCTCCTGTTTCTTGGTTTGTCTTGTTCCGTTTGTTTTTGTTGCAATAAATTTGGCAGGCGTAATTCCAGCCTCTTGCCTTCTTGTAAAAGGGGTTGTCCCTGCCTTTTCTGCAGGGCCGGTAGCAGGCTGGTACAGAACAGATTTTTAGGCTTCCTGTTTTAACTATACTAAATTTAATTGCCTGGTATTACATTTTTTTTTTACTTCTTATATTGTAAACTGCCCAGAGTGGTTGTATCAGTGAGATGGGCGGTATAAAAAAAATTAACAAATAAAAAAAATTATAGGGTGTATAAGTCCTTTTGGATCCGCTTGCATAGTAAAAATGGTAATGGACCGGATATAGAGAAAACATTCAGCTATAATGATTTATCCAATGGAAGTTGTTCTGAGAAGACTAAAAGTGGCTATTAGTCATTTGTGCTATAATAAAATTAGGAATTGAGATTGGAATGTGCTTTATTGATATCTCTTTAAAACTATTCAAAAATAGTCTGAATAAAGATATTACAATTTTGACCTGGAAAGTTGAAAGCGTATCTTTTTGAAGGGTGGGTGAGTCTGAAAATATTGCCTACTTCTAAAATGAAATTGGATGGTTGTTGTTTTTTTTTTTTTGAGGGGGGGGGAGGATTGTGCTCCTCTTTCCAGTTGAGAATTTCTCTCTTCTATGCTCCAACACTGGAGGTTTTTAAGGAGAGATGGACAATCATTTATCTGAAATGGTTTAGGGTTTCCTGCATAAGGAGGGGGTTGGACCAGTGGTGGGATTCGAATATGTGAACAACTGGTTCTCTGTGTGGATGCCGCTTCTAGAAGTCCATTCTGGGCCTGGGCCACAGAAAATTAGCTACTGGTTCTGCCGAACTGTTGCAAACTGGCTGAATCCCACCAGTGGGTCAGACTGGAAGACCTCCAGGGGTCCCATCCAGCTCTGTTATTCTGCTATTAAAGCCTTGCTGGGTATTATTTTATAAGGATAACCAACACATGGGTTATTTTATCAGGGTTTTATTAGTGAACCTAAAATGGTTTCATAATGATGAATAGCGTTTGTTTTGACTCTTAATTAAAAGAGTTTAAAAGAAACAGTAAGGTGGGAATTGATTCTAAGAGCCAGAGGTCATGAGGGCTATTGATGCTGCAACTATCCTTGAAAGTTGATCCATGCATGGCTTATAAGCCATTCCATGTTACCATCATGCTGTCCCTTACTCCCGTTTCTTTATCTCTCAGAAAAGCTCCATTAGCTGCCCCATATCTGCTTGACCTGGAACCATTTTTACTGCCTGAGCTCCTCCCACATCACAGATGATAAAACAATGCAGATGGCACCGCAATGCCTCAATAAAGTGGGGAAAGCAAAGTGTTAATGTTAGATAAAACTGGTGACAGAAGAGAACAGAAGTGTGCAATATTATATTTCAGGAAGAATCGCAGGAGCCCAGGTGCTTCTTTCTTCCATCTGAAGAGGCCTGAGTAAATGAAAGGCTCCTTTGTCAGCCAAAGATGGCCTAATGAAAGATATTTGATTACAGGAACAAATCGTGAGGTATGGGGCTAAAGTAAAGGGTTGGACTACGGGTGGGTAGGTCGGAGTTCAATTCATTCTGAGCCATAAAGATTATATTGGGATAGTCGCTGCCTCTTGTTCTTGGGCTGATAAAATGGAGAATCCCCATAAAAACTGCCTCAAACCCCCACAAAAAGACAAGGTATAAATCTAACAAAGAAAACTCCAAGGAAGTATCAGCAATATGGATGTGTATCTAAAAAGCAAAATACAGGTATTTGTGCAGAGTCCTTGATGCTCTCTGAGCTTGGTCGTTTTCTTGCAGATTTGTGCACTGATGAGGTTACCTAGTTTGGTAAGGAAACGTCTGCAAGAAAATGACCAAGCTCAGAGAGCACCAAGGACCCCACAGTTCAACCCTAAGCTACAAATATTTCCTTCTGTTGGTACGGGTATGTCTCTGCCCCCTAGAATAAGAGAAACTAGAATTACGTTTCTATTCAAGCAATGAAAGGCAGTAGATAAACTTTCGCCAATCACTATCTCCTAGCCTAGTCCAGTTGATGGGCTTGTGGTAGAGATAAATTCATTATCTGTGAGCAGAACTGTCCTGAGAGTGATGAAGGAAAGATGGCCTGTTATATAAGAACACTAGACTTATTCTTGGAATTTATTTATATATTCACAAATATGGCAGTGAAGATGGGTTGGGCATTCCAAAATGAAGAACTTCCCTCTGAAAACAAGCTAGTGAGGATTAAGTGCCCTCAGATATGGAATGCCAGCCAATTGTTAGATGAAAAGAACAGCATACCTGTAACAGGTATAACTGATCTCAACAGTAACACTCTGTGAAGCAAGTTTTTTTTATTACAGGTGCTATAATTTAAATTTATAAAAGCCCAGATTGAGGTGATAGATTACTTTTGGTTGTTCCACACATGCAAGATAAGATATTGTGCTAAATTACTAACAGGGCTAAACTCTTTTGTTTGTCTCTTTTTCGTTGACCATGCTGGAATGAATACCTTTAACAAGTGCATGACAAAATTGAGGTTCAACTGATAAAACATCTTTCCATTTTATCTGCATTCTGAAAAAGCTTCATCTGATGAATTTCTGCCTGTCTGAAACAGGGAAGCATTGCCCTGCCCCAAAGTTGCCAACTCTGTTACTGAGTGGTGATGAACCTTTCTATGCAAATTCATCTTAGAAACGTACATTACCAGAGGAGGAGCTGCATTAGTTTCCTGCCAGAAAACATCATATTGATATGACATCTTAGAGTCATTAATTCATTGTTGCATAGATTTTTAAAGACCCCAGAGTGTCTTTATTCAGATGTATGGAATGTAGGCATAATTTTCAGTGTCCAGACTACTGCTTGATTATTATTTTTAACATGGAAAGTGACAGGTGGTCATCAGTACAAAGGTATTTTGCAATTTATAGCAAACTAACTAGATCTGTTGAGAACCAGTTGGATGTAGTGGCTAAGGCTAGAAACTAGGAGGCCATGAGTTCTAATTCTGCTTAGGGCATAAAGCCAGCTAGGTGATCTTGGGTCACCCATTCTCTATCAGTCTTAGGGAAAAGGCCATGGAAAACCACTTATTGTTTATCCGATAAGCCATGTTTAATACAAAGTTCTGACACCGATTTTTAAATCATGATGTATGTTAAATAGAGAGATATATACAACTAATTGTGCCTTATTCTTTTTAGAGATCCATTATTTGTTACCTTATCAGTTATAAAAATCCTGGCTTAGTACAATGTATGATGCAGATTCTTTCATATTTATACCCATTAATGAAATGTGTTAGTCATGGTTCTAATTTACAATATTTGCTTTTTATATGTAAAAAATTTATTCAGCAGAAACAACACTATTCTTTCCCTCTCTGTGTGTATACATACACTTCATAGTTTCAAAGTTCTTTTTCTGAAGAGTCAGCTGTCTGTGAATGAAGGCCTCGTTTACTGAGCATAGTCTGCTTATGTCTTCCCATAGGACTCTACTTCTATTGCTGAGATAATTAGTGTTCCTAGAACTCAAACGGCAGTCTTTTGCAGACAGGGAAAATATACTTCTGTCCCTGGATACTACATTCATGGCTGCTATGGTTGCCATGTGGAATGTGGATCTACAATTCTCATGGCTACCTACAGCATGTCCCTTATGATGTTATGTTGAAGGCTACAACACCTTGCCTCAAAAGCAGGCAGCAGTAGTTATGAGCTTTCTTCTTATTCTGCAATGGCTGTAAACTCAATCACTCTGTATTATAGGCACAAGAATGCTCGTCCAGATTCTTTTTGAAACACACAAGAGCAGCAATGCATACATTCCTCTGTAGCTCACTATGTGTGCACACATACTTCGAAGTGCTACCCTGGGAATAGGGGAAAAACTCTATGTTGCCATTTTTAGCAGTATCTCCATGACAAGATTAGCATCTGTTTCATCCTTCATTGGATCAGCCTAAAGGTTCATCAAGAAGGCAGCACTTCCTTGCAAGCACTCAGAACAATCTTCTGGAAAATGCACGTTAAATATTGTGCAGATCTCTTTACTCAGCTGTTTGCGACATAATCTGGATAAATGTGTATCGCCTTGACCAATTTATGGCACTTGCTACTGTATTAGTCTGACATATTTATAAAACCACATATTCCTTGGAAGCCAACTTATATCAGTTAATACCATAAATCAGAAACAATATAAATAACATTCAGCAATCTATAAACCCCAAGCATAAAATCTTTTCTTGAAACAGGCTGGGGAGGGAGGCCGCTCAGGGAATTAATTCAACTAGGTCCCCCGCCAGACTGGCCCCAGCATTACATCTTTCGGCTGATCAAAATAATTGAAATTCCTTATTTATAATATGCAGGAGAAGCCATTCTTTCTGATAAGGAAGTATGCCATTGAGGGGTTTCTCTCTAAAATACTTAAGAAGTTAATCTTAGTATTTAAGGGGTAAACAATGCCAGAACACAAGGAAAGGAAATATCCAACAAGCTGATCACTGCATTCTGGATTCACTTTAATATCTGAGTTTCCTTCAAAGTCATTAAAATGATCTTCTAGGAAGGCAATGAGAGCTTGGACAATCCTTGTTAAGAGAGCCATGTTAATCTACAGTAGCAAGAAAACTTTATAGTCTGGTAGCACCTTTTCCAACTAACAATGTTATTAAAAGCCATAGGTTTTCATAAGCTTCAGCTTGTTTCACCAGCTGCATAGATTGTCTGAACTAATATAGGATTTAGATTGGATTTGGGGGTGGGGTGGGGTGGGAGGACGGGAAGAGATGTTGGTTCTGCATCTGGTTATGCCTTTTAATAAAATTGTTGTTTGAAAAAATGCTACCTGACTCTGATTTACAATAAGAGCAAGCCGGAACATAGCTGGTAAATTTTTTGTAACATGAAAAAGGTGCTCCTTGCCATAGATACTGTAGCATTGACCTGGGAGTTCAGGGACTACACAGGATCACAGAGCATCCCTAGAATGGATAATTATTCCTTAAAAGAAAAGCAGGTAGAGTCTCTACCTGTTGGAGCAGGTGGAGTCTCATCCAAACAGATTATGCTTCCTCTGACCACCAAGCCATCTGGATTCAATTTTAGCCTGTTGTCTCTCATTCAGCCTGCAATCTGGTAACAGCAGGAGTCCACCAGAAAGCCTGACATACGTAATGAAGATGGAATATTTTTGCTCTTGGACACAAACATGAGATTCTGGGCAAATCTCGGAATAGATGACATCACCCAGTTCACTAAATCAGGGTTCCATCATATGAGGTCAACTTGTTTGTCCCAGATCCAGTCCCCCAGAAAATGTGTCCTACTGGTATTTATCATCAACATGCCATTGATAGAAGAGAGGCAACAATGGAATTGTTGAGATATGTCCATGACTTCACATAATTGCATGTCCATCACAATAGCACTTTCTCCACAAGCTCTAAATTATTTTGTCTTCCTATAACTGCAGATTAAAAATCAAATACAGTCCACACAAAAATGCATCCATCCTAAATAAATGACTTGTCCTGCTCCCTAATACCTCTTTCTCATATCACATCCCCCTCCCTGCAATGAAGCAATAATACCTAGGCAATAACTTACCATTTTATAGGTACTGGTTTCAATACAGTAGTTATCCCAGAGACATTGGCCTGGCATTTCATCCAGTGTGTCTCAAGGTCAAACAAAACAGCCACAGCAGCAACACTTGAAGAGACCAACTTACCCAGATGAACAACAGAGAGTCACAATGCCAACAGTGATAGATGTCAGAAGTCACACATGACAATGACAAAAGCTGCATCAAAAACTGTTAGCAGCAATAGTAAGCAGCACCAAAGATGCAGGCAAACACCCAGCAACACAATAGACAAACATGAAGCAGCACGCAATGCAAGCATATGTATTGAGAGAAGCAGTGAAAAGAGCCACAATGACAAAACTACAGCAGTCTACTCCAACTTAAAACAAGCATAAGTGGTGAAGCCAAGAGAGGCAATGAAGAAGTGCTGAGGCTGAAGGTGATATAATTGAGGCGACATTGGTAAGGCCTTTGGTGAGAGTTATAGAGCTGTGGCACAAATCTTTTAAAATAATTTTATTAAAAGTTTTTTTAAAAAAATAATAATAATACAACTAATGAAAAGTAAGAAAGGAAAAAAGAAACCAAACAGAAAGTTAAAAGTGCAAGAAAATAAGAATCAAGGAAAAACAGAAAAGAAAGAAAAAAGATACAGAAGTGACTTCTAATCTTTTTATAGCATTATAAGTACAATTATTTTAGCATTTATTGCCCTGTTCACTGCCCTGAGTCCTTCGGGAGAAGGGCGGTATACAAATTAAATTAATTAAATAAATAAATAAATTAAATAAATTATAAATTTACCTCTTTATCTAAAGTTATAACTTTCCATAACCTATCTTGTCTAATCATCAAAACCCTAAATCATAAATTAGTTTTTTTTCTTGTTTTCCATAAAACGTCCATAGGAAGTTTCCGGTCAGTAAAATAGTAGCTATTGGGTTTTTTCTTTTTAAAAAAAGGCAATTTCTTTACCAAGCATTCTTCCATTGTAGGTATTGCCATATCTTTCCATCTTTGCGCATACAATAATCTTGTTGCAATCATCACATACAAAAACAAAGTTCCATGACTCTTTCTTTTTTCCAACTGTTTGCCTATCAATCAAGTAAGGCCTCTGGTGTCAATTGTATATTAATCTTTAAAATCCTCTGAATCAGTATACCGGTAGGCATTTGAATCAAAACTTTCTTCCTCAAGCAAGATAAAAGGTTCCTTCTCCTTTTTCACATTTTCACTGTATTTGAAGTGTCTTTATATATTCTTAATTTCTGTAGAGATATATAGCAACAGTGTATTATTTTGTAAAAATTCTTTTTAAGCTTATAACATAAATTTCAATGCTCTCCTTTCAGTCCTTTCCATCACATATTTTCCCACTGTTCTATCTGTAACCCAAAATTTTAGGCCATTTAATCATACATTCTTTTACTTCTTCTGTTTCAAATTTCACTAAAAGTTTATACATGTTAGCAATTACATGTTCATCATTTGTACATAATTCCATTTCAAACTCAGTCCTACAATGTTCAAAACCATAAGCTCCTTTGTCTCTTTTAAATCTTTCTAATAACTAAATCTTTCTAATAACTAATTCTGTAGTCAAGAAATAAAAAGACGCTTGCTCCTCGGGAGGAAAGCCATGGCAAATCTAGACAGCACACTAAAAAGCAGAGACATCACCCTGTCAACAAAAGTGCGTATAGTCAAGGCTATGGTCTTCCCAGTTGCAATGTATGGCAGTGAAAGTTGGACCATAAGAAAGGCTGAGCGCAATAGAATTGAGGCCTTTGAACTCTGGTGCTGGAGAAGACTCCTGCGAGTCCCTTGGACTGCAAGGCGATCAAACCGGTCAGTCCTAGAGGAGATCAACCCTGACTGCTCTTTAGAAGGCCAGATCCTGAAGCTAAAACTCAAATACTTTGGCCACCTAATGAGGAGGAAGGACTCACTGGAGAAGAGCCTAATGCTGGGAAAGATTGAGGGCAATAGAAGAAGGGGACGACAGAGAATGAGGTGGCTGGATGGAGTCACTGAAGCAGTAGGCGTGAGCTTAAATGGACTCCAGAAGATGGTAGAGGACAGGAAAGCCTGGAGGAACATTGTCCATAGGGTCGCGATGGGTCGGACACGACTTCGCAACTAACAACAACAACAACAATAACTAAATAATAAAACCATTCTGCCATCAGTTCTCTTGATTTTATTTTGTATTCCCCTTGACAAAATTCTCACAATGTTAGCCATTTTAGACTGTCTATTTCTCATCTATAATAATTTTAGTAATCTGTTTCTGTTCCTCTGTAATCTTTGGTAAATGTTCTTTCTTTAGGTATTCATCTATAAATAGAGATATCACTTTATACAAGTTAAAATAATATTGATGAAATATGTTTTTGCATGGCCACCCTTAATACAGTATCTCTCTCTTGCAGTTTCAATATTATTTTCCTTTTCTTTTCATAATTTATAAGCCACTGATTTCCCTGGTTTGTTTGCAAACTCAAAGTTTTTCTGCTTTACAAAGGTAAAGGTAAAGGTTCCCCCGCACGTCCGTGCTAGTCGTTTCCAACTCTACGGGCCGGTGTTCATCTCCGTTTCAAAGCCGAAGAGCCAGCGCTTGTCCGAGGACGTCTCCGTGGTCATGTGGCCGGCATGACTAGATGCCAAAGGCGCACGGAACGCTGTTACCTTCCCGCCGGAGCGGTCCCTATTTTTCTACTTGCATTTTTATTACATAGTTCATTTTTATTTATATTTCTCTAATTGCTGACATAAATAACTGCCATTGTGAAAGCTTAATTTGTTTAGAAATATTTATTTTCTCTGGAAATTTAATTCTTTTTTTTCCTCTTCGTCTCATACAAAATAGCTTGTGCTGTAGATTATTTTCAAAGAATTCCTTTTTTTTACAGTCATCCACTATTGCTTCTTTCTGTTCATTCAGTGTCCATCTAAAAGAACTGAATTTCCTTTTATAAACTACAGGATTATGATCCAAAAATTCTGTGATAGTATTTCTGTTTTAGAGACCTTAGTAGTAAAATTCTTCAAAATCCAAATACCGTATATACTTGAGTATAAGCCGACTCGAGTATAAGCCGAGACCCCCAATTTCACCCCCAAAAACTGGGAAAAGTTGTTGACTCGAGTATAAGCCGATCCGCCGTTCTGCAAGCCTCCGCTGCCGGCGGAGGCTGGATCCGCGCTCTGCAAGCCTCTGCCGCCAGCAGAGGCTCGATCCGCCATTTTGCAAGCCTGAATACACAGGAATACCCTGTGTGGCCACGGCTCTCGGGGAAGCCCTGGCTGTCCGCTTCCTCGCTCCACGCTGCCATTCGGGGCCCGCGCGTTCCCCGGGCAAATCGCGGCGCCGAGCAGGCGAGGAAACACGCCCGCTCCAGTCGCCCCCCCTTCCCTCAGGAGACGTGAAGCAAGTGACCGCCCGGAGCTTACCGAGGACTTGCGCGCGGCCGAGGCTTCGGTGCTTCCAGGATCGCGCGCACCTCTCCCAAGCCGCCGCCGTCCGGAGACCTGCCGAAGTTTGGGGAGGTTTGGGGAGGTGCGAGCGCACCTCCCCAAACCTCCCCAAACGTCGGCAGGTCTCCGTTCCTCCGCGCCCTGCCTGCCTGCTTCTTTCCGCTGCGAAAAGAAGCAGGCAGGCAGGGCGCGGAGGAACGGAGACCTGCCGACGTTTGGGGAGGTTTGGGCGCCTCCCCAAACCTCCCCAAACGTCGGCAGGTCTCCGTTCCTCCGCGCAGACCTGCCGACGTTTGGGGAGGTTTGGGCGCCTCCCCAAACCTCCCCAAACGTCGGCAGGTCTCCGTTCCTCCTGCCGACGTTTGGGGAGGTTTGGGCGCCTCCCCAAACCTCCCCAAACGTCGGCAGGTCTCCGTTCCTCCTGCCGACGTTTGGGGAGGTTTGGGCGCCTCCCCAAACCTCCCCAAACGTCGGCAGGTCTCCGTTCCTCCTGCTGACGTTTGGGGAGGTTTGGGCGCCTCCCCAAACCTCCCCAGGTCTCCGTTCCTCCGCGCAGACCTGCCGACGTTTGGGGAGGTTTGGGCGCCTCCCCAAACCTCCCCAAACGTCGGCAGGTCTCCGTTCCTCCTGCCGACGTTTGGGGAGGTTTGGGCACCTCCCCAAACCTCCCCAGGTCTCCGTTCCTCCGCGCAGACCTGCCGACGTTTGGGGAGGTTTGGGCGCCTCCCCAAACCTCCCCAAACGTCGGCATGTCTCCGTTCCTCCTGCCGATGTTTGGGGAGGTTTGGGCGCCTCCCCAAACCTCCCCAGGTCTCCGTTCCTCCGCGCAGACCTGCCGACGTTTGGGGAGGTTTGGGCGCCTCCCCAAACCTCCCCAAACGTCGGCAGGTCTCCGTTCCTCCTGCCGACGTTTGGGGAGGTTTGGGCGCCTCCCCAAACCTCCCCAGGTCTCCGTTCCTCCGCGCAGACCTGCCGACGTTTGGGGAGGTTTGGGCGCCTCCCCAAACCTCCCCAAACGTCGGCAGGTCTCCGTTCCTCCTGCCGACGTTTGGGGAGGTTTGGGCACCTCCCCAAACCTCCCCAGGTCTCCGTTCCTCCGCACAGACCTGCCGACGTTTGGGGAGGTTTGGGCGCCTCCCCAAACCTCCCCAAACGTCGGCAGGTCTCCGTTCCTCCTGCCGACGTTTGGGGAGGTTTGGGCGCCTCCCCAAACCTCCCCAAACGTCGGCAGGTCTCCGTTCCTCCTGCCGACGTTTGGGGAGGTTTGGGCGCCTCCCCAAACCTCCCCAGGTCTCCGTTCCTCCGCACAGACCTGCCGACGTTTGGGGAGGTTTGGGCGCCTCCCCAAACCTCCCCAAACGTCGGCAGGTCTCCGTTCCTCCTGCCGACGTTTGGGGAGGTTTGGGCACCTCCCCAAACCTCCCCAGGTCTCCGTTCCTCCGCGCAGACCTGCCAACGTTTGGGGAGGTTTGGGCGCCTCCCCAAACCTCCCCAAACGTCGGCAGGTCTCCGTTCCTCCTGCCGACGTTTGGGGAGGTTTGGGCGCCTCCCCAAACCTCCCCAGGTCTCCGTTCCTCCGCGCAGACCTGCCGACGTTTGGGGAGGTTTGGGCGCCTCCCCAAACCTCCCCAAACGTCGGCAGGTCTCCGTTCCTCCTGCCGACGTTTGGGGAGGTTTGGGCGCCTCCCCAAACCTCCCCAGGTCTCCGTTCCTCCGCGCAGACCTGCCGACGTTTGGGGAGGTTTGGGCGCCTCCCCAAACCTCCCCAAACGTCGGCAGGTCTCCGTTCCTCCTGCCGACGTTTGGGGAGGTTTGGGCGCCTCCCCAAACCTCCCCAAACGTCGGCAGGTCTCCGTTCCTCCTGCCGACGTTTGGGGAGGTTTGGGCGCCTCCCCAAACCTCCCCCTTTCCGCTGCGGAAAGAAGCAGGCAGGCAGGGCGCGGAGGAACGGAGACCTGCCGACGTTTGGGGAGGTTTGGGGAGGTGCGCGCGCACCTCCCCAAACTTCCCCAAACTTCGGCTGGTCTCGGACGGCGGTGGCTTGGGAGAGGTGCGCGCGATCCCGGAAGCACCAAAGCCTCGGCCGCGCACAAGTCCTCGGTAAGTTTTTTTGTTGACTGGAGTATAAGCCGAAGTGGAATTTTTCAGCCCAAAAAGTGGGCTGAAAAATTCGGCTTATACTCAAGTATATACGGTATCTATTCTTGAAAAGGATCAATGTCCTTCAGAAAAGTAGGCATACTCTCTTGATTTACTATTTTACTGTCTCTATAAGTTCATAAACCCTAAGTTCTCCTTCATGTCAAAGAAAACTCTTGATTTCTTTGAATGATGTACTATATTTTTGAGAAATTCTATCCAGTTGTGGACAGATCACTTCATTCCAATCCTCACCAAACACCAGGTTTAATAGCACAAACATATTTGGATGGGGAAGAACAGGCTCCGGCTCAACCCGGCCAAGACTGAGTGGCTTTACGTACCGGCATCTCGTTTAGTCCAAGAGGTTCCATCTTTGGTTATGGGAGGAGAGATGTTACCTCCCGTTGATAGGGCATGCAATCTAGGCGTCCTCCTGGATTCACAACTCAGTTTTGAAGATCATATTGGAGTCGTGGCCAGGGGGGCATTTGCCCAGGTTCGCCTGGTACACCAGTTGCGCCCCTTTCTGGACTGAGATGCCCTACTTACAGTCATCCACGCACTCGTTACCTCCCATATAGATTACTGCAATGCTCTCTACATGGGGCTGTCCTTGAAGACCACCCGGAGGCTTCAGCTGGTGCAGAATGCGGCCGCGCGGGTAATGATGGGAGCACCCCGATACTCCTGTATTACACCCCTCCTGCGTGAGCTGCATTGGTTACCGGTTGTCCTCCGGGTGAGATTTAAGGTGCTGGTACTTACCTTTAAAGCCCTACATGGCTTAGGCCCGGGATATTTGCAGGACCATCTGCTGCCAGGAACGACTTCCCATCACCCAGTGCGCTCACACAGAGAGGGCCTCCTCAGGGTACCGTCGGCTAGACAATATCGGCTGGCGACCCCCAGGGGGAGGGCCTTCTCTGTGGGAGCGCCAGCCCTATGGAACCAGCTCCCCCCTGAGCTTCGGATGGCCCCAGATCTCCGGTCCTTTCGCTGCGCCCTCAAAACACTTCTTTTCCATCAGGCAAAGAATGTTTTTAATTTTTATTTAATTTTAATTTTAATTTATTCTACAGGGGCCATTAATTTAATTTTCTTTTAACTTCTGTATTATTGTATTTTATTGTTGTTAGCCACCCTGAGTCCTTCGGGAGATAGGGAAGCATATAAGTCCCAATAATAAATAAATAAATAAATATTAGTCTCTCCATATATACTTTATGGAACAATCCTACATCCTCATTTGGGTCATAAATTCCCAATATCAGAGTCTTAGTCCCATGTAAATTAACTTCCATCCCAACAAATCTATACAATGTTTATCCATTAATAAAAGTTTTGGTTTTAGTTGGTGATTAATATAAGTTTATACGGTATAAAAACAACTTAATTTCCTTTTATGGTTTTTAATACAAACCTTCACCACATTTTTATATTCTCCAATATGCATCTTTTGTGGGCAAATTATATCTTGCTTCTTCAAATTATGATTTTTTTCTTTTGAGGAACATTTGCTTCATTTATATTCCACCTTAAGCATTTGTAGTAGTCCTCAATTCATGACCATTTGTTTAACCATTATTTGAACTTATGACAGTACTGAAAAAAGTGACTTATGACTGGTCCTGGCCATTATGACTGTTGCAACATCTCTGTGAAAGTAACAGTGTCTTGGGGTCATATGGTTGCGTTTGTGATCTTCCCAGGGGGCTTCAAACAAACAAAGCCAATTGGGAAAGCTGGATTCACTTAACAACTGATCGATTCGCTTGATGACCACAGTGATTCACTTAACCACAAGTCATTCGAAAACCAGATTGCTTAGTGATGGCAATTCTGATCCCAATTGTGGCCATAAACCAGGATAGTTGTTGTTATGTACTGGGCTCTTGTGATACACCACGTGGTTTGCTGGAGCAGCTAATGGCTCTCCAGCACCAAAACTAACTGTCTCCTGTCCTGCAATTGGCTAGCCCCAGGCGGCAATGATTGGTTCAAACCTATTGGCTGCCACCTAGGAGCTAGACTATATATTGCGGCTGGTTGCAGCCCTTGCTTCAGTACAGTTCCAGCAAGAAATAAAAGTATGAGTTATCCTGTACTCAGCCTCGCATCATCATTCCTGCACCCAAGAACCCACTATTTAACACTTGTAATCCATAATCAGGTCAAAAGTTTAGAAAAGTAGATATCTGTAGCATCTAGTTCAGTATTATCCACTTTCATTTCCCGTTGCACCTGTTGAACTTTTGCTTTGTCTTATCTGGGCCCTCCTTTTAAAACTCTTCCAATTCCTCTTTAAATTTTACTAGACATTCCCTCGGTTTAGGGATGAAGTTCAGTCAAACCCTCTGCTCATTAAAAATAAAAATAAAAAAACCACACCTTCCAATTTATCCTGTTAAAGTTAATATTTTTCTGTTTTAATCTATCAATTAAAAAAGAATGTCTTCTCTTATGCAAAATTCTAATAGGAAGTTCTTTAAGAAAAATTACATCTGTGTTATCAGTCTACAATCTTGTACTGAAATGCCACTGCAAATCTTGATATCTTTTCTTCTCCTCACATAGTAGACCAAGGTGTCCTTTGGAACATTTCTTATTCACACAAAATTGGTATGTATTTTATATATCTTATCAATTTCTGCCTCTGTATTGTCCTTATCCCAATCCAAAACTTTGATGCAAAATTAATCACCTTTTCTCTAAATGATGATGATGATGATGATGATGATGATGATGATGATGATAAAGTTGGAAGGGAACTTGGAGGTCTTCTAATGCAACTCGCTGCTCAGGCAGGAAGCCCTATACCATTTCAGACAAATGGTTGTCCAATCTCTTCTTAAAAACTTCCAGTATTGGAGCATTCACAACTTTTGGAGGCAGGTTGATCCACTGATTAATTGTTCTAACTGTCAGAAAAATTCTCCTTAGTTCTAGTTTGCTTCTCTCTTTGATTAGTTTCCATCCGTTGCTTCTTGTCCTGCCTTCAGGCGCTTTGGAGAATAGCTTGACTCCCTCTTCTTTGTGGCAACCCCTGAGATATTGGAACACTGCTATCATGTCACGCTTAGTCCTTCTCTTCACTAAACTAGACATACCCAATTTTAGCAACCGTTTTTTATATGTTTTAGCCTCCAGTCTCCTAATCATCTTTGTTGTTCTTCTCTGTAGTCTTTCTAGAGTCTCAAAATCTTTTTTACATGGTGGTGACCCAAACTGGATGCGTATTCCAAGTGTGGTCTAACCAAGGCATTATAAAGTGGTATTAACACTTCATGTGATCTTGATTCTATCCCTCTGTTAATGCAGCCTAGCACTGTGTTGACTTTTTTGGCAGCTGCAGCTCACTGCTGGCTCACATTTAAGTGATTGTCCACTAGGACAGGGCTTTTCACCCATTGTACCACTTTTTGGATATGGCAACATCCGAGTACCACCAGTCACCTAGCAAGGTATCAAAAACTTGATGACCAAAAAAAAAAAAAGGAAAAAAGTGATGAACTACAGGTAGTCCTCAACTTACAACAGTTCACTTAGTGACTGTTCGAAGTTACAGTGGCACTGAAAAAGTGCCCCCCAAGCCACAGCCAAGCAAGACACCTACCTGCCTGCACTCTCCCTCCTGCCCAAGGTTTTTACTGTTGTGAGCATTTCTGTTGAGGATTGGAAGCGGGGGTGGGGGTGGGTGGGTGGTGTTTATTTCCCCCGCTCTGCTGGGTGGTTGCAGCAGGTTTTGGTCACTTCACATGACCCTGGGACACTGTGACCATCATAAATATGAACCAGTTGCCAAGCAACGTAGTGTAAATCACAAGACCCTGGAGATGCTGCAACATTCCAGCTGATTGGGGCTTCTTCTGGGCTCAGCAGAAGTGCCAGGATCAGCACCGAGCTCCAGCTGGAGCCTGATGCTGATCCTGGCACTTCCACTGAGACCTGACAGCCCAGAGGAAGCACTGATCCTGACGCTTCTGCTGAGCCCTGACAGCCCTGTAGCTCCAGCCATCTCTCACTCAGGCTTGTGCAGTGCTGCCACCAGTTCAGCTCATTCCCCTCCCCTGCTACCACTTTTCTAGGATGGTCGCATACCACCTGCTAGGTGCCAATGTACCTCAGGTGGTACCCGTACCACTGGTTGAAAGCCCTGCACTAGGACTCCCAGATCTCTCTCACAGTTACTACTGTTGAGCAAGGTACCACCTATACTGTACTGTGCATTTGGTTTTTCTTGCCTATCACCCCAATTGCTCTAAATCTCAGACAAAATTCCCTCTCTTTTAGATTCAGTAGTGCCAAATTATCTAATTCTCTTTCCAGTTCTCTATTCATAACATCTGTCTTACTCTCTAAAATTTCTACTTTATCATTAATTTGTTTTAAAGCTCCAGACACTTGTTTTACAGAGCTTTCCATCTTCTTGACTTCTTTCATCTTTAGAAGTCTTTCTCAATTATTTTTTTCAAACGTTGTCAATATAGTATCCAGTGATTTAATCAATTTAGGATCAAGTGATTCAGCTAACGTATTTCTCAATTTCTCAAACGTTTTCTGACGCAAATCTGGTTTAATTCCTATCTCTAGCAATTCTTATCACCCTTCTGCTGTTTTGCCACTTTTCTAGTGGTTGTCACTGTAATATTATAATCTAAAAGTGAAAGTGTCTTGATTACAAGGAAAAGACAGAAGGGAAGTTTCCTTCTTTTTTTCTTTTACTGTTTTGTCTTCTGGTGCCCTTAATACATTAATTTCAAATGACACTCTGCAGTTACAGTGAGTGCCACAGTCCTGTTCATATTATCTTAGTATTTTGTTTTATTAATTCACTTTTTTAATTTACTTTTTAATAGTAAACAAACTTTCTCATAGAAGCCTTGTCCATTTGCTGATTTAATTTCAATTTGTTCAAAATCACGTGAAGTACTAATACCACTTTACAATGCCTTGGTAAGGCCACACCTGGAATACTGCATCCAGTTTTGGTCACCACGATGTAAAAAAGATGTCGAGACTCTAGAAAGAGTACAGAGAAGAGCAACAAAGATGATTAGGGGGCTGGAGGCTAAAACATATAGGGAACGGTTGCTGGAATTGGGTATGTGTAGTTTAATGAAGAGAAGGGTGAGGGGTGACATGATAGCAGTGTTCCAATATCTCAGGGGCTGCCACAAAGAAGAGGGAGCCAGGCTGTTCTCCAGAGCACCTGAGAGCAGGACAAGAAGCAATGGATGGAAACTAGTCAAGGAGAGAAGCAACCTAGAACTAAGGTGAAATTTCCTGACAGTTAGAACAATTAATCAGTGGAACAACCTGCCTCCAGAAGTGGTGAATGCTCCAACACTGGAAGTTTTTAAGAAGAGACTGGACAGCCATTTGTCTGAAATGGTATAGGGTTTCCTGCCTTAGCAGGGGGTTGGACTAGATGACCCCCAAGTTCCCTTCCAACTTCTTCTTCTTCTTCTTCTTCTTCTTCTTCTTCTTCTTCTTCTTCTTCTTCTTCTTCTTCTTATTATTATTATTATTATTATTATTATTATTATTATTATTATTATTATTATTATTATTATTATTATTATTATTATTATTAGCACTTTCACTGGGGGGAAAAACCCGTCCCCTTTATCTGTTTTAAACGTCTTTATATCCATTCCTTGTTAAACTTTTTGCCAAATATTTTAAAATCTTTAAACCCCTTTTTTCTTTTTTAGACCAGAAAGAATGTTGATTCACCAAAGAGAATTCTCTTAACCTGTCACTCAAAAAAACTCTCTCTTTAACTATAAATTAATTACATCTGAAAGTGTAATTAAGTGAGGTATTCTGAATCAAGCTGCTGTATTGTGATTGATCCCCTTGTTAAGACCCTGTGGTCTGTACAAGCAGATACTGTCACTATTAACAGTTCTCTTCAGATAGCTGAACTCATGAAATACCTTGATCATCCAGAAATACCTTTATTGCATGCAGAGTAGAATACAGCATGATAAGGTGAGTTAGGAGATATTGTACAGTATTCCAAGGTCAGAAGATGGTAATAACTCACAGCGTCTGCACGTGAATCTGGAGCACATGTCTGCTGGTTATCACATGTCTGCCGGTTGTGAAGAAGCACATGTGTGTCCCAGTTATGGAGGAAGAAGCCTCCAGCGAGCAAGAAGGAGGAAGTCCATCCCAGAAAAGGGGAGGGGAGAGGAAATACAGCATAGGATAGGAGGGGTCTGGCTGCCCACATTGTAATTTCCCCAAAACAGCCACGTGGTGGCAGCACACTCCCCATCTCGTATTTCATAATACCACCATATAAATCATATAACGGTAGTTATTCAAATGCAAATACACGTTGGTAGTTTGCTTGTTGTCATAAAACACCTGAGATATATATATAAGAGATAACCTGAGATATATACAACATAAAAAGCTAAGAGATATAAGAAATAACCTGAGATATATAAACATAAAACCTGAGAGATATAAGAAATAACCTGAGATATATAGACATAAAAACCTGAGATATATAAGAAATAAACATGCATACATATTGCAATAATAGGAACTGCCATTACAGGCTGCAAATAGTCTAGATTAAAGTTCAAATAACTTGTCTTCTTGGAGTCAGGATCCAACCAGGAAAGACGAATTCAGTCTTCAAGAGGCAAAGGCAAGACAAGTTCTGCGATGGTCTGATGAAAGTTTTTGGTGCCTTTCGATTCTTGAGCTTGATGGTTCTTAAACAGAACAAGGTCTCTGACAAGGTCTCTGACTTGGAAATTGGGGTGAAGATGAGACCTTTGTGACTGGAGCATGAGTTTGTTGCTCCCCGCCATGTTGCTCCCCGCCATAATTTGAAGCGGGGTTGGATACAAGTGGTTGCTGTGGATTGGCTAGAAGTGGAACAGGGTGCATAGCTGTATCGTGCTTGTCACTATCGCATTCTGTGCTCTTGACAAAGGCTTTACAATTTTTAGCAAAATGGTCATATGAGGCACAGCACCTGTAGCATATTCCAAGTTTTTGGAGAACCTCTTTCCGCTCTTGTATAGTCTTAGCTCTAAGCTCATGACATTTTCTAAGAGGGTGAGGTTTTTTGTGGATAGGACACTGACAATTAGGATCTTCATCCCCACCACCTGAATCACTCCATTGAGGAGGAGATGGTACAGGATGTGAGATGCCACCACCTGAATCACTCCATTGAAGAGGAGATGACACAGGAGGTGAGATGTCCGTTTTTCTTGTAGACACAGCTCCATGTGAGTCTCTGTGTTGAGCTGCGGTGTAAACATACCTTGGTAGTGATAATGAAGCAGGGTGGTTGAAGCTGGGATCATGTCTTGTCCAGGTGTGTCTGCCGATGAACCTTGATGAGGATGATGGAGCAGACACACTGGATTCAGGGAAGTTGAAGCTGGGGTCATTTCTCGTCCAGGCGTGGTGGCTGATGAACCTGCAAAAATATGAGAATGGGGGGAAGGAAACATTATTGCGTAGTTTGTAGTCTGAGCCATGCCGTGTCCAGTCCACCTGCAGGCCGTATGGCAGTTTGGACACCACTGGATTGACACCGTGGGAGGAATCCAGGTAGGTCAGACCAGTTAGACGTGGGTCTGTTTTTGCCAATTCTATTTCCATGAGGAGATCACTTAGTTTTTGAAGCTTGTAATTGTCTTTGTCACTTATCTTCGGAAAGTTTTGTAGTCTTTCGAATAAGGCATTCTCTAATGCTTCTGGGCTTCCGTAGGTTTGTTCAGGTCTTGCCCGCGCAGCAGCGAGACCTGTGTCTGGGGAGTCAACATGTACTATTCTCAGTCCTTGAACACGATCTGCGGATCCTGGGCCCAGCCACTTTATGAGTAGATCAAGTTCCTCTCTGGTTTTGAAGTTGAGATCAGCAATAGCAGCTTTGAAGGTTGCTTTCCAGGATCTGTAGGTCTCTGGACGGTCATTAAACTTTGAGAGGCTAGAGTTGAGAAGCTCTCGGCGAATCATGTAATTGGCATGGTCAGAACGGACTGACCCCTCACTCCTTGATGGCAGAGAAACTTGTGGGATCCCTTGGGTGTGAAGGTTCTCTGGTGAATAAGGGTGAGGTGTACTGGGATACAATGATGTTGCAAGAGCGTTCAGCTGTGGTGTAGTCCCTAAAACTTGTGCTGGCTGTCGATTCAACTGTTGATTATTGCTGGCAGTTACGTTGTCGTCGGTAAGAGATGATGCAGTTTGGAGCGTTGGCGCACCTGTTTTGTGGCGTTGTAGAGGTGTAGGCTTTTGCAGGCTTGGGGTCTTTGTGCTGTTCGTAGGAAGCACCGTTGACGCACCTGCGTGGTGGTGTGGAGGAGGGGTAGGCCTTTGCAGGCGTGGGGCTTCTGTGCTGTTCATAGGAAGCACAGTTGACGTACCTGCATTGTCGTGTGGAGGAGGTGCAGACTTTTGGAGTTCTGGGGTCTCTGTGTGGTGAGTCAGGACAGCATTGTTTGTAGGAAGTGCAGAAGATGGCTCTGCATCATTGCAAACATTATGCCATAACACATATTGACTGGTGCATTCCATCAAATCTTCCACTTCTATTGGGATGGAACAATCTGGATCGGTGTCTTCCTGCATCGCCTGTTCATAGACCTTCAGCTTTGCTCAGGCAGCTGCTTGTTCCTTTTCTATTTGCAGAATTTTCATTTGGGCTTCCACCTCTGCTTGGCGGGCCTTCTCCTCTGCTTGGCGGGCTTTGCTCTGAGCTTCCATTTCAGTTTCCCTTCTGGCAAAGGAAAGAAGCACGTTCTTTTCTTCTGCAAGCGCATGGGCCTCTACTAGTTTGTCATGTATGGTTGAAGCCCTGGAGCAAGAGGATCTAGCAGAATGTACTGTGACTTTAGTTGATGTGGATCTATGTGATCTGGTCTCCTGCAGTTTAGCACTACGGATTTCTGCCTTATTCTTTGCATCTTGCACTAGGAGATCTCTTTGCTGGTTCAGTTCCTTAATCTTGGTTAGTTCTGCTGAGGAATCATCTACATTAGAGTCATTCAAAAAACCTGTGTATTTTGCAGATAGCCGCTGGTAACTTTCATATCCTGCAGATAGACGACCTATTGAGCCTTTTAATTCAACAGGATTATCCTTAAGGCTCAGCAAAACTGACATGCAGTATTCAGTTCTGTTCCATAGATCTGACAGATTACTGGAAAATTCATCTCTAGTTGCCTCGTAATTTTCTCTGAGTTTCTGGGTTGGTTTTGTTGTACACTTAGGTTTTACAGCAGGATCTTTGTACAAGTCAGGGTTGTCTGGTCGAACCAGCTCTTCTGAATCAGTGGAACACTCCACCATGGCTAGGATAGGTACAGAAAACTTCCTAGGTATTTTTAACTAATTCGGTGAACTTCGCTCTTTGACCACCAGGGAACGTCTTCTGCGTGGTTAGAGACTTGAGGGAAGTTCACCCTTTGACCACTAGGGGGCACTCTACACGTGCCTGGGGACAAGCCTTTTATTTGCTGAGCAGCCACCGGGGTGCTGCTTGTGTAAGCAGGTACTTCAATGAAGTTCACCCCTTGACCACTAGGGGTCGTTGTTTGAAAGCAAGCCTGTTATTTGCAGATCAGCCACTGATCAAGCAAGCCTGTTATTGTCCCTAGCCCTTCACTTGGACACAAGGTCAGCCAAATTGTTTCTTCTTAGGACCACAAGTTTGTAAGCCGGTCTGGTACTCTTAAGGAACTGCTTGTCCATATTAAGAGTGTCAACCGTAGGCTGTAAACTGTGCTGTTAACAAAGCTTAATTTGCTCCTTGTTCCTTGTTTTTATATATATCACTTGTTTTTATATATATATAAAAAGATGGTTTCATGGCTTGTCATAAGTGTGAATCAATGTCTTTGTATGCTGCCTGCTTTAACAGAAATCCAAGCTTGCAAGCTGCTGTATTGTGGAGTTGTGGAACCATCAAGATGGTTCCGTCCCAGGTGCTTAATGGACCCTGAGAAGTTCCAGGCAGCACTGGGGTCTCCACCTGCCTCCTTTGCTCACAGCTCGGTTGATGCCTTAGTGGAAGCCTGGGAAAAGGCTGCCACAGAGGCACTTAACCAAGTTGTTCCCTTGCGGCCCCTGACCCGGTGCAGATCCCAGTTCGCTCCATGGTTTTCCATGGAGCTCCGGGAGATGAAGCGTCGGAGACGGGGCCTAGAGAGCTGTTGGAGATCCACCCAATCTGAATCCGACCGATCACGACTAAGATCCTTTACTAGATCTTATCTCGCAGCAATGAGGATGGCGAGGTCTAATTACTTCGCTACACTCATTGCGTCCGCAGATAACCGCCCGGCCGCCTTGTTTAGGGTAACTCGCTCCCTCCTTAATCAAGAGGTGAAGGAGGATCCCTTACAGGGTCGTGCCGAGGAGTTTTGCCAACATCTGTCGGACAAAATCACTCGGATTCGGACCGGCTTGGACTCCGACTGGGCAGAGTCTGACGATCAGGACATGGGTGGTCTTGTCGATGTTATATGGGATGAGTTCGACCCTGTGACCCCAAAGGAAGTGGACAGAATTATGAGGAAGCTGAGCTCCACCACTTGTTTATTAGATCCGTGCCCTTCTTGGCTGGTTTATTCGGCTCGAGAGAGAACACGAAGCTGGCTCCAGGCGGTGATATCTGCCTCCTTGAGTGAGGGTTGTTTCCCCTCCGTCTTGAAAGAAGTGGTGAGACCCCTCCTCAAGAAACCTACCTTGGACCCAACTATATTAAACAACTTTTGTCCGGTCTCCAACCTTCGCTTTCTTGCTAAGGTTGTTGAGAGTGTGGTGGCGCATCAGCACCCTTCGGTTCTGGAGGAAACTGACTATCTGGACCCGTACCAATCGGGTTTCAGGCCCGGACACAGCACAGAGATGGCATTGGTCGCACTGATAAATGATCTCTGGAGAGCTCGGGACAGAGGCTGTTCCTCTGTCCTAGTCCTACTAGATCTCTCAGCGGCTTTTGATACCATCGACCATGGTATCTTGCTGCAGTGTCTCAGGGGATTGGGAGTGGGAGGCACGGTTCTTCAGTGGTTCTCCTCCTATCTCATGGGATGTTCGCAGTCGGTATTAACAGGGGGGCAGAGGTCAAGCTCGAGGCCTCTCACATGTGGAGTCCCTCAGGGGTCAGTCCTCTCACCTCTCCTGTTCAACATCTACATGAAACCGCTGGGTGAGATCATTCGTGGTTTTGGAGTCGGGTATCACCAGTATGCTGATGATACCCAGCTTTTTATTTCGACCCCAAACCACCTCAATGATGCCCTCGATGTGATGTCCCGTTGCCTGGAAGCAGTTCGGGTCTGGATGGGGAGGAACAGGCTTCAACTCAACCCTGACAAGACTGAGTGGCTGTACGTACCGGCATCTTGGGATATTCAGAACATTCCATCTCTTTCTATGGGGGGTGAGTTATTACCCCCCGTAGATAGGGCTCGCAACTTGGGAGTCCTCCTAGATTCACAGCTTTCCTTGGAAGACCACATAATAGCTGTGACTAGGGGAGCCTTTGCCCAGGTTCGCCTGGTGCGCCAATTACGGCCCTATCTAGACCGGGATGCCCTGCGTACGGTCACTCATGCACTCATGACCTCTCGTTTAGACTACTGCAATGCTCTCTACATGGGGCTGCCCTTGAGGACCACTCGGAGGCTCCAACTGGTACAGAATGCAGACACGAGAGTTGTGTTGGGAGTCTCCCGATACTCCCATGTTACACCTCTACTCCGTGAGCTGCATTGGCTCCCAGTTGTCCTCCAGGTGAGATTCAAGGTGCTGGTAATGGTTTTCAAAGCCCTACATGGCATGGGTCCGGAGTACCTTAGGAATCACCTGCTGCCAGCATCAACTTCCCTCTGCCCAGTGCGCTGCCACAGAGAGGGCCTCCTAAGGGTGCCGCCGTTCGGAGAATGCCGTTTGGTGGCTCCCAGGGGGAGGGCGTTCTCTGTGGGCGCGCCTGACCTATGGAACCGTTTACCGGTTGAGCTCCGGATGGCTCCCGACCTTCGCTCCTTCTGACGCGACCTAAAAACCTGTCTGTTTGAGCAATCCGGTCTGGTCTGACGGGTTCTGCTGTAATTATTGTTTTAATGTAACTTATCTTCTGCATTTGGGCATTAGGGTTTAATTTGTTTTCAATTTCTGTATTTGTGCATTTTGATATTTATGTCACTGTTCACCGCCCTGAGTCCTTAGGGAGAAGGGCGGTATACAAATCAAATAAATAAATAAATAAATATTAGCCTTGCATTCCAAGGGTAGGGGCCTCTTTCACTCATCAGTAAACCAGGGGCTTGGTTGCCAAGGCAGTTAATTGTTTTATGGCTGCTCTCAGAAGTCTGCTGAACAAAGGGAGCCCAGCAAACTGGCAGATTTTTCCGTTTGAGCAAAAATTCAGCTCTGAACACAAATAGGGCCTGCAAAAGGCAGCTTTGGAGAAGACAGACAGGGAACTTTGATCCTGTATTGATTTCACAAACTCAAAGATTACAAACAAACAGTCTCTCTTTGCAATTAGGAATATTGTAGCATTCAAAGTACATCTTAGCAGAGTTCATTTGCATTTCAAAGCCTCTCCAATTCCTTAAGACCCTGGCTAGTGATTCACTGGCAAGGAGACAGTAAAATTTTAACAAGCCCTCTGGCTGGTTTCCTCAGGAGTACAGGAAGAGACAACATTCACAGAAACTCAATCCTAGAAACACGTCTCTGCCTCTTGCAAAATCAGATGGAGAATGGCGAACTACTCATCTCCTTTTTATGGCAGGCATGCACAATTTCGAAGCGCCTTTTGACTGAGCTTTGCTTGCAGGTAACATGCACATGTAGGACTGCAGACATAAGGAATTCAAATTACGTTTTTTTACTAAGCTTGCTTGCAGAAAACATGCATACTTTATATTGCAGACAGAAGGAATTCAAATTACATCTTCTGACTATTCTGAATCAAGCTGCTGTATTGTGATTGATCCCCTTGTTAAGACCCTGTGGTCTGTATTAGCAGATATTATCACTATTAACAGTTCTCTTCAGATAGCTGAACTCATGAAATACCTTGATCATCCAGAAATACCTTTATTGCATGCAGAGTAGAATACAGCATGATAAGGTGAGTTAGGAGATATTGTACAGTATTCCAAGGTTAGAAGATGGTAATAACTCACAGCGTCTGCACGTGAATCTGGAGCACATGTCTGCTGGTTATCACATGTCTGCCGGTTGTGAAGAAGCACATGTGTGTCCCAGTTATGGAGGAAGAAGCCTCCAGCGAGCAAGAAGGAGGAAGTCCATCCCAGAAAAGGGGAGGGGAGAGGAAATACATCATAGGATAGGAGGGGTGTGGCTGCCCACATTGTAATTTCCCCAAAACAGCCACGTGGTGGCAGCACATGAGGTTTGTGTTAATCTAGTGTCCATATAGGCTGCATTACTGCTGTGAGCTTGGTTGAAATCCCTCGACTTCCAGCCACTCAACTCAAATATTAAATACAAAAATTTCAGTTTCTGCAGTCTCTTCACAAAGAGCAGCTGTCCAAAGTGAACCTTACAATCTCACCTTTATCTGGAAAGACAGCATTGGGTTGAATTCATCATCTGGCCAACAATCTTTTCTGCAATGTTATCTGCTCTTTCAGTGTTTTATAAAGGTCAGTGATTGGGTTGACACAGCATATTAACCACTAGGTAGTACATGGTAGGAATCAGGTCACTATATCATATTCAACAAACTCTTGCATAAAATCCTGGATTAGGATAATAGCGGTATGTTGAGTCCAACCACTTAGTTCTACTTACCAGAGAACAGGAATTAAAGATCAATTGTGATTTGGCTTGCCCATTTTGTTGTGTCACCTATATTACTGCTAAGGAGTTTGTGAATATTTTTAAAATATTTCTGCATAAATATGAAGCTCAAGAGAAAAGGTCCATGCAGCAAGACGCACAATGGCCAAACAATGGTTAAAAATGAAGACATGTTTGTATGTAATGTTTTGGAATGGCCAAGTCAAAGCCCTGAACTTAATCCTGTAACAAAGCTGTGGAACGACCTGCAAGGAACTTCACCAATGTCCCAGAGTTAAAGTTATCATGTAAGAAGGAATGGGCTAATGTCGCTTCAGGCCAATGTGCAGGACCAATCAGCAGATATTGGAAATGTTTACCGGTGGTCCTTAACTTATGATCAGCATTGAAATTCTGTCACTAAGCAATGAGGTCATTAAGTAAGTTGCACCTGATTTTTACAGCCTTTTTTTTCCTGCAGTTATTAAACCAATAACACGATCAATAAGCAAATCCATCTTCCCCCACTGACTGTTGAAAGTTCCCTGGGAAGGTCACAAATGGCAATCACACACAATCCTGGGACTTTGCAACCATTATAAATACATGCTGGTCACCAAATTACCAAATTGTGATCACGTGGCCACAGGGAGGTTAGGATGCTTGTGAGTTCGAGGACCAGTTGTATTATTTTTAGCAGCACTGTAACTTTGTACAATGGTTTAAAGAATGGTCATAAGTCAAGGACTACCTGTAATTGTGGTTATTGCTGCTGCAAGGGGGCACACCAGTTCTGAAAGCAAACATACTTTTGCCATACATAAATATGTAGCTTTGAATCATTTTCCTCGATGAATAAATGAGCAAGTATAATGCTTTTGACTCATTTGTTTTATTGGGTTTTCTTTATTTAGTTTTGGAATTTGTACAGATTACAAATAATTTCTTAGGTTATATTTATGCAGAAATGTTGAAAATTTCAAAATGGTTTACAAACTGTTAAACCCCGCTGTACTTATTGGCTTCACATGTCTCAATTTAAACCTTTACAGATTTTACAAATACAGTATAAAAAACAAAGTTTACAAATACAGTGACTGGATTCATGTAATATATTATCTTAACCAGTACATAATAGCTTCAATTTATCATGTTCTGAAAAAAACCTGTGGATATAAAATGTTAGTTTGCAGAGATAATTATTACGCAAGGCTTTTTTTCTAAATGGTAAAGTGTGTGAATCATCAAATCATTTCAAGCAGTAAGTTACTTATGCTGTATTTAAGGTACTTCCGAGGACGAGGGATCTCAGATTTTACTCCAAAGCCTTACATTTATGGCACTGTAAATTTGTTAGCAAAAGAGCACGCTATAAACGAGAAAGTAAGTCCATTCACGGGATTGCTTTGCAAAATGCATACAGTTAAGAAAATGGTTAATATGCCACACTGCTGTGTTCATACAACACGTCAAACGTATCACACAATGCTGTAACATGGTGGCCTGGCGCACTACATTCTTATGATGTGATACGTTTGTCTGCTACCCACTTATCTTTTGTGCTTTGTAAAAAAAAAAAAAGTGATGTCATAGCAAAGTAGGGATGCTTGACTGATTACAGTTGATGTCAAAAAAAGCCGAGTAGGTTCAGATGCTGTCAGGATTTGGCTGAGAGATTATAAGGTTGCACACCTAATCGGATAACTTGCTACCCAGAAGGTAGTACCTAGGCAAATCTGGTGAGTCGCGGTTTGAAGAAAAGCTATAGGAGCGTATTGGTGAAGTCGGCAGGAATTTATTTTATTTTTATTTATTTTTATTTTAATCCCATTTATATCCCGCCCTTCTCCGAAGACTCAGGGCGGTTTACAATCTAAGCACAAATCAAATGTGCTTAGCAGTAGCCTTCATTCTATGTATATGCCTGCTTATTAGGGCTTTCGCCCCCCCCCCCCCCAAGCGGCATTATTACAAAGTCAGCTTATTGCCCCCAACAATCTGGGTCCTCATTTTACCTACCTCGGAAGGATGGAAGGCTGAGTCAACCTTGAGCCTGGTGGGATGCGAACCTGCACTAATTGCCAGCAGCTGGTGTTAATTAAGCTTGACTCAAGAGCCACTTCTGATGAGTGTTTTTCGGCTTTGACTTAGAATAGTCTGCAGCCTCAGGCACTCGAGGCTTCCTCAAACCATCTCTCAATT
The DNA here is from genome assembly GCF_964194415.1 of Vipera berus. NCBI lineage: Eukaryota > Metazoa > Chordata > Lepidosauria > Squamata > Viperidae > Vipera > Vipera berus. The sequence continues at coordinate 140,405,215 of NC_138203.1, read as the reverse complement.
ATTGGATTCACTCAAGGAAGGCAACGAATCCAACCGGCGGCCCTCTTCGAAAAAAGTCTTGAACCGCTACCGCAAACTTTCATTGGGACGACCAACCCAAGTCTTGCGTCTGCACGTTTTGTAGCGTTCGCCGCGCTGCTCACCCCCACCCCCACCCCCACCCCCACCCGGCTCTTTTTTTTTTTTTTAGCGGCATCCCGCCAAGTAAAGGATTTGCAACCCGGCCCGGATTCGGTCTTTCAGCCGGCGGGCGTATACGCGCTCTCGAGCACGCGCGCCTGAGCGCGAGCGGCCCCGTTCCCGACGCGCCGAAGGTGCGTTTTACCTGCTTGGCTGCCGTCTGCGGGCTGAGCGTTCGCCAGCTCGACTTTGGGCGCGTGTGCGCGTGTGCGTGTGGGGGGGGGGAGGAGAAGCGGGTGGGTAAGGGAAAGGACCCCCCCCTCCCGCTTGCGGTGGTGATTTCTTCTTCTTCTTCTTCTTCTTCTTCTTCTTCTTCTTCTTCTTCTTCTTCTTCTTCTTCTTCTTCTTCTTCTTCTTCTTCTTCTTCTTCTTCTTCTTCTTCTTCTTCTTCTTCTTCTTTTTTGAACGAGTTGTCTTTGGTCCTTCTCATTGGGCGCCCGAAGTGGCGCCGCGACCAATTGCAAAGCAGGGAGGGTGCGCGAGCCGCCTGCCCGGGGCGGGGGGGGGGGTGTAGAGCGAAGGCTTGTGCTTCGCTGCGCTGACATTTTTTTTGGCGATGCCTCCTTTTACTCCGGCTCTCTTCGTCGCGAGCCCTGCTGTTCCGGGGGGCCCTGTGCTGCTGCTGCCGCTGCCGCTGCTGCCGCTGTATCGTCTGGCCCGTTCCTAGCACCGCCGCCGCCGCCGCAGCGGACACGGGGGAGGCGGAGGAAGAGGCGGCGGCGGAGGCAGCAGCAGCTGCTGATCCTCTGCCTAGGCAGCTGCCATCCCTGCTGCGCCGCGGCCAGACCAGACGCAAGGTGCTGCTCCGCAGCGAAAGCTGAGCAGGGATGATCCTAGGTGAGTGGCGGCTTCTTCGGCTTCCGACTTCTCCCCCGTCTTTGCACCTTGCAGTTTCCCTGAGTCTCCTCGCTCTTCCTCTCGTCCTCTTTTAGGTAGCCTCTTCCTTCCTTTGCCCCCCCCCCGCCGTTTTCCTCGGCTTCCTCGCTTCGCTTGTGTTTGCCCATTTGCTCTTCTGTCGTGCCATCCCTTATTTCCCGCCTGTGGACTCTCTTAGTTTGCCCTTTCCTCAAGCCACGGAGGCATTAGCAAAAAGCTCCCCTGCTTCCCTTAAGCAGGATAGCCTGCCACCTCTTTTTTTTCAGATGGGAAATGATGGCTGTCGGAAAGCTGGTTGTGCCTGTCAGAAAAGGTGGTAAGTGAAGGGCACTTCCTTAAGATCCCTGCTTACGTTCCCCCTCCCGTGCCTATATACGGTTTTAAGGCATCGGAATTCCAAAGAAACCCACAGCCCGATGGCATTGTACTGTACCTTCCCCCCCTCCCCTCTTTAAACAGGGCTCGGGTCTGCGTCACAAGGTGGAAGTTATTGAACTGTTCTGAACAGCAGCGCTGAGGGAAGGATGAGGTGGGGAGAAATGAGATGAACTGCAAGGATGAGAGAGCTTTACAATGAAGTGAGGAGAATATCCCAACAGAAAAGAAGGCTGTGCGGGGGCAATTGGGGGGGGGGCTTAATAGTAAAAACTCAAGACAGGGAACAACGTTGTTCTTGGTGCATCCCTGAGAAAGCAACTCCAGATTCCCCATCAACTTGGGAACCCTGTTTCAGCATTGCCAGGCTATGGAATAAGTCGTTCTCTCCCCCACACACACACACACTTTACTCAAGGGTTGTTGGGTGAGAGAGGAGAGCTGGTTGCCAGGCAGGAGATGTGGAGGGGAGAGAGGAGGGGAGAGAGAGAGAGAGAGAGAGAGAGAGAGAGAGAGAGAGAGAGAGAGAGAGAGAGAGAGAGAGAGGAGAGAGAGAGAGAGAGAGAGAGAGAGAAGGAGAGAGAGAGAGAGAGAGAGAGAAGGAGAGAGAGAGAGAGAGAGAAGGAGAGAGAGAGAGAGAGAGAGAAGGAGAGAGAGAGAGAGAGAGAGAGAAGGAGAGAGAGAGAGAGAGAGAGAAGGAGAGAGAGAGAGAGAGAGAGAAGGAGAGAGAGAGAGAGAGAAGGAGAGAGAGAGAGAGAGAGAGAGAGAGAAGGAGAGAGAGAGAGAGAGAGAGAGAGAGAGAAGGAGAGAGAGAGAGAGAGAGAAGGAGAGAGAGAGAGAGAGAGAAGGAGAGAGAGAGAGAGAGAGAGAGAGAGAAGGAGAGAGAGAGAGAGAGAGAGAAGGAGAGAGAGAGAGAGAGAGAGAGAGAGAGAGAAGGAGAGAGAGAGAGAGAGAGAGAGAGAGAGAGAGAGAGAGAGAGAGAGAGAGAGAGAGAGACTGATTGACTGGGTGAAACCCTTATTTTGATAAACTGATGACTCTTGAAGCATTAGTGTTGACCTAGATCTCTATGCATGGAGAGGGAGGTTGCTCCCAGATGCAGCCAGATAGATGCTCCTCCTTTTTCTCTTTCCCCACCTTCAGAGACTTTCTCTCTGTTTGGTGAGGGGGGGGCAGGTGGGTCAGATTATGAAGCTGCCCATCATTTGGAATTGGCAGTGATGCTAATTGGGACACACTCCTATAATTCTCTCTACATACATCAGTAGAATCATTTTGAGTCAGTTATTGCTCAAGTTGAATGCAGGTTCAAGAGTACCGATCATGGGTTATTCCTCCCCCCCTCCTTATTTTTGACCTACTATATACCCTGTTGGGCAGTTTCCATTCATGGTGTTGTAGAAAGGTTGAAGTCTTCTCTCCGTGTATCCCCTCTGTTAGGGATAAAAGTTGGATTCTAGTGAGAGTTGACTTAGATGCCAGTGGTGATTCTGAGTTACTCAATTTATAGCGAAATAAAAAATGTCGTGCTTACAATATATGGACAACACGCCTCTTGGGGAGTATTTGATCGCAGGAAAAGATCTGAATTGTGGGGCCAGGCCAGCTTTTGGATAAACTGGCTGCATGTCTCAACTATGAGCATACCTTGTTTGGGGTGAGGAGGGGGCTAGAAAAATGCACAACTTGGATGGAGGTACATAGAGAAAGCTTGTTCTTTTCTCATACCTCCCTGCATTCCAGAAGACATAATTGAGAGAGAGAGCCTTCTGATCTCTGTTGCCTAGGGGGATAAACAAAGTTTGTAAGGGAGAGGAAGTCTCAAAATAACAGAGGATGGAAATGAAAATGAGGACATACTATCCTGGTCAGCTCTTCCACCGCTAGAAGTACTGCTTTTGTGTTGCTTGGCATTTGATGGGTGGCTGGGGGAGCAAAATACCTAAAGCTGTCAGGGTCTGGAGTCAGATCACACAAAGAAGAACTTAGGCAACAAAAACAAAAAGGTCACAGAGCAGGAATACCTCCAGCATCCCAAACTTTGGTGTCCTTTGGTGTCATACTTTTCTCATCTATTTCTCTGTTTGCAAATTCCTTATCCAGTTCTGTAGAAGCCCATTTTGACCTTGCAAACAAATCCACAACCTTCAGATTGTCTTCTGCAATCTCTTTAGCCAGCTGTGTGCTTTGCCTAGGGCCAGATTCTGCTTAGGATAATCAGTCCCAGTCAGGCAGACATTTGTTCCCTCCCTATTGTCCCCCAATCTTTGACACTGTATCCTTCTGTCAAAAAATAACATGTTGTGTTTCTCTCTCACCCCCATCCGGCAGATCTGATTGGCACCCTGCTTCCTCTTTCCTGGATACCTAAGCCTCGTGCAAGAATGGCCCAGGAAGGGAAGCAGTTCTGATCTGTGATCTCTGCCACTGAATCCTAGGGATTGTCTGCTAATCCTGCCTGACTTCTTGATTACAACGGCTATTCACTTTTCTTCCCTTCCTTCTGTCTATGGGCCTAGCGTTGACATTTGAGGAGGTCGGGCTCTGGCTTAACCAGTTTTATCCCCATTTTGCTAAACAATATTGGAAACCACAGCTCAGGAGTGGAAAGAGAAAGGGTCATATGCGCCATTGTAGAGAAAGCTCTCATTGCCTCTAATCACTGCGCACATCCTTTATTTTGCCTCTTCTTCCCTCAGGCTTCTTTGCCTCATTCGAAATCTGCCATCTGTCTAAATCTCCGTGCTTTTCCAGTTTCTCTTTGCAGTACACCTTTCTTTATCCATTTCTTCTCTCTCTGATCTAGTGTTGGGTTTCAAGCCGCATAGCGGTTTGTGTGTCAGAGACATGGAACTGGGCCAGAAGCCCCGGTGTTTCCCAAGTAAGTTTCTGACTTGCTATTGGGATGGGAAACAACAAGATTGGCATGCGAGCCCCTTTGTGGGGCTGTGCTGGATGTGACGTAGTTATTTCTTTTGAGTACACAAACCAGCATGTCTCAGCATGGTCCGGCTGAGACAAAAATGAGGTTTCCAATTTTGTTTAGTGTATTGCAGCCTCGGCTACTTATATTCACAAGTTGTATATTCTCGTGTATTCATTGGACAAGGTAGGCAACAACCAGCATTATGCTTCCATTTGTAAAATGGGAAAAATCATGAACTGGATGGATATGAAAATGAGTCACATTGCTTTAGAAATGACTAATAAATAAGAAGGGATTTGCAACATAATATTTTAAGGGATGACAGTTTTCAGTAATGACATTCCAAGAAACATGCAAGCACAGTTACAAAACAGGGATGCAAGCACAGTTACAAAACAGGGATTGAAGCCAAGGAAAGTAACCCCGTGAAGTTGAACATAGGGCAAACAGGGTGTCCAACTATGGGGGTTTAATTATATGCTTTCTCTGAACCAGAGAGGGTGGTACGGCTGGTGGTAATCCAAACAGTAAGAATTATGACCTTGTAAACCGGGTAAGAAGTCACTGAACAATTTGGTAATAATGGGATCTGGAAGCCACAGTTGCAATCAGGCAAAAGATTATGGTGCAATTGTCAGTGATGGTGATTAAGTGGGGGTGGAGTTGAGTATAGGGACAAAATATAACGCAGAATGGACTTAGGAAATCTGTGGTGTAATTTTGTGAACCACATTGGGGTACGGGACAAGGGAATTGCCATACAGCAAATCTTCCCACAAAGCGGAGCAGCCAAAATAATTTATCAAATGCGCTTAATGGACAGTTTAAGTTAAAACCCATCCATCCCTTACCTCCCCCCCCCCGAATAACTTATTATCCTTTCCTTTTGAGAAGTCTTTGTTTCATAGAAAGTTACATTCCTCTCCTCATTCTCTCCCTCCTGTTGGACTACTGAATGCCTTCCAGGATACAACGTACCAGACCATCCGTGCTCCAACCGAATTTGGTCCTCCTTGCTAAAGCTGGCAGCAGGAACTGGCCTGGGCATTGCTTGCACTTTGCCTGATTTCTCAGCCAAATCTGCTTTGTGCTGCCTCGAGCATGGCTGAGTGGTTGTTGTCAATAATGCCCACAGCTGAATGTTTTCAGGCTCTGTTGTCTACTGCTTGGAATCACTGTTTTTTTTCCTCTTTTTTTTTCCTTCTAAAGGCCTTGGTTGTTTTTCTTCCTGGCATTTATCTTATCTCCTTCCTCCTGAGGTAGTGGGGAAAAGGGTGCCATGGAACTGATGTACAGAATTCTTCGTGGCAGAGTTGGAGGTCCAACATATGCCAGGCATTGGCCTGGATGAAGGAAAGGGAAGAGTCAGGCTCCTTGGGCTGCCCTTGGCTGTTGTTGTGAATTAAATATAGCACATTCTGTGTCAATTTGGTTCATTTCATCTCGAGTCCAGGAGCTGTACTTCTGATCTCCAAGGAGCCTTTAGCAGAAGGAAAATATAGGGCAAGATTATGGGAGGTTTATACACAAGGCAAATGGTTCCAAAAGCTATCTTGCAGAAAACTTGAAGTGAAAAATTGAACGTGTGCTTCTGAATAGGGGGGGGGGGGAGAGGAAGGAGTGAGAGAGCGAGAGAGATGCTGCCATTTGGTGAAAGAAAGGAACTTTTCCCTTAGCAGGGGCTTAAGAAGCCAAAAGTATGCCGCTTACCTAAGCATGAGTAGGTATATGTGAAAAAGTGCAGGATATGTTTTAAAAACAAAACACATATTTAAAAAAAGTTTCTGTTCTAAACATATTGAGGTGCAGTAATGGGTGGTGAAGCCTAGCTTTGGATCACTGAACGCATCTTTCCCTTGTTGACGATGTTCTATTTTCCCCCAGGGATTATCCTAAATACAGCATCATCTCCAACCTCATCTCACTAGTAAGGCCTGCAGTGTTCCGGGTGATCTTTCAAAGAGCTCTGTTCCTTGCCAGTGTAGAGAAACACACAGCACCCAGTGCAGGGAGAGACGGGGAGGGGCAGGAGGCTGGGGAGGGGGAGTCAAAGAGTGGGGAGGAAGAAGGAGATCTGCCAATGTTGAAGGTACCCCTGTAAAATGAGAGGAATGGTGCATCGAAAACAGCAGAAATAGTGGAATGCAAGTGGTGTGCGTGTCTTTGTGTGTGCCTCTCTGTATGTGTATAATGTGTGTGTTCATTCCCAGGAAATGTTTTTTTGTTCCTTTCAGTCTTCACACCGCAAAATTTAGGAAAGTTTGTAAGGACCCAAGCATTTGATGCTGCCTTTTCAGTGTGTGTGTCTCTCTCTCTGCCCAGTTGTTTCAAAGCTAAGCAGCAAGTGCAGAATATGTTATATAAGAGTGCTGATGATTGAATGTGGGTTTACTGAGTGCCATTGATTGTTTTGCTGAGAAATGCCCGGCATGATGAGTGGAGTGGCAGTAAAGCCACAGCTATCTCTGGCCTTGGCTGCAGCAACTCCTTGGGGGCCAGTTAAGACAGGCTGGGAGCCGAGAGGGTGGAAGGGCCAGAGGCAGCAATGGTGGAAGCCCCTGACTGCTGAGTTCACTGGAAGAGGCTGCTGATTCCTCATCTCTTTTTTAAAAAAATGGTGATGTAGTGAAGGAGCCAACCGGGGTGCTGGTGGTGCTGGTGGTATGTTAAAACTTTATTGGTAGGTTCCCGCCTGTAAAATGGAAAGTTTGATATCCTGACATTCCTTTTTCCTTGCTAATAAGCGTGTAGTGAAAGCGAACACATTTGTACTTTCACTATGAATTAAGTTGCTTAAAATTGCCTCCCCAATGACTGTAAAGCATCATCCAAGTTTGTTAAATTAATTAAGTTTCTATATTATTTGTCATTGACATGCTAAAGAAGCTAATTTGAATCTTGGCAGTTTCCGAGTAAATCTCCAATTGTAGTATGTTAGAAAAGTTAGCAGGCTTAGAGATTTTGCACAGTTCCTTTATCTGAAGCAGAATCCTGTGCAGTTTGGACCTTTCCTTTTCTTAACAAGTAGAAGATCAAGAAAATGCATCAGCTGGATGAATTGGGTTTTGACTCTGTTTAAAAATTACATTTTAAAAATACACGCAAAGAGCTTCCCAGGATTATTCCTTTACTAACTGAAGTTAAAAGTTTTTCTTTTACGGCTCCTTCTTTGGGGTGGGAGGCAGAATATTGAAACTGATATTGCATGGATGTATTTTTCTCAGCTACAGTACGGACAGAAGTGTGTTAAAATGATGCTGCCTTAATTGACCACCCACAAGCAGCACCTGAAGCTGGGAAGGAAACTTGGAAATCTTGATTTCCAACATTCCTGGACTATCTATCTCACCAATCAGATTTGGGGTGTTTGTTGACCTAATTCCTTAGCTGAAATTTGGATCTTCTCCATTTGCTTTATCAGTTTTCCCTACAGTGAACACGATGTTCTGAATGGTGTGTAAATGTGGTTTATCTATTTTACTATTGCAATTACGTATTGCAATTTGTTTGTGGCATACAAACAAAAACACCTTAAGTGAACCCAAGGACTCAGTAGTCCAAGAAAGAAAAACAGGAATCATCTAAAATATATAATGTAAAAACTGTAAACAGCCACCATATAGGGCAGACAGGCAGAAGTCTAGCAGAGCACATCCACGAACACAATGAAAACTCGGTAATTTCACAATATGTGGACAGAGTTTGAAACCACAATTCCAACTGTGAAACTGTGAGCATCTTAGACCAAACTAAACCCCAAAATGCCAGGGAATTCCTGGAAGTTTGGCATTCAGACAATTCAGCCTTCAGTAGACATATAAAACCAAACCACATTCACATACCATTTAAAAATGACATGAAATGAAAAATGAAATGAAAAACAAAGAAGGAAACCAATCGTCTGCAGAAGCCAAAACTCAGATAAGCAGGGATTACCGTAATCAACAGACAAACAAGCAGAAAACAATACCTTGATTAAGGAAATACCAAGGGAAAAACCATACTCCCAGCAAAACTAGCAAGACAAACTATTGTATATAAACAGGGAACATACCCCATACTCACTTGCATTGATGATATTATCTAGTTGGGTAATGAAATGTCTGCAAGCAAACAACCAAACTCAGAAAGTGCCAAAATGCCACAGTAAGTCTTACCTGTCTTTAAGGGATGTTCCAACTTCCTGAAGTGGGGTACCCTGATGACTCATTGAGATTCTTTCTTACCTTGTAGGAATATGAATACAAATCCACAAATCATTGTTATATTTATTGATTATCCTAATTGTCTTTACAAAGAGTGTCTTAATTCATTGGCTATACAGTAGTTGCTGAATAGAATAGAATAGAATAGAATAGAATAGAATAGAATAGAATAGAATAGAATAGAATAGAATAGAATAGAATAGAATAGAATAGAATAGAATAGAATAGAATAGAATATAGAGTATAGAGTATAGAGTATAGAGTATAGAGTATAGAGTATAGAGTAGAGTAGAGTAGACCTGGAAGGGACCTTGGAGGTCTTCTAGTCCAGCCCCCTGCTCAACCAGGAGAACCTATACCATCTCAGACAAGTGACTGTCTAGTCTCTTAAAAATCCCCAGTGATCTAGTCCAGTGCCCATGATTTCTGGGGGCAAGCTGTTCCACTGGTTAATTGTCCTCACTGTCAGGAAGTTTCTCATTAAATCCAGGTTGCTTCTCTCTTTAATCAGTTTCCAACCATTGTTTCTTGTCCTGCCCTCTGGTGCTTTGGTGAATAACATGACCTCCTCTTCTTTGTGGCAGCCCCTCAAATACTGGAATACTGCTATCATGTCTCCCCTATTTCTTCTTTTCTTTAGATTAGCCAAACCCAAGTCCTGCAGCCGTTCTTCGTATGTTTTAGTCTCCAGGCCTTTGATCATCTTAGTTGCTCTTCTCTGATTTTTTTCAAAACTCTCAACATCTTTTTTGTGATATGGTGACCAAACCTGGCTGCAGTTCCAGGTGTGGTCTTACTAGGTTTTATAAAGTGGTACTATTACTTCTCATGATCTTGATTCTATGCCTCTGTTTATACAACCCAGGATTGTATTAGCTTTTTTGGCTGCTGCTGCACATTGCTGGCTCGTAGTCAAGTGATCATCCACTAGGACTCCAAAGTCCTTCTCACAGTTACTATTTTTGAGCCAAGTCTCACCTAATCTGTACTTGTACCTTTGATTTTTCCTGCTTAAATGTAAGGCTTTGCTTTTCTCCACATCGAAACTCATTTTGTTGGACAGGGCCCATTGTTCAAGTTTGTCAAGATGTTTTTGGATCCTTTAAATGGTTGCAATGGGTGGGCTGCTAGTGGAGGCCAATAGAAAGTCAGATTATGTGACTGTATCATTCCAGTGTCTCATAAAAGATGATTGTAGGGAAGCAACATGAGTTCAGCATCTGGAGCTAACCTAGTAGTTGTTTGATGTACTTGATTTCCAATGGAAGGAACTTCTCAAATATAACTCTGAAACTCAGGAAAGCTACAATTCCCAAAATTCTGAAAAATGAAGCCATAACAATTAAATCTAGAACTCATTTTCTTACTGAAGAATCTACCTGTTTTCATTTTTTTAAAAGAAAGAATACAGAAGCATTTAGAGGTCTTCGGCTGATCTCAGAAATTAAGCTATGTCAGCTCTGGGTAATATTTAGATAGGCAATTCCAGAGCTATTGTGTTGACTGGAAAGTTGAAAAATCATCCCAAAGAGAAATCAGTTCTGCAACGTGTGGATGCAGTCTTCACCTGAAAACTTGTTTACCTTTAGTAAAAATACTGCTACCAAATCTCCTTCAGTGTTTGCAAATTGATGTGCGAAGGTGGTATCAAGATGCCAGACTGGGCTCTTCTATAACAAAATGGATAATCATGTGCGGAAAATATTCAATACTTTCAGAATAATACGTGTGTACATGTTGTCAAGTGATATGGAAAGAACAGGTTCTTAAAAAGAAAACTATGGAACTTAAAATGGGAAAATACCTGTGAAGATACAACCGTGTCATTGACCAAGAATATAATGGGAAACTATCTGCCACCCAGGGAGCATGACTCTAATTGGTGCTGCAATGCACAGGTCATGATTTTTGATTAGGCATCTGTTTGGGATCTTGCTTGAAAATGTCAATTTTCAATATGGATACATCCTAAGGTCTACTAAGGCGGGGGTAGGCAACCTTGGCTCTTTTATGACTTGTGGACTTCAACTTCCAGAATTCCTGAGCCAGCATGGCTCAGCTTGGAAACCTCTCCCTTTTCCCTCAGCGTGGCTGGCTCAGGAATTCTGGGAGTTGAAGTCCATGAGTCATAAAAGAGCCAAGGTTGCCTACCCCTGATCTAAGGGCTTGTGTAAGTTTTTTACTTGCTGATGATGATCCCTGATTGTTCTTCTGCTCCAAACTATCTCTCTGAATGGAGGGTCCCAGCTAGAGCAATACCTGCCCTTCCTAAAGTCTTTTCTGTCACAGGCTGAGTCAGGCTTCCAGACAGCTTTTGCTGCTTTTATGTAACCAGGTAGACACAGCTTTAGTGGCTATTTTTATCTCCTGAGCGGCATCTCATTTGTGGGTTAGTTTGTATCAATTGCCCAGATTTTTAACTGCAGTAAATTGAATGTTTCTCCAGAGATAGCAAGATTAAAATGCACTATTTTCTCTTGGGAGAGCAGATCTTCCAAGCATTGGTACCCATGTTCACCTTTGACTTCCTTCGTGACCTTGAGTTGTTGGGCTCACTTTGCCGAGTTGCTGTTTAGACAATTAGCCTGGTTGCAGTAGCTTGGTACTCAATCCTCAGTATTCTGGGAATATTTTTTGTATTTACAAGGAAGAAGATCAACATCTTTCCGTTCAAAACAGTGATTGCATATAGTATCTTTTAACAACTATCGGCATCTTTTAGTTTGGGAGAAACAATAGCCTGGAAAGTCTTGATTTATCTTCATCTCAAAGATTTGTTGGTTAACAAATTCTAGTTTTTGATTCTTTACACCCTGTACATGAAATGAGAATAATCAGTGGTAGCCTTGTGGATCAAGGACTCATTAATTTTTTGATCTGAATACTGCTCAGTGTCTGTGGTGAGTTATGGCCTTTTAGTAAAAAGGGAAAGATATACTGTATTGTCCATCTTCAGAGTCTTCGTTGTCTTCATTATCAATCGGCAGATGAGTCTCCATATTTCTCTGCGTAGAATTCACTTCCCTTTTGAACAAATATAGATGTAAGAAGCGAACATAACTATTCATTATTCCTGATGATTTCTGGGCTTCTTCAGGATAGCTGGATGATCCTACATATTACAAATTAAAATGTTGTTCTTCAACAATATCTACCTAAATATTAGGATAATGTGAATTTAAAGCTTAGTTGGAATGAGGAATAGTTTTAGACAATTGATATAAATTGGTTTATTTGGGATTGTTTTTATTGGGTATCAGATTGGAAGGTATTTTGTATTTGAATAATCATTGATATGATATATATATGTATGTTTGGAATTTACCTATATGAGTTAAAGTTTGATAGTTTGAATAGTTTAGGATTGTTTGTGTAAGTTAGATCATGATTGTTTGTATTTTTATACCCTGTGTTTTGGTATTAGATTGGAAAGTATTATTTTGTATTTGTATAATTATTGATATGATATATATATATATGTTTGGAGTTTTTTTATATGAGTTAAAGTTCGGTAGTTTAAATAGTTTAGGATTGTTTGTGTAAGTTAGATTATGATTGTTTGTATTTTTATACCCTGTATTTTGCTCTGGGAAGCGGGGGGGGGGGGGGAAGGGAGGGAGGGGTTGGGAAGGGTTGGGGAGGGGGAAGAGGGTGGGAGGGGAGGGGGTTGGGAGCGTTTTTTTTCTTTTTTTGGTTTGTTAAAGATAAAATGTATTGTAAAACTTTTTAATAAAAAAAAATATCTACCTAAATATTCTCCTCACATTCTACTGCTTTTACCGTATTTTCCGGCGTATAAGACGACTCGGCGTATAAGACGACCCCCCAACTTTTGAGGTGATTTTAAAGACTTTTCGTCTTATACGCCGGAAGAACGCAGGGCAGGCTGGCGGGAGCCGGCAGGGCAGTCCTGCGCACACGCGCACTCCCCGGCTGCTAAGGAGCTGGACAAAGGTCAACAATGGGCTTCGTAGCATGATGAGGATTTGAACTCCAGTTTTTTCTACCCTTCATTCAGCTCTCCCAACCTCTTGGAACCAATGTTTGCTGCTGCTGTTTCTGGCCAGACTTCTGTTAATGAAGTGGGCCTGGTTCAGAGCCCTCTTGGCTAGCTCCATGTGCCTTTGCTTTCTAGTAAGGAGTGTAGAGCAGAGGCAGAGATTGATAGGAAATATTTTAGAAGAGCCTCTCTTTTTCAGGCATTGCACTGTTTGCTAAACCTGAAAGTAGTATACTTTTCTCCTGTGTTGGAGAAAACATCATTTGATGTTTTATGACAGGGCTTTTCAACCAGTGGTACAGGTACCACCTGTGGTACATTGACCCCTGGCAGATGGTACGCAACTATCCTAGAAAAGTGGTAGCGGGGGAGGGGAATGAGATGAACCTGTGGCAGCACTACACAAGCCTGAGAAAGAGATCGCTGGAGCTGCAGGGCTGTCAGGGCTCAGCGGAAGCGCCAGGATCATTGCCAGGCTCCAGCTGGAGCTCAGCGCTGATCCTGGCTCTTCTGCTGAGCCCAGAAGAAGCGCCGATCAGCTGGAATGTTGCAGCATCTCCAGGGTCTTGTGATTTACATTCAGATGCTTGGCAACTGATTCATATTTATGACGGTCACAGTGTCCCAGGGTCATGTGAAATGACCAAAACCTGCTGCAACCACCCAGCGGGGGGGGAATAAAAACCAAACACCCCCCCACCCCCGCTGCCAATCCTCAACAGAAATGCTCACAACAATTAAAACCTTGGGCAGGAGGAAGAGCACCGCCAGGCGGGCAGGCAGGTGTCTTGCTCAGCTGTGGCTCGGGGGGCACCTTTTCAGTGCCATTGTAACTTCAAACAGTCACTAAGTGAACTGTTGTAAGTTGAGGACTACCTGTACTTCATCACTTTTCCCCCCCTTTTTTTGGTCATCAAGTTTTTAACACCTTGCTAGGTGACTGGTGATACTCGGATGTTGCCATATCTTAAAAGTGGTACAATGGCTGAAAAGGTTGAAAAGCCCTGTTTTATGACAGCACCTCTTCAGATTAAAAAAAGATTTCATTCCTATAAATTATGGCTTGAGAAACTTTATTTCATCATGTTCTGGTTGTCTTTGGTAACTGTTCTGTGGGATAGTATAATCAGTGCCATCCCAATGCTTCATCCATCATCAAAGGCACATGCTTAGATTTACTTCTCAGCTCTTTTCTTTCCATCCACACCACTGCCTAGCCTGTCTTCATTTCCTCTTGCAGTAGCCAGCCTATCCAGTTTTAAAAGCCTCAGGAGCATCTGTCCAGTTGTTCTTCAGAGAGAGGTTCTTTAGCACGTGAAGTGCACTACATCGGTACATCGCTTCTTGGTGGCTTATGTTGTGGTTGTGCAGTGTTGTACATGCAATAGAAATAATTTCATTTATCTTTCAATCTGACATTCTGGAGAACAAGCTAAGAAACAATTCTGGACAATGGCATCCCTTAACAACCTGCAGTAAAAAAAATGTTAATATAGTTTCTGCAAGAGAAACAAAATAAAAGTTACAGATGTGGAGGGGGGAACAAGCATAAGACACAGAGGTTTTGTTTCACAACTACACTAAGTAGGCTGAACTACAGTTAGGTATTCTAGTTTAGATGTAAAGTTTTGATATACTGTAGGTTTATCTCACTGTGGAAAATGAACATTGCTTTACAAGTACCTTCCCCATTTTTATCTTGTCCATGAATGCAAAAACTGATTTTTTTGCCCTTGAATACAAAAGTCACAAGATTTTATAGATTCATAGTATGTAAGGATTGGGGATAATCTAGCCCAGGGGTAGGCAACCTTGGCTATTTTATGACTCGTGGACTTCAACTCCCAGAATTCCTGAGTCAGCATGGCTGGTTCAGGAACTCTGGGTACTGAAGTCCACAAGTCATAAAAGAGCCAAGGTTGCCTACCCCTGATCTAGCCCAACTCTGTGCCCAGTGTAGGAGTCCAGTAATACTTCATGTCCCATACATGGCCTCCCAGCCTCTGTTTATACATACCAGAGAAGGAAGCTACAAAGACAGACCGTTTCATTATTGAACAGCTCTTATCATTAGAAAAAATTTCCCAATGTCCAACTTTCTCTTCTGATCAGATCTCTTCCATTTTCTATAAGGAAAGCCCTTCAGTTGTTTGAAGGGAGCTAACATGTATCCCCATAATCTTTTTCACAGTAAATATATCCAACATCTTCAGCCATTCCATGTAAATGTTTCTTTCAGATCCCTTATCATCTTGGTTGCTCTTCCCTGGATATTCTCCAGTTTGTAAGCATCCTTCTTAAATGGTGTGCTCTAAATTGGATGGAATGTTCTTGGTGTGTAGACTGATAAATACAGAATAGAGAAGACCAGAGGTGGTTTCTGATGTTTGACACTACTCTTGTTGCAGCTTAGGACTGCCTATGCTTCTTTTGCAGCTGCATCACATTCCTGTCTCATGTTCAGCTTGTTGTTGTTAGTTGCGAAGTCATGTCTGACCCATCGCAACCCCATGGGCAACCTTCCTCCAGGCCTTCCTGTCCTCTACCATCTTCTGGAGTCCATTTAGGCTCACGCCTACTGCTTCAGTGACTCCATCCAGCCACCTCATTCTCTGTCATCCCCTTCTTCTCTTGCCCTCAACCTTTCCCAGCATTAGGCTCTTCTCCAGTGAGTCCTTCCTCTCATTAGGTGGCCAAAGTATTTGATTTTCAACTTCAGGATCTGGCCTTCTAAAGAGCAGTCAGGGTTGATGATCTCTAGGATTGACCAGTTTGATCACCTTGAAGTCCAAGGGACTTGCAGGAGTCTTCTCCAGCACCATAGTTCAAAGGCTTCAATTCTTTGGCACTGAGCCTTTCTTATGGTCCAACTTTCACAGCCATACATTGCAACTGGGAAGACCATAGCCTTGACTATACACACTTTTGTTGGCAGGGTGATGTCTCTGCTTTTTAGTGTGCTGTCTAGATTTGCCATGGCTTTCCTCCCCAGGAGCAAGCGTCTTTTAATTTCTTGGCTGCAGTCCCCATCTGCAGTGATCTTGGAGCCCAGGAAAATAAAATCTGTCACTATCTCCATTTTTCCCCCATCTATTTGCCAGGAATTAAGAGGGCTGGATGCCATGATCTTGGTTTTCTTAATGTTTAGTTTCAATCCAACTTTTGCACTCTCCTTCTTCACTTGTAACAAGAGGCTCTTTAGCTCCTCTTCACTTTCTGCCATTAGAGTGGTATCATCTGCATATCTTAGGTTGTTGATATTTCTCCCGGCAATCTTAATTCCAACTTTTGATTCATCTAGCCCTGCCTTTCTCATGATGTGCTCTACATATAAGTTAAAACAGGCAGGGTGACAGTATACAGCCTTGCCAGACACCTTTCCCAATTTTGAACCAATCAGTGGTTCCGTGTCCAGTTCTCACTGTTACTTCTTGACCCGCATATAGGTTTCTCAAGAGACAAATAAGATGGTCTGGTATGCCCATCTCTTTAAGAACTTGCCACAGTTTGTTGTGATCCACACAATCAAAGGCTTTAGCATAGTCAATGAAGCAGAAGTAGATGTTTTTCTGGAACTCCCTAGCTTTCTCCATGATCCAGCGTATGTTGGCAATTTGATCTCTAATTCCTTTGCCTCTTTGATATCCTGCCTGTACTTCTGGTAGTTCTCGATCCACATACTGCTGGAGTCTAGCTGGTAGGATTTTAAGCATAACTTTACTAGCATGTGAAATGAGTGCAATGGTGCGATAGTTTGAACATTCTTTGGCACTGCCTTTTTTGGAATTGGAATGCAAACTAATCTTTTCGAATCCTGTGGCCACTGTTGACTTTTCCAAATTTGCTGGCAAATTGAGTGTAGCACTTTTACTGCATCGTCTTTTAAGATTTTGAATAGCTCAGCTGGAATACTGTCACCTCCACTAGCTTTGTTGTTGCTCAGCTTTCCTAAGGCCCATTTCACTTCACATTCTAGGATGTCTGGCTCGAGGTCAGTGACCACCTCATTGTGGTTATCAGGGACGTTAAGCTCATTCTTGTATACTTCTTCTGTGTATAATTTCTTCTGCCTCTGTTAGGTGCCTGCCATTTTGGTCCTTTATCATGCCCATTTTTGCATGAAATGTTCCCTTCATCTCTCCAATTTTCTTGAAGAAATCTCTAGTCCTCCCTATTGTATTGTTTTCTTCTATTTCTTTGCACTGTTCATTTAAGAAGGCATTCTTATCTCTTCTAGCTATTCTCTGGAATTCTGCATTCAATTGGGTGTATCTTTCTTTTTCTCCCTTGCCTTTCACTTCCCTCCTGTCCTCAGCTATTTGCAAAGCTTCCTCAGACAGCCATTTTGTTTTCTTGCATTTCTTTTTCTTTGGGATGGTTTTAGTTGCTACCTCTTGTACAATGTTGCAAACCTCTGTCCATAGTTCTTCAGGCACTGTGTCTATCAGATCTAATTCCTTAAATCTATTTGTCACCTCTACTGTATATTTGTCAGGGATATGATTTAGTTCATACCTGAGTGGCCTAGTGCTTTCCCCTACTTTCTTCAATTTAAGCTTAAATTTTGCAACGAGAAGGTCATGGTCTGAGCCATAGTCAGCTGTTCAGCTTGTGATCCACCAAAATGCTTAGATCCTTTTCACATGTACTAATACACAACATGGTTTCCCAGATAATTCACACCTTTTATTTTTCCTACCCAAATATAGCTCTTTCTGTTTCTACCCATTGTTTCATTATATAAAGTTCCTTCTGAATTTTAATACTGTTCTCTAGGCTCCCCATTTTTGTGCTGTCTGCAGATTTGATAATATTTTCCAATCCCTCATTCAAATTATTTATAAATACGTTGGAACATTGCAGGGCTCTGTATGCCCTTAGCTGCACTTCCTTCCAATGATATGAGTATCCAAATAGTATCAATCAGATGGTATTATAATCCAACATACATTTTCCAGTGTCTGTAATAGAAACTCATGAAAGACTGTTTGTTGTTATTGCTAAACTGGGTAACCATAGTCTGATCATATATTGTAGTTTGAAAGGTATTGTAGATCTATAGTTCAAAGCCAAATGTTAGTTTCCAAGTTTGTATAACCTAATTCACAGAGTCTGAAAAGTTAAGATATAGGGGGAAGGAAGAGGAAGGAGAGACTTTTGAAGGCATGACACTTGTTTTTTAATCAATGAACATAATATGTTCAATTAAAATTGCTGCATCTGGATTAGACTGTTTTGGGGTTGCACAGCATTTAGTACTGAGCATAAAATTTAGCAATCTCAGACAATTTTAAAAAAATAATGGACTCTGAGAGCAAGCTTGGAAAGAAGAGAATAACTGCTGTAGTTTCAGAAGATTAGATAGGGAAAATATCAGAGAGAGAACATCATTTAAGAATAAAAGGCTGCAGGACTCTACTTGTAATTGCATATAAATTTTATAATATGTGCAAGTTTATGCAATGTGCATGTCAAGTGAACATTTAATGTTATTGCTTGACAGTGCACTTGTGTAATGTATAGTATGTGAATTTTTGAAATTGGCACTGTCATAGTGTAAGTTCTGATTACGATCTGAATCCTGGGTGTAACTTACAAAAATTCCTTCAGGATATTAGGAGGTTTTTTACTGTTGTCTGCATATATACTGGAGATCTTTGGGACTTCAGAAGCCATTCTAGAGAACTGAAGTCTGAGAAAAGAAAAATCTGGGAAAATTAAGCAGGAAGAAAGTATGTTTTTCCTTTCTGTTTATTTCTAGAAAAACTGGAAGCTGTGGAACTCTGAAAAAAGGTTTCTGTGGAGCATTATTTACTTCTAGGGGAATGTAAAACAATATTTTGACTTACTCAAATGTAGATTATGGTGTTTTTTTCTGGACATTTTTCCTGCAAAAATTGGAGATGAAAATTCCTGTGTATGCAACAAAATACATCCCATATTCATATGGTTTTCAGTGTTTTCTTATACTAAATCCTATATCCATATACTGTAAGCTAATAATTGTTAAGGGACGTGGTGGCTCATTGGGTTAGGATGCTGAGCTTGTCGATCAGAAGGTCGGCAGTTTGGCGGGTCGAATCCCGAGTGCCACATAACAGAGTGAGTGCCTGTTACTCGTCCCAGCTTCTGCCAACCTAGCAGTTCGAAAGCACGTAAAAATGCAAGTAGAAAAATAGGGACCACCACGGTGGGAAGGTAACAGCGTTCCGTGCGCCTTTGGCGTCTAGTCATGCCGCCCACATGAGCACGGAGACGTCCTCGGACAAGCGCTGGCTCTTCGGCTTTGAAACGGAGATGAGCACCGGCCCCTAGAGTCAGAAACGACTAGCACGCGTGTGCGGGGGAACCTTTACCTTTACCTAATAATTGTTAATAGTGACAGTATAAGATTGTTCTGTCCAAACCATACACTTCTTTCATTTTCTACTTTTGTTTTCAACTTTTATTTTTTAACCATCTCAAGTAGTAAAACCTTATAATGAAGTAGCATAGATTACAGCATATGCCCTCTTTATTTTAATTTTGTTCAGCTTATTTAATATATTTATGTATCACTTCTTGTACCATCATGTTTCAAAGTGGTTAATGCTAAAAGTACAGATGGTTAAAATGCAATAGTAAAGTGTGGTATATAAAAACAAAGTGCAAAATCATATTGATGTGGATGATAGGGCACACTGGGAAGGAAAACAGAAAATAAAACCATTCACCGCTAACAGTCACACATAGAATTTTGGATATGCAACAGCAACAACATAGAACAGTCAAATATCTGTTGACTTAAAAGATGGAAGGAAAAGGCCTGTACAAGTAGTCCTTGACTTATAATACTTTGTTTAGTGACTGTTTGAAGTTAAGTTACAACAGCACTGGAAAAAGTGAGTTATGACTGTTTTTCACACTTACGATCATTGCTGCACTCCTGTGGTCATATGATCAAAATTCGGATGCTTGGCAACTGATTCATATTTATGACGGTTGCAGTGTCCGGGGGTCATGTGATCACCTTTTGCGACCTTCTGACAAGCAAATTCAATGGGGAAGCCGGATTCACTTAACAACAATGTTACTAAGTGATTCACTTAACAACTGTGGCAGGAAAGATCGTACAATGGGGCAAAACTCATTTAAAACCTGTCATACTTAACAACAGAAATTTGGGACTCAATTGTGGTCATAAGTCCAGAAATACTTGTATATCTATTGCAGTAAGCAGATCTTCATTCTTTTCGGCAATGAAGAAGCTAATTTGCTTGTGTTGTGTCTGTGTGCTTCTGCCAATAAGCCAGTTCCTTAATAAAGAGTTGAAGTATTTGTTCAAAATGGAAGAATTTTGGCCACACCCATCTGAAACCCTGCAACTCTAACCTTTATTTGCTAGATAAAGAGATTGATGGGGAGATGAATGCAGCTGAATACTGAATGTCCACTTCATGGGGGAGGGGGAGTTGACAATGATTATTTTATTTTATTTTATTATTATTATATATTTTTTTTCAATTTCTACAGCAGCCTATCTGAATTTAATTGCCCCTTATATGGTACTGAGATGGCCTTTGAGTGCCTCGATGAAGAAATTAGGCAGGGAGAGTGAGGGCCTGATAATTCTCTTGGGTCTCTTCCTGTTTTGATACAATTGTCCAAAGTATCCCTTTGGAAGGAAAGGTTGGGCCCTGCGGGATGCTTTGGCAGTGATTCTGGCCCTTCCTGTCAGGATGCATATAGAAGAGAGTATTGCAAGGCTGCTGATTGACTTGACTTGATTGACAGGGCTCTATCTTATCTCCGGTATTATTTAACATTTGGCACGGAGTGCCTGATGACACCCAGTTTTTCTATCATTTGGCTTCTCACTTCAAGGAAGCAGCCACTGTCTCAAACATTGCCTCTGCTTGATAATGGTCTGGATCCAAGAGATCAGCTTAAAAATAAATCCAGATAATTGGAGGAGCTGCTGATTAGACAAAGCTGGATTTAGAGATTTGAAATCACCCAGGAAGAGCAAGTTTGCAGTTTTGTGAGTGTTGACCTCCAGCTATCCACTGCATTTCAATCTGTGATAAGGATCACTTTTACCGTTAATTGTGGGTTATGCAAAACCATGACCCTTTCCTGTGCTGTTTGGATTTAGCAGTGGTTATTCTCTCCTTGACTACATCCCATCTTGACTGCTGCAAGATGCTTTAACTTGGGCTGCCCTGGAAAATGTCGCGATAACTAGGATATTAACCAAGGCGAAGTATAAGTATTTTATTGTCAGCCACAAAGGATCAAGACCATACATTAAGTTGTTCAAAGATTTAATGCTCAGCCTGTACACAAGAATCTGATCAACTGAAGTTCAGTACTAAAGTGAACTAGATGAGGGTCAACAGAATTCAAGGGGGGCTGGACGTGAACTGTTTGTGGCAATGTAATGACTCTAAGCAGATAACATGCTTAACTCCATCTCCCAGCTCTTCTGCATTTATGCTTTTATTTTTGTCCTACCTTTATTATTTTTATAAATAACTACAGTGATGGGCATATTTAATATTCCTTCCTCCTTCTATTTTCCCAACCACAGTGCTGTGAGGTGGGCTGGGCTGAGAGAATGTGACTGACCCAAAGTCACCCAACTTTTATGTTTAAAAAAAAGCAGGGGTAGAACTCCTGATCTTTCGATTTCTAATCTGGTGCCTTAACCACTAGACCAGGGATAGGCAACCTTGGCTCTTTTATGACTCGTGGACTTCAACTCCCGGAAATCCTGAGCCAGCCTGGCTCAGGATTTCTGGGAGTTGAAGTCCACGAGTCATAAAAGAGCCAAGGTTGCCTACCCCCGGACTAGACCAAACTGGCTCTATTGCCACTAAAATGCTGTTTTTTTTGTTTTTAACCTTTAATACCCTAATTGGCTTAAGACCTGGCTGTTTGAGGGTATGTCGCTCCTGCTGTGAACCTTCCAAGCAAGAGAGCCCCTCCCCCCCCCTTTTTTTTTTTGAAAAGTATTCCCCTTGATGTCAGAAATGCACGTGGAAGACAGCCTTCTGTCCCGTGTTATAGAATACATTCCCCACGGCAATATGTTTGGCCCCTATTTTCCCACTGGCTAGTCAAATGAGCAAAAAACCACCTATTTTCATCAAGCTTTTAATCGTTAATTGAATTGATTTTGCTTTTAATGCTACCAATTTTAATTGCACTGGTTTTCTGACATTTTTTTAATTGGCATTTTTATTTGTTGCAAACCAGCTTCTGTGTTCTTTAAAGAAAACAATGGGATGTAAATGTACTAAATAAGGAAACACTTGTCAGTGGCATAAATATGTCAAAGGGAGAAATTGAAGAAGCAATAAAGAAAAGGTTTTAATTGATGCTTTTTTTTTGGACAGCACTGTAAAATAACCATGCCATTGATAGGAGAGTAAGTTTTATGTGTAAATGTTCATAAAATGTCCTCAACGTGAAAAAAGGTATCTTTTTACACATATGTAAGGTTAGCAAAGACCAGGCAATGTTTAGACAATGCAGTCAGTGTAAATAGAAATGAATGGGATATGAGCAGCATATGGTTACCTTTTCTGTGCCTTTAATAGGGACCAGAGGATTATTTCTAACACTGTCAGCCAGTAAACCAGGCAGGAAACTCTTGAGCAGTTTTCAGTAAAGCTTTCTTCCACCTCTCTCTCCAAAATTGAACAGAGTACCAGAGAAGAAGTGGGAAAATGCAAGAGCCGTAATCCATGATGGTGACTTACTTTTGTGACTTCGTAATGATCAGTGTGGTTTGACAGTCCAACAAGAGCCAAGTTCCCTTTTCAAACTGGCGTCATTTTAAGAAGGAACAGTACCTGCTCTTGGTGAAAATTAGAACTATCAGGATCATTTCGTGCATTGTGATTTATTGACAGAAGATACATATATTATAATTCGACAATGGCATGTGTCTATGTATACGTGTGGGTGTGGATGCACACATCCCTAAGGTAGCTGTGCAAGTCACAGAATTTAAATTTTTTTCTCCCCCCCTCACTTCTCTAGGACAAGAAAAGGTAAATGGCAGAGAAAAAAGGATGAGAATGGGATAAAGGGTCAGCTGCTGGCTGACTTTCTTTGTAGATGTTTTTACCTATGTAAATGTACATAGTCTGATCTGGAGGGCATCAGGTTAGTAAATCCCTCTGGATCACGGCTATTATTTCCTATAACAATCGAGTTTCCCTTTAATTGGAAGGTACTGATTGATGGCCAAAACAACATGCCATCCAAGTAGCCATGATGCCTTTTCTTTCTTTCTTCGGTTAAATTGTGTGTCTGTATGATAAGGGCCAGTAAGCCTGCTTGCCCATCGAGAAGCATTATAAATAGAAGTGGATTTGCAGTTTCGAAAGAGGAGCCTCTGCTCATGCTTTTTATTCTTCTCTCTACACCTGTGTGCTTATGTATCTGCCAGTTCTGGATATCATTCTATGCATCTAAAATAAAGCTTGTATGACCAGAAAGACCTTTTTAGGTATACCGATTTTGTCGTGCTTTAAGGTGGTTTTGCAGCAGTCAACTAACACAGATGAATATTTTTGGAAAGGTTTACGGCTGTTCTTATATATACTGTAACACCTTTAAGACTTTATTTTACTAAAGTCGTACAGTTCCCCGGAACAAATCTTGTCAGAAGAACCACTATTGCTAATAACAGTCATTCTTCCAAGGGCGAGACACGTGCAACACCCAGATTATTGCTACTTGTAGATGGGCAATTCACATCAAATGAAGTGATGTTTCTCTCTCTCTCTCTCTCTCTCTCTCTCTCTCTCTCTCTCTCTCTCTGTGTGTGTGTGTGTGTGTGTGTGTGTGTGTGTGTGATTGAGTTAGTCGTGACTTATGGGGTCTACATAGACAAGTCTTTGAAGTTTTCTTGATAAGGTTCATGGGGAGTGGCTTACCATTACCTCTTTCCTAGGGCTGAGAGAGAGGGACTGGCCAAGGCCAACCAGTTGGTTTCATGCCCAAAGTGGGATTAGAACTCTCAATTAGCTGGAGTTCTAGCTTGGTGCCTTAACCGGTACGCCAAACTGGCTCTTACTGTTTCCTCTGGATCTCAGTAAAATTTTTGTTCTTGGCTAAACCCTCTACATTCTTGTATTTTTACATATATATTGGTCACTAAATCTTGTTAGAGATTCATGGGGGTCTTACCACTATACAAAGGGAAGGGTGAATAAACAGCATCAGACTTAGATGCTTCTTTCATTTTCTTCATAACAAAGTCACTCAATATGCAGAATGCAACTGTGGGGGAAAAACCCCTACTTCAGTTAATTCAATTAAAAGGAAATTAAGTTGTGCAACTGCTTCATTAAACTATTAGAGTTGATTTGGATAGCCCTAGCTCTGTATTTATTCATTTATTTAATACATTTGTTGGCTACCCATCTCGCTTTGGGATGACTCTAACTTACTCCTGTCATCACAGTAAAAAGTTCATACCACACAAATTTTAGGAACATCCCTGTGTCTGCTTTAAAAAACTTGTTAAAAACCTCCTTAAAAAGTCATTGATGCCTGTCAGCGCAAAAGAGGTTACAAAACTATTTTTAAAGTATAGGTAATCCTCGACGTACGACCCCAATCCAGCCCAAAATTTCTGTTGCTAAGTGAGACATTTGTTTAAGTGAGTTTTGTCTTATTTTATGACCTTTGTTGCCACAGTTGTTAAGTGAATCACTGCAGTTGTTAAGTTAGTAACATGGTTGTTAAGTAAATCTGGCTTCTCCATTGACTTTGCTTGTCAGAAAGTCACAAAAGGGGATCACGTGATCCTGGGACACTGCAACTGTTGAATCAATTGCCAAGCACCTGAATTTTGAACATATGACCATGGGGATGCTGCAATGGTCATAAATGTGAAAAATGGTCATGTCACTGTTTTCAGTGCCATTGTAACTTTGAACGGTCATGAAACGAACTGTTTATCTCAAAGACTCCCTCACTTATTCAAGCATAGGCTTTTTTCTGTTGTTTTATAGCATTATAAATTATGAATAATTCATCATAGTATGCAGTTAATAACTATTATAGTGCTTTTTATACAGTAGAAACTGGTACGTGTTAACACTGTGATGATTTAGATGAATTAAACCTTTGAAGATGAAAAAGGCTAATGTCATTGTTAAATATGATTTCTAAAATGTTAATGCACATTTAAGATGGCTTAGATTGTACAATTAATATTAAGTATAATGTTGATAAAAAATTGAAAAATGCATTGAATTATTTTATGTCAGAGACATAGTCTTGAAATAGAGATTTGGAACAATAGTGAATCTTCCCAAGACTGGCTATTCTATCAAAATCTTTCCAAGAGCTCAGTATAAAATTATCCAGTAAGATGCAGAAATATCCCAGAACGACGGTCAGGTATTTACAGGCCTCTTTCATCAAGGCTAAAGTAATTGTTCATGACTTGGCCATTAGAAAAACACTCTATATAAATGGGATCCATGGGAGAGAACCAAGGCAGAACATATGTGAAGTTGAGTTATCATATCAATCTAATCAGATAACCCAAGCGGAGACTTCTTGATCAAGCAGCACTTCATTGATCAAATTAAGCAGCTGGGTGGCCAACAATCTGGAACACAGAGTTACATCCAGAAGTGCCACACCTTAGAAAGTTGGTAGCATTGCTTTATAAATTTTGTCAACCAATGAAAATCAGACAACAGAGCCATTACATTATAAGAAAGACAATAATCATTCCTGTACACTCTCTTATTCCCTCCTTCAGTATATTGCATCCATGTACATGATTCTCACGCTTGCATGAGATTTTCCTGGTGCAAAAGCTGATTACAAAAAGCAAGAAAACAACAGTTAGACCAGATATGTCAAACTCGCAATGTCACGTGACGTCACGCAATGTATAAGGATGGTTTTTGCCATTGCCGGCAATGGGTGGGCACGGCTTCCAGATGACACGTCCAGCCCGTGGGCCAGCAGTTTGACACCCCTGAGTTAGACTAAACAATTTCCCTTTATTCCAGAACCCTTCATTCCCTCCTTTAATTTTGTAACAGAATGCTTTCTGTTACTTGGTGACCAATGACATATATTCCTTTATTATTGTGGTGATAATCAGGACCTTGGCTGGCTTACGGGGTTTATCACTACTTACAGAGGATGCTATGACCTTTATCCCCGAGATGGTAGAAGTAACTGTTCTTTGGATAAGAGGAATCAAAGATGGCAAAACCAAAAGACCTCCAAAAGCTAACACAACCAGAAAATTTTCTCTTTGCTAGTCACCAAAGATCTCTCCAAACCAGCTTGTGTCCATGGCAGTTGTCCAAGTTTCCGAAGAAGCTGGGTGTATTTCCTCCACACACAGGCAGCAACATGTAAAAGAAAAGCCATACCCCCCGCCCTTGTTTTCACAAAACTTTCTTTTGTAGTATTATTTTAACCAATTAATTTTCTTTTTCTTTCTGTACATGTACTTCTTGCCTTGGGCTAATGGAGGTTCCTGCACAAGCATAGTATAGAGAAGCAAAACAGCATTATGTTATTTTAAATGCCCTTGATCTGTAATTATTTCTAATACATCCTACAGTCTAATAATTCTATTAAGCATATAAACAAGAGTCCTATAACTTATACATTTCATCTTCTTGCCACGTAGTAGGTCCATCTGGGGCAGTTCAGTTGAGGGGGGCATCTGTTAGATTGGTCCATAAGATAAGTTGGGGAATGTTTGCCATGGGATTTTAGGGTTAGACCGAATCGGTGGTAATCCACCAAAAGGATACTGAATTTCTCACCTACAAGAGATGTTCACACCTAAGTCTCCCCAAGGTTTTTACCAGAACCTTCTGTTTCTAAAACAGAGGCTTCCCACTATGGAAGTGGTCAGAGTCCACTTGTTGGGTCTATTGGTGGCTTTTCCCAGTGAGATTTTGACTAGTCAGGGCAGTAAAATTTATTTCACATGCTTTCCAAGGCCATTATTCACCCATGCTACTACCCACACACGTATAACAGTCACGTTTAGAGAAGCAATTCTTTTGGGCCAGATCAGTAAAACGTTTCTTTGATACTGAGGGAATTTCAATTGTGATTTCCAGTTCATTGTCCGTTCAAAGAGCCAGATTAGAGAGAAAAAACATATTCTTCTTTGAATTTTTTCTTCTTTCTTTTCTTTCATGGCTAGATTTGTTAAAAAGATAAGCTAGCCAAATAGAGCTGTACAAAATTTTTGCAATGTTGCTTTCTTGAAGATTATTTTTACTGCCACAATTTCAGTGCATTCCAATGGGCTAACATGCAGCCTGTTCTGTACCAGCCTGCTACCGGCCTTGCAGAAAGGCAACCCCTGTACAAACGGCAGAGGCTGGAATACGTCTGCCAAATTTATTACACAAACAAACAACAAAACATGAAACAAGATACCGGAGCTTTGATCCTCTATCGGAGCGGTTGCTTTCAGCAAACCAGCCCTCCCCCAAACACTCCCTTTATAAGAGTTCAGGGCGTGGCCTCTCTTTGCCTCCTTCCGAGAAGTCCCACAGCCTTTCTCTGCTTGCTCCTACTTGACTGCCTCCTGCGTCGGGCGTCCTTGAACAGGGCCAGCTGTGGGTCATCTTCATCCACACTGTCGGGCTCGCACAGCTGGGTCTCCACCAAGTAAGAGGGGCCTGGCTGAGGGCTCTGCGGAGCCTCCAAGCCATCATCAGCAAGTTCTTCTTCAACAACCCCCTCCTCCCCCTCGTCTGAGTCATCCGAGTCATCCGACCCAACTGCCGAACCCACAGGCTGACCCTGAATCACAACACTGCCTATTGGAAGCACAGCTTCTCTTCTTCCTGAAATACAAGTTCATTTGCTCAGTGCAAATGAACAATCTCCTAGAGATTTCTTGGTGCTTTTCTGTCAGCGTCAGGGCCAGCCAAGCCCTCTCTAATGCGGGAGTCCCTTACGGGGGGGGGTGTTCCTTAAAGTATTGCCTCGCCTGTTCCCCATATTGTTTTCTCCTGTCTTGCCCTTAAAGGGTTTCTCGGTCTTTCAAGATTGAGGCTAGCTAGGCTCCCCTTTGTATCTCAGACGAGATCCTGCCTGATACCAGCCTGAAACTCAACAAGCACTCTCCCTGTTGCTTTGGAGCAGACCTCTAACAGGAATTTCTCTCATTCTTTCATTCATGCAAACAACACTTCCCATCTTCCCCTAATTCCAGAACGTTTGTTTCTACTTACCAAGTTTCTCCTGTGTTCTCATCTCCTCTTACCTTCCTGGGACGAGATGGAAGTCTCCTTAAACATGCAGGATTCAGACAAACTCAGGTCTGCTGGGCTGTCTAATTTAAAAGTCACCAGACACAAAGGGTCTGGGAGTGTTCTTGACCTTATCTTTTTGGCCACACCAGTTTTCCTGGATGTCATGCCTGAAGGTTGTGAGTTACAATGGAACTCATTCACAGGGAGTCTCAATGAGAAACAACCTTGAAGAAAAAAACCTTCAAGTCCCTGTTCGTTTCGCCAGAAATGTAAGGTCCCAGTTCCTTACGTGAACTTGAGATATCATATCAATCTAATCAGATAACCCACGTGGAGACTTCTTGATCAAGCAGCACTTTATTTGATCAAATTAAGCAGCTGGGCGGCCAACAATCTGCAACGCTGGCAAAGTTATGTCCAGAAATGTCACACCTTAGAAAGTTGGTAGTGAAGGAATTTTATCATGCTTATGATTTTAGTATATTTAAGTTTGACATTAGCAGCTATTTTATATATAGTAACCATTTTATATTGATACTTGTGGTGTTATCATGTAATCATTGTTTTGTTATTTTGTAATCATTATTTCGTAGCCCATTGCCTGAGCAGATGCTTTATGTATATTGGAAAAGTAAAAGTCTCATGTTAAACATACAGGAGGTTGCTTACATGAAAAGAGCATGGTAAGGGGAGGGGGGAAAGGAGTTACGGATGGAACCTGGGTTGTTGTGTATGAGTCATCATCTTGGAATTGTTTTTTGGTGCTATCTTATGCCTGGTACAAAGACCTGATCTTTTTATTCTGGAAAGGTATAAAAGGTGGAAGACATCTTTCCTGGTTGTTGCCTTTATTCCTTTACCAGCCACAAAGAGTAATTAGGCAACCCCTCTCTGTTTGGACCAAAATAAAGTTGTAATTCTTTGCTGAAACCTCAGCACAGCAAAGCTCTTTTAAATTCCTGAGTAACGCTGGGACAATTGTGAGGCTAAGTGGATAACCTTACAGTAGCATTGCTTTTAGCGAATGAAAATCAGACAACAGAGCCATTACATCATAAGAAAGACATCAATCATTCCTGAATACTGCTTTATTCCCTCCTTCAGTATATCACATCCATGCACATGATTCTCACACTTGCATGAGATTTCCCTGGTGCAAAAGCTGATTACAAAAATCAAGGAAGCAACAGTTAGACTAAACAATTTCCCTTTGTTCCAGAACCCTTCATAATAATAAGTGTACATTAGTTGTCAGCAGTTCTGGAGGTGATAGTATTATAGCTGGAATTCCTTTGCTCTCAGGCCTGGATGACTTGCCATCATTGAAAGAAGCATTATTTCTGCTTTTTATCAAAAAATTATCTACATAATTTGCTTGTCAGCTGAGACCAAATCACTAATTGTAACCCCGACATAAACTCCCTAAAAATGTCAAGATCAAAAGCAAGCACTTTATGCTAAAAATCCTCAAAACGTCT